>NC_062578.1:62595000-63220000 GCF_022837055.1 Prionailurus viverrinus | reverse complement strand
AAGACTTGACTGGGAAAGGATCCACTTCCACACTCACAGTCTTGGAAAAATTCAATTTTCCAGCAGTTATTGGACTGAGGGCCTGTTTACAGCTGGCTATTGGCTAGAAACATTCCTGAATTCCTTGCCACATGCGCCTTCCTACTTGGCAGTATGCAAATTGAGAAGGCAATAGAGAGAATCTGCTAGCAAGATGGAAGTCAAAATTTTATGTCACCCAATTAAAGAAGTGACATCCTATAATTTTTTTTCTTATTCTAATGGTTAGAAGTCACTAGGCAAGCCCACATTCAATGGGAAGGGATAGAAAGAGGGTGTGACGGCCAGGAGGCAGGGACCATTGGAAGACATACTGCAATATACCTGTCACACCAGTCAATTTTAGATCATTCTGATAGGAAGGAAAGAGCCTAGCTCTTTCACAAAACATTCTTTTTCTGTTTCTTTGAGGTATTCTTGCAATCTTAACAGGAGATTTCCCTCATGAAATTAGCTTTTACTTAAGCAAATATATTCCAAGAATGTGATATAGCTCTAACATTCTAACATGTTATGGGTAACAATAAGAAGCCAGAAGGAAATCAAAGTTATTCATGAATAGCTGAATTGCAGAAAACCGGGAGAGTACATTCAATATTGGTGGACCAATATGGATACTGGATGTTGACAAACTTAAATCAACATATCTGCATTGAACATACTCTTTTGTATACAAAAGTAGAAACTTGAAATGTATTCGGAAAGAAATCAAATAGAATTAGACTTAAATGTATATATTTCAGTCATCTTTGCTGATATTGTTCATGCTTTCACTTTTAGCAAGAGCCATTATGCTTCTGCTTACAAATGTGATGAAGAAGAACTTGTTCCTTAAAGTAGAAATAAAAATGACTATAAAAATCAGAGTCCATGCTATTATTACTCACTCCTGACAGAGGTGTGCTTAGAGTACAAAGGGCTGCCTTCTCTCTAATCTGAGGGGATGTTCCAGCCCACCAAATGAAAAATAAAGCTACCTTCAACAGCAGCCAAGGAGTTAAGAAGCTGGGTATGAAATTGTGTCTCCCTCATTACCTGCAATGCATGGCTGAAATCATTTGAAGTAACGCCTGGAAATCTCTACTAAAACAATCACCAGGTGGGTTGGGAGTTTATGCCTTTTGACCAGGTCCACAGCCCACATTTGCCACAGAGAATTTTAATTGATATTATTCTAGAGAAGAATTCCTATGCTAGTATTAAATCAGGAAAAAAAACAATTGAACGCTGCATTATTCATCTTTCCAGCATAAATGAAAATAGAATGGATTTAGAGTAAAAAACTACTTTTCAGCAAGGAGAGGGCTTCTAAGTAACCAGACTATCAACTACAAGGATTGGGCCCAATATTACAAAAATATATGTGACAAATGAATAAAAATGTTATTTCTTTTCTGTTTTTCTAACAACTGCACTCAGATATCTGTAGGCTTTTTGAGGAGTTGTTGACTTTTTTTTTTAAGTTTATTTATTTATTGTGTGTGAGAGAGAGAGAGAGTGTGGGAGGGGCAGAGAGAGAGGGAGAGAGAGAGAATCTCAAGCAGGCTCTGCACCATCAGCGCAGAGCCCAATACAGGGTTCAAACTCATGAATCCTGAGATCATGACTCAAATGGAAGCCTGATGCTCAACCAACTGAGCCACATAGGTTTCCCTAAAAATGTTATTTCTAAATCACTTTTTCCATAGCACAAATAAGGCAACTCCTTTTTCTTTGTACTATCTATGATTCCAAAGCATTGCTTTTATCTTTTTATTTTTTAATTTTTTTTAGAAAGAGAGAGTGATCACATGTGCAAACACAAGTGGGGCAGGGACAGAGGGAAAGAGGGAGAGAATCCTAAGCAGGTTCCATGCTCAGCTCAGAGCCCAAAATGGGGCTGAATCTCATGACAGTGAGATCATGACCTGAGCTGAAACCAAGAGTCTGATGCTTAACTGATTGAGCCACTCAGGCACCCCTCCTTTTATTTTTATAAGTTTGGAATAAAAATTGTCAGGAGTGCTTGGGTGGTTCAGTCAGTTAAGTGTCGACTTCAGCTCAGGTCATGATCGGACCTGAGTTTGAGCCCCACATCAGTCTCTATGCTGACAGCTTAGAGCCTGGAGCCCACTTCAGATTCTGTGTCTCCCTCTCTCTCTCTCTCTCTGCCCCTCCCTGGCTTGCTCTCTCTCTCAAAATTAAATAAACACTAAAAAAGAGAAAAAAGAATAAAAATTATCAAGCCATTGAGTATACATCTATATGTATGTATATCTATAGAGACAGATCATCTTACTGAAAGTTTTAACTAGTGCCATTGTATATTATATGTCTTTGTGACCTGTCTCCAACTTTGTCTTTATGTTTTTATTGTGTCCTTCCAGGCAAAGTGGAGAGCTAAAAGTGACCCTGAATCCAGAATGTAATTATTCATATAAGTAAGATTTCTTTTCTTCTTAGAATTTATCAGAGAAGTTATCTTTGTCAATGAAGATAAGAAACCATCTACATTTTCAAAAATGTAAGAGAAAAGGCAAGGGGATTTGACATTTATTGAGCACCTAGTATGTGCCAATTATTTTTTTGATGTATATCCTTTCATTGAATGATCAGTCCTACGAGGAAGTACTGTTATCCCAACACGATAAATGAGAAAACAGAAGCTGAGAAGACACAGAAGGAAGAAAATGAACATTTGTTGAGCAAGTGAATACTAACATGAGGTGCACTCTATATTTATACACTCATTTAAATTTTCCATATGCATACCCATGTTATGGTTAAAAAAAACTGGGCTCAGAGTTGTTTAATAATTTACACAATATCATACACATAGTAAGCAATTAAGTTGAACTAGAACTTGAGTGGATCTGATTCCTCATATTTTTCCCAATTATATCAAAATACTCCAGCATAAAATCCTTTAAATGTAGCCGCTAGCAGAGGCACTGAAAAATTTAGATGGCTTCCTCCTAGCTTATGAGGGAAAGGTTGCTATTTATAAAACTGTTGTGTTTCCCACCAGGGAAAGGCATCTGGGAACATTTCCAGAATTAAATTCATCCATAATTAAATAAATAAAATTAATAAGAGTAAATATTAGAAGCATCTTTCTTGGCTCAATTGTACATTCCAGTACAGGTACAGTCCCCAAATCTACTCTATTATAATTTCTTTGCCTTCTTTTTTCTTCCTACTAAAATTGTTGAACATTTATTCCTTCATTATAATTTGTTTTTAACTCACCCATCTCCTGCTCTAGATTAAGAGTTCCTTGGAGTCAGGTACCTTGGTATATCTTAGACATCTAATACTGGCAATGACTGAATAAACAGATGAATTAATTAATAAACAAACAAGAAACAATAGGATACCAAGCCAAACTCATTACGTAGCTCTACTAAGCTTTGGAATAGTCTACAATATGGCACTCCCATTGAAGGTGATGTGATACCTCCAGGCTGCTTCAAGTTGTAGATTTAGCCTGGCAAGTACTTAGGCAGGATTCAGTTTACTTGAGTAGTACCCACCGCTGTCCCAGCACCATTCAAGATGCTCCGTTCTCAGTCGCTGAGAGACTATAGTCCCTCTGACTCTATGGTTCTCTAGGGCATACTTCTCCAACTTCTCCTCATTCCTCTATTCCAAATACATAATTTTGTTTTGATGTTTGCAAAAATGTTAAACGTAGGCTTTCCTTTTGCTTAATAGAATGCCTACAGGAAATGGGGTAGAGGTTAAGAGCATGTCAGGTCAGACTAAACAGGTTCAAGACTAACTATCATTTATTTATTAGCATGTGACCTTCAAAAAGCAGTATATCTAAGTTTCCGCTTCTCATGAGTAGATGGGGATAATACGAGTACCTACCTCCAAGGATTACTGTAGACATAATATGAGATGATGAACCAAATGCAGTGAGCATGGCTCCTGACATATTAATGTTTTAATAAACAGAATGAGAATACAAAAGTGTCTTTTTTCTTTGGCTGTCTGGTTTATAAGTACTTAGGAATTAAAACCAAGAGAAAAGAGAAATCCCCTTTATCTTCCAAAAAAAAGTATTAATTGTGTAGTCTGGTTGCAAGGACAGGAATACCTATGGTTTGGCCCACCTTTAAATCCCGTGCCCATCCTGACACTGAGGCTGAGTGCTTTGGTTGGTGATGTAGGTGTTGGGACCTCCTCAAGGGTCTGGGGTGGGTAAGAGGGTGGAGAGGGGAGTGCTGTCTTACCCAAACCACATGGAGGCACTCACTAAGGGAAAACCAGACCAGAAAGAGCCTTAAAAGCTGCTCTGCATCCCTACAGGACTAAGCTAACCAGGAATAACCAACGCAAGATGATGAAACCTTCAAATACCTGTTTTCTCATATTTAAAACCAAAATATTAAGATAAAAAAGAGAGACAATCCAATTCAAGGCCTGTTCTGATTTAATTTAATGGCCCCACAAAGGAATTATTGCCGTAGAGGTTACAGAGTTGGGTCTAAGCAGTGTTACTGCAACGGACATATCCAGATATCCAAGTAGGTTAATAAGGCTTTTCTTTAATTGCCAATTTAGCTAAGAAAGAATTTCCTTGTAAGGACTCTTTCTACCATCTCCCATAAACTACCTAGATGCTTACTTCAAATTTCCACTTTGCCTATAGAGTCACACAGCCTTGAAAGGCATAGCTCCCCAAATTCACGCTAATCACTTGCCCCTACAGGAAGTACGCAAATAAAAGGATCAATTTTCTTCTCTATGTGTCTGTTCTTATTATATTTCAATATGACCACATGTATTCCCTTGTTGGAGTAAAGAATAAGTAACAAAATTCAGACAGACATAAATTGCCAATACATCCTAATGTAGCTTTGTTCTAGAAGTTGTTACAAAAGTAAAAGTCACATTGATGCCAAGCTCCATAGTACTTAAATCAGGCCATTTAACAGTCTGAGAGTCATTTACCCATGAGTGGTAGTGGTGGTGGTGTTGTGTAAGTGTGTCAGTGCACCTGTATTTGTGTTTCCCTTATTCTCTCCCTTCACATTTCTCCTTACAAGAAATTTCTTCTCTTTATGATCCTCTACCACTCAAGCCATCAAACATGGTGGAATGAACACAATACTTAGACAATGTAACTTTGTTTCTTGAATAGAATATCAGACATACAAGCAATTTTTTAATATGTTCACATGAAAAGAGAAATAAGTAAATGTAGAAGGTAATTTATGGAAGTCACAGAAAGTTTCTTTTCTCCTTTTGTTTTTAAATGAAATGTTCATTTTCTGGTTACAAAGTACAAGAAAATTCTGGGAATATATTGGGATGACCATTAAAACAGGATACGAAATATGAAAATCTCAATAAATAACGAACACAAATAGATGGTCTGCCAGTTTGTCAACCTCGAAGCCAAGCATTATAGTCTGGGATCTAAAATGAATAAAGAGGTCATAGAAAATGATACTGAGCCACACATACAAAGAAATCTCACTGAATTCTATTGTGTTCTTAAAACATGGATATTTGTGTGGGTAGTGCATACACTGAAACATCGCTTTTATTTAGTACCACCAATTTTGGAGGAGTACAGCACAAGAAATGAAAACCTGGAACCAATTAGAGATGTTCCCAGTTCTGGGTCGAGCCTGTTTTCCCTGGAGGTTCTACAAGCCTACAGCCAACATCACTTCTATCAAATAAAACAATGGTTTCACAAAATGAAAAGATCACTGGATATTGTAGACTACCTTTGGAAAAGGGTCTTATGAAAACATATCTCAATCATTTTACTTGACAGGGCAACT
Source organism: Prionailurus viverrinus (assembly GCF_022837055.1). NCBI lineage: Eukaryota > Metazoa > Chordata > Mammalia > Carnivora > Felidae > Prionailurus > Prionailurus viverrinus. The sequence goes on along the minus strand of NC_062578.1, from coordinate 63,214,181 downwards.
CCATTATTAAAAGTGTATCTATCTTTCAACAAATCTTGATTCGTATCGGTAGCTTCCTTCCTAGTTCCAAAAGAGAATACTATCACCATATGTTTACTATAGTAGAAAGGCTCTTATCATTGTATTATAAGTGGCCTGCTTCCTTAAAATTTGATCTTATTACTTTCTTAAAGTCTAACTTAATATAATAATGTAATAGAATGTAATATAATAAATATAATATAATATAATATGTACCTATTACATAATACAATGTAACATGTTTATATTTATATTATTTAGATTATGTTTACTGTTATTCATATATTTATTTAACAGATAATACTTATATCTTATAATAATATAATTTATCAAATATATAACATAATATAATCTATATTACTTACCTAATATGTAGTTATAATATATTAAAACATATATCACATAAGTATCTACATATACCTGCTTAATTATACCATTATGGGATGGACTGGAAATAGGGTTGAAAAAGAGTTCCCACTGAGATGTAATTCAGGGTCATGGATTAAGACATCACAGCTTTAGTAATTCCCCAATCACCAGTATCTCATTCACAAAGCCTATTGCTTATAAATCTACCTCAGTTATCATCTTCTCTGAAGACACTTCCATGCCCATACTCTTACCACCAGAAAGATAGAGCTACTTTAAAAAATTCCACCAATATTTTGCACAACGAAGTAAAATGCCAATGAACATACAGACAATTGCAGTCTTGCGCCAGCCATCTTGTACGAATTCTTATGATTACACTTGTCACATTGCACTGTAGTTGTTTATTTAATGCCAGTCTACACAGTGGGACTCTGACTTACCTGGGCATAAAGCCACATTCTACTCATTTTTGTATCCAGTGGCAGATACTGCCTGAACCAGGCTGCCATTACTGAGTCAATGCACCTATCTCTCAGCTGCTGGCAGTCTCAGCTGCTGATGGCCCATAGCAATCTTTCTCCAGACGGCTCTCTTTGGCCAATAGGAGCCCAGAAATGCCCAAGAGGAGAGCCCTCATCAAAGGACTGGATGATTGAAGGATACATGGGCCAACCTCTTGATTCAAGGTGGGAGGAGTCTGTGGTATTTTTCACGCCCTGCAGTTCCCGTGGAGATCAGGGCTAGAGACTGCTGAACCCACATGCCTGCCTAGCTTTCTCCCCTTTCAGATCTGCTTCCTTCATTTCCTTCCAGGCTTCTCCTGGAAACACCTCATCAGCTAATCACTCAAACAAAAACCCCCATGTCAGACTATGCTTTTAGGAAATCTGACCTGAGACAGTACGCAGTGATTTCTGTGACAAATGGTCTTTTCCTCCTATTAAACTCTGAGATCCATAAGAAGAGAAAAGATGATTTATTCACCTCTTCATATCCAGTCCCTAATTCAGTGCTGATAGTAAACACTCAAAAAAAGTTTATAAATTTGAATTTATGTGAGTATATTTACCTCATTCCTTATTCTTTTCTTGGATTGAATAGATAAATCCTAGGAAAAGAGAGCCATGGGTTTAAGGATTATAATTGCCATTATCATTTAATACCAACCTTTCTCTAAGACCTAATGAATACGAATTGTCAGGAGAAGTAGTAAGCTCTGAAATGAGGGTGGTGGTAAAGATACCCCTCCTCCCAATTCTATCTTATAGTAATATACATAATTAAACAGTATCTCATTAAATGGATAGATTCATTAACAGTAGCTAATGGCCATATATCAAACTGAATTTTCTTTTGTTTTCTTTTTCAGCTTCCCATGAGAACATTTTCCCATTCCTCATTTTCATCTTACTCCCATATTAAATCAGAATTAGGTTGGTAAATACAAAGCCAACTCTAGGAAGTAAAGATTTCTCAGTTGCATTTTCTCAGTTCCAACACAATATATCACCAGAGATTAAAACAAATATGGGGCTCTGGTCTCTACTGTATCTCTTGGAAATGGTCCTATTTCTCTTCACTATGGAACATAGATCAGATTTCACCAAATGAATTGACAAAATCATTTAGAAGGACAAGAACTCCAACATTAATAAAAAACATGTACATATATCTAAATTAATCCAAAGGCACAAGTTTCTCCATCAGTGTTTCTGCTTAGACCTATGTCTTACTAAGAAAGTGGCAGAATTGCCATGGGCATAAAATAGAACAATACTCTCAACGTTCTAATTATAATTCCTGTTACTAACTGATTGCCTCAAAGTCTGGCCAAGAAAGCATAAAAATAATTGACTCTTCACAAATACATTTTGTTTTGAGGTAGACATAGCTTTCTGATGAGAAAAGGCTCATTAGGTTTCTATTACTCAAACTTGTGTCCAATAGACAAGATCCAATTCTTAACACAATGACAAAAAATGACTCAAATACCATCTCTAAGCGGATTCACTCCTTGGGAACATTGGTATTTGGTCAGCTCTTCTGCAAACCGCCAGCTATCAACTGTATCTCAATTACAGAGCTATGAACAAAACATGTGAGATGAGGTGGGGCAGGGGAGGCATGAGAAGGGCACAGGAATTCTAAAGAAAATTGGTCTTCAATATTGAATCAGCTGCCATTGCACCCAAGCGTGGGGCTGGATATGTTACGTTATCTCATCTACTCTTTACTATAACCCTGACAGAGCTGTATTTTTATCTTCATTTTATAAGTGATAAAAGTTGGCTTTACAGAGACCAGATAGCTTTTACAAGTCACATGGCTACTAAGCTGGAATTCAAACCAGGGACTATCTCTTCCAAAGCCATTATCTTTTTTTTTTTTTTTAATTATGTTTTAAATTTTTTTCCCCACATTTTATTTATTTTTGAGAGAGAGAGAGAGACAGAGCATGAGCAGGGGAAGGGCAGAGAGAGAGGGAGACACAGAATCCGAAGCAGGCTCCAGGCTCCGAGCTGTCAGCACAGAGCCCGATGTGGGGCTCGAACCCATGAACCATGAGATCATGACCTGAGCCAAAGTCAGTTGCTTAACTGACTGAGCCACACAGGCGCCCCAAGCCCATCATCTTTTGACTTTATTACTCTTTATCCAGTTAGCTAGTATTCACTCAAGGTTTATTTTTCACTGAGCTCTTAAATATCCACATCTCTGTGACATGGGGGAGAAAACACTTTTCCGGGCTCTTTATGACACCAGTACAACATAATACCCTTTTGATATATGACTTACTAACAAACAACTAGTACATGATTTATTCTAAGAAGCAATTCTATACCCTGAGTAAGACCAGGTGCAGTCTTCTTTAAAGTTATCAAAATGCATTAGTGACATGCGGTGGATGTTTTGAGAGCATGCTAAAGCTTTGGAATATGTCAGCAAATGAAGACAAATGAAGGTAATACTGGGTGCCCCCAATTTTGTGGATATATGCCCATAGCAGACATAGGCATGTTCATAATTCCATGGCCCCCAAAGCCATGGGGAAGTTCCAAAATGATGCCTGGTCTCCTGAGTCAGAAAGAAAGGGACTGAGGCTGGGTTCTATTCTAGAGGGAGATGGGGAGAATCCTGGGCTGCCACCCTCTGTTCTCTTTGTGAAGTGGTGTATGAAGTATTTGCTCTGAGTGAAGGATGTGAGACAAAGATGAGGGAACTTAGAGAGTTCTGGCAGAGGTTAAATGGTCTTGGATTCACTGTCTTGGGGAATGAGAGAAAGGACTGACTGATGATGGTGGGAGATCAAGGAATTTTTCTCCCGGGTATCTCCTTGCTGTTTCCACATAGTAGATCTCAATATATATTTGTGGAATGAGCATACTTGAAAGTATTTTTTTAATGTTTATTTATTTTTTAGAAAGAGAAAGAGCATGAGCAGGGGAGGGGCCGAGAGAGAGGGAGACACAGAATCTGAAGTAGGCTCTAGGCTCTGAGCTGGACACTGGGCTCTAACTCATGAATGGTGAGATCAGGATCTGAGCCAAAGTTGGATGCTTAATTGACTGAGCCACCCAGTGCCCTGGAAGAAATTCTTGAATTGATTTTATACATCACGGTATCCACAATATAATTTTAGAAATAAATTAAATTCCATTAATAGTATGAAATTGCCAATGAAATTGGCAACATCTCATGCCATATCATCTCTCATGTTCTTCTTAATGCCAACCAAAGAGTCTTTGTGCAGTTGAGGTCTGGACAAAATGACTATCAAGGGTGAATGACAGGTGTAAAGATCAGCGTGATGATTACCTGTATAGGGTGGTTACAGGTCGCCTTCTCAAGCTTTGCCCTGGTGATGCTGAAGAGGTTAGTGAGTGTTGTGAAAGATTGTATGTAGATGAGTCTGAGGTCCTTTGGGAACACAGCTAGCCATTCTGCAGGCTCTGACCTGACATTTAACTTTTCTTCTCTAAAGGCCAGTGTTTCTCAGATGCTGCATCTGAACTATTCTTTTTCTTGTTCTAGAGCTTCTTAGTGCTCTGTGTTTTCTTCTTTTCTTTGAGGAGTTTCTAGCAAGATTCCAGAGGGTTGTCCTATCTTCCCTCCAACAGTTGCCCCAAAGTCTCAGGGCATTGTTTTGCAGGAGACTCTTAACTTCTGTAGGAAGCACTTACCTGGCCTAGAGATGTGGCATTGTGGTGATTTTAGGTCTTGAGGTCTACCTTCTTCCTGGCTCCTCAACCTCTGGACCTCATCAACCTCCAGACCTCATCAGCCTTCATGGCCTCCATTCCCTTAAGGCACCAGTTCCTGTGTGTTCAGCTCCTGCTTCTGCCAGTGGCAGTAGGAAGAAGGGGGACAGCAATGTGGTGTATCAGACAAGTTTAAGCTTTCAAATTATACTTGCAAACTTGACAAAGCACTTTATAATCTCCATATAAAACCAAGTTTAAAGCAAAGACTTTCTATTCTCATCTTCAAAGCTGAATCGCAACCAATTACTTTTATTTTATTTTCAAATTATTAATTTAAATTCTAGTTACTTAGTATATGGTGCAATACTGGTTTCAGGAGTAGAATTCAGTGATTCATCACTTACATACAATACCCAGTACTCATTACAAGTGCCCTCCTAATGCCCATCACCCATTTAGCTCATCACCCACCCACCTCCCTCCGTTTTTTCCATATCTTTAAGTCTCTTATGGTTTGTTTCCCTTTTTCTTTTTTTCTCCTTCCCATATGTTCATCTGTTGTGTTTCTTAAATTCCACATATGAGTGGGGTGCCTGGGTGGCTCAGTCGGTTAAGTGTCCGACTTCGGCTCAGGTCATGATCTCACGGTCCATGAGTTCGAGCCCCACGTCAGGCTCTGTGCTGACAGCTCAGAGCCTGGAGCCTGTGTCAGATTCTGTGTCTCCCTCTCTTTCTGACCCTCCCCCGTTCATGCTCTGTCTCTGTCTCAAAAATAAATAAAACATTAAGAAAAATTAAAAAAAAATTCCACATATGAGTGAAATCATATGATATTTGTCTTTCTCTGACTCACTTATTTCACTTAGCAAAATACACTCTAGCTCCATCTACATCACTGCAAGTGGTAAGATTTCATTATTTTAGATGGCTGAGTCATATTTCACCTTCATTATTTCATTATATGTATGTATGTGTGTTTGTATTCATATACACACACATACCACATCTTCTTTATCCATTCATCAGTTGATGGACAGTTGGGTTCAATCTCATGAAGCATGAGATCATGACCTGAGCTGAAATCAAGAGTCGGGTGCTTGACCAACTCAGCCACCCAGGCACCCCCTTTTATTTTACTGTTTATTTTATTTGGGGTCTTTTGGGGTTCCATACAAATTTCAGGATTGTTTGTTCTAGCTCTGTGAAAAATGCTGGTGGTATTTTGATAGGGATTACATTAAATGTGTAGATTGCTTTGGGTAGTATGGACAGTTTAACAATGTTTGTTCTTCCAATCGATGAGTATGGAATGCTTTTCCATTTCTTTGTGTCCTCTTCAATTTCTTCCATTATTGTTCTATAGTTTTCAGAGCACAGATCTTTTACCTCTTTCGTTAGGTTTATTCCTAGGTATCTTATTGCAATTGTCTGGGTGCAATTGCAAATGGGATCAATCCCTTTTCTGCTGCCTCACTACTGGTGTACAGAAATGCAACAGATTTCTATATGTTGATTTTATATTTTGCAACTTTGCTGAATTCATGTAATTAGTCCTAGCAATTTTTTGCTGGAGTCTTTTGGGTTTTCTACATACAGTATCATGTCATCTGCAAATAAATTACTTTCATTTCAAACAATAAATTCATCTTTTGCAGTATCCAGGATACCTCACTAATCCATTTCAGGTTTTCAGTATAGTACAGATCTGTCTACATTTGTAAACAAAAGACTTAGCTGCAAGAGAAATGAAGAAAAGAACTAGGCCTGCAGTTTGGAGTTACATTCAAAAATCATTAAGCCAGAATTCATTTTAAACAAGTTTCTGCTAGATAGTATGGGTTCGGTGTGATTACTAGTTCTGGGAACCCATTATGAAACAAATAAAAGTTAAACATTGCCCTGGAAAATTGATACAGTGAGTTGAATTCATTTATCTATTGAACAGCAAATAGGGCTCAATTTTGGCAGGAAGAGTAGGATATGTGGGGAGAGGATGTTATCCCAAGGATGTAGGTGAGAACACATTATGTTAAGAAAAGTAAAAGGTACAGAGATGGAATCTTACACAATTATTCAGACTGTGGCAGACTTATGTTATGTCAATTTAGCTCAGCTGGAACTGAATTTCACAAAATCCCCTTGCCTGCATAGCTTCTGGTTGGCATGAAGTAGCAGCCACACTCCTTTTGCATGCAGAAGGTGAAGGCAGGCAATGAGGCTCCTGGTAGCTTACACACGCTTGTGTAACCAGCTGCTTGCTGGCTTCCCACCTGGGGGTAGCACCCCCTCCTCTGGGTCCTGCACCTCCGGCCAGATCCTCATTTGGCTTCTCTGGCTCCTGGGCTAGGTGCAGATTTAGTTCCATAATGAAGGTCACTAGCTTCCTCCCATTATCCATGTGGCAGGAGGAGAGGCAGGAAGAGACTGCCATGGAAGTTAAAAGCCTGCCCTCATGGGCTCCAGTCACCTCAGCTTTGTAGGTTCCTGTTCCTCCTCTCTTCCCTTCACATCTGATCTCCTTTTCAACTGCCTGCCTTGTGGATTTCCACCAGATCCAGAAGGAAACATCTTATATAATAGTTTAACCATATCCCACAACTGTGTAAGGCCTAGTCACCATTATAGATCCCTTATTTATAATGTATATTTTGGAGGTTTTGTGTTTCTCTGATCACAGTCTTGGTTAAACACAGGGTGACATTATTAGAATGGGGAAAATTGGGAAGATCATTGGATAAATCATCTGTAATTTCTCAGAAGAAAGGCAATGACTTTGACTAAGCTCTTGTTGGCATAAAGTTCTCCACGGTGCTCAACAAGGTAAACCAATGTTTTTTAAGACCTTCAGTATCTTCATATAACTTTATACATGCTATTAAAGTTGTTAGTCACACACTTTTATTTTTTTTATTTTTATTTTTAAATTTTTCTTAGTGTTTATTTATTTTTGAGAGACAGAGAGAGACAGCATGAGCGGGAGAGGGCAGAGAGAGAGAGAGAGGGAGACCCAGAATATGAAGCAGGCTCCAGGCTCTGAGCTGTCAGTCCAGAGCCCGATGTGGGCTTGAACTCACAGACCGCGAGATCATGACTTGAGCCGAAGTCGGATGCTCAACCGACTGAGCCACCCAGGCGCCCCACACACTTTTAGATCATACACAATAGATTATATTTATGTATATTTATGGCTAACATTTCAAATATATCCAGTGTTTGACATTATCTAGGTGATACCGCCATTCTTAGTAGCTGATGTTCAATATTTAAGATTCTGCTTTGTATACCACTCTTGATGTGTATTTGTATCTGTGACCTGACTTTTTTCTCAAAATAATCCTGAGATGTCAGAAAAGAGCCAGTAAGAAGTTGGGGTTTGGCACAGAAGAAGAGGACAAACATTTCCGAAGCCCATGCTGTCACATTTGCACTTTATAATTTCAATTAATTTTCACAAACCTTTCTGGTTAGTTTCTTACTCTTATTTTGAAGTTGGGCACTGAGAATCAGAGAATAAAGTGTCTTGTTCAACATCTCACACCTAACAAAAAACTGCTTTTCCTTAAAAGTGAGTGAAACCATAACCATACCAATGGAAAAATTGGAATAACCTTTAGAACCTGAAAACTTTCAGGTGCTATGCATCAATAAAAGTAGGAAGATAAGAAGCAAACAGAACCATATAACAAGGATTCAGTATTTGACATGTGGGCACAGCAACAAAAAACAGTGATAAACATTTTCATCTCTTGATAATAAAAGCTTTGCTGGTAGTAAACTATTTACAGTATACTTAATACATCGGAAAACTGTTACATTTTTAATATGTAAAATGAATAAAATGGAAAAAAAATGCCCAAGCTAGAGTTAAACACTAGGCCACAAAACTTCCAAGTGTCATCTAATGACTAGGGAGGAAGTGTGTATTTTAATGAAAAAAATCCCCAACGTATAACACCTAGAATTTTCATTTCAGCAATTGTCCCTTTAATATTGAGACCCTTTGTCTATTCCAGAGGGGTAATGGCAGGTAGAATTTTACCTGAAATCCCCTTAAGTTTCCAGTTCTCATGGTTACTTCCTCCTCAAATTTCTTTCAACACTAATCAATGGCACCTCGTTACAATCTCAGTGAAAGTTTGAACAAAAGGACCCATTTCCCAATGGTTGTAAAAATAAATGGAACATGAGGGGAAGTTACACTGTATACTGAAGTAGAGTCACAGAATTGTAGTGGCATTGAAGATTGATTCCCTATCTTTTACAAGTGACTTAACTGAAAATCAGAGAAGTTTTAGTCATTAAATTCAAAAGTGAGTTCAGGTTTATGGATGCACTAAACGTACACAATTTTGTGAGGAATTAAAAAAAAAATAAAATCACAAATACAAAATTACATATAGGACTTTGGGTGTGGCTCATGAAAATGAGGGTTTAACATTCCAACCAGATCTGAATGAGGTGAAATCCAACTTGAAAAAGCAAAAGCCAAAAGTGTTCAACAAGCTGGTACCTGGAAGTGCACGGAAGCAGAGGGGCATCAGGAACAACTGGAACCAGAAACATGAACCTCACTGGGATTGTTTCTGTCTCTGTTTCTCTCCATAGGTAGGCCTTATTCCCTCTCACTGTAAACCAGCACTCTTCAGAAGCAGGCAAATATGGCTACTGATAGTTCTTAAATTACATATCATAAAGTTTCAACCACTGAGATGCCAAGAGGCTCTCTGGGCCAAATCCAATGCTAGAGAAGGACCTTAGTTGATCTGGTTGGGTCCAAGTTAACTGCTGTCAGTGGAGTTGAGTCTTATAAAAACATGGAGATAACCACAGGCACATGCTCAGCATAGAAAAGAATCTGTGCCAAGAAGAATCTGGAAAGACAAAACAACCCTCCATAAATTATTTGCTCAATGCTGAATAGCTAATAAGAAGTATATTCAGAATCATAAACTAAGGGTTCATTTCTAGAACATTTTTTTCTCTAAATATTACAGCAGATACTAAAAAAATTAATTTTCCTGGCTCAGAATTTTTGTTTTTTTGGCATAGAAAATTATCAGAATACACAAACCAAAATAAGACCCAACAAAAATAAGCTTAATTTTTTCATTCAAAGGCAATTTAGAGTTCCTCTGAATGAGCATTATACACATCGATTCTCATTTAGAGACTTATTAAGAAAACAGGACATTTGGGTTAAGCATGTATTATCTATTAACTTATACTAGAAACTTCCTTCTTTCTGCTATTCTGATGTAATTTGTTTACTTATTATCTCTTTACCATAGATATAGAATAGATGAAAAGTGCTAATTGGCTGTGCTCTGTGATAAATGAAAGATTCTTGTACAGTGCTTTGATATATAAATAGCATAACTACAAGTTTATTAAAGCCACATTTTTTAGAACAAATAGCATATTGCTAAACATTTCAGACCAAAAAGTTCCTGCATAAGGAAGTCGCTATTGATTTATATTTCCTAGTTAAGTAATTCTCTATCGATTTATATTTCTTTGCCTGAAACAAAGTACCTCAATCATTGGAAAAATTAAAAGGAGGAGAATTGAAAATGGGAAATTTTGACACAATATATTACAATAGAAAGAAAACCCCAGGCCTTTCCTTTTCTTTCTTTTTAAAAAAAATTTTTTTTTCAACGTTTATTTATTTTTGGGACAGAGAGAGACAGAGCATGAACGGGGGAGGGGCAGAGAGAGAGGGAGACACAGAATCGGAAACAGGCTCCAGGCTCTGAGCCATCAGCCCAGAGCCTGACGAGGGGCTCGAACTCACGGACCGCGAGATCGTGACCTGGCTGAAGTCGGACGCTTAACTGACTGCGCCACCCTGGCGCCCCTCCTTTTCTTTCTTTAACTAAGCTTTAGCAGCATCTTTTTATTTTAATTTTTAAATTAATAAATTTCCATTGTTCTTGATTACTTCCAAGAATTCTTCTCTACCTGGAAACATGACGTATGTTGAAGGCAATCCTGGAAAGGATTTGTAATAGTGCCTTAACCATGCCACTATGCTTAAGATGAGAAAAGAAGGAGCTTGAAAATAAGTAATGGATTTCAGAGTTCAGCTCTTTCCTACCAGTGAGACTTTCTCTGGATTAGACTCAGCCTTACAGTCTGGTGAGGCATGGCCAAGGCTACATCTGTTGTACTGTGTGCTGTTAGGCAAGAGCAAAAGGTCTCAATTCAGAAGCTGGAGAAAAGAGTAGGATACTAAAACCAAGGGTAGCAGACGCCAAACCAAACTGAAGGCCTATGAATTATCTTCCAGATGAGTAAGAGAGCAACATCTGTTCATACTCATAAATCAAATCCTGCCCAGCAGGCTCAGGGCATGGGGTTCCTTCCACAGAAGCACAGGATGGGACACATGAAGAGAATGGATGACAGTGTGATCCTTCACACTGATGTGCCATAGAGCAACAGTAAATAAGGTGTCCAGGAAACAGGGGCCCACAGAACTGTGAGCCAGTCAGAAACCAGAACTGAGTTCATACTACCTGGTAAATTCTATGGGCACAAGATAGGGAGCCAATTTAAAAGCAAAGCCTCCAATGTGCAAGTTTGCCAGATTCTTTAAAATACAATTATAATCACTGATCAAGGGACGGATTTAACATAAACAACCTGGAGAAGACTCCTGATCATATTTGAACATTTTAAATTTCACCTACCTACACAATAGCATTACCTTCAGGATGTTGTCTTTTAATAAAAAGCCTTTTCCCCCCTCTCACACTTAGAAGAATATGTTGTTTGTCATTTGTGCATATTGTATCTTTGTTTTTTCTTGAATTGCTCTGTTTTCTTTTCTGATATCATACTAACTGACCACGATTTAGAATAATATGACAGATGTGTTTAGTGTGGCAGAAAGTCTCCATTTTTCACTCCAAGTTTACTTTTCACCTATCTCAGCCTTAACCTCTGCCCAAGAAGAATGACCTCCACCAACTGGGTCTCCTGAGCTCTCTTGCCCTCTGGCTTCCAGTTGGGTTTGGCCATTAAGAAGTACAGACATGAAGAGCACCTGGGTGGCTCAGTCAGTTAATTAAGCATCCAACTTCAGCTTAGGTCATGATCTCATGGTTGGTGAATTTGATCCCCATTTTGGGCTCACTGCTATTGGCCTGTCAGTGCAGAGCCCACTTTGGATCTTCTCTCCCCCTCTCTTGGTCCCTTCCCCACTTGTACTTTCCCAAAAATAAACATTTACAAAAAGAAGAAGAAGAAGAAGAAGAAGAAGAAGAAGAAGAAGAAGAAGAAGAAGAAGAAAAAGAAGAAGAAGGAGGAGGAGGAGGGGAGGAGCAGGGGGAGGAGGAGGGGGAGGAGGAGGAGAAGGAGAAGGAGAGAATTAAGATCAGATAATAAGAGAAGAGACAGGTAGGAGTATTTTACTTTTACTCTCTTCCAACCAGACAGTAGTTTAGCAGGGGTTGTGTTCCTCTTGAGTATCTCAGATGGCCCCTATCAGATGGCTGCAGCTTTCTCCAGATTCCAGAGGCAGTCTCTTTGACCTTGTTTGTGTCATCTTGATGGTGGGAGTAGCTTCCTGTCACTGCTAGTCTTAGAGGGCTTTGCTACCCTTTTTGAATCACTTAACCTTGCGACACCTTGGTACAGATGCTCTTTATTATATTTTCTTAAATTATTCTTATATGTGTAACATCTCCTTTTCTTCTAGAACTCTCATTAATATAGTTAGCAAAGAAATATCATTTACAGGGCACCTGGGTGGTTCAGTTGTTTGAGCGTTCAACTCTTGATTCTGGCTTGGGTCATCATCCCAGGGTCATGGGATCGCCCCCCACAGCAGGCCACACTGAGTGTGGAGCCTGTTTGAGATTCTCTTTCCCTTTACCCCTCTCCTGCTTGCACGTGCTCTCTCTCTCTCAAATAAATAAATAAAAATTTTAAGAAGTATCATTTACCACAATACCCAATCTGAAGAAGCATCAATCTATTACAAGCAAAGTCAATGCAAAGTACAAGGACAATCATCCCACAGATGAGAGGGAAGATTTCCAGAAAGCAGTATGGTGTAGTGGAGGAGTACCTTGTTTTTCATACCAGGGTTCAAATTCTTGTTCTGCCTCTTGCTAGATCCACGAACTAGAACAAATCTTTTAGTTTCTCAAAATCTGTTTTTCTTAATAAGACGAGACTAATAATAACATCTCTCTTATAAATTTGTTGCTAAGGTTCAAAAAGATAATTTGGTTTAATTTCATAGTATGACGTTGGCATTAAGACTGATAGCCTGGCAGCTATGATGGAAGCCATGTTTTTAAAATGATGCTTCCAGGGATGAGACATCAACTGAGAAGTATAATCTAAACACTTAAAGGATGACTTATAGTGTCCTATGCTAAGAAACATCCACAGCGCTACTTTACTCAGTTTATTAACTGCTACCAAACAATAATATGCAACATCCTGGATTACCATCTAGTCTCAAATCCAATAAAATTCCCAGCCTTGAAAATCCCCTTCCTCTATGCTCAAAAGATACAGCCTAGAGGTGAATATGTTAAAGATGGTGGCAATGATGAGATCTCTTACTGAGATTAATTACTGACATTCATTCTTACTGAGACTAACTATATGATAGCGCTCACTATTCTAAGAATGTGATACATTTTAAATCTTTCAAGCCTCATAACAGGTAACGTATATCATTATTTTCTTATTTTACAGGAAGAGCAGTTGAGGCAAAGATTAAATAACCTGCCCATGGTCACATCTAGTAACTGGCGGAAAGGAAGTTTGAACCCTGGAGCCGAGGCTTCAACACCCATGTGCTAAAGCACCCAGCTATACTGCCTCACCCGGCAATTTCTACCCCATTTTTTGATGCTATGGACATCTGGGTTCCATCTTCAGAAATACAAACATTTAATTTAGAATTATAACACCACTGACAAATTTTTGTCAAGCAAGCACTTTGCAGAGCAAATATCATTAGGCCAGTTTAATTTATTATTGAATTTTCTATTCAGCACAGTTAAAACATTTTTATGTTTACTTTATTGAAATTATATTCATCAGGGTCTTTTTTCTGTAAACTGTACACTGAACATCTGATTTATTGGTCAGTCATTTTGTCCATATAAAATGTGACTGATTATAGCTCCTACCCAGAGTACTTTTCTTTTATGGTTATTATAATAGAGCTTCAACAGACCCACATCTAATTTACATGAATTCAATCAGCTTGGCCAAAAATTAAAATAAATCTAAGAGTTTCTGTGACTTCCCAAATCCACCTCCAAGGGATTTTCATACATGAAAAGGTTTCATACGTGGTGAGGATAGAAGTGAGTAGTGATTCCTCCAAGAAGAAATTAAGGAATTAACTTGGGGTGGGAAGAGGAGGGTGTTGATGAGAAACAGCTTATTAACGTAATCTCAAAATATCTCCCTACAAATCACAATTTGCAAAAGCTATAATTTGCTATACAGTGGAGAAATAAACAACACCTCAACCAACTGATGGAAATTAGCCTCATGAATATAGGACAGGCATGACGTGCCTACAGGTGTGATAGCCTAAGAAGGACAGGCAGCACTTAATTTAGCAATCCTGCCAAAAAATACATAACCAGAATCACATTATGGGGAGACACTAGGTAAACCGCCTTCAAAGGCAGTTTGTAAAACCACTGGCCTTTATTATTCAAAATTATCAAGGTCCCGAAAGACAAAATAGGGTAAGGAGCCATTCCAAATTAAATAAGAATGATAACTAAGTGCAATACATGATCATAGTCTAGCTTCTGGAGAAAAACTGCTGCGAATGACATAATGGGGATAATCGACAAAACTGGAAATGAACTAGGGACGCCTGGGTGGCTCAGTCGGTTAAGCGTCCAACTTTGGCTCAGGTCATGATCTCACAGTTTGTGGGTTTGAGCCCCGCGTGCGGCTCTGTGCTGACAGCTCTGAGCCTGGAGCCTGGAGCCTGCTTTGGATTCTGTGTGTGTGTCTCTCTCTCTGCCCCTCCCCTGATCTCTCTCTCTCTCAAAAATAAATGAGGATTAAAAAAAGAAGAAGCGCTCAATTGAGGTGAAAGGTGGTTTTCTGATTTTAAAGTTCATATCAGATTTTGGGGCGCGTGGGTGGCTCAGTCGGTTGAGCCTCTGACTTCGGCTCAGGTCACGATCTCATGGCTTGTGAGTTCAAGCCCTGTGTTGGGCTTTGTGCTGACAGCTCAGGGCCTGGAGCCTCCTTCGGATTCTGTCTCCCTGTCTCTCTGTTCTTCCCCTGCGCTCACTCTGTCTCTCATTTTCTCAAAAATAAATAAAGATTAAAAATTTTTTTTTAACAATTTAGACCTGCAAAAACTGATCTCAAAAAAGTGGACTTTCTAGAAATGCACTGAAGTAACACCTTCTAAGAACTGGTTTTAAGTACTCTAAAATGAGTTGAAAATCATGTAGAGTAAAAATGACCCTGGAAAATCTCTAAATTGCCCATAAATGTAGAGTACACACATTTTTGGTAAATAGCCCTGTACAGTAATATGTATGTACAACTGGATAATGTATACAATATGCAATTTCATGGAAGGACCGTAATCAGCAGGTAAATAATTCAAGTATTTTGCAACACTTCCACAATTTTGTGAAAATTACAAATTACAAGTTCTAGCATTATCATTATGTTCTACATTCAATTTTAACGGTTCTTCCAGTTTTGGTCACTGTTTCTTTAAGACCTTTAGTAATCGTTTTTTTGTTTTAAAGCTTTATCTTGGAATAATTTCTGATTTAGAGACAAGTTTCATGAAATTATAAAGAATATCTGTATTCCCTTTCTACAGATTCACTAATTTTGACTATTTTGCCACATTTGCTTTTTAATTCTCTCACTGTGTGTGTGTGCATACACACACACACACACACACACACACACACACAGTTTTTGCAGACCCATTTGAGAGTAGATTGAATACCTCAATGACTTTTTGTCACTTAATACTTCAGTGTGTATTTCTCAGGAACAAGAGTATTTTCTTCCATAACCACAGTCTAGCTATCAAATTTAGGAAATTTAACATGGCTGTGCTTATTATTTATATAATGTATAGTCCATTTCCAATTTTTCAATATGTTTTTACTTTATTTATTTTGAGAGAGAGAGAGCATGGGAGGGGCAGAAAGAGAGGGAGAGAGAGGATCCCAACAGGCTCCACGAGGTCAGCGCAGAGCCCAATGTGGGGCTTGAGCTCACAAACTGTGACATCATGACCTGAGCCGAAGTCGGACACTTAACCGACTGAGCCACCCAGGCGCCCCTGCAGGTCTAAATTTTTAAGGATGCAGCTTATACCTGCACTTAGGGGTTTGCGTTGATTTTTATTTCTGGTCAGTGTGCTGGATATTCTCCTTTTCTTCTCCACATCCGTATCTCACCCTTTGCCACCCTGCCCTGAATCTAGGGCACCCAGAGCTTCCACACTCTCTGGGTTCCAGTTGAATGTGAATTTGGAGAGCCATCAGCAGGAGACCAGAGAGTGAGAGCTGAGTGACACTATTATATCCCCTAGCCTTGCCCTGACCTGGTCAATAAAGGCTGCATTCCCCTACTCTAGAGTCCCCAGCTCCCACTGGCCAGCTTTTGTTCCAGTTTGCAGTAACAGCTCTGTCAAATGCTGGGTCTCCAAAAATATTACCAAAAGTATCTGTGATAAAGCAAAGCTGAGTTTGTTGCTTCTCACAGGAAGGCAGATCACTACCTTGACAGTCTTAGCAGAAACTTGCAAGGGGAAAAGAAAAGTCAGGATATATATGTGGTCTTGAAGGTCTGGTTCAAGGTAGCTTTTCCAATGGGAGTGCTTGCCTAGGACTGGGCAAAGCTCATGATATGATAGTTTAGGATGGGTGGATATAGCAAGAGAGGGTCTCCAGGTGAGTTAAAGGAAAACAACTTCTTGATAAGCTTGGTTGAGCTGTTATCCTGAGTAGTGGATATTTACTCAAATGAGGATACGTTAAGCAGTATAGTATGAAGATGAATGGATGTTCAGAAAGTTCCTAAAACAAGTAATAAAGTTATCTGAAACTTCATCTTCCTGGGCATGAGTTGCCTGAAATAGCAAAGTCATGTCAATGTAGACTGTATGCCCCATGGGTGTAGGTAGTTTCTGTTCTCAGCCCCCATCCTTTTAGGTCTAGGGATGGTGATGGCTCTTCACTGTGAGTTGCTGCAGGGTCAGTCCTTCATCACCCAGTGGTTGGTTTTCCTTTCCTGCCCTCACTTTTGTCAATAATCTATTAAAATTTTTGCAGTTACTCTATTTGAATGTGCCATCTGTCTCCTATTAGTACCCTAACTGAGGAAGATAATTATGAGTTAGGTAAACATTTATTCATTTGTATATATTATTAACTCAGCAACTCACACAGTATTGCTGTATTTCCCAGTATTAATCATGTCGCCAGTCCAAATCAGTATCATTGTGTATGGTTTGTTCACTGAAGGTGCAGTAAAATGTAAATTGCAAAGTCAAAAGACCCTGATTTGTGCCTAGATCTATTTGAGCCCACCTACAGAAGTGGTCTCATTGACCTTTTGCACTCATCCTGACAGAGGACGGGAGATACTTAAGCTGCTCTAGCCAATTACTGGGGATTTAGGACCTGCAGGACCTAGCCCTGCCCTTCTGCCCTGATTTTGAAAACTGTACTTCATTCTGCTTCTCTCTGGGTCCCCATCTCCATCATGATAAACTACACACTGACCCAAAACTGCTTTATTCTTGGCAGTCCTAGCTACCAGGAACTGGAGACCTGACCATAGTTCCAAGTGCAAGGGTGGCTGCCAGCTGACTGCCTTGCCGGTTGCCTGTGAACAGTCTGCGAATTCCTCTCTCTAGCCACCTCCTGGGCGGGGGGAGGGTATATGTTTGTTTTTAAACCCCCAGTGCCACTGCCCACCCACACTACCTGCCCTACTGCTAAACTCTTGGGTATGGTATCTGTCCTCTAAGTATCTAACAGAGAAAATGGAATCAAGGGTTGTATGCCAACTCCCCCCATAATACACTCACAAAAGCTCGAAAGAAATGAAATCTTTAAAAGAAACTAAGCAAAGAACATAAATGCATATCTGAACACATTCCCTGAATATGTGGGAACTCTCCGGTCCTTCTCCTCCCTAGGAATATCACCATCATCTTTAATATACACACCTTGCAGACGTCTGGAAGTGCTGCACTGAATTATTTAGTATGATTTAGCATGGCCATTTGTTCTGTGTTAGACCTGTTTGGAATGAAATGAAGGAAAGGACCTTAGACAGACACAGAGGAGCACAATCAAACTTGCTAATCATAGGTAAATCACACTAGGTTTCATTCATCAGTCTTTGCTTTCATGCCAGGAACTATTTCAGCTTAGTTATAGTATGCACATTATATTCATTTCAAGGAGATACAAAAACCCATATAACACATATCTCAGTACTTACAGAAATAAAAGTGAACTCTACACAAAAGCCTGTGTCACATGCAATTGCACTGACACTTTAAAAAGAGACAGATAGTGTTTTCCTAAAGGACATGTTATGAATATCCAGTGTATGAGTAGGAAATATGAAATTTCCCTTTGGACTTTATATTGGACTGAGACAGCCAAGAAATTATAAAACTGGAGTCATTTCAGGAACTTTGTGGACCTCTTATGTAATGCATTACAAGGGACAGCCTTCCAGCTGAGAATATGCTTCATTTGTATTGCATAAATTATACACTATACAGCCTGATATAGTACTTAAAAGTTTTGACTTTCAAGTTAAACAAACCTGGGTTTGAATGCCAGCTCACTAGCTCTGAGAGATTCTGCAAATTATTTTATTTCATTAAGCCTTGCTTACTTCAACTAAAAATGGGGATAATGTTAGCACCTACTCATAAGGTAATTGGAAGAATTAAATGAAATAATGCACACATACACAAAAACAAAGCATCGTGTCTAGCACATAGTAAGCACTTAACAACACTGTGTCATTCATGTTGCTGTTTTAACATTGAACCTGTACTGGGGTATGGCCAGTTTTTACATTTAACCATACCATCTCCTTTTGGATGAAACCCAATAAATAACACTTCGCTAACTTCTTCCTGTACCACCAGTTGATAACATCCAACGGTCCATTAGGGATTTTTCATGTGGAAGTTACAGTTGCACATCAAAGTTGCTGTGTCTGAAGTCAAGCTTATCATCTTCTACCTAAAAGGAGTCCTCCTGATTTACCAACTTCCGTTAAACTGGAAAAATCCCTTTGTTCTCAAAGATGGCGAGAGTCATAAATTTGATCTGATTCAATTAAAGGCTAAGAAAATTGGAAAATAGAACCATGTATACATAGATTATCTGGATATCACCACCAGTCATCATATTCATATCATGACTGTAATCCTTAAAATGAGAAGGAAAAAAAATGAACAGGTTTTCAAAAGGTCAATCCAATTTGGAAAAAAAAATTTTTGGATCAATATTTAAATTTAAAACTCTTAGTAATTTTTTCCAGGTCTGAGTTATAAAAACAATGAAAATTCTTTATTTCTATAGTACCTTGAAGTTTACCAAGATTTTTCACATATCTTAACTCTTCCAATAGAGCTATTATTCTTGTTTTACATATAATAACACAGAGATGATACTTTAGATTGGATTATGAGGACAGTGCCATGCCACTTATAACATGGCAGAAGCAGACCTAAGGGAGGGACCAACGATGCAGCTCTTCGAAAGGAGAGCATTCCAGAGAGAGGGAGCAGCAGGTGCAAAGGCCCTGAGACAGAAGCATCCTTACTGTAGAGAGGAACTAGCAAGGTGGATCATGGGGCTGGAGCAGAGGTAGCCAGGAGCCCTATAATGTAGGGCCTTGTAGGCAGCGGGAAAAGCCTTAGAATCTTTACTGTGATCACCCAAAAGCTCTTAGCTACAAAGTGAAAGTTCGGAGGCATGACTTTGAGTCTTCCAGTTCGAAATCTGAGATGGTGACCCGTAAAAAGGGCTTTCTAGGTAAGCAGATAAGATCCTGGATGGCATCTTTAATTATCACCACAAAACTCCACCATTTTATGTCCTCTACCACACCAGCCTCCAGCATAACTAGTATCTGTCTCGTTCAAACTCTCCTATGAAACCAGTTCACATTCTCAGACATTTTTCTTTTCTCTCCTTTTGCTCAAATCTGTTCATGAGAATGTACGAGCCAAGACAGCGATCACAGAAGAGATGATCCTTCTTGTGTTTTCTGCTTCAGCTACTTGTCAAAATTTAATTTTAATCCAAACTCTGTCACACTTTCTAGTTGTGACATAAGACAAGTCATTTTAATTTCGTTGTTTTTCTCTTTCTGCAAAACAAAGATTCTGATTCTATTGATATTTTCAAAAGCTACTTTATCCCAGAAAAATGAGGTAATGAATGTATACTGTTTAGGTCTCTCTTCCAGAAGGATGATATGTCAGCAAGTATTCATTAAGCAAGTCTATGTTCCCAGCCTGTGCAAGGCTCCATGGAGCATAAAAAGAAGTAAACTGCCTGAGCCCTGACTACAGAGAACTCAAAATTCTCTTCAGGAAAAGAATAAGTCTCCATAAGCAACGACTAGAGCCTAAGGGTTTTAAAATTAAGAGAGGGATTTTGCCAGGTCTCTTAGGCTCTACTGCTTAACGGGACCATTGAATTCAGTCGGCATCTGACTGGCCTTAGGCTTCTTTGAATTAATAGGAAGCTTTGGTCCTCACATCCCCCTTCAAGGTTTAGTATAAGCTCTCTGTTGAAAAAGAAAATCATATTGGGCCTTACAAATAGAAAAAGATGTCAAGGTCATTTAGTCTTTTCAAGGAGATCAGGAACATAATGCATTTATGTTCTGTTCAACAAGGCAGACAGAGTGGCTGTTTTCTAGTGATTTCTGAGAAGACCCCTCTACCCACCACCATCCTTAACTTTGCTCACTGGCCCAACCTAAAATGCCTATAATTTCTACTTTTTGAATCAGTTTTTTGGAATAAATACATTCTGCATATTGAAAATCCTTGTTAGAATGCAGGCAAATTACTCAGAAGAAGTAACCCGTTAACTGATTAGCATGGATTAATATATCATTTCATACCAAGGAGAAAGGCCTGAGGAGACTACAAATATGAAAGGTTTTGGAAAAACAAGTAATGTTTGAGAGAACTGGAATAAAGAAACCCAGGATCAGAGACCTTGAGACTTTCATGGACCAAGATCAAAATAGCTATCATCTGGGTACAGTGCTCAGAAGAGAAAAGGAACGTGAAGGTCAGATAAGAGCACTTAAGACCAACTCAGGCAACTCCCCAATGTGGTCTGGGTTGCTCTGGTGTTCTAGACTGAGACAGAACAACAGAGTGACCTTAGAGATACCCTGTTTCATCCACTTATCGGTAGAGAAAATATCATCTGGGACATTTGGGACATTTGAGTGACTTACTCAAATCAATTCAATAAGTAAGTGACAGAATGAAAATTAGAAATCTAGATTCATGACTCCCCACTTGTTTTGCAAAGTTAAAAAAAAAGTGGCTCTCAAGATTAGGATCTTTGGTTAGGGTTTTTCCAGATCCTATTACCAAGGCTTTCAGTCTCTGAATTAAAGGTTCTTTTATTTTGGCTATTCTGAATGTTTGTTCAAGAAAAAGCTATTAGACAGGGCTTAAACTGGGATTAGTATGTAAAGAAACTTAAATCCTTGGTAGAATATATCTCAAAATTCAGAAGTAGAAAAGTTCTCCTGGATCAGAGGTTGGTGCAATAGATAGACACATTTCCTCTTTTCTTCCCACACTCTCATCTTAAAAATAATACCAGACAGTACTAGACATCAAAGACAGCCAGCTGAGACAGGAGGAAGTGACTGTTCAAACAGGGAGGGATTCAGCAAGGTAAGTCCCTAACAAATAAGCCCTGGTGATAAATGACACAAAGCCATCACCCAACTAACTAATCAACGTATCCAAAAACATATGGATCTAGCCCGCAAACACCAACATTCCTGATAATGTTGGTAATTGATTAAGTTTTGTACACAAATAGTGTTTGATAAAAATAACTAAAAAACAAAACATGCCCTTCCTATTTTTTCAGCTAAAGGGAAGACATCATGGTACAATGAAAAGAAAATAATGTTTGAATTGCATAGATATGCTTTTTTTATTCCTGGTTCCAGGATATGAGAAAGAGTATCATAAACAGAAGTGTGAAAAGGAAAATATGAATTTTATTTGTTTTGCATATCTATCCGGTATCTGTATCGTTTAGGGATCATATCGCACCTTGGTTAAAGTCAATGTTAAGGAGTTAAGAAGACCTGAACTCAATACTCTTTATTGACCATGTGAACATGAGCAAGCTATTAATCTTACTTCTCTTGAAACAGTAATAATAAAAACCAATTTACAGAATTGTCATGAGGATTGACATTGGAAAAAAAAATCACGTGTAAAGCACCTAGTGTAATGCCTAGCATAAAGTAAGCACTTGACAAAAATATATTCTCTGTCCTTCAGGTGCCCTTATAAGAAAAGCAATTATCATAAGGGAAGGGAAACAAAAATAATATAAAACCAGGGAGGGGGACAAAACAGAAGAGACTCATAAATATGGAGAACAAACTGAGGGGTGCTGGAGGGGTTGTGGGAGGGGAGATGGGCTCAATGGGTAAGGGGCATTAAGGAATCTACCCCTGAAATCATTGTTGCACTATATGCTAACTAATTGGGATGTAAATTTTAAAAAATAAAAAATAAAATTAAAAAAAGAAAAGCAATTATCTATATAAAGTAATTTAAGAAATATTGTCCATATATTGATTTATTTACACTTCGAAGATTTCTTGGTCCTTGAAAATAGCACCAAGAAGAGCAGCATAAGATAAAAAAATTGGGACGTATTCAATTTAAGAGCGATGAAATAAAAATGTTGAATTCCTGTGTGGGAACAGGTGTTACAAGCAAAGTCTAAGATCAACAACAGACTGGAAGAAAATATATGCAATGCAAGAGTTAGTGGTTCTATTTTTGTTAAGAGCTCCTATTAATCAAAAATACAAATGTCAATGGAAAAATAGTCGAAATATTTGAATAGACAACTTACCAAAACTCTACAAATTTTCACTAGACATATAAAACATCATGCTCAACTCTATTAATAAGAAAAGAAATACAAAATACAAAATAAAACAAAGAGATAGTATTTTGCTTATCAGATTAGCAAAATTAAATAGATCGATAATATTCAGATCAGCAGACTTAAAAGTCAAAGAGAAGGTAATATTTTTAGAGGAAAATACGGTATTAGCTATAAAAGATTTATATGCTTATACTCTTTGACCCAGAAATACACTAGAGAAAGAATTATGAGCATAACCAATGATAAGTGTACAAGATATTGGCTGCACTATTATTTGAAATATCCAAATCACTGGAAACAGCTGCAAGTAACAGTAAAATATTTCTAAGTGGCTAAAAAATAAGAAAGTTTTATTATCTCATGTGCCAAAAGACATGAAAGATTATCCTGAGTGTGGGTTAATTTACTGACTCAGGGATGTCATGAAGAACAATGGTTACTGCCATCTTTTCCCTCTGCTTGGCATGTAAACTTTGTTCTCACAATAACTGCACTTACCAACATACGGTGCCACAAATCCAGGCTTTATACCAACTGGAACAAAAGATTAATAGCCATCTTTTTGTAACCTACGGAAATGTCTTTCGAAGAAACTTTGTGTTTAGACATCCTCTTATTCTCCTTTGGCCAGAATCATACCACATATCCATTTCTAAGCAAATGCCTAGCTAGCAAAGAGAATGTGATTCTCTTACTTGATTTAAGAAAGAACATGGCTTCCTAGACGTCAAGTGGGTCACCAAAACTACTTCCGGGACCTCCTTTAAAAGAACAGGACAAATAATGGTAGGGAAATATTCTATACTTTGATTGAAAAAACTGGATACACAGTTCGTTCCCTCTGTTGAGTGAGATTGAGAGGTAAATGAGTCAGAACAGGAAAGGTTATGTTGTGATAACAAATAGACCCTGAATTTCAAAAGGTTAATGCGATAACAATATAGGTTTCCTTTCATTCAAGTCATAGTCTTATTCGAGTTGCCTGGCTCTCCTTGACAGCTCATCTTCCAAGTGTCATAGGGATATAGATTTCTTCTAACTTGTAGTTCTACTTGATCTCAAACACATCACTGCCAAATTTATTGCAGAAGTTAAAGAGAGTATGAAGACTCCACAGGGATTTCATAGCCAGCCTTGGGAGTGGGTTACATTACTTCTACTGACCCCCCATTGGTCAGAACACACAGTCCTTCCCCTAACTGCAAGAGAGGCTGGGAAAGGTAGTTTGTGTGCTCAGAAAAGGAAAGCAAGATTCCAGTTGCATTATATAAAGCTTTGTCTCCATCAGAGGGGATTTTTTAAAAAATGACTTTTTTGCCACTGTGGAAAATAGTATAGAGATTCTTCAAAAGATAATAGAACTAACCTATGATCCAGTAATTGCACTACTGGGTATTTATCCAAAGAATGCAAAAACACTAATTCAAAGGGATACATGCACCCTTATGTTTACTGCAGCATTGTTTACAATGGCCAAGATACAGAAGCAGCCTAAGTGTCCACTGATAGATGAATAAGAAGATGTGATTGATATATATATATCCATATATACCCATATATATATATATATATATATATATATATATGTGGAATATTATTCAGCCATAAAAAGAATGAAATTTAGCCATTTGCAACAACATGGATGGAGTTGGAGAGTATTATACTAAGTGAAATAAGTCAGAGAAAGACAAATACCATATGATCTCACTCATATGTGGAATTTAAGAAACAAAACAAGTAAGCAAAAGAAAAAAAAAAGAGAGAGAGAAGCAAACCAAGAAACAGACTGTTAACTATAGACAATAGAGAGGGGGTGAGGGGGGATGGGTGAAATAGGTGATAGGGATTAAGGAGTGCACTTATCATGATGAAAAAAATAAAATCAATTAAAATAAAAGTTAAGATGGTAAATTTTATATTATGTGTATTTTACCACAATAAAAACAACCCCCCCCAAAGATTTTTCTTCTTTACTTCACACATTTATCCTAAGCATACAGAAAGTTATGTATAAATTATAACATTTATGTATAAAAAGGTGGGGGAAAAGTCCCTGGTCATTCCTGAGAAGTAATTTTGCCTGGTTTTGATCATATTTAATTCCATTTTCCTTGTATTAAAATCCTTTTTCTTTTTTTAAATTCATCCTGGGGACTTTGATATAGAAGAAAATTCTAGTGGAGAGTCTGTAGGTTATGGATTCACCTTAGAGCATCCTAAAAGATCAAGGATTCACAATCTGGGAGGTAAAGAAAGTCAGGGCATTCTAGACAGAAGTCTCAGGAACACACAGGGATACACAGGAATTGGCCTTACTACTTTTTGGGGAGGCTATTTGTATTTTTATTTACTTCTTTTTTTAATTTTATTTCTTATTATGGCAAAATACACAACATAAAAGTTACTATTGTACACTTCTTAAGTGTACAATTCCGTGGCATTAAGAATATTTACAATCTTGGGGCACCTGGGTGGCTCAGTCGGTTGGGTGGCTGACTTCAGTTCAGGTTGTGATCTTACAGTCCATGAGTTCGAGCCCCGTGTCGGGCTCTGTGCTGACAGCTCAGAGAGAGCCTGGAGCCTGCTTCAGATTCTGTCTCCCTCTCTCTCTCTCTGCCTCTCCCCAACTCGCACTCTGTCTCTCTCTCAAAAATAAAATAAAAACATTAAAAAATTTTTTTAAAAAGAATATTTACAATGTTGTACAGATGTCACCACTATTTAATTACAGAAATTTTCATCACCCTACAAGGAAACCCCATATTCAATAAGCAATCATTTCCCATTTCCCTCTTCCCTCAGCCTTTCATAACCACTAATCTGTTTTCTATCTCTACAGATTTTGCCTTTTCTGGATAAATCATATAACAGCAATCATACAATATGTGGCCTTTTGTGTTGGGCTTCTTAGATGATTTAGCATGAGTCAGTTATGTGACCATCTTCTAGTTTATCTGAAACCAGTCCTATTTAGAAAAGGGACTTCACAAAAACATTTATTTTTCTCTACACAAAGAAGAAGAGTCACAGAGTAGTTGGAAGAGGTAAACATATAAATAGGAAATTATAATAACATGTGGTAAATGCAATGACAGAAATTTGCATGGAGTGTTTGGGAGGAATGCAATTGTCCCAAAGTGGGTAGCCTCAAAGGCATGTTATAGAGGTGACACCAGGTTTTTGTATTAATGGATTAAGAAATGTTAATAAAGCAAAGTGGTCTTAGGGAAAAGAAAGGAAAGCCATGTGAGGTATGTATATGTACATATGTGTATATATATGTATAAAAGTATATGTATATGTGTATGTATGTGTGTGTGTATATGTATATTGAAAAAGACACCTTAAAACACTTTAAGCAAATTGGCAGCTCAACAGTCTGCTAAGTGAACTGTAACTCAGAGGCAAGGCCATGGAACATTCGGGGTTAGAAGGACAGTGCCACTGGAAGAATTCACTGTCACAAACCTCCAAGTCATCATCACGATCGCTGGGGACAGCCTTTCACTCAACTCAGATCTCACCTCTCTCAAAATCTTCAGTCACACTTGTTAATTCACACACATTTTAATACTTGAGTCTTCTTTGGCTCATTATCTTCTTTATTCACATTTTATTTCTGGCTGCCACAAGCAGATACTAACTATCTCCTTCAAGGCACAGGCACATGGGAGACATTGCCTTGAATCATAATGGAGTATCACTACCTCTTACATGCAGCGTAAAATCAAGCAATCAGAAAGATGGTGAGGTAGGAATCTTTTATTTTTATGAAAAAAATAAATGAATAATGTGATAAGTCTTAGCGTAGGCTGGGATGAGGATTAGTAACAAAACTAAGCAATTATGACCAAGGCTTGTTTCAGGACTTATATGGTTTCTTGCCTGTGCTACACACACTTTTCCTTTGGTAACTTCAACCTACCTATACTTCATTTCCTGTAGCTTTGCTTCTTCTGTCCATCAAGGCTTTTCCCATTCTCAAGCCAAAGCATGCAAATGTGAGCCCAGCTCCAAGAACTCCCCAGAAACTAATGGACAACCTTTCTCACCACCACTTTTGGGATGATTCAGCATCATTATAGTTGCTTTTAAGATTCAAGCTTTGGGGAGGGCTAGATTAACCCACTGACTCGAGATCACATGCAATCTCTCTTGACTACTCAGGTTCTAGTTTATTCCAAGCCTCCGGAGAACATGTAGAGTTGTGTTCAATGCTAGAGAAATGGTCCCACTAGGCATAAGGTTTCCACCATAAGGTGGTCTGTACCTTTACTAGCAACTCTTGCAAAAATTAAAAACTGCTTCTATCTCAACCTCCTTTCATGACCCTAAACCCAAGTCAAGAATTTCTCTGTTCTTTAGTCAAATTCATATCTACTGGGGATAAAAAAATACAAAAAAGAGGGGTGCCTGGGTGGCTCAGTCGGCTAAGCGTCCGACTTCAGCTCAGGTCATGATCTCGCGGTCTGTGAGTTTGAGCCCCGTGTCGGGCTCTGTGCTGACCGCTCAGAGCCTGGAGCCTGTTTCAGATTCTGTGTCTCCCTCTCTCTCTGTCCCTCCCCCGTTCATGCTCTGTCTCTCACTGTCTCAAAAATAAATAAACGTTAAAAAAAATTTTTTTAAAAATACAAAAAAGAAAAGTCATTGCTCTATGTACACTTTACATTGGGGTCATTTTCACTGTTGTACACAAGATGATCCTGAAAGATCCACCTTTTTAAAAGAATTAACAATCATCCTCAGCGCATGGCACCCAACTCCTTTCAAGCTGAATTTTAAAATAAAGGAAACAAAGTAAGACGTAGACTTTCTTCTGAGGAACAAAGAAACACAGAAGAGCCATATTCTTGGAGAAGTAGAAAAACAGGCAGGAAGGAATGTGGAATCTTACCACAAATAATAGATTCAGGTAGTTCAAGGATAATATTTTCTTTTAAAAATATTCATTATACTTGCCTGGAGAACTGAAAACCATTGTTCTTTGGCCAAAGAAATCAGAGGAAGAATGTTGGATTTCATACAAACCATTTTCCTATGCACATAGTACTAGATAACCAAAATAAACATTAAAAAATACCCATCGTATTTTAGGCACTCAGAGAAGGTAATGTGTAAGGAGCCCTGCTCCTTCCTATAGCTGAAAAAGGGAAAATGCGTGAAAAAAAAAACCCGACATTTGGATTTTATATTCTTATTAGGGGCTGGAAGGAAGAGGTTTTGGACAGTGATATGCACGTTACTTGCAACTGCCACAAACAGAAGGCACAAAATATTGGGTACTATGGCAGGTAAAGAACTGGCTTTGGAGTTGGGCACACCCCGGCTTGAATCCAGACCCTCCTATTCACTTTCTCACTTGACTTCGGGCAAGCTTCTTTAATTTTTTTCTAAAGTTTATACATTTATTTTGCGAGAGAGAAAGAGGTGAGCAGGGGAGGGGCAAAGAGAGAGGGAGACAGAGAATCCCAAGCAGGTTCCATGCTGTCAGTGTGGAGCCCAACACGGGGTTCAATCCCATGAACTGTGAAATCATGATCTGAGCTGAAGTGGGACGCTTAACCGACTGAGCCACAGGTGTCCCTCTAAGAAATTCTTTTTCTTTTTTAATGTTTATTTATTTTTGAGAGAGAGAGAGAGAGAGAGAGACAGAGCGAGAATGGGGGAGGGTCAGAGAGACAGGGAAACACAGAATCTGAAGCAAGCTCCTGGCTCTGAGCTGTCAGCACAGAGCCCGACCCTGGGCTTGAAGTCACAAACTGCGAGATCATGACCTGAGCCGAAGTCAGACACTTAACCGACTGAGCCACCCAGGTGCTCCCTCTAAGACAATTTTAAGCACAGGAAAGTCACTTACTCCCCAAGACTGGCATTCCACTTCGAGAAAACTTTCCAGGGGTCAGCAAACTATTTTCAGTAGAGGAGAAGACACTAAATACTTTTGGCTTTGTGGGCCACATACAGTCTCCATCGCTGCTGCTTCCTGATACTATAAAAACTATTCTTCACTCAAAATCTGTTATGCATTGAATGTCTGTGTCTCCCCAAAATGTATATGTTAAAATCCTAACCTCCAATGCAATAGTATTTGGAGATGGGGCCTTTGGGAGGCAGTTAGGTTGTGAGGGTGGAGCCCTAATGAATGGCATTAGTCATTAGTGCCCTTAGAAGAGAAGGCATGAGAAAGCTTGCTGATTTTCTCTCCCTCAGCCATGGGAGGATACAAGAGGGAGATGGCCATCTATAAACCAGGAAGTGGGTCCTTACCAGACACTAGGTCAGTCACCGCCTTCATCTTGGACTTTCCAGGCACCCGAACTGGGACAAATAAATGTTTATTGTTTAAGATGCCCCACCTGTGGTATTCTGTTATAGCCACCCAAGCCAGGACACGGCCCATATGAAAACAGGCCACGAAAACAGTATGGAGGTTCCTCAAAAAATTAAAAGTAGAACTACCATATGATCCAGGAATTCCACCTCTGGGAATATATCCGAAGGAAATATAAACACTAACTGGAAAAGATATCTGTACCCACGTTCATAGCAACACTGTTTACAATAGCCAAGACATGGTAACAAGTTTCTATCGATGAATGAATGGATAAAGAAGTTGAGGTATATATATATATATATATATATATATATATATATATATATATGTGTGTGTGTGTGTGTGTGTATGCAATAGAATATTATTCATCCACTAAAAAACAAGGACGTCCTACCATTTGCAACAATATGGATAAGGTTCAAAGGTATTGTGCTAAATGAAGTAAGTCAGACAGAGGAAGGCAAGCAAATACTGTATGATCTCACTTACATGTACAACCTAAATACACACACACATATCTACACACACCAAACCCATAGAAAAAGAGATCAGATTTGTGGTTATCAGAGGAAGGGAAAGGAGGAAAAGAGAGGAAGGTGGTCAAAAGGTACAAACTTCTGGCTATAAGTAAGTACTAGGGATGTAATGTACAAGACGATGATTACAGATAGTGCTGCTGCAATATATCTAGGAAAAATTGTAAAGAAACTAGATCTAAGAGTTCTCTTCACAAGGAGAATTTTTTTTTTCTTTTTATTGTCTCGTTTTGAGATGATGGATGTTAACTAAACCTATTAGGGTCATCATTTCACAATATGTGTAAATCAAACACTCATGCTATACACCTTAAATTTATATAGTCATGTATGTCAATTATTTCTCAGTAAAAATGGAGACAAAAAACCCCAAAAGAGGCCCTGGGCAAAATCCCACTTGCCATAGTTTGCCAGCTCCTGTTCTAAAATGTGATGATTCTTGGGGCGCCTGGGTGGCGCAGTCGGTTAAGCGTCCGACTTCAGCCAGGTCACGATCTCGTGGTCCGTGAGTTCGAGCCCCGCGGTCCGTGAATTCGAGCCCCGCGTCAGGCTCTGGGCTGATGGCTCAGAGCCTGGAGCCTGTTTCTGTGTCTCCCTCTCTCTCTGCCCCTCCCCCGTTCATGCTCTGTCTCTCTCTGTCCCAAAAATAAATAAACGTTGAAAAAAAAATTTTTTTTTTAAATTAAAAAATAAAAAAAATAAAATGTGATGATTCTTAAAAAAATAAAAAAGTAAAATAAAAAAAATTAAAAATAATTAAATGTGATGATTCTTCTCTGTATTAAGCCAAAATCTACCCCCTCAATATGTCCTTCCCTTAGCTCTGGTTCAGTATTAGCAAATATAATAGAATCTATCCTTGATCTTCCATTTAGCTCACTCTATCAACTCTATGGGATATGTACTATGATTATCCCACTTTACAGGCAGGAAGGTCTTGTCAGGAGTGGGGATTCAGGATACGAAACATAAAGTTTCAAAAAACTCTTTCCACCCTGAGGTCCTCCTTCTGTCCCCCAGAGAACACAAAGGCATCAGAGTCCTCTTTTGACAGTTCTTGAAACAGCTGTCAAACTCACAAAATACTTTCTTCTACATGTTAAATATTGTCTGCTTTCCTGCTGCTTAAATAATATAGTTTTAAATCTCCCTATGGTGATCATTTCCTTTAAGTAAGGTCTTTTTCTTTTTTTAAATGTTTTTTAATGTTTTTTTTTTTTTTTTTTATTTTTGAGACAGAGAGAGACAGAGCATGAACAGGGGAGGGGCAGAGAGAGAGGGAGACACAGAATCAGAAGCAGGCTCCAGGCTCCGAGCCATCAGCCCAGAGCCCGACGCGGGGCTCGAACTCCCGGACTGTGAGATCGTGACCTGAGCTGAAGTTGGGGGCTTAACCGACTGAGACACCCAGGCGCCCCAGTAAGGTCTTTTTCAAGTTTGCTCCCCACTTAATAGCTTCAGCCAACACTGATCTTTTCCCATCTTACTTATCAATATAATTTTGCTCCATACCTAGTATATAGAATATGGATTTATGAGTATATATATTTGGGCACAGGATTATATAATTATTCAACTCTCTCTGCCTTTCTCTTTCGTGTGTGAGGCACATATATTCAAAATTTTATTTTGTTTTGTCTTGTTATGAATTTTGCCTGTGTAAATTTTCTCTCATCTAAATTAATGTAAATTCTTTTTAGATACACAATGGAAAAACCAAAATCATCTTTTAATTACCAAAGATTACTCAAAATTGGATAACAGATCCCCAAATGATGACCATTTTCAAAGAGAAAATAATGGAAGAAAGCCATAGCCAAGCAAGGTAGGTAGCCTCTGAGATGGCCTTCATTGACACCCACCTCTTGGTATAGTGGTAACTCATGCCTTTATGTATGTAACACCCTCCCTGAGTCTGGGCTGGACCTAATGACTGCTTCTAATAAATAGAATGCAGCACAAGTGATGGGATGTCACTTCCAAGATTGGTTGCACAAAGACTTACTTCCAACTTACTAGATCTCTGTTTCTCTCTCTCTCTCCCTCCTGAGTCCTCTATTATTCTCTCACTTGCTCACCCTGATGGTAGCTGTCGTGACGTGGACTTCCTTGTGGAGAAGCCCATGTGGCAAATAACTGAGGCTAACCTCTAGCCAAAACCAGCAAGCAACTGAGGCCCTCAGTCTAACAGCCTAGAAAGAACTGAATCTGGCCAACAGCCATGTGAGTGAGCTTGGAAACGGGCCCTTCCCAGTAAAGTGTTGACATGACTATGGACCCTGACACTTTGATTATAGCCTACAAGAAACCCTAAGCTCAAGTCTAAGCTGTGTCTTTATTTCTGATCCCCGGAAACTATGAGATAATAAATGATTACTAGTTTAAGCTGGCATGTTTCAGAGTCATTTGTTACACAGCAAGAGACACCTAATATAATAAGAATTTGGTCTTATCAAAAGTAACGAGACTACTCAGTGGGTAGGGGGTTTCCTTTCGGTATGATGGAAGTGCTCTGGAATTAGATGGTGGTAATGTGGACACAACATTGTGAATGTACTAAATGCCAAGTGCATTATGTGAATGTACTAAATGCCAACTGCAAAGTGGTTACATTTGGTTCTGTGAATTTTACCTCAGTGTTGTTTGTTTTTTTTTTTTTAAAGGAAGCAGCACAAGACAAAGAAACAAGGAGAAAAATGGGAAGATAAAAGGAAAAAGAAAAGTTTACGTAAGAACACCCACAAGAAAAACTGTGCATCACAAAGAATGAAAACTATGACCAAAACTTGGCAAGTTACTCAACATAATGAATCTGTCGAGATAAATATAGAGACCCCAGGGCTCTGTTAGGAGAGGGCAAGATGACACAAGGAGCTAAAATTTACAAAGCAGCAGCAAGTGACAAAAAGGTTTTACTATGAAAGAAGGAAATAAGATGAGGGGAAAGAAGGTGCTGTTTTCTTAATAAATAGTTCTAGAATGACTTAGCCCTTCAAATTACATAAATGTATAATTTATTTTGAAACTAAACTTCACACAGCCAAAAGGGAAAGTAGATGATTTTAATTTTAAAACTCTAGCAAACTTTTTGTGCAGCTAAGGGTAGAATTAAGGGTGGCCACCTTTGAACTTGTTTTTTGTTTTTTTTTCTCATGGGCCAAAAACCATCCTGATTACAGAAGTACATACACTCCGCAATCAGGAATCCAATCAACAAACAGAAACTAGGACTTCTTTTCCTAATGAGGTAAGATGTTACATGCACTCTGGACAGGGACAATTGTTTAAATTATTTTGCAATTAGAAAAATGTTTCTTTGTCACGGCATGTATTTATACTGTACTGTCCCTGAGACTCAGTGTTTGCTTTTTTGGGGAAAATGTCTATGTGCATTTTTGTATAGTGTTTGGGGAAATGTATATGTATGCTGTACTCGGGGTATCCAAGCCAGGCCCCCTCCTGCCCTTCCTCATGTTGCTTTTTTAGCACAGTGATTTTTAACTCAGTGTCGTAGAATCATGAAAGCTTAAAAAAAATCAGGGTCCCACAATCAGATATTCTGATTTGGCCGAGCTAGAATATGGCCTGGGCATTGGGTAGAAATAGACCACTGTGTCTAAACTGTACAACAGAGAAATATAATAGAACAAACCTGTGTTCTAGACAGGAAGATATCAGAATTTGAGAAATACAGCACTGAGAATTATTCTGTTCCAATATATCCTGGAAACATATCCTGGAAATGTGGGTGGGATTGATGGAAAACACCAGGGCCAAGTCAATGCCTGTGAATAAAATGGGATGAAGAAGGATGAAGTCTCAAACTGTAGGTTGGATGAAAGGGGCACAGTGCTGAGAACAGGACTACAAGGCTAGGCAGTTTGGTTGTCCGAGTAGGGACTTTCCAGGGAAAGATAATTTATGGTGTTTTCTCCTTAGAGTGTCCACACTACATGCTCTGAAATATTTCATCCAAAACAAGTCCTACTTATGTCTCTACCCCAAATCCCCCATAATAGCCCTTTGTGACTGATTCAAAAAGTGATCATCTCACATTTAGAGACAAACCACTGGCAAAGGTGGTGTTAGGGGCTGAACTGTGTGCCCCAAAGTTCATGTGTTAAAGTTCTAACATCTAGAATCTCAGGATGTAATCTTACTTGGAGATAGGTTCTTAATCAAGTAAAAGTGAGATCATATGAGGGTAGGTTTTCCCATATGACTCTTGTCCTTATTTAAAAGGGGGAATTTACACACAGAGATAAGAACAGATGAACGACAAAGATGATGAGACAAAGAACAGGGCCATGTACCAGTCATGAAGAGGCCCAGAACAGATCCCTCCCTCACAACCCTCAAAGGGAGCCAACCCTGCCATTCCTTTGATTTTAAACTTCTAGCCTCCAGAATTGTGAAAAAAATACATTCTTGTTGTTTAAGCTACCCAGTTTGTGGCACTTTGTTACATCAGTTCTAGAAAACTAATACAGAGGATGTTGGCCTTTCCTTTAGGGTGAGAAGGCTTTTCAGAACAATAATTCCTGTTTCTTTGAAGGAAGGGGGAAATATCAGATTACCCCTAGAATGAGCCAAATGATTTATTCCAATGTAATAAAAAAAAGTCACACCCCTCCCAAAGAGTTTAATTTTTAATATCAAAATGTGTCCTTGTGGCATAATGGGGAATATATATTTGGCCTTTGTCCCCAGTTCCTGGCACACTGATCCTAAAACTCTTGGAATTTCCTGAGTGATAGGAGTGCCTTTTGATATTCACGAGGCTTTCGATCATTCCTGAGTTTATGATAAGAAGGTGATCTTGACATCCCCTAGATAGCATCAGGATGGGGGCTACTCCCCAAAAAGAACAAGAACTTTCAGCCCCAATCCCTGGCCTCCAGGGAGAGAAGAAGGGCTAGAGATTGAATTCAATCACCAATGGCCAATTACTTAATCAATCATGTCTACATGAAGAAACCTCCATGGAAACACCTAAACAATGGGATTCAGAGAGCATCCTGGTTGGTGAATACATCTAGGTGCTAGGAGGATGGCATGCCTGGGAAGGGCATGGAAGATCTGTGCCCCTTGCCCCATACCTTGTCCTGTGCAATACTTCCTTTGCCCCTTTGTAATCTGTATCCTTTACAATAAACCCGTAATAGTATGTAAAGTGTCTTCCTGAGTTCTGTGAGACATTCTAGGGAATTAATGAACTTTCTAGGAGGAGGTCGTGGGAACCTCCGAATTTGTAGCAAGTCAGACAGAAGTGTGGGTAAACTGGTACCTAATACTTGCAACTGGGTCTGAAGTGGGAACAGTTTTTGGACTGAGCCCTTAAGCCTGCAGAGTCTGATGTTAACTCCAGGTAGTTACTGTCAGGATCCAACTGAATTGTCAGAAACTCAGTTGGTGTTTGGAAAACTGGAAAACTGTAGAGTCTCAAACATGCATAACCCTGCAAGGCAAATAACAAGATGATGGTCATATTGCTACTCATTCATTCACTTACCCTTTAAGGGACACCTACCACATAAGAGCTTCTTGCTGCTGCCCCGATAACTCAATGGAAGGGGGACAAGGAGGTGACAACCGCTTCCCAGGAAACACAGCCACAGATTCTCAAAGAGTCACCAGCTCTCCTTAGCAGCCTCTGCCTGGGCGGCAGCTGAGCACAGACAGGAAGAGTGGGAGAGCGTGGGTGAGGTCAGGAAGGAAACCAACCTGGTTTCGGCTCCCACCAGCTCTTCCTTTCTTCTCCCTCCTCCCCTGGTTCTTCAAGGCCTTTTTTCTCCCTTTGGACAAGAAATAAAGGTGGCCTGAAGTGCAAATTACTGGTTGGCAGCCACTGCAGTTTTTGTCACTGACAATTCTCACTCCTGAGTCCCTTAGATTTCCCTGGGCCAAGTCAATTTACTGCCCCCTCTTCCGTCTACGTGAACATGCCAATCCGGATCCGCAGGCAGCCCCAGAAACACAAACGCAAACCCTCTGCCTTCCCTGCGTCTCACGCTTCTGATCTTTGACCTCCTGGAGTGGTGCATTTGTGAGTTGTTTTGCTACTTTTCTTACAACCTTCCCCTGCGGATGGCGTAGGTGGAGAACCATACAGAGTGGGCTTAGGTTTGGTGAAGGTAAGGATTCAAATTCCCCTGTGCTCATTACCTCTGCATCTTGTATGAGTTCCTTAAAGCCTCCAAACTGGTTTCCCTCTTGTAAAATGCAGATTTTAATCCAAGGAGTTGATAGGCAGGCAGGTTTAATTTGTCAGGTAGGTTGGAGCAGTCACTTAAGGTAATTACAGGAAACCAACAAGATCATATAACTTTTGGAGAACTGAAGAAAACCTAACCTATACTACAAATGCAACTGACTATCTTCCCAAGAAGTGAACGTATTATGGTTTAGAAAGACTTAATGAAATCTGAATGCAGTCAACTCTACAGGCAAGAAGGAATTCTTTAGAATTGTATATTCAGCCCTCTTCACCCTCATGTTTCCATGATTCTGTTAGAGCACAAGTGGCTACAGGCCCAGACATCTGCAAAGAGATTTTCCTTTGTTCCTCCTTAGGGACGTTTCATTTGTAAACTTTAACACGCAAAGAATTTTATAGGTTTGTATGCCAAAAACCAAGTATTACATACTCTGTGAGTGATCTAAGGAATTTTTGGCGTAATTCTGATGATACTCAATTTACCTGATACAATGAGTTTGAACTTCATTTTTAATAAATGTTTATCCTATTATTCTAACATAGCATAGGCAATGGAAATATAAATATACATAACTTTTCAGTATTTCATGTTTTTCAAATATCCAAGCAAGATATTCTTATAATGTGTAAAAACACTATAAAAGAACAGATCAGCAAATCTGCAGGCTGCTACCATGCTCCATAACCTTTCCCTCACCCACACCCACACCCACCCCCCCCCACACACACACACCCACACACACACACAGAGCTTCGTGGGTATCCTTTCAAACCATTCTCTCCATCAAATTCATACATGCATATATATACCCATCCATAGGACTTGTACTGTTGTTACTGTTTTTAAAATATATGATTATTCTATACACATTACTGGGCAGTATGGACCTTCTACACTTGTATATATTAATAATGTCCAATATTAGTAGACATAGATCTAACTTGATCTATTTTCTAGACTTTATGCATATAGTCACATACACTGAACATTTTGTACACGCAGTTTTAAATCAAACATTCTGAAACACTTTCTGTTAAGCCTTTTTCTCTTAATTTTATTTTTTATTTCTCCATGCCTTTCTTCTCCTTTCTTATCTTCATATTTATTCTACCAACTGTGAGTTTAGGGATTTTACCATATGGTTTTGGGTTTCTAAGAATGTCCTATTTATATCCTTTGTTCACAGCTCTGAACTATGTTTTCATGTCAGTTTCATGTCCTTGTATTCTATAGATTTTTAAATGTTGTCTACATTTGTGTTACAAATACATTTTACAAATCTATCATCTACCATCCATTCACTTTGGTGTCTTCTGCCATATGTCTTTTACACTTTTTGGATTTCTTGTCCTGTTTTAAAAGTTCTCTCTTATCCATAGATAATAAGGGTAACCTCCTAGATTTTCTTCAAAGATTCTTATTTATTTCTTTTAAAAAATTTTTATATTCAAGTCTTTTTTTTTTTTTAATTTTTTTTTTAACATTATTTATTTTTGAGACAGAGAGAGACAGAGCATGAACGGGGGGAGGGCCAGAGAGAGAGGGAGACACAGAATCTGAAGCAGGCTCCAGGCTCTGAGCTGTCAGCACAGAGCCTGATGCGGGGCTCGAACTCACGGACCGTGAGATCGTGACCTGAGCGAAGTCGGACGCTCAACCGACTGAGCCACCCAGGCGCCCCTATATTCAAGTCTTTAATCCATCTGGAATTTATTTTCATATATGAGATGGGGCTCCCACTTAACTTTTTTCCAGATGAACTAAAATGTTAACTGTGCTTAAATAAACTGCCTTTCCCCCTAAAAAAAACAAAGTGCCAACTTTATTATATATTCAAAATTCATAAGTATTAGAGCTTATTTTTTCATTCTTTATTTTGTCCCAAAGATCTATTTATCCATTTTTTAAAAATTTTTTTTTTCAACGTTTATTTATTTTTGGGACAGACAGAGACAGAGCATGAACGGGGGAGGGGCAGAGAGAGAGGGAGACACAGAATCGGAAACAGGCTCCAGGCTCTGAGCCATCAGCCCAGAGCCCGATGCGGGGCTCGAACTCACGGACCGCGAGATCGTGACCTGGCTGAAGTCGGACGCTTAACCGACTGCGCCACCCAGGCGCCCCTATTTATCCATTTTTTTTAATGTTTATTTATTTTTGAGAGAGAGACAGACAGAGAGAGTGGGGCTGGGGCAGAGAGAAAGGGGGAACAGAGGATCTGAAGCAGGCTCTATGCTGACAGGGGAGAGCCTGATGTGGGGGGTCAAACTCATGAACCATGAGATCATGACCTGAGATGAAGTTGGAGGCTTAACCGCTACCCAGGCACCCCTACTCATCCATTTAAATGCCAGAGCTCTAAACAGCACCTTCTAATGTCTGGTAAGGCAATATCCTTACCAAGATATTTCTTTTTTGCACTTTTCTTAGTTATTTTTGTTAGTCTTTCATAAGAACATCTGTCATGAAATTCCCAGAAATAATTCTTACAATTATAATTGGAAATGATATTTTTATTTAGGAAAGTTACCATGTAAAACTATGGCATGTCTTTCTAACTGCATGAATATTCTTTTATGTCTTTTAATAAGAACTCATTTTTTCCCTAAAAGTTTACTGTTAAGTTTTCCTGTTAAATTCTGATGCTTTTCTTCTTAAATTCATTCCTAAGTATTTTATCATTTTTGCCACCATTATGAATGAAATATTTTCTTACTTTTATTTCTAGTTATCATTATTATAGAGGAAACCCATTGCTTTTTATGCCTTTATCTTATACAATCTTTATCTCATATTAATGTATGATAATACATATCTTTATTATATAAGTGACTTCCTTTCTTATTAATTCTTACTAATGTACTATATATAATGTACTTGTTGATTTTTCTAGTTACACAGTTTTTCACTAGTAAAAAATAAAAATTTTATAACTTCTTTTCTAAAACTTTTGCTTTTGTTTTAGTTGAAATAAGTTTCATATCTGACATTTAGGAGATCTATAATTATTTGGGGTGCTGAGGGTAAACAATTATTTCATATTCACCCAGCTATTTTCACCATTTATAATTATCTGGGCTTTAAAAATCAATATTAATAATCTCCAACAATTAAAAATGAATAAGAACTAAATGTCTACTTCACCACATACTTAGCAGACTGTATGTTAGAATGAATATAATCACATACCCATTTATTAGCAGTCAGGAACCAAAATGGTCACACACTCTGTATTCTAAACTCAGTGAAGCTCAGTATCCCTTCCACTTGTAAGAACTCCAAAGAATACCTTTTCTGGAAAGTTTACCCCTTCACAAATAAAACAAATATTCTGATGGTGGGATCCACTAATCTTCTAGTCATATTAGGCAGAAAACAGAGGTTCAGATGGCATTCTAGATGGAGGGGGCTGTTCTGAAGGTATTAAGTAAAGAACTAAGGCTCCAGCCAACAGCTACAAGAATGAACCATTTAAAATTGGATCTTCTGGCCCCATTCAAGCCTTCAGATGACTGACCTCTATGAATATCCTTACATCATGAGAGACCCTAAGCCATAACAATTCAGCTAAGTTTCTCCAAACTTCTTGACCCACATAAACTATGAGATAATATATGTTTGTTGTTTCAGGCCACCAAGGTTTAGGTTAACTTTTCATGCAGCTGTTTTTAAAAATATGTTCTATCTTACTCTATGCTAATTGATTTTAATTTGACATTTTTCTTTTGTTCCTTTTTGTATTTGTGGCTTATTTACAAGTTAGAACCGCTTATTAATTTGGGACCTGTAGTACACTTTTCTAATGTACTAATAGTTCCTTTATTTTTCCTGAGCTACAATCAAGCCTATTATTTCTCTATTAATATAAATTTTAGCTCAAAAAACCCTTACCAAGTGATCTATTCTTCTACTTCTCCCCTCCAAGTCCACGCACCTCTTAGGATGAGACTTCAGATTCCCCATTCTTTCTATCCCACTCACAGATCCAGGTCTATGCTGTCATCCCTCGAGCACCTCATTCTCATCTTTGTCGTTAGCTGTGGTCCATTCTCCAGAATTTTCCACCTATAGAATAATCAGTTGATGCATGCTTTAAGTCCTTTTGTATCTACACATATTTGTATTTATTCCATTATGCTAGTGGAATGGCATTCTGGCTGCTTGTAGGAGTCATGGCTACACTTAGTAAGTAGCCTGTAGATGTCATTCTATAGTCGGCAACTCTTCATTCTGCAGATGAGAAGCCCAATACCAAGCTGACTTTTTTATGATTATTAACCCTCCAAATAACTTGTTCTTTCTGTCTGGAAGTCTCTACATTTTTTTCTTTATCCTTGGACTTCAGGAATTTTATCAAGACCCACTGCAAAGGACCTCACTGTCTCAGGTCTTCCTTTCAGGTTAGGAAGTTTTTCTTCTATTATTTGTTTAATTATTGCCTTTCTTCCAAATCTTCTTGTTTTTCCTTTCTGAACTATTATTATTTGCATGTTAAATCTCCTGTGACTGTAATTCTCATCTGTCCCTCTCGATGTCTCTTTTCAGTTTGGCTAGTCTATGCAGGTTTTTTCCACTTATTTTCTCGGCCCCTAATGTGAAACTCAGGAAAGACTGTTTTCCCCTTCAATTTATCCACTGATACATTACTTAGAAAATAATGGGACTTAGTTCCCCAAATCATTTCTGTGCTGTCATGAAGCTCCTTATCTACTCTTGTTTTATTTAAGTTGCCATTCACATCACCCTCCAGCTCTTGCATGGGCAGGGGCTGTCTCTCCTACTGTGCTTGTTCTTCTTTCTCTAGGCATGTTTGGAACATTGTGAATGTCCCCGTATATAGGTTTTGTTTTTGTTTTTGTCTGTTCATTTGGGACCGGCTGCTGGACCCTGAGTAGCATGGTGGATTCTGCTCCCCTGGAACTATATATGGATGTAGCCAACCAACAGATTTGCTCACTCCTATCTTATAATCTGAGGAAGACTGTCTGCGCCTTGGTCTCTTCAAGCTTTCCAGTCTCAGGGGGTAGAGTGGGCTCAGCTCATTTGCTCAGTTTTTTCTTAGATGATCATAAATGACAGAACACCACTGACCCACCCCAGGATCTGGGCCTGGTTCAAATCTTCACCTCAGGGCTCATCCGTCCTCGTCCCAGGCTCTTTGATGCCCAACGCGTGGAAAGTCCTGCAAATCCTCTTATTCCCATCCTCCAGGCTCTGGCTCCCTTTTAGCCCCAACAGCCATTTGGCTCATGTGAAGGAAGGATTAAAGTTGAATTTTGGAATTCAGGAGGATGTTTTAACCATCATGTTTCCAGAATTCCTTTCTGTCTTTAGAACTTATTCCTTAACTAAGTTGTGATGCTAATCTGTGTCTAATACATGGCGTTAGACAACATCCCTACCCCCAAGTATCTACTTACAGCCTCTTTTTGCATGCAAGCAGAGCATTTTTTTTTCCTGAAATTTATTGACAAATTGGTTTCCATACAACACCCAGTGCTCATCCCAAAAGGTGCCCTCCTCAATACCCATCACCCACCCTCTCCTCCCTCCCACCCCCCATCAACCCTCAGTTTGTTCTCAGTTTTTAACAGTCTCTTATGCTTTGGCTCTCTCCCATTCTAACCTCTTTTTTTTTTTCTTCCCCTCCCCCATGGGTTCCTGTTAAGTTTCTCAGGATCCACATAAGAGTGAAACCATATGGTATCTGTCTTTCTCTGTATGGCTTATTTCACTTAGCATCACACTCTCCAGTTCCATCCACGTTGCTACAAAAGGCCATATTTCATTTTTTCTCATTGCCACGTAATATTCCATTGTGTATATAAACCACAATTTCTTTATCCATTCATCAGTTGATGGACATTTAGGCTCTTTCCATAATTTGGCTATTGTTGAGAGTGCTGCTATGAACATTGGGGTACAAGTGGCCCTATGCATCAGTGCTCCTGTATCCCTTGGATAAATTCCTAGCAGTGCTATTGCTGGGTCATAGGGTAGGTCTATTTTTAATTTTCTGAGGAACCTCCACACTGCTTTCCAGAGCGGCTGCACCAATTTGCATTCCCACCAACAGTGCAAGAGGGTTCCCGTTTCTCCACATCCTCTCCAGCATCTATAGTCTCCTGATTTGTTCATTTTGGCCACTCTGACTGGCGTGAGGTGATACCTGAGTGTGGTTTTGATTTGTATTTCCCTGATAAGGAGCGACGCTGAACATCTTTTCATGTGCCTGTTGGCCATCCGGATGTCTTCTTTAGAGAAGTGTCTATTCATGTTTTCTTTCCATTTCTTCACTGGGTTATTTGTTTTTTGGGTGTGGAGTTTGGTGAGCTCTTTATAGATTTTGGATACTAGCCCTTTGTCCGATATGTCATTTGCAAATATCTTTTCCCATTCCGTTGGTTGCCTTTTAGTTTTGTTGGTTGTTTCCTTTGCTGTGCAGAAGCTTTTTATCTTCATAAGGTCCCAGTAATTCACTTTTGCTTTTAATTCCCTTGCCTTTGGGGATGTGTCGAGTAAGAGATTGCTACGGCTGAGGTCAGAGAGGTCTTTTCCTGCTTTCTCCTCTAAGGTTTTGATGGTTTCCTGTCTCACATTTAGGTCCTTTATCCATTTTCAGTTTATTTTTGTGAATGGGGTGAGAAAGTGGTCTAGTTTCAACCTTCTGCATGTTGCTGTCCAGTTCTCCCAGCACCATTTGTTAAAGAGGCTGTCTTTTTTCCATTGGATGTTCTTTCCTGCTTTGTCAAAGATGAGTTGGCCATACATTTGTGGGTCTAGTTCTGGGGTTTCTATTCTATTCCATTGGTCTATGTGTCTGTTTTGGTGTCAATACCATGCTGTCTTGATGATGACAGCTTTGTAGTAGAGGCTAAAGTCTGGGATTGTGATGCCTCCTGCTTTGGTCTTCTTCTTCAAAATTCCTTTGGCTATTCGGGGCCTTTTGTGGTTCCATATGAATTTTAGGATTGCTTGTTCTAGTTTCGAGAAGAATGCTGGTGCAATTTTGATTGGGATTGCATTGAATGTGTAGATAGCTTTGGGTAGTATTGACATTTTGACAATATTTATTTTTCCAATCCATGAGCAGGGAATGTCTTTCCATTTCTTTAAATCTTCTTCAATTTCCTTCATAAGCTTTCTATAGTTTTCAGCATACAGATCCTTTACATCTTTGGTTAGATTTATTCCTAGGTATTTTATGCTTCTTGGTGCAATTGTGAATGGGATCAGTTTCTTTGTCTTTCTGTTGCTTCATTGTTAGTGTATAAGAATGCTACTGATTTCTGTACGTTGATTTTGTATCCTGCAACTTTGCTGAATTCCTGTATCAGTTCTAGCAGACTTTTGGTGGAGTCTATCGGATTTTCCATGTATAATATCATGTCATCTGCAAAAAGCGAAAGCTTGACTTCATCTTTGCCAATTTTGATGCCTTTGATTTCCTTTTGTTGTCTGATTGCTGATGCTAGAACTTCCAGCACTATGTTAAACAGCAGCGGTGAGAGTGGGCATCCTTGTCGTGTTCCTGATCTCAGGGAAAAAGCTCTCAGTTTTTCCCCGTTGAGGATGATGTTAGCTGTGGGCTTTTCATAAATGGCTTTTATGATCTTTAAGTATGTTCCTTCTATCCCAACTTTCTCAAGGGTTTTTATTAAGAAAGGGTGCTGGATTTTGTCGAAGGCCTTTTCTGCATCGATTGACAGGATCATATGGTTCTTCTCTCTTTTTTTGTTAATGTGATGTATCACGTTGATTGATTTGCGAATGTTGAACCAGCCCTGCATCCCAGGAATGAATCCCACTTGATCATGGTGAATAATTCTTTTTATATGCCGTTGAATTCGATTTGCTAGTATCTTATTGAGAATTTTTGCATCCATATTCATCAGGGATATTGGCCTGTAGTTCTCTTTTTTTACTGGGTCTCTGTCTGGTTTAGGAATCAAAGTAATACTGGCTTCATAGAATGAGTCTGGAAGTTTTCCTTCCCTTTCTGTTTCTTGGAATAGCTTGAGAAGGATAGGTATTATCTCTGCTTTAAACGTCTGGTA
The DNA here is from genome assembly GCF_022837055.1 of Prionailurus viverrinus. NCBI lineage: Eukaryota > Metazoa > Chordata > Mammalia > Carnivora > Felidae > Prionailurus > Prionailurus viverrinus. The sequence continues at coordinate 63,170,250 of NC_062578.1, read as the reverse complement.
GAACTCTCCTGGGAAGCCATCTGGTCCTGGACTCTATTTTGTTGGGAGATTTTTGATAACCAATTCAATTTCTTCGCTGGTTATGGGTCTGTTCAAGCTTTCTATTTCCTCCTGATTGAGTTTTGGAAGAGTGTGGGTGTTCAGGAATTTGTCCATTTCTTCCAGGTTGTCCAATTTGTTGGCATATAAGTTTTCATAGTATTCCCTGATAATTGTTTGTATCTCTGAGGGATTGGTTGTAATAATTCCATTTTCATTCATGATTTTATCTATTTGGGTCATCTCCCTTTTCTTTTTGAGAAGCCTGGCTAGAGGTTTGTCAATTTTGTTTATTTTTTCAAAAAACCAACTCTTGGTTTCGTTGATCTGCTCTACAGTTTTTTTAGTTTCTATATTGTTTATTTCTGCTCTGATCTTTATTATTTCTCTTCTTCTGCTGGGCTTAGGCTGCCTTTGCTGTTCTGCTTCTAGTTCCTTTAGGTGTGCTGTTAGGTTTTGTATTTGGGATTTTTCTTGTTTCTTGAGATAGGCCTGGATGGCAATGTATTTTCCTCTCAGGACTGCCTTTGCTGCGTCCCAAAGCGTTTGGATTGTTGTATTTTCATTTTTGTTTGTTTCCATATATTTTTTAATTTCTTCTCTAATTGCCTGGTTGACCCACTCATTCGTTAGTAGGGTGTTCTTTAACCTCCATGCTTTTGGAGGTTTTCCAGACTTTTTTCTGTGGTTGATTTCAAGCTTCATAGCATTGTGGTCTGAAAGTAAGCATGGTATAATTTCAATTCTTGTAAACTTATGAAGGGCTGTTTTGTGACCCAGTATATGATCTATCTTGGAGAATGTTCCATGTGCACTCGAGAAGAAAGTATATTCTGTTGCTTTGGGATGCAGAGTTCTAAATATATCTGTCAAGTCCATCTGATCCAATGTCTCATTCAGGGCCCTTGTTTCTTTATTGACCGTGTGTCTAGATGATCTATCCATTTCTGTAAGGGGGGTGTTAAAGTCCCCTGCAATTACCACATTCTTATCAATAAGGTTGCTTATGTTTATGAGTAATTGTTTTATATATTTGGGGGCTCCGGTATTCGGTGCATAGACATTTATAATTGTTAGCTCTTCCTGATGGATAGACCCTGTAACTATTATATAATGTCCTTCTTCATCTCTTGTTACAGCCTTTAATTTAAAGTCTAGTTTGTCTGATATAAGTATGGCTACTCCAGCTTTCTTTTGGCTTCCAGTCGCATGATAAATAGTTCTCCATCCCCTCACTCTCAATCTAAAGGTGTCCTCAGGTCTAAAATGAGTCTCTTGTATACAGCAAATAGATGGGTCTTGTTTTTTTATCCATTCTGATACCCTATGTCTTTTGGTTGGCGCATTTAATCCATTTACATTCAGTGTTATTATAGAAAGATACGGGTTTAGAGTCATTGTGATGTCTGTATGTTTTATGCTTGTAGTGATGTCTCTGGAACTTTGTCTCACAGGGTCCCCCTTAGGATCTCTTGTAGGGCTGGTTTAGTGGTGACAAATTCCTTCAGTTTTTGTTTGTTTGGGAAGACCTTTATCTCTCCTTCTATTCTAAATGACAGACTTGCTGGATAAAGGATTCTTGGCTGCATATTTTTTCTGTCTAGCACCCTGAAAATCTCGTGCCAATTCTTTCTGGCCTGCCAAGTTTCAAAAGAGAGATCAGTCACGAGTCTTATAGGTCTCCCTTTATATGTGAGGGCACGTTTACCCCTTGCTGCTTTCAGAATTTTCTCTTTATCCTTGTATTTTGCCAGTTTCACTATGATATGTCGTGCAGAAGATCGATTCAAGTTACGTCTGAAGGGCGTTCTCTGTGCCTCTTGGATTTCAATGCCTTTTTCCTTCCCCAGTTCAGGGAAGTTCTCAGCTATTATTTCTTCAAGTACCCCTTCAGCACCTTTCCCTCTCTCTTCCTCCTCTGGGATACCAATTATGCATATATTATTTCTTTTTAGTGTATCACTTAGTTCTCTAATTTTCCCCTCATACTCCTGGATTTTTTTATCTCTCTTTTTCTCAGCTTCCTCTTTTTCCATAACTTTATCTTCTAGTTCACCTATTCTCTCCTCTGCCTCTTCAAGCCGAGCTGTGGTGGTTTCCATTTTGTTATGCATTTCGTTTAAAGCGTTTTTCAGCTCCTCGTGACTATTCCTTAGTCCCTTGATCCTTGTTCCTACAGTCCCTCTGTAGCAAGAGATTCTCTGCTGTCCTGTATACTGTTTTCAAGCCCAGCGATTAATTTTATGACTATTATTCTAAATTCACTTTCTGTTATATTATTTAAATCCTTTTTGATCAGCTCATTAGCTGTTGTTATTTCCTGGAGATTCTTCTGAGGGGAGTTCTTCCGCTTGGTCATTTTGGATAGCCCCTGGCGTGGTGAGGACCTGCAGGGCACTTCCCCTGTGCTGTGGTGTATAACTGGAGTTGGTGGGCGGGGCCGCAGTCAGACCTGATGTCTGCCCCCAGCCCACCGCTGGGGCCACAGTCAGACTGGTGTGTGCCTTCTCTTCCCCTCTCCTAGGGGTGGGATTCACTGTGGGGTGGTGTGGCTCATCTGGGCTACTTGCACCCTGCCAGGCTTGTGATGCTGGGGATCTGGCGTATTAGCTGTGGTGGGTAGGCAAGATGCTCGGGGGCAGGAGGGGCAGGCTTAGATCGCTTCTCCTTAGGTGATCCACTTCAGGAGGGGCCCCTCTTCCGTGGGCCTCTCATCTGCGTTTGGCTCCGGCGACTCTGTTCTGCTAATCCTCTGGCGGTTTTCTGGGTTATTTAGGCAGGTGTAGATGGAATCTAAGTGATCAGCAGGACGTGCGGTGAGCCCAGCGTCCTCCTAAGCCGCCATCTTGCCGCAACTCCTAGGCAACAGCAAGCAGAGCATTTTTGAGTGTGGTCTATAGTTAGGATATTTCTGATAAAAGCCATATTGCAGGTACAGATGCTGAGGTACTGGAAGATCAATAAAAAACATTTCACTTTTCCTGGCCTCAGTTATGAATCGAATGGAAAGTAAAACAAAAGAGTAAGATAGATGGGGATACCAGCAGCACCTTAATTACTGATTTAAGAACATGGTTTAAGAATTTTGGTAGCCAGTTTCTAAAAAGACACCATTCATGTACACATCTTGAACCTCTGCCTGGTATGAACATCTCTGTGTTGCCATCCCTAACCTATTAAATCTTGGCTGGCCCCGTGACTCAGTTGTAACCAACAGAATATATCAGAAGTGATGCTGTGTCACTTTCGTGACTAGGTCAGAAGCCTCCAGCTTCTACTTTGTTCACCTGGAATGCTCGCTCTGAAAAAAAGCCAGCCACAATGAACGTAGTCCAACTGCTCAGAGACCACTATAATGTGAGGAAACCAGCACTAACCTTGTAGAGTGTCCATTTGGAGAAATAGACATGCCCAGCTAGCCCTAATTATTTCAGCCAGCCTTGTCCAGGCAAAGAAATGTCAGTGAAAACCTTGGACATTCTGGCCCTGGAAGATGTGATGTGGAGAACTGAGAAACCCAGCTCATGGCTAGAATCAAGGCCCAAGATGTATGGCTCCAGTCAAACCATTTGAGCCAAATGTAGCTATTTTATCCAACCTAACTAAAGGCTCTTGTCATTGCAGGGCACATACAGGTCATCCTTGCCGTATCCTGCCCAAATTTCGGACCCACAAAATTATGAACTGAGTAACATGATTGTTGTTTCACACCGCTAAATTTTAGGATAGTTTGCCATATAACACTAGGTAACTGGGCAAGACGTGTAGTAACAATGGGCTCTTCATGTTACCTTGTCTGTCACAGACAACACTGGATAATCACAACCTCTCCAGGCAGGGGTGCCCCAACATAATGAAGGGCACAGAAGAGCAGACTAGAATACATGCTTTGTGAAGGCAGACTGCCTTCCGTTACAATGAGGAAGGAAGGGGCTGAGATACTTCCACCCTATTCCCCTTCCAAATTCCCCAGTCTGAAAACTCACTCCACTTCTAGGGAAGAGAGAAAACAGAAATGAGGGAGACTAAGATACCAGGAATTTTTAGGGAAACACTCTTCTCCTGGAAAGGAATGGGCAGAGAAGATACCTTCCCCCATGAAGGGTCCGTGATACCACAACAGAAAAGGATTCTGCCCCAGCAAGATGTAGCCTGCAAATGTGAGGAGGAGGAGTGGTTCTGAGGAATATGGTACGCACCACAGGCCCCATACTTGGATGTATACAGCGTTTCAAGAAAAAGAGCTCATTGTCAGTTGAAAACGCTGCCTGCAGAATTTTGTAATTGTGCTAGTAACTGGGGCTGCCATAACAAAATACCACAGACTGGATGTGGTAAACAGCAGAAATTTATTTTCTCATAGTCCTGGAGCATGAAGTCCAAGATCAAAGAGTCGTTAGATTTGGTTTCTCGAGACCTCTCTCCTTGGCTTGCAGATGGCTGCCTTTTCACTATGTCCCCAGATGGCCTTTTCTTCTGTGTGCTAAAGTCTCTCTGCATGTCCTAATCTCCTCTTCTTATAGGGACATCATTCAGGTTGGGTTAGGACCCATCCTAATGGCCTCATTTGACTTAGGTACTTCTGCAAAGACCCTATATCCCAATATGGACCAGAATGCACTTATTTTACCATCAGAATCTTATTTGTCCATCTTGGATTAAATCTTGAGCAAAGTGATTACTCTTGAGCCTCGTTCTTAAGTCTTGCTTTCATTATGACACCTGACAGCAAAGAAGTAGGGGATAGAAGACTCAGGCTTCTATCTACTTCTAATCACCAAAGGCTACTACTGTTGACTTAACTGATGACAAATGTGACACGCCAAATTGCACCTCATAAATGGACCCAGCTCAGGGGTTAATTTAGCCATACTGCCCCTTGGCAAGGGATAGTTGCAGGGATTTATTCCCCAACCCCACTACCCTCAGCCTCCCTCTTCATCATGGGGGCTCCTTGGTGTCATGATGCTCTAGAAAGATAACCCTCACCTAACCTGGCACTTTTCCCTAGTCTACTTCCCCTCCATGCTTTGACATAATTTAATCTGGGGAAAAACCCTTTCTCTTTCCAAGTTTCTTGAGAGCCACTTTCTCTCTCCTCTTCTTGTCCCACTCATTCTCCTCTGTTGTCATTTTTTTCCCCACGTTAACCTTTATGGCTCATTAAACCCAAAGTCAGAATCCTTAGCAACTGAAAAACCCAAGTTCCTATTTTTTCTTGAAGGCAAGAAGAGCTTAAAGTTTAAGCTTTCCCTGAAAGTGAAGGGAAATACCGCGTTTTCCATCCTTCTGATGCAACATAGCAAGAAATAAAAATTAAAAGCAAAAGTCAAGTTTCCATATTGAAATATTCTGACATTCGGGTGCAGCCACGGAGTTGAATATGCAAAGTACATAGTACACTTGGCTACCAGTGATTTCTCAAATATGGGCAGAATTTCTTACTTTATGAGCAGCTATAATTGCCATATTTCCTACTTGTTGAGGTTAGGTGACAGGAGTGAACCCTTCTGGAGCACCTAAGCATGTCAAAGTGGCTAGAGCTGTTAACCTGGTCTTGATGAGGTGAGCTGGCCCTTAAGCTTGAGAGTATGGAAGTCGTCTGAGTTCAGCAAATGAAGCTGGGAGCTTATTCAGAAGGGAGGACTTAATGGGTGGCCCACGACAGGATTACAGATGCTGCAAAGGGAGAAAGACCCTATTTCCAGAAGTTGGAAGTCACATACAGGCTGCAGTCAGATGGACTGTAGGGAAGCTGAGTTAATCCAGTATACAGAACTACTGTGGGCTGTCTGGTAAATAAACTGTAGGTGAAATGATTGGGACAGACAGAGAGACACCACTGAGCTGAGTTGGTAGACACATGGCTGACTTCCCTTGAACTGTATGGCTAACACATGCTGAAGCAAGATTAACATTAGTAAACCCATTCATTTCTACGTCTTTTTGTTTGTTTCTACAATGAACTGAATGCTTATATCCACCCCCCTCCCAAGTTCATATTATTTTCAATACCAACCTTCAAGGTGATAGTATTAAGATGTGGAGTGTTTGGGAAGTGATTAGGTCATGAGAGTGGTCATGCTCTTTCTGTTCCAGCAGACGGAGGGGATAAGGCAGAAATTGGTGGCGAGAGTAGGGTACTACCATAACAAATACCCCAAAATGTGCAAGGGGCTTTGGAAGCAGGTAATGATGAGAGACTAGAAGAGTTTTGAGATTGCTGTGCATGGCATGACTGGTGTTTGTACCCTGGTGTTTCGGGGAAGGCAGAAATTTGACAATGAAGCAGGTGAGGAAGGAAATGGGTATTTGGCTGAGGATATAACTAAGCAAAGTGTTGAAGGAGCGGCCTGGTTCCTCTTGTCTGCTTTTAGTGAAATGGGAGGAGATGTGAGGTAAGGATGGCATTGTTAATCAGAAGGGAAGTGAAACTTACAGGTATGGAATATTCTCAGCCTGTCCATACCATAAAGAATGGGAAGTCCTGTTTGAGAGAGAACTTTCGGGGTGTAGCCAAACGACTATCTGATAAGGAGATTAGTCAGCCTTCTAAACAGAAGCCAAAAGCTATGGTTCAAGACAATGGAAGAATGACCCCGTTCTTCTGAAGGTGATCCAGAGCTCACCAGAACAACTTCAAGGGAGGGGCTACCTATGCCTGCACTACCTCGGTGCACCTAGCCCTGCATAGGTATCCCCTCACATTTCAGGCACTGTTTCTCACACTCTAGTGCCAGGTTCTGGGGCCACCCAGGCACAGGTGTGGCTCTCATAGCTCCAGTGAGGCAGGGGCCATGGCAGCCATGCCTCTAGAGGGCACAGGCAGCAGATCTGGGCATCCCACACTCTGTCCACAGGCGTACATGGTGCAGGAGTCCTGGGGCCATGGGTACCTCCACCTAGGTTTGGAAGGATGGGGCTACTCAGAGCCACAGGCATGGCACTTAGGCAGAAAACATCTCCCAAACCCCAGAATGGTAGAGCCAGCCAGGGGAGCCACAGGCACAGGACAACAATCTGTGAGTGATATGGCTGGTCTGTCCCAGCAAGGCCGTGGGGAGAGGGCCTCCCAAAGCTGCTTGGCCTGGAGGGTCGAGCATAGAGCCAAAGAGGATTCTGGAACCTTATCTTCAATGACCTCGAACCTTGGACTTACTAGGAATCTCTCACTCGCTTCATCTTTTCTAGTTCTACTTCTTGGAATGGGAATGTCTGTCCTATGCCGTCCCACCATTGTATTTTGGAAGCACATAACTTGATTCCACAGCCTCATAGCTGGAGGGAATGTTGCATCAAGATGAATCATAACTGAAGTCTCACCCATCTCTGATTTAGATGATATTTAGATGAGACTTTAAACCTTAGACTTTAAGGTTGATGCTGGAAGGCTATTTTGGGGCTATTGAATGTATTTTGCATGTGAGAAGAACATGAATTCGGGGGGCCAGGGGTAGAATGCAATGGACTGAATGTTTATGTTCTTACCCAATAGTTATATGTTGAAATCCTAATTCCTAAGGCATTGGGAGGTGGGGCCTATGGGGGGTGAGTGGGTCATGAGGGTAAAGTCCTTATAAAAGAGGCAGAGATTCCTCATCCTTTCTGCCATGCAAAAGAGGCTGTCCAGGCAGCAGGCTCCCCCCAGACACTAAACCTGCCAGTGCCTTGATCTTGGACTTCCAGTCTCCAGAACTGTGAGAAATCAATTCTATTGTTTATAAGCCACCCAATCTATGGTCCTTCTGTTACAGTGTCCAAACTGACTACCTGAGTTTTCAAGATTTTTTAAAATACATTTGTTAGAGTGTAGTTTTAGTTTCATATCAAAATTGAGCAGAAAGTACAGAGTTCTATTCACGCACTCCCAATATGTTATAACTTTTTATCTTTTTTCTCTTATTATTTTTTTAAATGTTGACACCTGACAAAATTATCATTTGAATAGATGGTAGTCATTCTGGGCTGGGATTCTTTGGGATTCTAGAAGGTAGAAATGATAATATTAGAGAAAGATGAGATAAGGCAGGATTTGGTCTCAACTTTGGCCTCATATGAGAGTCACCAGTCTTGATACCTTGGTCCCAACATCAGAGATTAATTGATCTGGAATGCAGAATTAAAAGGTATCCAGGTGATTCTAAGTATGTCAAGATTTTAGACCAAAGAGACAGAGCTATGTTCAACCAAACCGGGAAAAATTAGACATAGTTAAAGGGGTTTCTTTCATCCAGTCTGAAGTTATCTCTCAGCTTAGAGCCCAATGAGGTCAGTGTGTGTAAAAGCAGAAGGTAAGGTATGAGCCAGTCCCCTACCCTTGGGGCCATGGTCATTGGATCATGTCATTCCTGGTGCCCTGGCCCACAGCGTACCAAATGGAAACTGTTCTTTCAGCTCAAATAGCTGGTCCACTTTTACTTTCAATCTTCAAAGCTAATTTCTTTGAATAGAGTTTTGATTTTCCATTTCATTCTGAAAACTTTCTACCTGAATGAAGGGATGGCTTAGGTTTTAACAATTCTCTTTGGAGCCTTGCAGTTGAGAATCAACTATTTATTGCCTGACTATCTCACTGACATCTGCCTCCTTACAGTTTTCCATTTATAAATGGAGGCAGCTGCTAAAGAAAATGGAAAAAGGACAGTCCAAATGCCCCCTAAATCTCCATGTGTGTCTCAAGTCCTCTGGATTTCTAAAGCCTTTTATGAATAATCCCCAGAGGTTCCATTTAAAATGGACTCTTGTTTTACTGTTCTGAGAATTTTTATATATCTCCCCTGCCTTTTTCAAATACAGATCTACCTGATTTGGTTATACCCATTTAGCTATTGGCAGCATAGGAGTCACTGATTCCTGAGCCCCAACATTTTTTAGTTTCTCTGAAGCGGGGGCATGAGAGACTATTGGGATGTAAGTAGTAAGATTATGATTAAGTGGGATGTGGGCAGGACTTTCTTCTTGATGCTTTGTCAGCAAAATAGTCCACCCTTCATAGTAGAGTCAGCCAGCAAAAGCATGTGAGACCATGGGCTTGGGTCTTCCCATTTTGTAATGGAAATGCATTACATACCCGGACATGTGCAGGTACAAGTTCAGATTGCTGTTTCTGACATCCTCCAAGTCAGGGACAGGCACTGAGGAAGAAGGACAAGATCAAAGATGCCACATGCCCTCACAGCAGTTGTCTTCACTGACCCTTCTGTTGCCTCCAAGGACTCAGGGCACAGAGCCACCTCTGCATCACCTGCAGGCATCCTCCCCTCCCCATCCAGATCACTGCATGCAAGCCAGGTCCAGGCCTTCAACTCAGAAGCCCAGGATCTTCCTGGTCTCAAGAAGCTAACCCTATCTGTCCCTGTACCTTTCCAACTTCCAGTTCCAGCCTCTCTCCTCTTTCCTTCACTGAGTCTCCACATCCCTAATAAAAGAAGACTGGGAAGGAGGAGTTAATTGCTTGTGGAGGCCTGAAAAATTCTATTTCCTGGTTTGAGGCCAAAGCTGCAAAAGAACTTCCAAGGCAAGGAAGTCCAGCCTCTGGTAGAATAGGAAAGTCTGTCTACATACTTGGGATAGGGAAGGAAAAAAGGTGCTTCTCATTCACTTCAGGAGAACAAATAATATATCACATTATCCTGCCTCAAAACTAAACTTTTCCCCAGGCCACCAGCCTATCTTGCCCAATACAATCTAATGAGACCATCTAGAAGCAGCAACCTTTTTCACTCTTTTTAAAAAAACTTTTTAATGTTTATTCATTTTTGAGAGAGAGACAGAGAAACAGAGAGTAAGTCGGGGGGGGGGTGGGCGGAGAGAGAGGGAGACATTGAATCTGTAGCAGGCTCCAGGCTCTGAGCTGTCAGCATAGAGCCCGAGACGGGCTCGAACTCACGAACCATGAGACCACGACCTAAGCCGAAGTCAGACGCCTAACCGACTGAGCCACCCAGGCGCCCCACCGTTTGCACTCTTAAAGCCCTTATATTTTGGATTATCTAATCAATTACTTTTGCATTATCTAGTCACACATATGTGAGTCTCATTTTCCTCGTTGGGAATCAAAGCCCCTTAAGTGCCAAGAGCAGGGTGCTTGCTTCATTCTGCGACAACAATGATGATATCTCCTTACACCAGGCATCACGAAAGAAGGACCAGGCCTTTACGGCATTTCCAGAGCTGGTCGTACTTCTCTGGAATTATTGCACCACCCAAAGGTAGGATATACCCTCTATTTACATCCCACCTATTCCTCCCTCCTGCAAAACAACGAGATGGAATTTCTTTTTGCTCTCATGAACAAAAATTTGGACCCAGTGTAATCTAACTTGAGAAAAAAAAAAGGGGGACAACTCTCATACCATTCATATCTGGAAAACCACATGGAAACAAACACACTTTCTTATAGCTTATCAGATGAGTCGGACAAGTGGCCCAGGCTTAAGATGACCTGAGAACATGACATGTGGAAACTTGTCTGTAAATTTGCTAAACCAAACGGCCTCTTTTTAGCCAGGAATCCTCTCCTTGTTAGGATTCCATAAATAGCACATCTTCCTCTCTATTTTTCTACCTCATCTATGAATAGAATCAAATTTTGTGTGTGCTGTGGAGTGGAAGATTATGAAACTTCCTGTCTTCCTTCAAATATTGTATTGTGGGTGAAGTTACGGTTTCAGTTGATGCTCGTTCAATAAAGTTCTATCCCAATCACTGCTTTAAGATCTGGGGCCTCTGCTATTCCCCCAAAGCTTCTATTACAATACAGCAACTGCTACAATGGTGAAACTGTTGTGAAAAGAACATTCTCAAGCTAGCATTTCAATCGCTAAGCCGGTTCTAGAAGAAAATTCACCTGGCATAGCCAAGTTTAGGCTCAGATCTTCAATTACTCTCCAACCACCTACTTCAATGTTCTGCGCAAAATAACAAGGGATTGCATCACTTTTACTAAATTTAGTATTGAGATGTAACTATTGCACCTGTAACCAACCAGGTATTTTTTTAGTTAGGGTAGTAGACAAGTCGTAATGCACAGAGTTGAACTACTTCTATAAAGGAGTAATTTGCTCTTGAACACACTAAACTTTACTGCACTCACACACATCCCATATTATTGTACCTACACCCACAGCAAATCCAGTGCCGTCATGTGATTTATCAGTCAATTTAGAAAAGTTACAATGCGGGGCTCAGTTGGTGAAGCATCTGACTCTTGATTTTGCCTCAGGTCATGATTTCACAGGTTCTTGAGATCAAGTCCTGCATAGGTCTCTTCACTGACATAACAGAGCCTGCTTGGGATTCTCTCTCTTCCTCTCTCTCTGTCCCTTCCACTGCTGGGGCACATGGATTCTCTCTCTCTCTCTCTCTCTCTCAAAATAAATAAACGTAAAAAAAAAAATAAAAGTTACAACGCTTTAAGTCTGTCAGCAGAAGAGTTCTTCATCCCCTCTCCTTGACTGACTGGAGCAGGAAGGGATAGAAGACACAACTTAGGTGAGGGTCTCGAAAATACTAATATTGATGCATGCTTTCTCTGGATTCCATGTAGACTGATCCCTTTCACCAGCAAAGGAGACTCCCAACCTGGCTGCCCACCCCACTGCTACTGGCCCCCTCAGTGCCCAAACTCTGTTCTCTGGTGACACTCTATAGTCACCCTAGTTACCAATTTTTAGCTCCCTCATCTGGATTTGTTCCATGGCAACGTGCGGGCTGCGGGAATGGAGGACAATCCATGCTGTTTCTTGCCCCATCACACCACGGTGTCAGTCCCCTCCAGTGCTCACCCTGTCACAGCAGACACAAGCCTGAGGGCTACAGCCTGATAGACTCCAGCAGAGAAAGGACAGTCTCCCACCCCTCCAAAGCTCCTTCTTGGAGAGACCTGTCAAAGAAGTGCTGCAAGCTCTTTTTAATCTCAACTGGGATGGGACTAAATAAATACATACATACATACATACATACATACATACATACATACATAAAGATATCTCTTTGTCTCTTCGTGCTAGTCTAATGTCACATTAGGAGCGACGTCCTTTTGGCCTTATCTACTTAGGGTCTGGCATTTTTGTTCTTGACAGTGTGTGTCTTCTGGGGCTATGACTTCCTCTGGGGAAAGGGCTAACGGGTACGATGAGAAAAGAGTTAGCAGGTCATACAGGAAAGGCTTATGGATGTTTTCCACTAAAACCTCAGATACAGGCAGCCTCCTACTTAACATTCATCAAATCTTTTCCTGTGTTGACTTTATTTTCATACTACAATACTTGAGGTTTACAATAGCCTATGGGAGGTGGTGGGCTCTGTAGAAAAAGCAGTGTTAGGAGTCAGGCAGACCAAGTTGTCTTTAACTAGCTTCGTGAATATAATAATCATTTAAGTCTTCCTCACTGCTGGTTTGTTCATTTTTACCTTGGATAATAACAAAATCTACCTCTTGAGGTTATAAAACTTCAGGGAAGTTATCGTAAGCACTGAGTATGTACACTCTGTAGAAACTTAATAAGCTTTTTAAAATTGTAAGCATTCATTTAAAATATGAAATTAGGCAATAATCTTAATTTTCAATTCAACTGGCCGTTCTAAAACTTCTGCTCTACATTGTCAGTTCTAATACATAGGTTGATTAAGCACTAAATTGTCATTGCCCAGGTATTGGCAAATATGCAGGGAAACTGTCAGTCTCATATGTAGCTCATTGAAAAACAGTCTGCCAGAAGGAAATAAAATCTCTAAATTATGTGCATTTTAACCGAACAGATATACTTCTAAAAACTTATCCCAGGAAAATAATTGCATAAATATTGCAAATAATTGTGCAAAAATGCACGTATAAATACTTTTATCATAGCATTTACACAGCTAAATATTAGAACAAATGGGGGATTAGTTAAATAACTGTGAATTTACCCAGAGCATATGTATAGAAGAATGATGTAGTTCTATTTACTGACTTAAGAAAGATGACCACCACACGGTGTGTGTCTGTGCATGCACACATAAAAACACACATACATACCTACATATGCATATGCAGGTACACAAACATTCACCACATGTGATTCCATTCTACAAATATTTAAATAAATATGGAAGCATCTGGAAGGTTGAATCCTATCATCAGTGGTAGAAATAAGGTAGGATTATGGATGACTTAAAAAATATTTTTCTCTACCATTGAGGTTTTTATAGTGAGCATGTATCTTGTTTTAAATTTCTGAGGAGCAGAGATTCACGTGCAAATACTTCGTGGAAGGAGAGTTCTCAGAAAGAACTTGGAAGGAAAAAGGAAGCAGGATAGAAAAGAGGAAGAAACCAAGCCAGATTGTCTAGCTTCAGCCTCATCCCATGGAGAGCTTTGGAGCATCTCCCTCATCCATCATCCAGATTACCCACCATCCTCTTCCTCTGACAGCACTTATTTCTGGTGGTGCAGACGTCTTGCCTAGTGCTCTGACCTATTCCCAAGGAGCCAGATCCCATGGTTTGCATGCCCTTATCAGGACAGTTATTTTCTTTCCTCACAAACTACAGTGAGGGTACCTGATGCCCCAGTGGGTCATCTGGCTGCCAAACATATTTCTTCCTTCCCCTCATTATGTAGCAGCAGCCCCACTTCCCCAAAATGATCATGGTCAGTAGCCTGGCCTTTTATGGTGACTACTTGTTTTGACTACTGGTCTCCTGGCATAAAAATCCTAAGTGACCAATCGCAGCCATGGTGTTAAGTTTAGTAGGACTCTTGTGCCCCTGGTGGAAATAGACCTACGGAGCCTACAGTCGCTAGAGCAGAAGCAGATTGCCCTAGTGGGACATTGAGAATGACAGGGAATGAGATCATTCCTCTTTGTACCACATAGTATGGCTCCCTGTTTACAACTTATCAAAATCTTTCAATATGCATTGTTTTAAGATATATACCAGAACAATGGTGTTATCTCCAGGCTGGCAGCTCAGCTGCTGCTTCAAGGGTCTGTTCTGTCTTCTTCATCAGGTTAGCAGCAACTAGGTCACGAAATAGGTGGAAGGACCCGTGATCCCCTGGTTATGTATCCACACCTACTTTCCCATATAGTTGGTCCCTCAGTCCAAGGCTGGTCCCTTAGTCTGAAGCAGTATCAGTCATTCCTCAAGCTTCCCAGAGTATTGGGGTGGGGATACCCATCTGAGCCAGCCTGTGAGCCATCAGCAACTAGCACTCATAGCAGCTGGAAGATAGGTACAATGACCCATAAAATAGATCTGGGCAAGAAACCAAGAAGTGCATCACTTCTATAATTAGAAAAAATAGCAATAGAGCTAAAAGAAAGATTTTATATTCAGCTACATTTTAAAAATACTATACTTTTAAAGTGTTTCAAAATGCAATAATGTTTATTGTCCCCATTTCTTAATTCAATCATTTCTTAGTAATTTATAGCTTCTAAATTCAATTGTTAATTCAATCATTTATTTTATAATTTATATCTTGATGGACTTACAGATACTTATTTTACGCTTTAGGTTATAATCCAAATAAATTATTTAATTATCTTTTTTTTCCCCCTCAAATTGTTCTAGCTTAGGCCATTAGGAACTTTTCAGTTGGTTCTTGTACCTCTTTTGGAACACCACCATAGATTTGGGTGCTTTAGGTTTTTTGAGTTAGCATATGCATTTTTTCCGACATATAATTCACATAACACAATGTACAATTTTAAAATGTACACTTGAGTAGTTTTTAGTATATTCACTATATTGTCCAACCATCTCCTCTAATTCCAGAACATTTCATTACCCTCACGATAAATCCCATATCTATTGACAAGGCAATATCCCCCCCTTTCCCCAGCCCCTGAAAGCAGTAATCTATGGATTTGTCTATTCTGGACATTTAATATAAATAGAAGCAAACACAAAGTGACCTTCTGTGTCTAACTTCTTTTACTTAGCATTTTTTCTAGGTTCATCCATATTGTAGCGTGTATCAGAACTTTGGTCCTTTTTTATTGCTCAATAGTATTCTGTTGTATGGATGTATCATATTTTGTTTATCTACTCAGCCTCTGGTGGACATTTATGTTATCTTTACTTATGAGCTAGTATGAAAAACATTGCTATGAACATTTTTGTGCAGGTTTTTGTTTGTGTATGTGTTTTAGATTCTCTTGGGTATATACCTAGGAGTGGAATTTCTGGGTCATCCAGTAATTCAATGTTTAATTTTTGAGGAACCACAATACAACTATAAATCCATTAAATAATCATCATTCAGCACTATTTGTCCACTTTCATGTATCATTTATAACCCTCTTGTCAAAGTAATTTGAGATAGTTTAGAGTAAAGAAATGTGCAACATGATATCATTTTAAAAAATTAATGTAGTAAAAAAGCACAGGATATGTAATATATGCATAAGTGGTTCTTAATCTTTTGGGACTATGGGTCCCTTTGAGAGGCAAATGGAAGCCATGGAGGTAGCTGAAGAGAATCTGATATTTAAGACAGGGAAGCCCTTTTATCTTGAACACGAGAGAAGATGGATTCAGCAAATGAGTGTTACATTTGATTTGGAAGTTTCCAGGAACCAGAGCTCCTCCTCCTATGGGAAGGAGATCCTAGTCTCCCTAGATCCTTATTGCACAACTGTCACCCAACTATAGCTTTACGCTACAACTTAGTAGAGCAGAAAACAGACATATAACTGCATAATTTAAAACTGATCTGGGGCACCTGGGTGGCCCAGTTGGTTGAGCATCTGACCTCGGCTCAGGTCATGATCTCACGGCTCATGATCTCACGGGTTTGAACCCCGAGTTGGGCTCCGTGCTGGCAGCACAGAGCCTGAGCCTGCTTCGGATTCTGTGTCTCCCTCTCTCTCTGCCCCTCTCTGCTCACGCACACACACTTTCTCTCAAAAATAAAAAAACATTAAGAAAAATTTAAAACTGATCCTAGGAATCTCACTCTTTTTTTTTCTTCAGTATATGAAGTTTATTATCAAATTGGTTTCCATACAACACCCAGTGCTCATCCCCATAGGTACCCTCCTCAATACCCATCACCCACCCTCCCCTCCTTCCCACTCCCCATCAACCCTCAGTTTGTTCTCACTCTTAAAAGTTCACGGGCACAAACCAGTCTTAGAAACCTAAGATCAACTGGTACAATTCCCTGCCTAGTGTCGGCCTGCCTCCATATTGCAACAACTAGCTTACTGATAATGTTCCCTGAAACATCCCAGTTTAGTCTACCTGCTCACCAGCCACAGACAGGAGGAGGTTCTTCCTTTCCATGGTACCTGACTTAAGTCATTCACTGTTACTGAATTAACTGCTTCCCAGGAGAACTGATAGTTCCTTCCTAGTGTACTTGAGTACAATGATCCAGACAAGACAATCACAACTGTCAACAATTTCTTTTCCCATCAGGCTTACTTAGTGTTAAATTCCATTGCATTGAAACACTGACATCCAGTGGTTTGCTGAACCTGGTTTGCACCAGTGAATAAAAGCCAATTACGCACATCAATTTCCAACTCTACAATCAGTGACAGGATGTTGTTAGTTTGAAATGGACCATGGTAGAAGTAGTTACACAATGTGAATTGGCATTTCCCCAAAGAGCCAATTGATAAATCTTTACCAGGATACCACTGCTGACACCCCAGTCCTTACACACCAAATCTTACTCAATTATTCCTTTTACACAATGCTCCATCTAGCATTGTACCTAAGTATTTGACATACACACACCTCACAACTGTCTCCATTACACAGATAAGAAAAGTTATATTTAGAAACATTAAATGTCCAAAGTTCACAAAAAGTAGCATGTCTGAAGCTCAAACTCAGGTCTTCTTGGCCCCCAAATCTACACATATGTGTGTATGATTTATACAATAATGTTCTTAAAACCATCTACTATTTTGATATGAAAAACATTACACGTGTCTATATAAACTTGTGCATCTGTGTCTTACACCTAGGCTGAAACACAATAAAAAAATAAGTTAGAAGAGAATATTTCTTTTATGGTAGTTGCTAAAACAAGGCAACTCTACTTATCTTGCAAATTAATTTGGGAAAAAAAATGTACCATAAATCCTTTTTTTGCGTGCTACCCCTCACCACCTGAGGGATTTGAAGGCTAATCCTAAATTATCTCATTTCATATGAATTTCTTCTTATCCCCTCCTCCCATTTATATCTCCCCTTTATACCACCGTTCTAGTCTCTTTTATTCAAGGATCATTTTCAGTGTTGGTTAGTGTCTCTTTCACTACACCGTGAGCACCCAGATATCATCTTACTCCCTTTCAGTTCCTAGAATAGCACTGTACACAGAGTCACTTCTCAATAGATAGTTGTTGAAATGAAATGAATCATCTCAAGATGACCCAAAAGAGCTGATCCTTGTTTTTATTTATTTTATGACCATCCCTTTCACCTTGCCACAAGAACCACTCACTGCTTCCATATTCAACACTCACCTTTTTTCTAAAGTCATAATACTCTGTAAGTTTTGGCATCAAATCACATATAGGGAAGAAGTACTATTGAAGACACTGGGCACCTTGTCTGCTTGCTCTAAAATGGGCCCAACCCAAGAATTTCTTTACTATTTCCCTGAAGAGAGTTACACAGTTTATACTCTCTCTGAACAATGACACAGCATTGTCCAACACTCAGTAGAATTTGCATTATGGAAATATTTTACCTCATCTGTCTAAAATTATATATTGCTAACATGTGAGTCTATCAGACAGTCTGAAAGAAGCATTCTAACTCTTAATGTATGTTTTAGTATATTGTAAGTCTAAGCAGTTGAGTCAAAGAAACTGTATTTGCCAGTAACCTTAGCGATCCATGTTTTTGTCTCTAAAGGTCCCCAAAGCATCAATCATTATATTCTACCACTGAGCCTCTTCATCTCCAAATCTATTGTATATTGCCATATTTTGTTTTCAGGCCCCCTAGGGTTGGAAGGTATAAGGTTCTCTACAAAAGTACTCAGTATATAATTAATCTGAATGTCTTGATACTTGTCATAAAGAACAAAATTGTTTTCTTTTCAATTTCAGCCTGTTAATCTTACCTAGAAGCCTTTGTACCAACCCACCTCATTTTTCCTCCCATCTCAAACTTCATAGGGACTTATGCTGTTGTTAGAACTTTATACTTTGTAGCCTTTACTCATAAATCATCTACTTAGGCCCATAATCATTTAATTTTCCTCTTCAGTTAACTCTCTCTAGGTAGTATAAATCAGATTATTACACTATGTATTTGCATAATTTTCCCAAAGCACATCAAAGAATTTCATGATCCCATGAACCATTCTCACAGCTCTAGATAGAAGATATGGGGGAAAATAGGAATGTTTAGCCATGGAAGAAACTGAGCTGTGGAACAGTTCAGTAAATTTGAACCTCGTGTTAAATATGATCCTATTTAAGCCAGAATGACTAAATTTTATAATATCAGGCTACTAGACATATTTCTATGGACAGCCAGATATGCTTTTGTCCATTCTGTTACTCTTGAGACTATACAGACTTCCCACATTATTTCACAGAGCAGCCCCAAAACACCATTCGCTCTGGTTTCCTTAGAAACAACTTGCCACAAGCCTCTGGTGAGCTATTCCATGATGCTTATTTGCTAGTATTGATCCTGGCCATTCTGGCCTTTTTACCCCACATCCGATTCTAGATCAGGGTGAATAATACTCCACATCTAGAGACATGCAATCGAGAGAAATGGTTAAGAGCACTGGCTTTGCTCATGAATTTGAAACTCAATTCCAATACTTGAAGATGTTCTTTCAAGCTCCTATCTTGCTGTTTCCTCACCTGCAAAATGGAAGTTAGTAATGGTCCTCACAGGAGTTCTGTGAAGCTGGAATGACAGAATGCATATCAAGTCCCTGGCACTGGGTCTAGCCCAGTACTTGCTGAGGAACATCGGCTATAATTATGATTATTATTATTTTTTATCACCAGCACTGCCTTAGCTAAACTGCTAATCTGCCAACAGTTACTGCACCAGGCAAACCCTACTGGTTCCCTGGGTCTATGTAACCAGTTTTGTGTGTTTTTCTTCCCCCTTCCCTTCTTCCTATCCATAACTCACTTCCTCCCTTAATTAGCTCCAGAGGAAAAGACTTCAGCATCCAGATTTCCTCACCTCTAACCTAAAAATCTAGTTCTCCAGAACAAGGGCTAGGTATCTAACAGAGTAATCCAGGGATTTAAACAAGAAAGAATCCTTTTTGAGAAGGAAAACATGGCTTTGGATGAAATCCGGCTATCATAGCCTATGAACTTCCCTTAGGGCTTCTTTAAAAGAAACTATTTTTGCCCTGCTGTTCAAAGAGACACCTGGGATCGGTTCAGCAAATTAGCAATGATGACTTTCTACTTTTTTTTTTTTTATCTCTTTGCCCCTCACTAAAATCTTGTCCTTGGGGGCCAATGACAAGACATCATAAAAAATACCTTATGGTATAGATAACTTAATTCTAAGTGCTTATTCAGTATAGTCCTGTAATTTTTGTGAAATAGGTGGAACCACATCAAGCTCTCACATTTACGTTACTAATTGAGTTACTCAAATTAAATTCACCATTATAACCTGATGTAAAGTATGAAGTTGTCACTCAAAGAGACAAAAAACTAAAACAAACAAGCAAACAAAGACTTACAGTTTAACTCTAAGTGGGTTAGCAGCTTAATCAGGACAGATGAGACAGGGAACGCAAAGGGACCCCAGCAGAGAGAAAGCTGTTTTTTTCCCTCTGCTCCCTTTCCTGCTTCTACTCTAGCAAGACCCACATCCTCGCCCTACACACGCCTTAATGTATGTCTTCCGTGTAAGGGACAAGGAGTTAATGATTTCTCTAGAGTCTTCCAGCACAGTAGATAACATCTCAGGAATGACTAGGCAAGGCCGTCATGTGCATATTCCAGATCACTGGTGCTCGCTAAACATCTTGGTGCCAAAACTCTCTGGCTCCAGGGAACGAATGACTTATGATGGACACCTGCACCTCGTCCTTGTTCTCACCCGTTCCTGCATGCCTGAAAGGTGACGTACAGCACAACTGTCAATAAAAACCCCATATCCCAAGCAAAGATGAGACTTGTGCTCCTTTCCTTTCTGAGTCTCCTAGACACTCTGTATCTGACCTCTCTCTATATGCCTTCAGTAAACTCTGCTTCCACTTCCTGGTGGCTTGCATTTGATTTCCATCCTACATGAAGCCAAGGACCCTCTTGGCTGCTCCTGTGGGTCCCCTCTGAGTCCTCAGATGCAGCCTGTCTGAATCACAGTAGTAGTCATAAAAATGAAATAACAATATGCATTAGCAACTATCATGCAAGACACAGTGCAAGATGCTCCATGTGCATTTTCTTATTTCATCCCTGTCTGAAATGCTCCTGCAGGAATGATTCAGAAAACAATGTTATTCTCAGTCTCCATTGAGTGGCACTCAAGGCACCTTTCAGAGATCAATAATCCCTGTCCAGAGACTGTCCTCACTCTCAGAGGCCAAAGTTATCTAGTTAAATGTCAAATTAAAGGGGGCATGAGAGGAGCCCCTGGGTGGCTCAGTCTGTTTAGCATCTGACTCTTGGTTTCAGCTCAAGTCATGATCTTGTGGTTTTTTGAGTCCATGCTCTTTGTCGGGCTCTATGCTGACAGCATGGATCTTGCTTGGGATCCTCTCTCTCCCTCTCTCTGTCCACCCCCATTCTCACTGTCTCTGTCTCTCCCTCAAAATAAATAAATAAACTTTAAGAAAGGGGAGGGGGGAGGAACAGGAGAATCAAATATTGTCTAATTTCTTGTATCTTTAGCCAATAGAAGATCAAAACTTCCCTTAATGACTCAGGTTTTAACTCCAAAATCCATCATGAAGAGAAAATACTGGCTTCTCTTAAGTCTTCTAGCTCAAAATCTTCACTAAAATTCCAGTTGACTATAATTTAAATGTTGGTTTCCACCTCCTGTTTCTAGTTAAACATCAATACAATCAATATAGAGATGAAAATATCTGGATGCTGAGTCAGGGGTTAATTTAAAAGTAAAAACCCATGAGAAGAATGACCATTTATTGGATAAAAGTGTGGGCTATAATAGCAGTTCACAACCGGGGGCAATGTTACTCCCCGGGGAACATCTGACAATGTCTGGAGACATGTTTGGTTGTCACAAGTCAAGAGCAGGGGGGACTGCTGGCATCTAGTGGGTAGAGAACAGTGATGCAGCTAAATATGCTCCTGTAGGATGCACAGGACAACCTCAAAGAATTCTCCAGCTGATGTTGTCATTCTTAGTCTAGAAAAATGTGAAATTGCTTCTCAGTTATATTCCAATTCTCTAAAACTCCTCCAAAGAGATGGTTATACACCTCTCCTCTGTGTTCAACCAAATCTGTATTCTCACTCTTTTTTCCTGGTTAAGGCAACGATTACTGCAGATCAAATGAAAAAATGGGGAGGTGGGTGAGAATCAGTCATGTTTCAACTTCATTCCTTCTGGGCCAATGTGAAGTGTCCAGCAGGGAAAGTTAAGGGTTGGAATTAGGTAGATTTTGAAGAGATACGGGGAGAACACAGGACTGGCCCTAGAGAAAATGGTCAACTTTGTGTCCCTGTCCCTTACATCTGACCCAATTCCTTTTATCTGTCTGCTTTCTCCTCCTGGCATCTCACACTGTCATTTTCCCTGCAGGGTGTTCCCCTTGCAGAGGCTACCTGATATAAATCTTTTTGATGCTCTCTCACTCAAAGAAACCAACCCACTATTGAATGATGCTTACCTAGAATGCATTTCATGAGAAAGGAAGGCAAGAACTAAGACGGGGCAGGTTTTTGCACCAAACCTGAAGCTAAGTGCTTATGTGCACTATCACAAAAAACTGAGGCAGGTCCTCTCAGTCTCATTCTGTGGTGACATATCTGCAGCACCATACAACTAAGTAACTGAGCTAAGATTGTATGGTTAGCAAGTGGTGAATGTGAATTCAAACCCAGGTTTTTCTGTTCCCAAGGCCATGCCCTTTTTACCACGTAGCTCCCCAGGTCACATTTTACTTTCTATTAACTGGTGCATTCATCCATAAATCCCTGAAGGGTTCATTGTATTGGTAGTAATTACAGACATGTAACCATTTTGGCTTGACACATCTTCCAGTGGGCAGGTCCATCAATGCCCATTAATCAGGTCAAGTAGGCATGACATTCTACCACCTATGCAGAGTATCATACCTAGAAGGACTTTGAAATATAATTCAAGCAGACAGGTCTTCCTAAGACCAACTGCCAATCAATACCATTTATGATAATGTATTGTAATCATAAGCTAAAGCATGACTTGCTTTAATAAATCCAGCTCATAAATGGGACATCAGCTCCCTACCCATCTTGTTTGACTCTGAATCAGGTCACTCCTCTCTCCTTTGACTTTATAAATATAATGAGTCATATCTCTATAAATTATTTCCTTATAGGGCATCAGGGACAAGAGTAGCTTTCTGTGCTCAAGTGGTAATACCCAGAAGGCACAGGGGCGTCTAAAAAGCTCCATCTTATCCCATGGGTTCTTAATTCATTAATGGATTTTAAGAGGTCCAGGTTTATAAAATTTCATATAAGTACGCATTTTCTTCATATAATTGATGAAAACTTTCTTCAAATACTCAAAGATAACTATTGTTCCTGAATTTAGAAATCATATTCTCTCCTATCCTACAGAGCTTATCCCATAGTTTCTGCTGCTACTCCAGTGCCCCGAATTGCAGTATAAAGGATTTAATTCCTTAATACTAGCCTGGGATACTGGGTGCGTGAGGACAGAGAGCATCCTTGTATCTACCCTCTCTATCACTACATGCCCAAAGTTCTGGGGATCCCATGATCTTTATCAAGAAGCCATCCATGAGTGCAGGAAGTGTATTGGCATATTAATAATTGATGTTTTAAGTTGAAGGTGATAGAGTGAATGTGACCTCCTTTGACTTGTTTTTGGAATCTCTGTGGGAATTCAGTAGAAGTAAAATTCAAAACTTCCCGTGTACAGTAGCCACCATGCTGTCTGGTAGTTATTTCCCCACAAAACAGTCATTTTCCCATCCTTAAAATATAAGTATCTTAAAATTGAAATAAACTTTCAACATCTAACCCCCTATCCAGATCAGGAATTTGATCTTGCAATATCCTTTGCTGAAAGAGTCATCCCACCTATATATGGGTTTCTCAATGATATGGTTTTGACTTGGCTTTTAAGGCAGCCTCTTCCATTATTTTAAAGAGAGTCAGAAGTGTGCAGACCTTTATTCTGTTGAGTTACAATCTGAACCAACATAACATTTATTTGATTTCTTTTATTTAATCAAATATTGAGTATCTACTTTGTGGCCAGTACTACGCCAGGCCTGGGGGATACAATGCAATTGTGGCAGACACTATTCATAATCTCCTTGAGATTAACATCTAGCTGATGACTGCTCTAGAAGTGAGCCAGAGTGATACCCTCCCCTACAGGACAGTCCAACATTTGAGATGGTGATCAGGTTCTCTCCAGTTGTGTCTTTTTTCTAGGCTATATACCTTCATTTCAAGTGTCTTACAGATACCTTCATTATCCCAGTCAGCCTCTTCTATGTTTCTCAGTGGTCATCTGAACAATGGGTTGCCTAGAATGAAATGCAATACTCAAGTATGGTGAGTCTCAGAGTCTGAGATTTTTGTGAAGACAAAAATCAAGTCTGATGATTTACTGCACAGAGCCTAAATTATGTATTTCATAAAACTTCTCTCAGATGATACTGATGCTTTAGCAAATTTCTGATCAGCAAAGAGAACAGTGGAACCCATGGAGAATGCCAAGGTGACTCTCCAAAGATTCAGCCAGCCAAAGCAGAGCTCATTATGCTTACCCACCAGTACTGCTGTTCTTGCATGACAGCAATGAGGCTCCACCACTGCAGTCATGCCACCACTTCTGAGCTAAGCTAGGTGTAGGCACCCACGTCAGCTCCAGACTCTAAATCCAGTCACACTCTCTGCCTAGCACTACTTTCTTCACTCCCTTCAATCCCTACTTTCTTTACTCCCCCAGTAAAATTCTTGAGCAAAAAAATGTCAGTCTGTTTCCTAGGGAATCTGACCAAAGACAGAAAACCCATTGGGGTCCAGATTTAAATAAGTCCAATTCAATGAAGTTTTAGAGCTGAAATGGTTCTTTAGAGTTGTCCCACCCTCCACAAGTGGCCCAGCTCTGAAATGGCCACATTGCCCAACTGTTGCTGTGGGTGAATGTGCCTTGGGTGTGGAATCTCTCTTCGGCTGTTAACAAGTCCCAACAGTTCAAAGGATTGAGTATCTAAGCCTTGTGGGTGATGGTCCACAGCATCCATTACAGTCCCAAAGTGACCATGTAGAGCAGCGTTCCATCTATCTGCATTGCATACATAAACTCTGTGTGTGTGTGTGTGTGTGTGTGTGTGTGTGTGTGTGTGTGTGTATTTAATCATGAGATTTCATGGCTAATTTGTTATTGGCAACAGAGCTTAGATACTGCCCTGCCTAATAAACCTACCTCATAGCGTTGCTAGAAGAATATCTGAAAATAAATGTGAATCACCTCATATGAAAGGAGCCTTATCCACCTCTTTCAATGTTTGCACTTCTCTGTTTTCTGCATGATAACAAGATTTTCAAGAATGGACTCTATTTATAGTGTTACCTCCCCATTCCTTCATGGTTCTCAATGTGTGTTCCCTAGGCCAGCATCATCAGCATTATCTGAGAACTTTCCAGAAATGTAAATTCTGAGACCCATCCTGGACCAACTAAATTAGAAACTGTGGACATAATGCCCAGCAATCTGTGTTTTAACAACCTGCCTAGGTGATTCGCATTCATGTTAAACTTGGTAAGCACTGCTCTAACTCTAATTTCCTAGACAATATTCTTGCCATCCGAGACAAAGATGTGGGCTCATCTGACTGTTCCTCTTGCTTCTAGTCCCCCATACTCGTTTTTATATTCCTCTATTCTACCCATTTTCTTATTATATTCTATGATCTGTAGAAGTGTGTCTTTTCTCATCACTATGCCCTCATCTAGGGCAGGTATCAGCTATGTTATTTTTGCATATCCAGTGCTTTGCATTGTTCTTACACATAATGAATACTCAACAAATTCATTTCATTAATAAATATGCAGCAATACTGTTTGCCATGGACTTTTCTAGGTATCTCAAAAAACTCGTATTTAACAAGAAAAGATACAACCTCAAAAACAAATGCAATAAAGTGATGCAGATGCTATAGCAAAATATTAGTAATGATATCCCTTGTGTCTGGCACTCTCCTAAATCGTTTGCATGTGTTAATTCACTTAGTCTTCACAGTAATCCCATGAAGTATGATTCTAGGAAAAGAACAGAATTCATCCTAAGGAAAATTTACTCTTTCATTTAGCTATAATTTTTAACAAGGTCTTGGTTATACAGGACAAGACCATAGCCCAATCTGGGATACAAAGGATAAAGCAAAGGTAGCTAAAGTGAAAGATGATAAGTAGAAGGTTGTCTTCCTTGGAGGTTGGTGTTTTGATAACTGATTTTTTTCTTGTCTCCCATGCATGAACTGGGGAGACAGAATAAATGGATATATGATAATGTCTTAAAAATCAATAAAATCTTAGCCTAAAGAGTAACTCTCTCAGGGTAAAGTTTTAGACACTGGGAGTAGGGGTGGAGATATTGGGGTAAGGAGTCTTCAAATCATAGTGCCTATGATGATCAGCCTGCTGTACCTTTAAGGTTATCTTCCTGTCATTTCTCAAAATTATGGAAAACATTTTTGTCATGTGATACTTCAAGCAGAAAATTAAGAAAGGTTGTTTTATAATCTGAAAGAGTTGTTGAAAAGTAGGATTTTAATACTATCCATCCACAGAAGAATTTCTTGGATTCCCTATCTTGAACTTATTTCTCGGCAGATTCATGACTGGTGTTTGAATTATTCACCACTATTTACATTGAGCAATTAATTCTCCTCAGTGTGATCTGACCATCTCTGAAAAGCTATATTATCAGGCAAGGAAAAAAATCCATAATATCAGGCAGCTGAAATGATTTTGTAATTAGCATGACATGGTTTTCTATAATGTCACATTAACTTTGAACATGAGAAAAGACGGGGAGTAAATCGAGCTCAAGGTGTTAAGTAGCCCCCTTTCTAGCACATGTAAAGGAAACCATGCCATATCCATCATGTTCCACACATCCCAATGCCTACTGTCATCAGAAAAACAAGGCTAGGAATCTGAATGATAGAAATCCCAGGAAAACAAAACAGGCAGTGTGGTATAGACTGTATAGACTGTAGTAATGACCCGTTCTTCACCTCCCCCTCTATCCACAGGTGATTTAGTAGTTGTACCCATGAAAGAAACATAATACATTTCCTTGCCCTCTGATTTTTGGTTTGGCCACATGGCTTGCTCTGGTCAACAGAATGAAGCAGTGGTGACAGTCATGTTCAGTTTTGAGTCTAGGCAATCAGAGGCCTTGTTTGGTTGTGCCTGCTCTCTTGACCTCTGCCGTCTCCACGAGAAAAGTTTGCTCCACTTGTAGGTCCCTGGAGGAGGATGAAAGACTCATGGATCAGAGCCACAGCAGCAGCTGTCCTAAGCAGGCTCCTTCTAGGTTGAGCCGAATCCCTAGCCTCTGTGGTCACAGCATGAGAAATAAATGTTTACTGTGGAAAGCCAGGGACGTTTTATGCTACTATGCAGCAATACTGTGGCCATGGTTGATTGATACCAGGGGGCATCTATTCTTTGTTTCAAGATGACTTCAAATGCAAACTTGAAAGTTAGCAAATAATGATAACTGAGTTTCACCTTGAAATGTACTAAAAATAGGATAACCAGAAACAAGGAAACCAGAAACAAAGACTAAGAAAAATAAATGGCTCCTTGAACTGGCTTTCATTTTAAAGATGATAACAGAGAAGAATCCAGTCTTTCAGTGAAACTCAGGGACTGCCGCTTGACACTTTTAATTAAAAAGGCATTAAAAAATTAACACAGAACTCTTCCCACTTTGCTCCAGGGCAGCTCATGAAAGATTGCCTCTTCGCTATCAGAATGCATAATATCTATGTCCAGACCCATCTGCTTCCGCTTCTACAGGAAAGATTGTGAATGTCAGTGCTTCCAGTGAGAAACTGTCCTGTCGAGGCTTAATTTCCTCGGCACTGATAACATAAAAGCAATCTGGCAGAATAAATTAGTGGATGATTCCAAAGCACACATTTTTGATCTTCTGCCATATTCCTGACAGAAATCATAATAGTCAAACTATTTTTCACTACCAAGAATGGAAAGACCTATCTGAAAAGGCGCAATCCTGTTTTATCTTCTTAAAAAAATACCTTGCGAAAAACACCTTGTTATGCTGGGAGGCATAACTTCTTGGACAGTGCTTCTAAAACACTAATCTACATACAAATCACAGAGAGAGCATGTTTAAAGTGGATTTGGATGCAGTAGGGAGGGAGTGAGCCCCAAGATGCTGAATTCTAAAAAGCTCCTGTATGTGGCTGATGCTGCTGGTCCAGATACCTCGAGGGGATCATTCTTTATCTATGAGCAATCTCTGCAAGTTGAAGTTATCCTGAACTTCAGGAGTGATTTTCAGTACCAGGAGAGAATATGGTGCAGTGGAAAGAACAGAGTTCAGGGCCAATCTAGTTGGTTAAGTAGCAAGATTTAAATCTCGCCTATCTACTCAACTTGCTGCGTATTTTTAGACACTCTCAGCATGCACTTCTTTGCCAAAAAAATGAAAATAAGCACTGTGGGAAAGGAGTTAACCTAGAGAAAATCTTGTTAAATGGTCATCCGTCAATAAAGTGAGTTCCTCTCTTTTAACACAGTAAAATCTCAACCATAATTTCAGTTTCCCTAATAAACTGACCTATGTTGTATATTTGGAGGGGAGTTTATGCATGCATGTTCTGTTTGTTTATTTATCTTGTGACAAAATGCTTCAATCATGAGGAGACATGGAAACAACACGTTCTGAGATGTCGAGATGGTTAAATGCTATTTATCTGATAAAATTTCATCAAAGGCACATTCTTCACTAAAACTGTGGTAAGTGCTTTGAAGTATATAAAGACAAGATTTCACACCCTAAAGGAAGCTAAAATCTAGAAAGGATCAGAATTGCATTTTGTATGGATGGTGTTATCTTCTTCTTGAATCTGTTTAAGACTTCCCTGTATTCTGGGACAGAATACATTTCATTAGTATTGTCCTTGTGCTTTTAAGAGATATTGGGTTTTGTAAAATAAAAAAAAAATCCCTTTTCAAGAAAGGACTTTTAGAAGCTGTCCACATGCCTTTCCAGCCGGTTTCTTCTGAAGTTAAGCAACATTAAACATTAAGTCACTGAAATGATTAGGACAAAACAAAGGCACCTGACATTACTACACAATTCTTAATGTATATTTTTAGATGGGAGGAAATTGTTGAAGTGATGGATTCTTAGAAATAACTTCTTAGTTGCTGATTAATCCTTTAATATCACTAACCCTCATAACCCTCATTAAGAACATCTACTTTACATAATTTAGGAGGAACGTAATAGTTGCTCAATAAATGACAATTACTTATTCCTTGATCCCTTTTTCTTAGGCTTTTCATATAAGATACCAGGTATCTCAAGGCAATACAAGCTAGACAAATTGGTCCATGGGGTTTTACCTTGTAATCTCCCATGTAAAACACAAAGATGAATGTGTAGCTTCACGTTATACAGCCGTTTGTATTAAATTCAATCATTACTCTAGTTTGTCAGCACACTTTCTTTGTGGACCCCTATTACTTCCTCCCAGAGCTCTTATACAAAGCATCTTATAATCTTCTCCCCTGGAACTGGAAAGCCCCCACCTACATTCTGTCCCCAGCCCTAACTAACAGAGTATATCACCTGTGCCAGCAGCTGCTAGAACTGGTGATAAGCCCAACAGGGCCCTTCACTAATAACAAAGCCTGAAGCTATGGAAAATCACATAGTTGGAAAGCTTCTCAGGAAATGAATTGCAGAGCTGTGAAACTGAGAGCCAGGGGTGGGATTTGTTTGTTTGTTTGTTTGTTTGTTTCCAACTATGAATGCCAATCCTAGGCTTCTTTAAGTTGGCAGAGTTTGTAATTCAATTGTAAACACTCCTATTATATATCTATGGAGTTGTAACTGGGTTATAGCAAAGGACAGCCAACTCATGCACCACCTTCTAATATTAGAAGTCAAAGAGAATGTAGGAAGTAGAGAATTTTTATGTTTTTGCAAGACTTGCTTTCCTTAGTTTGAGATTCCTAGTGTAATCAATTGCCTCCATTTATTAAGCACCTATTGTGTTCTAGGTACACAGTTTGTCTTATTTGACTATAATAACTTTATGAAGTATCTAAAATTTTATCATGCCAATCTGCAGATGAGAAAACTGAGATTCAGAGGAGTTAAGTGTGATTTTGCCTGGATCAGAAAACTGTGAATTGGTAGAGCTGGGATTTACAGTCTCTGTGACTTTAGTACAGCTCCAGCACACAAAATTGTTTTTATAATATTACATCAATGTATTAAGAAAGTGTCTCCTTTTCCTCTGGAAAGTGAGCTTTAGAATTGATGAAATAGGGAAAATCAAATAAATGACAACCTCTAATTGCCACTGTAGTTTCTCACCCCCAAATCTTTTATAAAAGTTGTACATGAAACATTTGGCTGATTTGAGTTTCCCGTACCATCCGTGGGCCCCTATCCAATCTTTAGGGAAAACGGTGAGCTAACGAGCAGTCAAATGTCAACAGACTTGAGGTCAAGTTAGAGGATTGGAGAGAGAGATCTTCAGGCAGCCTAGGAAGACGGGACAACTGAGAAATGGAAGGCCTGAGCAGGTCTATGTATTCATGGAAGAAATTTCTACATGAAAAATTTGTTTTACTTGAAAAAAAAAATCCCTCCCTTAGCCAGATCTGCTTTGCTGGGAGAATATTTTCTTAAAATCTCTTCAGGGCAGGATTGGGAAAAGAATGTGCTGAGGTGGTAGCCAAAAGAGGGAGTGATAAGGAGAAAGAATGTGGTAGATGAGAGGAAAGACAGGAATCTGGGGAGGGAGCTTGAAGAAGAAAAATGTTGGATGGGGAATGTGCCGGATGAAATGCAGTGTGCTTCCTGAGGGGACCGAAGCTCATGATCTCTAGGATTTTCGGTAGAGGCTGCCAAAAGTACTGGAACTAATGAAGAGGTGGATTCCTAGTCATGATTGATGGCGCTGGACAAGAGAGCATCCGACTTCGGGCTACATCCAGAATATGTTAGCTAATCTCCGGCACCACAAGAGAAAAGGACTCAGACTACACCAGGCGGTGGGGAGAAGTAGAGCTTTTGATTCCCCTGAAATTGACAGCATTTAAACCTCTCAGAAGCCTCATGCCTTAGAGTCTTGATAACGTGGCTCTGCCCTCATCCTATAGCTCCTATTAGATGACAAAATAAATGCGCTGAGGCAAGATTCACTTTAGAAGCATCTTTGCACATCCTCTGATGTTTAGTAGATGTAATGCTTGATACATTTTTATATTAGTAATTAATAAATTGATTTCCAATATATTTGGAATCCACATGAAACTTAAAGCTTTATGTCCTTGAACAATTTATGTAATCTCTCTGAGTCTTAATTTCTCCAAATGTGAAGCTGAGATAATAATACCCACTTTATAGGCCCAGTGTAAAGATTAAAAGGAGTACTCTTTGCATGTAGGTGTGTATATATATGAAATATAATATTCACATAAAGCATTTGGCACAGTGCCTGGAGTGTGGAAAGTGCACGAGTCATGGGTGTTAGCCGGTGTGTTTAAGTTATGAATACTTTTTTTCAGATCTTGACTTTGATCTGAAGTACAATCCCATAGATTGGAAAGCAAGAGCTCTCATTACATTCCTGCCAGTCCGCAAGGCTGGTTTTCTCTTTTTTTTCTCTACCTCCTCATTCCTATACCCAAGTTTGATACCACTCAGAATTAACATGAGTGCCACATGGGGTCCCTTCACAACTTCTGTGACTACTTTTCCCCATCTTCACACACACAGACCCCAGCATTTATGCATTTTTGAGAAAATTGAGTCTTTGAGGGTCACAGGGAAGAGTCACCCTGCAGACTGTGTAGCACTCTTACCATCACACTAGCCCCACCCACCTCTCTCCCTTTTGCTATTTTCCTCCCCCTGAAAAGTGGCAAGAAAATCTGTTCCCTCAAGCAGTACGGAACAGTGAAACTCAAATTTACGCCCACTCGGTCCAGCCTTTCATTCTGAGTGCTTTTCCCAACAAATGTAGTTGTTTTCCCCTAGGGAATTCTCATGAATAAAAAGTCTCTGTTCTGATATGTTATCACTAATATAATAAGGAACTCCCAATGGTGAGTTTCACTAAGCCTATAATAAGTTTACCAGGGCAGCTACTGAGTCTTTCCCTTCTTTAGGGTTCTTCACAAGTAGATTAATGTGTTTGTGCAGAAGGGAGCCTGAGATGCTCTATTTTCCAGCTTGTCTCATAATATAAGATCTTGCATTTATAATAGGGGTTTTCCTAAATGATCTCAGATAGAAGGAGTTAGAATTACCAAAGCTCAGAAAGCTTCAGATACCTAATTAGCAGCTGAGCAAAGATAAGAAATTGGGTCTCCAGACCCCTAGTTCTATGTTCTTCTCACAGCATATTACATTATACCCGATGCTCTAGCTCAACTAAATAAACCTCTGTAGACATCTGATTAGAGACCATCTGATTCGAGAAGTGCCCTCCTTCCTGATCAAGGCTGACCTCAAAGTTCTAACACATTTATTTCTATTTTAGTTCTTAAAAGAAGAAGGAGAAGAAGAAGAAGAAGAAGAAGAAGAAGAAGAAGACATGCTTTTCTTTTAAAATGATGCAGTGTTTGGAAACACCCCCAAGAAGGTTCTTTCCTTTTTTCAAAAATAAATCTCAAGGTCTGGTTTTGTTTGTTTGTTTGCTTGTTTTTGGTGAGGTTGCTCTTCAAAAGGACCCGATGCACTTGGGTTGTGCAGCCATCTGCCACTACATGCTCAAGTATTGTGGTTAAAAAACTCTGGTCACCCTGCCTTTGATATAGAAGAACCACACAGGGTTGAGTCATATGCTGTGGAGAGAACACAGCTAATTATGGGATGTGCTGGGCCCAGAGAATATGTTAACTGCTACATAATTACAACTGCAATCCAAGGGGACAGAGTCATGGAAATCCAGTTAATATAAAGAAGTCAACATAAAAATACTCAATTCTAAGCCACAAACTACCGAAATATATTTCCATTCTTGAACTTCTATTCACATAAACTTCCCAACTGAAGATCTGGTTTGTCATCAGGGATGTCCATGAGCCCGGAGCCCTTTTTGCAATTAAATATAACATTGCTTTAACAATTCTGGGTTGTGATGGTTTGAAAGAAGATGAGAGTCCCGGAGACACAAGACCTTGTTTCTAGTTTCAGGTCTCTAATTAAAAAGGCAAGAGACCTTGTACAAGTCACTTAATTTGGGGAGGGGGGAGGTTGTGGGTAGATTGCTTGAGAGAGCCTCTAAAGTTTCCCTTCACAACAAACAGAACTAGTCCATTTCAAAGGAGTCATTGAGCACCAAGTTCATGCCATGCAAGTATTTAGAATTCAAAGATGAATGAAACTTAGCCAAAAAGCCAATTTCACAAGGTTATTACACTTTTCTGAATGTTCTATAATTCAGTAAGATCATGACAGTAATAGAAACCTTACCTTTGGGAATTTTCTTTATTCTCTGAAAAAATTTCAACTCAAATTCTGATCAAGCAAAGTAACTTCTCATGACCAGTAGATTGAGAAGCTGAATGGTGGGGAAGTAGAAATAAAACTTTCACTGGAAATATTTCATGGCCACATTCGATGATGTTTAGGTTGTGTTCTACAACATTCCATCTGTAGGACATAACAGGCTGAAACCAGAAAAGAAAGCAGAGGAACATAAAAGGACCCCAGCACAACAGTTGTGTAGTATACAGGTGTATGCGTGTGCATGTCTGCATACGTGCGAATATGCAGCCTTGTCTCTCAGGGTATGACACGGTGGTGGTTCTTAACCTGGGATCTGATTTAGGACCATTTAAGGTGCCCATGTCATACCATAAAGTTGTCATTCAGTGGATGTGCACTTTACCCATTTTGATCCTTGGACACCCCTGCCAGGTTTATCTACAAAAGAAATATGGGAAGGTTATGGCCTTGAATTTTGAAAAGTCTCTCTGGTTTGTGTTTATTAATTTGCATATGGACACTGTTTTGTAGGACACTGGGAGAACCCATGGTCGGAATCAGAGATCAAAGTTGTATTCCCTACTATGCTGATTAATTAGTTGGCTGGAGGACTTTGGCAAGTGACTTAATATTTCTAAAATTCATTTGTATCTGTAAAATGGGGACAATATCCAGCCCAGTCCTGAGGATTAAATGGGGCAATTTATATAGTTAGTTTTGTGACAGAAACTTAGTAATACTTCAAGGACTTGTAATAATGGTAATACTCCTGAAATGACTCTATGTACAGGGATGTAATGGAAGAAAACATATGATTTGTGAGGCATAGCTATCTCTCAATAATCTGTGACAATGAGAAAGTGTTATTGTAGGAAGTAAGATCATTAATAAATAATCTAAAAATTTCATTTTATAAAACGAAAAAATTATTTTTCATTATAAAACATGTATGTTCACTGTAAAATTTTTAAACGATATAAATACTAATGAGCTGGACTATGAATTTTGTACTTCCCAACTCCAAGATCCAGTGATTATTTTTTGCATATATTTTAGGTATGCCTACATGTGTGTTTAATAAACAAATTATTTTACTTTATTTAAATGAACATTTTTCTGAGAGTGGGGGAGGAGCAGAGGAAGAGAGAGAAAGAGAGGGAGGGAGAGAGAGAATCTTAAGTAGGGCCCACACCCAGTGCAGAGCCCTGTGTGGGGCTCGATCTCACCACCCTGGGATCATGACCTGAGCAGAAATCAAGAGACGCTTAACTGACTGAGCTGCCCAGGTGCTCCAATAAACAAATTATTTTAAATAAAAATGGATCATGTTATATATGCTATTCTACAGAGTGATTCGGTTCTGTTCAATAATATATCTTAAACCTTTCATGCAGTTACATATTACAAATAATCTTTCATTGTTTTAACATGCTGAATAATACAATGCTATATGGATATACAAAGATGTATTTACCAAGCTGCTTGAACATTTAGATTGCTTGCAATTTGTAAGAATCACAATGCTACAATAATAAGTAAAAACTATACTTTAGAGAATGGTACCTATGTTCTCCAATCTTTTAAAAATAAATTAAGGCATTATTGGAAGGAGGGAAAGAAGAAGTGAAAAGTTTATTAATTTATCTAATAATTTAATGTGCATAATGTTAAATAACATATTAGTGGGATTTTTTGTTGTTGTTGAATTTTACTGATAATTTTCCAGAATGAGAATTAACTGGATTGGGTGGTGCTCTTGTAGGCATGTTTGCATAGCCTTAGATGAAAGAGAGAGAATCCAATAAAATTGGTCTTCATTGAAAATGTGATGAATCTACCCTAATGAATCTAGTCCTTGGCTTCTGGAAAAATTCTCATACTTTGACATTGTGCAGATATCCCATTGTGAACCACCTCAGAGTCAGACAACAAAGCTTCTCACATGATATACCCAGAACTTAACCAGGCAGACATCTGAGGGTCATAGTTTCATTTCAATGGTAATGTGAGACAGGGTTTGGACTTAACATTCATTAAGACAGGGAAGAGAAATATTTTTCTTCAGTGTTGACTTGGGGAGTGTGTTGAGCAACTCAAACATTTTAGAGGTACCAGTGCCTGATAACATGCTGGCAGAGATCCTGTGTGAGTAGACACAGTTGCTTGGAAAGATTACTCACTTTTCTCTAGTGGATCTACATACACTGTGTAGTTTCAATCAAAACTCCATTGAGATTTTTCAAATGGACATTTACTCAGCTGTTCCTAAAGTTCACTAAAAGAGTACATGACCAAAAACAGCCAAGAAATTCCAAACAACACAAAGAAAACAATGTAGCAAATCAAAATATAAAGTTATAGATATTAAAACATTGTGCTGACTATGTCATGAATAGACAAACTGGAACAGAATACAAAAGTCTAGAAATGAACATCCATAAGAATTTATTACGTGATAAAGGTGACATTTCAATTGGAGGTAAAATTATGTGCTACTCAAAATTTAGATTCTATTTGGAAAAATAAGCTATATATTTCATTATATATACAACAGAAAGACTAAAATGCATAAAAGAAAGCTTTGAAAAGTATTAGAAAAAAATGCTAATGAGACAATTAACTAAATTAGGACTTGAATTATGATCGTAGGGCACTAGAAAAAACTATAGTGTATATATATATATATATATATATATATATATATATATATATAAATGTGCACACACACATACTGGCAGTATACTTCCTATATACACATATGTAAGTCTTTCTAAGCAACACACAAAACTCAAAGGACATAAATACGAATACTGGTAGACTTTACTACCTAAATCTTTCAACTTAGATACTTCGAAAGACATCATAGAGATCTTTAGAAAACAAGGAACAGTGGGAGAAAATATTTTCAAAAAAAAAAATCAATACTCATAATATTAAAAGCTCTTACAAAGCTCTAAGAATAATGTAACAAGACCACTAGGGAAAAGCACAAAATATTTGAACAGACAGTTCAAAAAAGGAAGAGGGAAAATCCACCAAGAAACATCAAAAGATACTCAATCCGGGGTAATTGAGGAACTAGAAATAATTAACACCAAGAGGCCATTTTTCACCAATTACAAAAATTGCAGAAGATGGTATCTGGTGCTGGCAAAAGTACAAGGCCAAGAAACAGACACTCGAAAGCACTCTACACAGGGCGACAACAGCCTTTCTTTGTGGTGTAATTTCGTAATGCTCATCAAATTCAAATGCATTTATACTTTTTCAGTTTCTCTCCCACGGGACTCCTCACTGATGCTTAGATATTTACGCAAGGGTGTTATTGTAGCATTATTGTCAGTCACCGGTGTAGCGCATACTAATTCCATAAAAGCATAAAATGGTTGAGCCATAGAAGGCTCACCAGGGAGAAACCCAGCTTGAGCAGACGCTCTACAACTCAGTTCGCTAAAAAGGCTGGAAGACATGGAACATGAAAAGCAACAATCTTTTTTCAGATAATCCCTCCTTTTCAAGAAAGACCCAAACTCCGTGTATAACACGTTCAGAGTCGGGCTTCTATTTTGTGCCCCCATTTGTGTTTCCTGTTTGCCTAAAATCAAGGAAATACTTCAGAAAACTTAAACGAATAAGAGGTTTCACGTCCGTGTATTCTAGTACTGGTGTCAAAAGTCAAATCCTTGCCGACCATGTTCATCTGAAAATACTCTTTCAGGGCAGTATGTAAAGTCACATATTTGCTAAAGCTTAAAGATAAAACTATCATTAAGGAAAGGCTGTTCCTTTGGCCATGGTCTTATAACTTCACCCAAAGATGACTGCAATATTCTTCTCCCTGCTGTTTGTTAGAGGTTCATGCAGTGCCAACTTCTACAGCCATGTTTATCTAACTAATTATATAGTGCAACCTGTGTTGGAAGGCTAGTTCTGTTTTATTATAGTTTCCCACAGCAAAAACAAAAATATTTGTTTAAACTTATCTATTGAACACAAAAATCACTACTGCTTTGCTAGTCAATTGATACTAACATTGGATTTGAACATTAAAATGACAACAGTGGTGCCTGTCTGGCCGATCAGAGACTTTAGGCCTAGAGCAATCACCACATCGCCTTTTCAAAAAAGGATAAAGGGGCCCTTGGTGGCTCAGTCGGTTAAGCGTCTGACTCTTGATTTCGGCTCAGGTCACGATCTTGCAGTTCGTGAGACTGAGCCCTGTGCTGGGCTCCATGCTCACAGCACAGAGCCTGCTTGGGATTCTCTCTCTCCCTCTCTCTCTGCCCACCCCCCGCCCCACACTGTGCATGCGCTCTCTCAAAAATAATAAATGAATGAATAAATAAAATAAAATAAAATAAAATAAAATAAAATAAAATAATAAAAAGGCTATGAAACTGTTTCGTGGACCACTGTGAAGACAACATTCCAGCTGTTCTAACAACATACCTGCTCCCAACCACTACTGATACTGAAATCTGTCTCATTCGCTTCTCTTCTCCCCTAAAAACCGAAGACCACTACTTATCAGGATGGTACATGCTTCCCTTTCTTTTTAAAAAAAAAATTTTTTTAACATTTATTTATTTTTGAGACAGAGAGAGACACAGCATGAACGGGGGAGGGTCAGAGAGAGGGAGACACAGAATCCGAGACAGGCTCCAGGCTCTGAGCTGTCAGCACAGAGCCCGACGTGGGGCTCGAACTCACGGACCCGCGAGATCATGACCTGAGCCGAAGTCAGCCGCTTAACCGACTGAGCCACCCAGGCGCCCCACATGCTTCCCTTTCTGATGGTTAGCATTCCCACGGACCCTTCTGGATCCCTAGCATGGTATGCTCTTAGAGCTATTTGTACTCACTTGTGCTATGAAGTACTGGATATCCAGGAACATGATGGTCAAGGCTTAGCATGTAGAGTTGGACTCCTGAAGGAAGCCCCAGCTCTACCACTTAACTTGTGTGCCCTTGAGCTTATTACTGAACTTCCCTCAGCATCAGTTTCCTTATCTGTAAAATGGGAATGATAAAAGTACTTGCAGGATTGCTGAGATCATTAAATAGACTGATATGTTGACTGGCATGTAAAAAGAGCAAAAAAAAAAAAAAAGAAAAAAACAGTCAGCTCTCACTGCTAGCACTCTCATGATCTACCTGCAGGCCCCCGCTTTGGCCAGACCTAGGTTTACTCAGCAAAACAGATCACACCAATTCTCACAAGGCCACGGCACTGCTTGCAGATTTCCCAGGCTGTGGGCATGCACGCCATATCGGAGGCAACTCTATCCACAAGAAGGTGAAGAGAAGTTCCACCCTGAGTCCCAGCCATGCCTGCCCTTCCATTTTCACTTTCTTAGGATCCAGATAAAAAGGAAAGAAGTTCCATGGCTCTATGCCACTGTGTGCATACCTGCCTTCTAAAACCAGGCCCTCTGCAGACCTAACTGTGCACACATGTGCCCTTTGCTAGACTGTGAACCTGAAGGAGGAGGAATCAAGTTCCCTTTTTCTTTGTATCTCTTTTGGTGATTTGCCTTGTACTGTGTCTGGAAAAGAAGGAAGAGAGGGAGAGAGATTTGTAAGCAAGATGACTGAAACAGCCTAAGGGAAAAGGGAATTTACCTGGTTTCCCAATCTCTTTGTTCCCAACTGTGAAAGATGTTCTTCCCCTTGGTTTATCAATGCCTTCCAGCATGCCTTAGCTTGTCTCCACCATGGGTTGGATTCCTTCCCCATTTCTTTGTCTCAGAACACTTTCTGTCTCTCTCTCTCTCTCTCTCTCTCTCTCTCTCTCTCTTTCTCTCTGCCAAATGGCAATCAAGTGTGAATGCATTAGTACTCTAAGACAAGGTACTAATAAATCGATGTAACAGAAAACCAAAATCCTTAATCCAGGGAAAGCTATTCTCTACAAAGACTCTAATATGGGTCACTATAATGGGGCAATGCCAAGTTCTATATTGGGCAGCTGAGAGAAAGACACCTGTATGATTTTTCTTTCTCCTTCCTTTCTGTACTAGCTTCCTTAGCTAGCTCTGAGAAATGTACCTGTAGGATCTGAATGAGTCTGGCCACCCCGCTGCAGCTATACCAATTCTATCTTCTCTTTGGTTTTCCCAGAGCCAGCCTTAAAAGAAGCAAAGTTCATGCAGAAGGTATTGTGAGAATAGCCACTGCACAGTTTGCAGAACTGTACCAGAGAAACAAGAGATAACAGAAGGGCTTTCTAGTTCCTCCACAGAACAGCGGCATTGTTCTGAACACAATCAAGTATTTGATTTGTTTGCATGACCACATGCAACCCCTATGGAGAGACGATGAGTAAACATGACCAAAGGCTGGTACTTTCCCTTTCAGTTCAAACCTCCAGCTAAATGAATCATAGTAGTTCTATGAGAAAGTGAGGGGAAAACCCACCAATAGGTAGTCAAAAAACCTTAAAGTATGACTGAGCAAGTAGCTGGGGGGAAAAAAAGAAAGCCTCGCAAAGCATTGCTTTTCAGATGGCGCCTTCTCTGTGCCTCAAATTGCCTGAGGTCCTTGGATTGGAGCACGTATTACTCTGTATCAATTGACTCTGTTCAATTTGAGCGTAACCTGCCTGAGGACAGAATCTCACATGGCACCGTAGTCACAGTGGGTTTGGTGAACATGAGTGCCTGGTTTTGAGCACAATGTCTACCCCCTTACACCTTTATAAATTTGGACTAGTTATTCCATTTCCATGGGCTTCGTTTTCATTTTTATAAAATGAAGACAATGTTACTATCTACCTCATGAAGTTATCGTTGGTGTTGCCTGTATTAAACCGCTATGCCCACGCCCAGGCATAATCATTGATGATCAATAATCATCAATTCTTATTGCTGACTATTGCTGTACTCCAGGTACAGAGTCCAGTGCACCCATAATTCTCAAGATCGACATGATTCAATAAACTAATCACCAGTGCTGCCCCATGGAATTACTACTTTGGTGAATAAATTAGTCTGGAACAATTGCATCATCCTATTCTCTCACCTCTGCTTACCTTATCAAACAATTCTTTTCCTTATTTATTTAGTAGCAGTGTATGAAATTTTATAGCAGTTCTATATGTATAATAGGAACTTTTAGACATCAAGGGAGTTATTTCTTTATTCAACAAACAATTTTGAAACAGATACAGTTTCCAGATACTGGGAACACACTAAGAAAATGACACAAAGACAAAATGCCTAAATCAGTGTAACTGATAATAACCACTTCGAGCTATTATCTACCTTGTAGTAAACATTGTATTAGGCTCTTTACATACATTAGCTCATTTTATGCTGACAAAAATTGGCAAGGTGATTGTGATGTACACTTTAGAGAGAAGAAAACTAAGATTCAAACAGACTCAATAACCTTGCTTAACACTTTTCAGTTAGAATTTTCCATAGCTAAAACCTCCTCTGTATTTCCAATGCCTGTTCGTTTTCTACTCTCTTGTGATCCCTCTTTTAACATCTCACTACACTGTCGGGCAGAATGAAATAAGCACTCAGTTGGAGGCATTAGTAAATCACTATGGAACTCTGGAACTCTGGGAGGAAGAACAATGAACTTGGGATAGTGGAGGACGACGAGGGCACTTAGAAGGAAACATACAATGTAAACGAGATAACACAGGGCAAAAATGAAGGGCTCCAGGAAGTGAAAACATATCAGCAAAGACCCAGCAGTAACCATTTGCAGGGGAAAGCAGCCTGTGCACCAGGATATAGAAAATCAGCTGCAAGTTGGAGTGAATTATTTATGGGTGGGGTAGGATGTCCAGAGTTTTGGAAAAGATTGTTTTTTAAAGTACAAACACAATCTACCTGCATATTCACACACGTTTGTTGCAAAGCTGAAGTAAAGATAAACTCAAGCCCCACGGTGGGTTTGGAGCCCCACCTTGGGTTTGGAGACCCCCACCTTGGGTTTGAGCAAGTGTGACCTAATGATGTTTGTACCTAAATCATGCGCGCGAGCACACACACACACACACACACACACACACACACACACTAACATCCAATGCCTAAATAATCCTACCTTGATCATTCTTTCTCCCAAGGCAAAATACCCAGAGATTATTCTCAATTCCACAGACACTCAATGAGCAAATATGTATGATGAAGTCTATCTGTTGCAAGACCTAAAAGAGAGAGAGAGAGTGCTTGCTTTACATGTGACCTAAAAGCAGGTGTTTTAAGAGGAATAGAGGGGTTAGAAAATGACACACCTGGGCATTCACATACAGAATGGGCGGGGGATGTTTGGAGAACTGTGGGCCTTTAAGGTAGTCTATTTCCCCCAACTTTATAGACAAAAGGCTTAGGGACACCTGGACTTGCCCCAGAACCCAACACCCTTGTTGCCCTGGACTCTCCCACCACTTCATCATTGAGTTGTTCTGAAAGCAGTGGTTGCTTCCTCTAGAATACATCCCGTTTGCCTCTACAGGGAAGGCTTTTTTTGGCTACAGTGAAAGGAAAGTGGGAAGATAAAACAAACTTTAATTCATCTGTTCTTACTCATAGGCTTCCCATCAAGGATGGGTTTTATCCTTATTTAGAATCAATACTAAGTAAAGAAAGTATAAATATACCAATTGAAAAACTCTTTCTGTGGATGCCTTAGCAGCCACAGTTAAATTGCCTGAGGTTTAGAGACACCATGCATTTTCCCTAGCCCTTATTCTGGAACCCTCAAGTGTTAAACTCAATCATTTCCTGGGACCCTTGATATAACAGCATCTAGGATCTGTTAAATTTTTTACAATTTGATTTTTGGATTAAAAAAAAAATAGTTCTGGGACAGAGTTAGATAAATCCCTAGTAGGCCAATGGACTTTTTTAACCCTAATTGCTTATGCTGAATATTTTTTCCCCAAGAGTTAAGAGCAACTGTTTCAGTTGAGTGTTACCTTGTCTGACAAGAGCAAGAGGATCTGGGTGGAAGGGAGGAATTTCCCCTGGGCATTTCCCACAGGTTAGCCCTGTGTCCAGGGAATCACACCTCCAGGGTGAACCTATGGTCTCTGTGTGCCCGCACAGGAAGCAGCATAGACTGAATCAGATGAACTTAATCTGTCCCCCACTGTCCCTCACACAAACTAGCACTATAATCCAAGGGAAAGTCAAACTGAAGAAAGTTTAGATTCTTCACCTGTAAACTAGGACACTTGAACACATGTGTCCCTTTTAGGACCTTGATCTCTTCATTTTCTTGGGTTGCCCCAGAGAAACACAAAAGAAGCCACCAGGTAAGGTCTCAGAGCTGAGTACTTTGAGAAAATAAAAGGAAAATGCATGTTAGGAATGCATCTTAAGGGTTCATGGCTAGATCTGTTCTCTGGTTAAGGAAACTGGAAATCTGTGGGTGACTGAGTCTCAAGTAAAATAACTTGTTGAGGACAGTGTGTGTGTGATGGGGGGGAGGGGCTTATTTTCATAGAAGGTGAAATCAAAACAGCCTTGAGTGATGAGCCTAGATCTTCGGCTAGTCTCTGGTCAATTTTCCACTACATTATGCTGTCTAGATTTTTCTCCTCCAGACCTAAAGAAAAGAGAACATGAAATGACAGGCAGATGATTTGGAAAAGGTTAAACCATTGTTTCCAACCTTTCCAAAGACTAGTTCCAGAAGACATTGCATATAAAAATGTTTTCAAGGTGCAAAGCGGGATTCTAGAAAATCTACCTCTGTCTTGGAGCTTCAATATTAGCATTAAAAACAAGTCAGGAAGATCTTACTGTAGAGAAACCTGCATATATTTTCTTTAGTATTTCCTACCTTATTTGGCCACCGAAGACATACTTTATACAAACCTCCAATTATCACTGTATCTGATTGGCAAATATATAGAAATAATCACTTATATAGATGTAAGGAAAGGTCATTTTACCCACACTGCGAAGTGACCATCTCTTTCATCTTAGCATGTGTCCATTTGCTCTCCTATTGCTAATTACCTTCACTCAGCACAGACTTGGCTTTTAGTACAATATTTGTCAGCCTCATCTCAGTTGTTTCTTTATTCCAGCCTCTGACATCACACCTCTGAATCCACACAATTACCTGGCTTAATACTTGCAGGTCATGGATACTCAAATACTTGTGATGATTCTGTAACTAATCTTTATAACATTTTTGAGTCATTTCAGTCATGCAAATATGAATTTCTAAGTTGATTACATATACATATGGCGCAACTGACTTCTATAGCCCATTGGTTTTGTGGGAAGCTATCCAATGATGCACACCCAAAACCTTCATGTGTCAGTGAGAAGTGTGTAGCAAATCTAATCTTTGCTTAAATATAAACCCACAGTGAAAAGAAGGCACAAGAATCCTCCCTCAAAGCCAGTACACACAAATCAGGGTCAGCAGTTAAAGGCACATGGTCATCTGCCCAGTGACCTATCTTTCCCTTTGGGAGCTGGCCAAGTTCCAGATAAGCCCTGGTGGGGAGGATGGATGGTGAGGAGGAATGAGTCCAGACCAGAGTGACCAGAGGGGCCATGTGGCCTGGAGCGGTTCCATGCAGTCCCGCCCAGCTCCAGCTGGAACCCCAAATGAGAAGGTCACAGCCAGTAACAAGGAGCCAGTACAAATGGGCACGGATAACCAGACCTAGACATATGCATATGTTGATCAGCAGGAACAGAAACAAATTATTTAAGATAAATATGTTGAGGTGAGGACAAACATAGGTGGACAAACTGGAACTCTTGTGCATTATTGTAGGAACGTAAAATGGTACAGCCACTCTGGAAACATTATGGGAGTTGTTCAAAAAATGGAAAATAGGGGGCGCCTGGGTGGCTCAGTCGGTTGAGCGTCCGACTTCAGCTCAGGTCACGATCTCGCGGTCCGCGAGTTCGAGCCCTGAGTCGGGCTCTGGGCTGATGGCTCCAAGCCTGGAGCCTGTTTCCGATTCTGTCTCCCTCTCTCTCTGCCCCTCCCCCGTTCATGCTCTGTCTCTCTCTGTCTCAAAAATAAAAAATAAACGTAAAAAAAAATTTTTTAAAAAAAATGGAAAATAGAACTTCATGATCCAGCAATACCACTTCTGGGTAATTATCCAAAAGATCTGAAGTCAAGATCTCAAAGAGATATTAACACAACTGCGTTTATTGCAGCATTATTCACAAAAGCCAAGATGCAGAAACAACTTACATATCCCTTGACAGATGAATGGATAAGGAAAATGTGGTCTTTACACATGGCGGAATATTATTCATCCTTTAAAAATGAAGTTCTGCAATATGTGACAACATGGATAAACTTTGAGGACATTATGCTACGTGAATAAACTAGTCACAAAAAGATAAATACTAAGTGATTCTGTTTACAGAAAATACTGACATTGTCAAGTTCACAGAATCACAATGTGGAATTGTAGTTACCAAGGGCTGGAGGTAAGAGATAAATAGGGAGTTACTAATCAGTAGACATAAAGTTTCAGTTAAGCAAAATGAATAAGTTCTAGATACATGCAGTACAACACTGCACCTACAGTCAATAATAAACATACTCTACATCATGGTTTCGTTAGGAGGGTAGACCTCATGTAAGTGTTCTTACCATGATAAAATCAAAAGAAAACAAAAGATGAAAAAGACATGCTTGGGATGTCTTAGGCACTGAACATATTGCATTATTATTTTTATATTCAGTGGGCTCTTAATAAGAGGATATAGGTTAGTGAATAAGGAGGGATTAGACTGTAGTCTGACATTACTGTGTTCATTCTCCTGATCCCTCAGTTTTTATCATCTATAAGATTAAAATTAAATAGAATTATATAGGGTATATAGGATGAAG
The DNA here is from genome assembly GCF_022837055.1 of Prionailurus viverrinus. Taxonomy (NCBI): domain Eukaryota; kingdom Metazoa; phylum Chordata; class Mammalia; order Carnivora; family Felidae; genus Prionailurus; species Prionailurus viverrinus. Next base: position 63,125,496 of record NC_062578.1, on the reverse strand, counting down.
GCCATTCCTAGCATATTCTAAGTATATATATATTTTTTTCAACGTTTATTTATTTTTGGGACAGACAGAGACACAGCATGAACAGGGGAGGGGCAGAGAGAGAGGGAGACACAGAATCGGAAACAGGCTCCAGGCTCTGAGCCATCAGCCCAGAGCCTGACGCGGGGCTCGAACTCACGGACCGCGAGATCGTGACCTGGCTGAAGTCGGACGCGTAACCAACTGCGCCACCCAGGCACCCCTCTAAGTATATTTTAAACATTTGTTTAAAAATAGGACAGTGTGAAGACCTGACCCTTTTGTCACTCTTGGTTGGTCTTTCCTTGAAGCTTACAAGCTCCAGATACCTCAACACATCTCTCTTAACCTCCTCCACTTTTCTCTTTTCTTTACCGCCTCATCTTTCTTCTCATTCCTCTGTCCTCTTTCTTCTCTCTGATCTCTCATATACCAGGTCAACCATAGTCTTTCAACGCCTACTCCCCGTGTGTGTGTGTGTGTGTGAGAGAGAGAGAGAGAGAGAGAGAGAGGGAAAAAGAGAGACAGCGAGACTGTTTCTACTGGAGAAGGGAGTGAGCAGGTTCTCCCAGATGTGCTGGTTAAAAGTGAGCCATGGTGCAAAGGAGGGTGACAGACTCTGGTGACAGTAGCTGCCATACCTTTCAGGATCTGAGGAGCAATGGAGTAAGAACATTTTTCTTTATCTACCATGAAATTGCCATAATCTAGCCCCGCTTCCCTCCTTCTGAGTCCAGAGAGAGCACACTAAGAGGACTCAGTTCTTGGCTCCACTGCCTTTGATTATGAAGAGGGCACATATCCATCGCTAATACCTAGGTATCCATCAGGCTACTGCCCAAGACACACTGGCTCCTTTTCTGTAAACAGAAATTAACAACAAATATCTCTCAGAAATCAAGTGTTAGTCAGCTACTAATTTGAAAAACCAAGCAGAGACAGCTCTTTTGAAGTTTTTAGCAGCTCCGTAACGACATATATGCAAGCGAACATCTAATAGACATTAGCAATTTTAAAATAATCTTTTAAAATTAAATACAAAATATATACAGAAAAATACACAAATTATAAGTATACAGCTGGATACATTTATAAAAGGGGACACACCCATATAGCCAGCACCCTGACCAAGACATAGAGCATTTCGAACAGCCCAGAGCACCACGTCACCCCTTCTTTCAGTCACCACCCCTGCCGAGGGCCAAATTCTGCAGAGTCCTAACATCATAGCTTAATTTGTCTGTTTTTTTTTTTTAACTTTTATTTAAATGGAATGAGTCGGTCCCTAGGCTCTTGGGTCTGACTTCTTGGGCTCAACATATGGTTGCAAGGTTCATCCATGCTATTGCATGTGTCAATAGTCCACCACATTTTTACTGACATTGATATCATTGAACTCGCCAGCAGATTTCAGTTAGCTTTATATCTCAAACCTAGCACACTCTGGAGTGCTTACAAGCAAGAGCTACGTATGGATTAGGGGCAAGATCGACAATTTGCTTAACTTGTAAACAGCTCAACTTATTCCTTCTTGTACAGGCTTCCATTTGGCAATAGCTTGACACCAGCCATAAAAATGAGCTTGCAGATTACGTATTTCTTGCCTCCCTTTTCCAGGTTCTGTCACACTGGTCATCTTCTCCCTCCCCTGACCACCTCTCCCACTTCACCCACTCTTCCCAAAGGTATGAACATCACAGAGTCTGAAGTGAAATATTTTCCTTCCCTACCTGTATGGGGAAAAACTACACGGGCAGAGGGTGCTGGCTAATTTTCAACCGCTGCCTAGCTGGATGGGTGTTCACACTCAAGATTCACAATTTTATTTGAAGTGCCACAGCACCCACACAATTGTCTCTAAGAAAAAAATATTTGTTCCCACACATACAAAAAATTACTTAGGGTTGATCTGGACCAACACTTTTTGCTACCACCACAGTGGGTGGAGATAAATGAGATTTGACTAGAATAAACTAAGATGAGGGCAAACATTACATCAAAACAAGTGGATGCTGAAACACCATGTATGTGGTTAAGTCAGGCATGGAAAAAGCCCTAGAGTATGGAAGACAGACGGACATGCTAAAAATGGAAGAAAGGAAGCATACTAAGCAATGCAGTTGTTCCACAATGTCATTCCTGCCCATCCCAACGGGGCATAAATAGAAATACTCTGGAATTTAGCACCACTGATATTTAAGCCCAATTTCCAGCAAGGTCAAGACTAATAGCAAGTTATTTGTTTTACTAACTTAGGTTGCAGCGCCTTGGGCGGATCCTGTACCTTCTTCTATATCTCACTCAGCGCCAAGAACACTGTTAGCCATCAACAAAACCATAATAGACCTAGAGTCTTCTCTAAAGGCCAATGAAAACATTCACACTGAGCTAATAGAGACATTTACAAGCAGAGGATTCCAGTTTCCTTTCTGAAAATGCCACCAAGGCAGCCTAGCTAATTAGGTCTTAGTAAGTGACACCGACTGAGCAGAATGGCCCACCTGCCTGGAGCTTTGTGTGTGCACCAAGCCTGTTTTCCATTTGTTGGGTTTTTGTTTTTGTTCTTCTAACTATAAATCAAAAGGGCTATTTCTGGAATTTCAAAGGCTCTCTTTGAGATCTGGCCTGTGAGTTCACAGTAATTTCAGGAAAATGGGAATGCAATACTTAGTGTGGCAAAGAATAAATTTATTTATTTGGGGATGTTTGCTCATTCCCCTCCTACTTCTATTATCTTCCCTTTGGAGAAACATAGAAAAATAATGATGTCCCAGGCCACCTTGAAATGCAGGGACAATTCCAGGAATGAAACTCAGATGTTTCTTGCAACCTTATCTGCAATCCAGCCTGGGAGTAGCCACAATTTTCCCAGTTTTTCCCAATATAAGTGTCCTTGTGAAGGGCTATCTCAACCCTGGTTTGTGTTTCTGAAAATAATGTAAATTGAGGGAGACAGGGATTGCGGACAGGAGACACTGGAGTAACACAGACACAAAGACTAGCAGGTCTCTCTATGAATAAGAATGGTGTTGACTTCAACCAAGGTGCTGGAAACGGGGAAAGACCACGTGTGCTGAATATTAATCCCTGAAAAACTCAATGAATATTAATGGAGCTTCTATTACAAGTACTTAGAACACAAACGTTTCTATGTCCCTCATAATCTCTTCCTCCAAAATACTAGTAGAAAATGATACCACTGCAAATCTAGGCCTTTATCTGTCCCACCTTCCCAGATAAATACATACATTTATTTTCACGGAGCCAGAACATACCAGCAAAGCATACCGGAAAACTGTATAGCACTACAGTGGAGAAGAGGGAATGGACCATGGAGGTAGATACACCTGACTGCTAATTCTAGTTTTGCTCTGCAATTTTCTAAACCTCTCTCAGCTTAATTCCCTCATCTATAAAGCTGGGACTAACATATTTATTCAGAGCTTTTTCTTTTTTTTAAGTGTTTATTTATTTATTTTGAGGGGGGAGGGGCAGAGAGAGAGGGAGAGAGAGAATCCACTCTCAGCTCTGACCCCGACACAGGGCTCTATCTCACAAACCAGGAGATCATTACCTGAGCCGAAATCAAGATTCAGACACTTAACCAACTGAGCCACACAGGCGCTCCCCAGAGTTCTTTCAATTGCAAATATCAAAAACTTAACCTAAACTTTCTTAAGCAAAAAAGTAAATACATAAGTAAAACTGAAATACATTTATTGACCATGTAATTGAAAACCCTAGGAGCCTCTAGCTTCTGGCACACCTGGATTCAGGTGTTCCATACTGTCAGGAAGTGGTCTGTCCCATATGCCTTCTTTCTTCTGAAATGGCTTAATTTTCAAGTTTGCTTGCCCATCAAAATGGCCTCTGGAACTCAAGGATAATATCCTCACAGCCCAATGCCAATGCAATGAAGACTTCTTAGGTACTGAACCTCATTTACTCCGATCAGTTATAGGTCCACACTGCGGGCATCACTTGTAGAAGTCCCAAGATATATCAGATGCTATTACCTGGATAAATGTTAACTGGCTTGTGGAAGGGCCAAAACAAGGTCCCCTACGATGCATCTCAGTTGTTAAATAGCAAGCAAACAAACAAAACTTATCCCAGTGCCTATAATTTCCATTATAATAGTACATTCATTTTTATAAGTGGACAAATTTTGACACCCAGGTAATATTTGCCTGCATCGACTTCAATTAGAGCATACAATACAGTTAGCGGCATCTCCATGATCTACAGAACGTTTTGCCAAAATCAGGTAAAGCTGTAAGGTGAGATTTCACCTGGATTGAAAGGGGCAGATGAGTTAGCTAAGCAGAGAGGAATAGAGAGGTCATTCTAAAGGAATTAATAAAACAAGTTAATGACTACATATTTTCATATAAGAAAGAATGTCACAGGTAAGGTGCACATTCTAAACAATAGTAAATGGCATATCATGAAGTAGATTTGTAAATACTAGTAGGAAGAGTTTGCATATTTCCAGCAAAAATAACATCTATAGAATTAAGTTTTTAAAATGTCATTAGTGGGGGGCCTGGGTGGCTCAGTCGGTTAAACATCTGATTCTTGATTTTGGGTCAGGTCATGATCTCACAGTCATGATCTCATGGTCATGAGATGGAGCCCCCCCATAGGGTTTGGTGCTGGGGGCAGAGCCTGCTTGGAATTCTCTCTCTCCCTCAAAATAAATAAACAATACAAATAAATAAATAAATAAATAAATAAATAAATAAATAAAATATCATTAGTAAGGAAATATTTTTTTAAGTACTCATTCAATGTATTTTTTGAAAAGACACTCCTTAAGCTGGTCTGCTTTCAATGAGGTGGCCTATGTATAAACATAAACTTGACAAGTGAAGTTCAGATCTCTTCATTATAGGACACGATTAGCTCACTCCAGTAAAGATGAAGATTTACTGGTTTAAGCATGTTAATAAAACCCTGGCTGCAACTGAGAAACAAAAAGTAGTTTCGAATGAGAAAATTGCATGAATATACATGATGTGGGTTCTCCGGAACAGGGGCCAAAATAAAAACTATTTCCTGGATTTCAGATAGAGCTGTGTCCAACAACAACAACCTTACTTTGAGAATTCTGAAGGTAGACTTCAACTAAATAATGAAAAGCAAGACAGAAACATTTAACCAAGTGTGAAAAGAGTTTTTTTTAAACACACTGGGAGTGCCAACCATAAAAAATTTCTGTAAGCAATACTAAGCCAGACTACCAACCTTCCGGTAATGCACCTACATCAGGCACCAAGAATATTTATTTCTGGCTGAGATGAAGTCAGATGAGTTATCCCATTCTCCAAAAGATGTCTACAGAAGGCTCCCCTGGCTGCCAAAAGCAGTATTCTCTCAAAATAGAAATCCTTTCTCAATTCGATTTAGCAAGTCTGTTATGATAATCTCAGGGAATTTACCAGTCTGGGGAGATTTATTTCATGGAACTGAAGTGTTTCCAAGGTTTGAAGACACTCGCTCCATATTTCGGGAAATGAGCATGTGATATATTTTGCATATATGTTAGCTCTTTCTACAGGGTGCTGTGAGCTGGTGATTAAAAGCTGTGTATGTTCACAACCAAAAAGTAAAAACAAAGCATTAAAATAAGTGAATATAATAAGGTAAGATCTTGAGAAAAAAATGAAAGGGCATTTTAGGGGCACGACAGCAAAACATTAGATTCCAAACAAAAACATAAGTGACTCATCCAATTCTTCTTCATTAGTATAAAGTTGTTTCTAAATACGAACACATTAAGGAATGTCCACACCAAATACTCATTGAATGGCATGATGACCGCCAAGCATCTCTACTGTTTTGGGTCCTGTACCTTTATGTTTGTGGTCTAAAGGGACCCTTCCTCAGCTCTTCCCTCAACCAAGAGCTGTGAAGCCAAAACAGAGTTCATGATGTGGCTAAACAAACAGAATTTTGATTACAAGAAGAGAGTGCATGGCTGTCTGGATGTCTGATTAGCTGTTGAAGATCAAATCTGCCTTGGAGTGAGGCTCATAGGAGAGACACCTAACCTCATCTTCAGAAAATAGGTGAGGCTTGTGTGACTAGGAAAAATGTAAGCCATGGCCTGAAGCAGATGGGGGAAAAAGCTCTATAGGTAAATAAGGCCTTGAAGGGCACTGGTATATGCAGATGACTAGCAGGCAGTGACAGCATGGCTCTTTTGGGAAATTGGTTAAGTGTTCAGTAGAGTAAAAGAACAGTGTGTAATGGGGAGGCAGGAGTGAGAGAAGAGGTTAGAAATGCAGGGCAGAAACAGGATCGTGCCAAATCTTGTAGGCCATGGCCAAGATCTGTACTTATTCTGAGAGCAACGGGGAGCCATATAAATCATCAGAAAATCCTATCATCCCTACATATGAAGTATATCTAGAATCTGACCCCATTTTTATTTATTTATTTTTAAAAAAAAATTTTTTTTTCAACGTTTATTTATTTTTGGGACAGAGAGAGACAGAGCATGAACGGGGGAGGGGCAGAGAGAGAGGGAGACACAGAATCGGAAACAGGCTCCAGGCTCCGAGCCATCAGCCCAGAGCCTGACGCGGGGCTCGAACTCACGGACCGTGAGATCGTGACCTGGCTGAAGTCGGACGCTTAACCGACTGCGCCACCCAGGCGCCCCTTGACCCCATTTTTAAAAAAACATCTTCATCCCCATTGTGGTCCAAGCTACCATCAACTCCTGCCCAGAGTATTGCAATAGCGTCCTAACTGGCCTTCCTACTGTCCCTTGCTCTCCGCAGGCTCTCCCCCGGGTACTCCCTGCACTGTGACCCCACTCCGCTTTTCTCCAGAACACTTATCATCTGACCTATTCCATATTGACTTAGGAGTTCCTTGTCTATCTGCACTGCCAGCAGGGCAGGAATAAACTGATTTTGTTCACTGCTATAATACTGGCTTTTAGAGCAGTGCCTGGCACAAAGTACATGCTCAATAAAATTTTGATCATGGCAGACTTGTTTATGCTTCCTATATTCAAAACTCCTTCACTGGGTTACTATATCACTTTGATGAAAAGTTAAAATCCTGACTATGGCTCCCAGAGCCCTGCAGGATCTGGTCGTCCAGTCTCCTCACTGCTTTCATCTCCTACTACTTTTCCTACTTGCTCCCTTTGTTAGAGACACACTGGCCTTTCCATTTCCTGGCCATTCAGCAAGCCTGCTTGCTCAAGGGACTTTGCACTTCCAAATCTCTCTGCCCCAAACATTGTGGCTCCACATAGCTATATAATTTGATCCTATTCTTCCTTCAAAAACATTGATATGTGCAGGCCTGCCCAGAGAGGGCTTTTCTCTACCGTCCAAACAACAGCAGCCTCTTCCTGCCACCCAGGCACTCTCTGCTCCCTTACCGGCCTTTATTTATTTATTTATTTTTGCCTAATAATGAAAAAGTATCATTTGTCATAATATAGTTAAACCTTGGATTGCGAGTAACTTGTTCTGTGACTGTTCTGAAAGCAAGCACACATTTCTAATAAATTTTAATTTGATAAATGAGCAGTGACTTGCAATACAAGTAGTACGTGTCACATGATCACAACAGAGCCAATGGCTCGTCTCTCTCTCACTGCGGGATTGTGGGTGATTGTTTCCCATGCTCAGATGCTTAATCTCAGGCTGCAGTGTCTGGCAGAAATCAGTGGTTTTTCAGAACGTTGGAAGGTGCCCACAGCTGGCACTAGTGTATTTTTTGTCACTTCAAAGCACTTACAGACAGTCCTTTGCTTTTCCAGACAACAGTAAGCTTAGGAATGCTCTGCTTTATTCTAGGTCAGGCTGCCTGCAGATATAGACACTTTCCTCTACTCTCTCATTGCCAGTTACATTAAATATAGTATATGACAGGAGTTTATTAATGCTGTACTGTAGTCCATTAGTGATAGTGAAAGTCATCTTGCATAAAAACCCTCCTCTCTCTTGTCTCCCTCACACCAGCCATGCAAGTTTTCAAAGGTAAGTGCAGGTTAATTTTTTTAATCTTTCTTTACATTTTGTATTTTCTTTATTATTTTGTATTATCTTACAGTATTGTAATCATTTTTATATGAATATTTTGGGGTTGTGGAACGAATCATCTGAGTTTCCACTTTTTTTTTAAGTTTATTTATTTATTCTGAGAGAGAGAGAAAGAGTATATGCAAGTGGGGGAGGGTCAGAAAGAGGGAGAGAGAGAATCGCAAGAGAATCATAGCTTGAACCCACGAACTGTGAGATCATAACCTGAGCTGAAGTTGGATGCTTAACCGACTGAGCCACCCAGTCGCTCCAGTTTCCATTATTTCTTATGGGGAAATTGATATACAAGTGCTTTGGATTACAAGCATGTTTATGAAATGAATTATGCTCACAAACTAAGGTTTTACTGTATGTATTTATGCATGTTGCCTGTTCAACCCTACAAGAAGATCAATTCTATGAAAGTAGCAGATTTATCTGGATCAGGGCCATTCCATGGCACTTAAAACTATACCTCATTCATGTTAAGCATCTCCATTAGTTAGGAGCCAGCTGGGCGTCAGAGACTATACCAATTATTTGATGAGAGGGAATTTAATATAAACAAGTACTAATTATTATGAAGTTAACTAGGTACCTGAAGGAATACAGACAGAGCTCACAAGTATTTCACAAGTGGCAACTGTTGGAAGTGACTACCACCTGTCAGGCTGGGGGAGCAAAGGGGATGTTGGAAATAATAAATCCTAGAAACCTAGAGAGGGTCCTTGCGAGTTGCAATTCTAGGCTCTGAGGAGGGAGCTCTCCACAGCTGGTGTCTCTAAGCATCAAAGAGCAACGTCGTGAGCTCAGCATCCACATCTTCAAAGAGGGACTGTGACAGGTCACGACTGGCAAGATGGTAAGTGAGATGAAATGAGCTTTGCTCACTCTGGAAGAAGTAACTGCACTTTGGATCCGGTGGTTGCTATGGGAAAGATCAACTGCTAAGAGATAAAGAAGTATTGTTTGGGTAATATGCTGGGAACAGAAAGCTGAAAGGTAGCCCATGGGAAGCTGAGAGTAAGGAAAATATCCCTTTTTCCTCTTCAAACCTGCCAGTCTCCCTCTGTCGCTCCCTACTGGCAGATCCCAACATGAATCTAGCCTACCAGGAGTCGCAATGAGGCCTGCACATTGCCAGTGAGCCAGCCTCACAAAGCTGAGTACAGAGGGTAGGTTTGAAACTAAGAGACAATGCCGTATTGGCATAGTACCCAGTAAAGTTCTGCTGAAAGAAGTTATTGAAATGCATTCTTGAAATGCATTCTTGAAATGCAATTCTTGAAATGAATTTCTTTAAAAATAATTTAAATTGCTTAAGAATGAAACACACCACTGAATATAATAAGTAACAATAAAAAAATTCTCCAAAGGGCATAGAAGCAATTGTGAGGCTTGTCAAGAGGCTAGGGTCCAATTAAATAATCAATTACTATCGAGAGTGAATGCTATTCTGTTTCCTGGAAGCTGAGGCAAAAATGGAAATATGCCATGCATTAAAATTTAACTATAATAATGGAGAGCAGCAGTGAGGTCTAAAGATAAAGTTAATATTTTTTTTTCAGAGCAGAGGTGTGATCCTCTTAAGCACGTGTATTTGTCTGAAACTCCAAAGTTCAAAACCAGGCAACATGGAATAAAAAGATTTAGTCTTGCCTAACTTTTATCTCATAGCAGTGTGTATGTGTGTGTGACCAGATGTTGGCCTCATCTATAAAAGAAACATCAATACATAAGCTAGCAAATATCTTATTTTAAGAACTAGATATCCTCAGGAGCCATCAGAACGAATTAAGAATAAAATGCGTCTGAATAAGAGAATAGCTGCACTTGTGGCCCCAGAGCGACTGAATCCCTACAAAAGACATAATTAATTGACTTGTTGCCTGAGGGTATTGAAAATTGAGTTCCTGCCAAATACAATGATTTTTTGTTTTGTTTTGTTTTGTAGAATTTTATGCTGAGTTGTTCCTTATGGAAGTCAGATGCCAATGGACTCATACTGCCTCTTAAATTCACTCTGAGAAAATACAACCAGGTTATCAGCTTAAAGGACTCTGTTTCTGTTTGTTGCAGTAGGAGGGGATAAAGTCAATTCATTTTATGTTTATACTACGTTGATAAAGATTATAAAAATCAGTGCTGAACTTAGTCCTGTTTGACATCACTTAAGGCTGTACTGCATTTCTCCTATCTCTGCCTACGCGAATTTTGGCAAATATGTTGAATGGAAGAGACAGTAGTAATAGCTGAGGTGACTGTCTGGAATGCATGAGTTGGCCCAGAGACAACTGCTGTCCATAAAATCAGAGGTGGATGATGGAGCAGTGATGAAATTTATACATGGCCTTGAGATGTTCTTAAACCTGAGGTGTACCAGTGCACACACATCAAAAGAAATAGTTCTATTTTCAATTTCAAAAACATAGATTATAAAGACAGTCTCAAGAAAATAGGAACACAAGCCACAGACTAGAAGAAAATATTTGCATAGGAAACATCTGATAAAGGACTATTATATATCCAAAATATATAAAGAACTCTTAAATCCCACAATAAGAAAACAAACACTGATTAACCAATGAGCCAAAGACCTGGCAGACACCTAACCAAAGAAGATATATAGATGGCAAAGAGGCATATGAAAAGAGACTCCACATTATATGTCATCACAGAAATGCAAATTAAAACTATAATGAGATATCACCACATCTCTATTAGACTGGCCAAAATCCAAAACACTGACAACACTAAATGCTGGTGGGGATGAAGGCAAGGAGCAACAGGAACTCATTTATTGCTGGCAGGAATGGAAAATGGTACCATCACCTTGGGGGATAGTTTGGCAACTTCTTACAAAACTAAGCATCCTCTTCCCATATGATCCAGTAACCATGCTTCTTGGTATTTACCCAAATGAATCAAAACTTATGTCCACGCAAACCTACAAATGGATGATTACAGTAGTTTTAGTCATAATTGCTGAAATTTGGAAAACTTTGAACAAAAACAGGGTTTCCTTCAATACAAGATAAACTGTGGCATATCCTGACACTGGAATATGATTCGCTGCTAAAACGAAATGAGCTAGCAAGCCAAGAAAAGAACTGGAGGAAACCGAAACGCATATTGCTAAGTGAAGGAAGATTGTAGAAAGTATACTACTCTGGATGTTGATAACGGGGAGGTCGGATGGCGGGGAAGGGAGCAGAATGGATACGGGAACTCTGTACTTTCGGCTCAACTTTGTTGTGAGCCTAAAACCACTCTAAAAACAAAGTTTATTGATGAAAAAAAGCATAAATTGGCTGTCTATGTTACAGTGAAACTAATATTTTATCATACCTTGCTTTCTTCCTCTGTTATTTAAGGGGGAAAAGAAATGGCTCTATGTTTGTATTCTTCACCTCTAGAACGCCTGTCTTAAAACTCTTACTCTGTTTTCTATCATTTCCCTCATTTTCTGTTTCCTACCACTTCTGTTAACAGCAGATGTTAGGTAAGAAAATGCTGTTTGGGGGGTAGCAATCACAAGTTTTATTTGCAATGTGACCAAGATGATTTAAATTGGTACTCTGGAGACTGACCAGTTAGAACTCTTAAAGAAATTCAGATCATGTCAGCCTTGCTAATCTCTCTTTTCATTACTCGTCAATTCCAAATTCCATTAACTCCTTAGCCTGACTAAAATGAGAGCTTTCCAGAAGTCTCTGTCAGAAACACTTCCTGCTTCTAGTACCTCTGGTGCACATTCAGTCTGCTTTTTCTTACAATGCCTGCTCACAAGGCACAATGGGACAGAAGGTGAGTGGGTCAAAGAGAGTCTATCACTAACAGGAGTATATTGTTAATGATAAGAACAGCTACCTAATAGGAATCACCAACCATGTATCAGGCACCATGTAGGTTTTTAAATGTAAGTATTGTGCCCTTGACAGTGAAGGAAACTAAGGCTCAGAGAAGGCACATAACTTACAAAAGGCCACTGGCTTCTGGATACCCTGTTTGCAAGTGTCAGAAACAGGACTCTGACTCATTGAGGCAAGAAAGGATAAATTATGACTAAAAAAAGTCCAAAGAAGTTTAAACAAGCAGACCAAATGAGGGTTATGGATGTAGCAGGACTTTAGGAATGTTTAGAACCAGCAACTCAAAGTCTACCAAGTCTTTTACGGCATCCTTTCTCCATGGCCTTCTCTGCACGTGCCTTTTATTTTCTCTTGTTGCAGACAAGTTTTCTCCCTTTGGCAGGAAACTGGCCTACCAACAGCTCCAAAGATTTATATCTTAAAATGTCTGGCCCTACAGAGATACTAACTTCCTTGGCACTTGTCAATTCCAAAATTCCTGGCAACAAATGTTCTGTTGATCCTGCCTACCCTGCTGGGCTAATGAACTCTCTCTATTCCTGAAGTCACCATATGGATGACAAGAAATGGGAGCAGAATTGGGAGGAAGATCCAGGAGAGTTGGAGATGATCCCCAAGAGACAAACTCAGAAATGTTCACTACAAAAACCATAATATAGGGCCTGCAAGTGAAAATTTATTTTAACTACGCAGATGAGGAAAACAAAAGTTAAGTGATAAGAAGAAATTAAAATTTAACTGTCTTGCCCAATGCAACCCAATAAACAAGTCGATGGGACTGTACTCAGGCACCTCTAAATTCGCTTTGTTTTCGTCTAAATCTGCTTCCAAATCAAAGAAGAGAAAGTGGCTCAGAGAAAGTGTTGCTAACAGGGTCATACACAGCATCTCACAGGACTAGCTGATGCCAGTGGAATTTGAAGTCCATAGATTGGATCAAAGCCCAATTCCTCAGGCATCTATCTTCTTAAGAAAATTGCAGATACAACAAATTAATAAAGAATAATAACAGTGATATTGATCGATCACTACCTTCATGCAGTGAAATTTGCTTGTTTATCCCAGCAAATAAAACTCTGAAAAGTAAGTAAAATTATCACCATTTTATATAAGAGGAAACTGAGACTAAGAGAGGTGAAGATTTTACCTAACGCCATGGCTGATATTATATCATGGCTGATATAAGCCTATAATCAACAAGCTTCAAAGTTTTCTGCTTTCTAAATATCTTCTACTTCCAAAGAGAAGAAGGTAGAACAGAATGTATAAAGATTCTCCCACATAAAAATGGTAAAGTGCATTAGCACCTGTATTTGCTATGATCTCAACCAGATGAATAATCCTTGGAAGCAACAGGGACAATGGACATCTATGGTCTCAGGAGACCTGGAATCCTGGCAACTAACAGTGAGGTCCTGAATCTGATATAAAGACTCCAAATATAAACTGACACCAGGGATACAGTTAAAAAAGACAGGGTCCTCCACCTAAGGAGCTTACACTGTCATTGGGAAATAGGCCATAATTTTATACAAAACAAATAAACAGATAGCTAAATCGTTGGATGCTTTTAAGAGAAGTAACTTAATCTGACTTATATTTTAAAATGATTACCCTGAAGAAGAACTCAGTGAGGGAAGAGCACATCACTGTGTGAAGGCATGGAGATCAGCAAGGCTGGAGGCCACTATAGAACAGGCAATGATGAAGGCTGGAACTCAAGTGTTAGCAGTAAGATTTGTGGGTAGTAGCTGAACTCAGGACACATTCTGGAGAAAAAGCCTGCAAAGTTGTGTACAGGGTGTAAGGAAAATAAAGTAATAAAAATCTCCAAATCCTGGATTTTTTACCTGTACCAAGGGTTCTGTGGTAAGGACATTTACTAAGACAGCAAAACCTTATAGGAGGGCCAATATTGTGAGTAGGGGGTGGACACTTCCATTTTGCCCATGTGATGACTAGTATGGCTAGTTGACATCAAAGTGCAGATGCCAGTTAGGTAGTTAGGTACGTGAGTTTGCCATTCAGAAAGGAGACTGGGACTGTAGATTTAAAAGCAAGAGTCTTTAGGGGTGCCTGGGTGACTCAGTAGATTGAGCGTCCTACTTTGGCTTGGGTCATGATCTCGTGGTCTGTGAGTTCAAGGCCCGTGTCAGGCTCTGTGCTGACAGCTCAGAGCCTGGAGCCTGCTTCAGATTCTGTGTCTCCCTCTCTCTCTGCCCCTCCCCTGCTCATGCTCTGTCTCTCTCTCTCTCTCTATGAAAAATAAATAAACATTAAAAAATTTTTTCAAAAAAGTAAGAGTCTTTAGCTTACAAATTCCACTGGAATGGGTGAATTCTCTATGGAGACACTATAAAGAAACCAAGAGAAGTAAGAATGGGTCCTGTGACGTATTAAAATTTACAGTCCTGATGGAATTACAAACAGCAAGTTACTCGAGATGTAGTGTTAGGTGGCAGAAAAAGAAAGGGACTGTGAGTCACAGAAACCTAAAGATACATGAGTTTCAGGAAGGATGGAGAGGAGATCAACAATGACAAATGCTACCAAATGCAAGGCATCAAGTAAATAGGGATAGAGAAATCTGGATCAGAAATCATTTTGCTGCAAGCTACAAAGACCCACCTGAGATTATCTTAAACAACAGAGAGCTAGTTGCTTAACATAACAAAATGCCTAGACCCTGGGCTATTCTAGGGTTTCTTAATTCAAAGGGACAACAACACTACCAAGAACCAGATATTCTCCATCTTGTTTTTCTGCCATCTCAGAGTGTGGACAAAGTCTTCTTAGGTATTAGCAAGATGATTATACATCTTCAAAACTTTATGTAGACATAATCCCATCTAAGAAAGGAGGTTTTTTTCTTCTATTCTCTCTTTAGTAGGAAGTGCCCAGATATGCCCCCACTAAAATTTTACTCAAAATCCACTAGCCTTGACTGGTCTTAAATCAGTCTATACCAGTCACTGTCAAGAAAAATAGAATTACTTTTTCTTTTTTGTTTTGACCAATTACAATTCACATCCCAAGGACTGGGACGGGGTCCTGTCCTGTATCACATGAGAAAAATAACCAAATGTAATAAAAGACTTAACTAAAATAAGAGGAAGATGAAGACAAAAAAGAAAAAGGAAGGAGTGAAGAATAGGAAGAAAAGGAAGGGGAGGAAGTGAGGTACAAGAAGAAAAGTGGGGATGGAAATATCTTTGGGATAGATAATCAGCAGTATCTGTATCACAGTTTTATAAAGACAATTTCAGTGGAGGATGGGATTGAAAGTTCTATTAAAGCAATTGCAGAGAGAAGGGGAGGCCAAGAACACAAGACAGTAAATACAGACAATATTTTTTAAAGGTTTTTATACACCAGAGAAAACAAACACAATAGTTTCCAAAGAAGGATATAGGGTCAAAGAAGTTTGGGGTTGGTTTCAGGTTTGTTTTAGGATGGGTGATTTTGTGCCATTTGTATGTCAGTATGAATGAGACTAAAATGGGAAAAATTTTGATGTAGGAAATATGCAGGGGCCAAGTCCTTGAGAAAAGGAGTTGGAAAGGAATCTAAGACATTAGCAGTTAACAAAGTTCATCTTTTATTTTTTTATTTTTTTTTAATGTTTATTTATTATTAAGAGACAGAGAAACAGAGCATGAGCATGGGAGGGGCGGAGAGAGGGAGAGACAGAGAATCTGAAGCAGGCTCCAGGCTCTGAGCTATCAGCACAGAGCCCGATGCGGGGCTCGAACTCACAAACAGCGAGATCGTGACCTGAGCTGAAGTCGGACGCTTAACCGACTGAGCCACCCAGGCGCCCCTAAACTTAATCTTTAATAGATGGGTAATTCAGTAGTTGGGTACAAATGCTAAATAGATGATTAAATTGTTAAAAGATAAGGTAGTTCAATGACAGGGATTCCCACTCTCACCGCTGTTGTTTAACATAGTGTTGGAAGTTCTAGCATCAGCAATCAGACAACAAAAGGAAATCAAAGGCATCAAAATGGGCAAAGATGAAGTCAAGCTTTCACTTTTTGCAGATGACATGACACTATACATGGAAAATCTGATAGACTCCACCAAAAGTCTGCTAGAACTGATACATGAATTTAGCAAAGTTGCAGGATACAAAATCAATGTACAGAAATCAGTTGCATTCTTATACACTAACAATGAAGCAACAGAAAGACAGATAAAGAAACTGATCCCATTCACAATTGCACCAAGAAGCATAAAATACCTAGGAATAAATCTAACCAAAGATGTAAAAGATCTGTATGCTGAAAACTATAGAAAGCTTATGAAGGTAATTGAAGAAGATATAAAGAAATGGAAAGACATTCCCTGCTCATGGATTGGAAGAATAAATATTGTCAAAAATGTCAATACTACCCAAAGCTATCTACACATTCAATGCAATCCCAATCAAAATTGCACCAGCATTCTTCTCGAAGCTAGAACAAGCAATCCTAAAATTCATATGGAACCACAAAAGGCCCCGAATAGCCAAAGGAATTTTGAAGAAGAAGACCAAAGCAGGAGGCATCACAATCCCAGACTTTAGCCTCTACTACAAAGCTGTCATCATCAAGACAGCATGGTATTGGCACAAAAACAGACACACAGACCAATGGAATAGAATAGAAACCCCAGAACTAGACCCACAAACGTATGGCCAACTCATCTTTGACAAAGCAGGAAAGAACATCCAATGGAAAAAAGATAGTCTCTTTAACAAATGGTGCTGGGAGAACTGGGCAGCAACATGCAGAAGGTTGAAACTAGACCGCTTTCTCACACCATTCACAAAAATAAACTCAAAATGGATAAAGGACCTGAATGTGAGACAGGAAACCATCAAAACCCTAGAGGAGAAAGCAGGAAAAGACCTCTCTGACCTCAGCCGTAGCAATCTCTTACTCGACACATCCCCAAAGGCAAGGGAATTAAAAGCAAAAATGAATTTCTGGGACCTTATGAAGATAAAAAGCTTCTGCACAGCAAAGGAAACAACCAACAAAACTAAAAGGCAACCAACGGAATGGGAAGATATTTGCAAATGACATATCGGACAAAGGGCTAGTATCCAAAATCTATAAAGAGCTCACCAAACTCCACACCCGAAAAACAAATAACCCAGTGAAGCAATGGGCAGAAAACATGAAGAGACACTTCTCTAAAGAAGACATCCGGATGGCCAACAGACACATGAAAAGATGCTCAACGTCGCTCCTTATCAGGGAAATACAAATCAAAACCACACTCAGATATCACCTCACGCCAGTCAGAGGGGCCAAAATGAACAAATCAGGAGACTATAGATGCTGGAGAGGATGTGGAGAAACGGGAACCCTCTTGCACTGTTGGTTGGAATGCAAATTGGTGCAGCCACTCTGGAAAACAATGTGGAGGTTCCTCAAAAAATTAAAAATAGACCTACCCTATGACCCAGCAATAGCACTGCTAGGAATTTACCCAAGGGATACAGGAGTACTGATGCATAGGGGTACTTGTACCCCAATGTTCATAGCAGCACTCTCAACAATAGCCAAATTATGGAAAGAGCCTAAATGTCCATCAACTGATGAATGGATAAAGAAATTGTGGTTTATATACACAATGGAGTACTACAGGGCAATGAGAAAGAACGAAATATGGCCCTTTGTAGCAACGTGGATGGAAATGGAGAGTGTGATGCTAAGTGAAATAAGCCATACAGAGAAAGACAGATACCATATGTTTTCACTCTTATGTGGATCCTGGGAAACTTGACAGAAACCCATGGGGGAGGGGAAGGAAAAAAAAAAAAAAAGAGGTTAGAGTGCGAGAGAGCCAAAGCATAAGAGACTCTTAAAAACTGAGAACCAACTGAGGGTTGATGGGGGTGGGAGGGAGGGGAGGGTGGGTGATGGGTATTGGGGAGGGCACCTTTTGGGATGAGCACTGGGTGTTGTATGGAAACCATTTTGACAATAAATTTCATATATTGAAAAAAAAAAGATAAGGTAGTTCAGATCCAATGGTATCTGTTTTTTCTACAAAGTAAGCTTCACAGATGTAAAGGGGATGCTTGAAATTTGGGGAGAGAGGGTAAGAATTAAGAATCTCTGAGAGTGAGGAAGTGTATTGATCAGAGAAGTATTATGGGGCAGGTAGGCAGAGTACAATTTGTTTTACTCTGTATAAAGTGCTTTCCACGGGGCCTAGCACCTAGGAAGCATTCAATAGGTATTTGTATTATGTATTCATTGCTTTATTTTTCAACGATGGTGAAGGCTCTGGATATTAAGTGTTCACTTCATGACAGACACTGATCTAAGCACTTCTTTAAAAAAACAAATTGCATTTAATCCTCACAATGCCCTTATATGGTAGGCACTATTTTTATACCCATCTCATAGCTTAAGAGAGAGAGAACAGCAAGTAAGTGACAGTGCGAAGCTTTGAACCGAGTCAGCCCGATTCCAGATTCCCTGCCCTTCACCACCATTCTACGTGGCAATTCACAGAGGAATAGATAAGGCCAGGAAGTGAAGACACAGCTTGGTGGTGTATATGAGGGCCACAAGGAAGGGCAACGGATAATGAAGTCAATGACATGCACTCAAAGAATCTGGGGTTTTGGAAAAGGAAGGAGGAGAGACAGGCTGAAGTGACAGCAGGGAGCAAGGCTTACGAGACACAGAAGCATTTCAAGCATTTCCGACCAAAAGAACAACATGAAAAAACAACTTCAAATTTGGGCAACCAGTGGGCTTGGCAGTTCCTTAGGGTTCTGTCCTTGTCATTGTATTTTTATCCCAGGGAGAGGAAGTTCTTGCGAAGTCCTTGCTCTCTATCCCAGCCTTGCTAAGAATCATACGAAGTTTAGGAGTGAGGTTATCTTAACCTGATAAGAGGATATCAAAGTAAATTTTATTTTTGGAGGGGGGTGGGGGTGGGATGGCTCTCAGACCAATACCCACATGAAAGTAGTTTTTAAAAAACAGAGAAAAACTCTCAAATTTAGAGACTCTTCTGCTATGCGAGATATTGTAAATAATGAAATTAGGTACATATTTTCGAATTCAATTTTCCATGATAGTTTTGAGAATAAATAAATAAATTGAACACTTTTCAAAACCAGCCGGTATAGATCAGGGGTCAGTCAGCAAAGTGCAGCCTATGGGCCAAATCCAGTCCACCACCTGTGTTTGTATGGCTTAAGAACTAAGAACGGCTAAGAACTAAGAATTACATGTTTAAATGATAGGGGGAAAATCAAAAGACAAAGAATATTTAGTGATATACAAATACTATACAAAATTCAAACTCTAGGGGCGCCTGGGTGGCGCAGTCAGTTAAGCGTCTGACTTCAGCCAGGTCACGATCTCACGGTCCGTGAGTTCGAGCCCCGTGTCAGGCTCTGGGCTGATGGCTCAGAGCCTGGAGCCTGTCTCCGATTCTGTGTCTCCCTCTCTCTCTGCCCCTTCCTCGTTCATGCTCTGTCTCTCTCTGTCCCCAAAATAAATAAACGTTGAAAAAAAAAATCAAAATTCAAACTCTAAATGAAATAATTAAAATCTCATTACATGTCAGCATTAATAGATGAACATTTGCAAACTATTTTGAGGATGGGAACATCAAACCCAGTTAAATGAAATGTTATCTCCTCCAAAAGAATTTGATTCTTTTCATTCCATTGCAAAAAAACGTGTATTCAATGATCATTATATTTTTAATTTCATCAGTGAAATATAGTGGAAATTTGTTTTCCCTCATGTTATATAAGTACCTACAAAATCTGCTCTATTTTATCTCCTAGCCTAAAAAGTTTAAAAGTATTGACTTTTGGTAATAAAGTGTAGACAAAGTTTACATTACTATAGGTAACATAGTATAAATATAGCCATTTGATCACATATCCCTTCAGCCAACAGACATTTATTGAGCACTGGCAACTATCTTGGTTGCTGAGGATACAAAGTTGGAAATATATGCCTTTTCCTGTCAAGAAAATCACAGCCTTATTATTTTATCATTGTGGAAATTCTGGTAGAATTTAAGCACAAAGGATTTCTACAAAATTCTCCTTCAAATGAATATGCCCTCCACTTTCTCCCACTCAATCTCCAGCTTTTATTGGTTATTGGATTTTATATTTCTATATAACTTTAAGTGATTCACTGTTTTTCAATCCAGGACAAAAAGTGGGAGTTAACAAATGTGACATCGCTCCCCTGTCTTTAAGCCCACTGGAATATCTTGTGACCTCTCCTTCCTATGCTTAACCCCCATTATGTCATTTAATTTGTTGGGGTGCTAGCATGCCACTTGAATAAAGTCATCCAAGGTATGTGTCTTGCCAAGTGGAACTGAGCATTGTCTATCATTGTTGCAACTGCATCGCTCACACATAGAAGTAAGACCCAAAGTCATTTCCATATTTTTCAGTAGCTAACTCTTATCCTTTTCTTTCTAAATTGCCTCTGACATCAATAGCCCTACAGGATTTCAGTGTGGGTTTAGGAGACTGAACAACCAATGAATATGGGGCATTCTTATAGCATGCAATCATAACTTGTGCTTAGCTTTCATAACAAAATCTTGTCCAAAACCATCTCAAAGAAGCCAAAACCAATCCAAAACCACTTCCTAGGTCCATATTGCATAACAAGTGGATATGTTCTTTCCCACCACATGATGAAAGGCCCTAGGTGCCTAGATGCCTAATCATGTGAATAGTGAAAGTAGTTGTCTATTAGGTTCAGGCTACAAAAATTGTAAGATTTCTGGGTCCATGCTATTTATTAAACACTCTTCTATTCACATCCATTGCTATTCCTTCTCTGACTCCTTAGAAGAGTGTTGCTTTCTCTCTTCCCTCACATCCTAATAAAACTTTGTGGGATTTGGCAAGGGGAACTTAAGGCCTTCACTTAATTAATACCCATAGATCAAGAAACAGAGGAAAATGTGAATGAATATTTAAGAGCTGCACTGATAGAAACAATAGAAATTGGGACATGGAGCTTTTTAACATTAAACTATTTTTCTCATTTCCCAAGGAACTTACCTCCCTAAGCTCTGTCAATACTGTTGAGCTCATGTGTCTGGGAAATAGCAAGGATTTGGGAATGCTCACTTGGCTCAGTAATCACATCTTTCCGAAATGCCTTCTGTGGTAGCAGCAGAGATTCTCTGGATTCTGAGTCCATGGGAGGAAGCCTCCATTCCTTTCCTTGTGGATTTACCAATACACAGAACTGGGAGGTCTCCATGCTGACGCCCACTGCACTTTGTACAGAGGGGGAGGGTTTGGACAGTGCTGGAATGACAAAGGAGAAAAGAATGAATTAAAAGCTAAAGGGGACAGAAATTAGAGATTTTTTTTTTTAAGTAAGAGAAAAAGTAAGTGTGCATGGAGGGCAGGGTTGCATGTAAACACAACGACCAGGGGTCCAGATCATGCGAAGTTATTCTAAGTAGCTCCATAACCTGTTCCACCCCACCATCCAACCAAAAGAAGGTCATTTCTTCTTCATAATGACTTATTATGGTCTCTACAACTGCCAGTATTATCAAAATTCTTTAAAGGCATAATAAAAGAGATATGTATTTTAACTTAATGAAGCCAATCTGATGTCATTTTGGTAAGAAAATAACATACAAAATTATTAAATAGATTTCTGAGATCTATACCCACCACCATCAAAAGAAGAGTCTTCAAATAATCATGCTTTGTGCATCCCACATCTCTGGGAAGATATCATTCCCTAGCCTTCATCAGAAACCTAAAAAATTCTTTATCTCCCCCAAACAAAGATATAAGCAATAACCAAAGTGTGCAATTTCTAGCTCCTAAATATCTTTCAAATCTGCCCCTTCCTTTGTATCCATACTGCCACAACTTGCATCAAGGTCAACCCATCTCTCATCTAGATTTCTGCTATAAACTAGGTGATCCTATTTGCTGATTCTCTTCAGAGACCTTTCTAATTTGTAGATCTGATCTTGTCACCTTCTTGCCTAACTTGCCTTTGGGTCTCCCACAGCCTTCAGGATAAAGTTCATTCTTATCTCCATCTTTACAGCACTCTTGTTTAGTGGCCTTTGCAGAACAAATCCCAGCATGGCTTTAGTGACATGCTCTGCCATCGTGACATTTCTTCCAATGTTTTATGCTGTCTCATACCTTTGCATCTTTGTTGTAATACTGGATATTCTTGCCTATATGTCTCATGAAACTGTGTCCTCCATAAGCATAGGAAACATGTCTTCTTTACTGTTATAGCCATGACATTTGACATAGTGTCTGGCACATGGTAGAATGGGGCAAAAGACCGGTAACTTTTAAATCAAGTTAACAATTCCAAAAGGAAGGATTATTTGCTGGCTGAGTACAGACATCACAGGGCTGAGGGTGTAGTTATCTTGACAGTGATAAGAAAATGTAAAGGTCTCAAAACTGTGGGCCAAGAGGAGTAGGACAGGGTGAGTGATAGGCACCAGAGGGGGAAAAGTGCTTAAAAACAGCCTACTGCATAATTTTGCAGAAGGCTGGCCCTGATGTGAAGGGTGGCTCAAAGGGAACTTGCTGCCCGACATAGGCGTAAAGAATACCAATTATTTTCCTCTTAAGTAGGGCCAGACCAACTCCACAGAAAACCAGAGAGGATGGGCACAGCATTCCTGGAAGGAGCTGATGATGCTGGTGCCATCAGCTGGGTTGCCTAAGGAGACACGCTGCAGGAGCCACCCAGCTGAAGGCTGGTACACCACAGATGGGCATGCTTCTTGGAAAAGACCTGTGGCAATTAGGAATTCAAGCTGAGCCCCAACTTTTAAGATGAAGCCTTCTAATTTTCCTTTTCCCTCCCCTGAGCTTCTTCCAGGAAACCTGCCTTGTCCTCTGCTGTGGTTAGGGAAGATCAAATGTGCCTTTTACCGAAAGGCAAGCTTTCCTCTCCTCCTTGCTCCTTCATGTGAACCCGCATGCTCACATAGGGACGCTCCTGGGTATCTGACATGGAGCTACCTCCACTCTGTATCTATCTATGATCCTTCATGTAGAATGGGAAGTCACAATGTCACAGTGCAAGGCCAGATCAGACAGCCTAAGATGGTTAATGATGACAGAATAATGCGACCATGAAAACCACTTTGAACAGAATTTTTTTCTGAGATGCATTTTAAGTGCAGACAACTTTTAGATACTTTTGTGCCATGCCTTCATAATTTCACTCATGCTAACTAATTTTGTAGCCAAAAATGATACCAGGAGAATTAGGGAGAAGGAGAAGGACAAGGACAAGGAGAAGAAGAAAAGGCATGGCCTATCCTACTAATTAAATAACAATTGGTTTTTGGAACAGGAGAAAGAACTTTGACCCAATCTTTTCACCCCATATTCCAAAAAAATTTCCAAACTTGTCAAGGCTTGTCCTGCTTCCCATGGGCACACAGCATAACCTTCTAGCAGGTTTCTTCTATATACCTACTTCCTCCATTCTCTCCAGTACTTTAACTCTCACACCATAGAATCATTCCCCTTCCACTTCTGTCCCTCTCATCAGCTTGTGAACTCCTGGAAGATAGGAATTTATACCAGATTTTTCAACTTCTCACCATTAGGTCACTCTTTTCTTTGAAATACTCCTTCCTGTGTGTCACTGCAGGACTGTAAGCTCATCATGGGCAGGGATCATGGCTTATTTCAGTGCATGGAAGTCAATGAATGTGTAAGTACTGACTGCTTGTCTAATTTGGCCAAAACGTTGGTTGGCCACATACTGCCATGTCCAAAGTTTGCATGCAAAAGCACTGTTGCTCTTTTCTGAAACATTCGTTTTTGTCACATTAAGTTAAATATCGCAGATGGAGGGATTTAACTACCTCAGCCTGTGAGAGGGCTATGAAGGTGCAGGTGTTGTTAGCACTTAACAGGATTTTGAACTTGAGGCATTATGCAGTGGTGATGATGATCTAGGTTATTTCTCACCCAAGACACTCATAGAAAAATATCCACAGAACTCAATCAGTGGCCCCTTTGAGGCTAGAAAAGCTAGGTAGTTCTGGAAATGGAAGGACCATGAGGTCATGATAGAACAGTCATGAAGGGAAATGTACTGTGTTTTATAAATCACAGGGTTCCTGACCCAAGGAAGAGCTCAATTTCTTTGACGATTCCACGGTATTTTTAGCCATAGAGTTGGTTAGTTCCTTGTCTGAATAATATTCCTCCTTTGTTTACTTAACTCCTGATTCTTCCTTCCTTCCTTCCTGCTGTGAAATGGTATGTTTACTGTGTATTGCTAAATCACTACCATATTTACTTGTGTTTTTATTGCCACGGCACTCACAACCCTTTTTTTCCTCCAAACTGTAAGGAAAAAACATAACTTGAGAGAGAGAGAGAGAAAGAGAGAGAGAGAGAGAGAGAGAAAGAGAGAGAGAGGAGAAAGAAAAAGGAAAGAAAGAAAGAAAAGAAAAGAAAAGAAAAAAAAAGAAAAGAAAAGAAAAGAAAGAAAAGAAAAGAGAGAGAAGAAGGCAGGCAGGCAGGCCGTAGGAAAGAAAAAGAGAGAAAGAGAAAAGCTTGGCTTTTACATGAGCAGAAATGTTTCATTTTATTTACTACTACATTCTGAGCACTTTCAAGTTATCAGGTATTATTAAGCACTTAACATATATTATCTCAGTTCACACTGATCACATTGATAGCCAGATACCTGTTTTTACCCTCAGTTCTTTTTACGGGGAAATAAGCACAGAGAAGCTTTCCCAACATCATCTGCTAATATATGTAAAGACAGAATTTGAACCCAGGTCGGTGGGACTCCAAACTTTAACTCATAGCTAATAAACTTCTATTATCTTCAAGACCGATGACCATGTTCATCAGTTTCAAAGACATCAGTTGCCTGAGAGAACTGAGTATCACACAAGACCACAGAAGTCATAGGTTTCCTCATCTTACTGATGATATAACAAAAACTTAAAGAATTTAAATAACCCATGTAAGATGTCAAAGCTACTTTGTGCTATCTCAAATCAAAACTAGGTTTTCTTGTCTTCCTGTTGGTCTCTTACCCTCATAACAACACTGACTGCTCGTGCCTTTATATCTTTATCATGGTTTTTCTGTCGAGCACTATTTCTTTTTCCTCACTTAAGAAGCTCTGTGTTTGGCAAAGGAGAATGAAACATCTCAGAGGGCTCTGTCCAAATATATCATTTGAGGCTATTGTGCACACACTGGATCCATTAAACCTTTTGGATGCTTAAGACATCTTGGTTATGAAAGATGATTATGTAAATGAAGATGCTAATTCACACTTTCTCACTTTATAAATTACCCCTAGGAATTCACTTGGCCGGTGGATGAGACAAAATACAAGCCAGGCCAACGCTAGGCCAACTTCAAATAGGCGTATTTGTTTTGGATGACTTCCCGTGTCCCCTCCACCCTTCCCCCACCTCCTAGCATTCATCTTCCCTGCTCAGCTGTCACCTGCCCTTTGGCTGCCTGAGCACACACTGCACTAACTTCTCTCTTTCTTACCTCCATGACTCTCTCTTCCCCTCTCCCCTAGCTCTCCTTCCCTAAGCTGGATGATCTCCCTCAAGGTTTTCAGAGCCCCTAACCTTTTTTCCTATGCTCTTTCCTGTCCTTTTCCCTATATTCTGAGAGCATTTGTGACCTTCCAATACCTCCTTCAACCTACTCCCTACAGAAGAATTCCACCAGAATGGGGCATTGCCGTAACCTTGGGATCTTTCCTCTTTTTCATGACTACCACCTGGTCAACACTCAGCTATCTGAATACCATTCCTTCATGTCCTGCTCTTTCAGGTGGTTAAGACAATTAACTACTAATGTCACTACTAATATTAGTTAATAATTAATAATAATAATTTATTGGTAGTAATACTCTTGTTGATATTAATATTATTATTAATTTCCTTAAAAGAAACCAATACACCAATCTCTGCCAACGTGTGAACCTCCTGATATGTTACCTCACATAGTAATCAAATTCAAAAGTACATGTGAGAATCCCAAAGACCTTCTAGGAATAACATCATTTAAAGACAGGTAGCAATACTCATTCCTTTTTTTTAATTAAAAAAAAATAATTATTTTTAAGAAAATTTTTTGAGAGAAAAAGAGAGTGAGTACACATGTGCACATGCATGGCTGGGGGTGGGGGTGGGGAGGGATAGAGGGAGGAACAGAGGGAAAGGCAGAGGGAGAATCCCAAGCAGGTTCCATATCTAGCACAGAGCCAGATGTGAGGTTTGATCTCACAAACTGTGAGATCATGACCTGAGCCAAAATCAAGAGTTGAATGCTTAAGTGACTGAGCCACCAAGGCACCCCTAATTTTAAGTAGGCTCCACACAATGTGGCCCTTGAACTCATGATCCTGAGAGTAAGAGTTGCACGCTCTACCAAATGAGCCAGCCAGGTGCCCCCAATTTTTTTTTTTAATTTTAAGTAATCTCTATACCCAACATGGGGCTTGAACTCATGATCTTGATATCAAGAGTCACATCCTCCTCCAAATGAGCCAGCCAGGTGCCCCTTTTTAATTATTTTATGTTATTCATTAAAAAAAATTTTTTCTTGGGGCACCTGGGTGGCTCAGTCGGTTGAGTGTCCGACTTCAGCTCAGGTCATGATCTCACAGTCTGTGAGTTCAAGCCCCGCATTGGGCTCTGTGCTGATGGCTCAGAGCCTGGAGCCTGCTTCCGATTCTGTGTCTCCCTCTCTCTCTGCCCCTTCCCTGCTCATGCTCTGTCTCTCTCTGTCTCAAAAATAAATAAAAACATTTAAAAATAATAATAAAAAAATTTTTTTTTCTTAACGTTTATTCATCATTTTTGAGAGACAGAGAGAGAGAGAGCATGAGTGGGGAAGGGGCAGAGAGAGCAAGACACAGCATCTGAAACAGGCTCCAGGCTCTGAGCTGTCAGCACAAAGCCCGACGCGGGCCTCAAAATCATGAACTGTGAGATCATGACCTGCGTCGAAGTCAGATGCTCAACTGACTGAGCCACCCAGGTGCCCCTTTATGTTATTTTTAAGTAAGCTCTATGTCCAATGTGGAGCTTGAACTCACAACCCCAAGATAAAGAATTACATGCTCTACTGACTGAGTCAGCCAGGTGCCCCCATACTGATATCTCAAATCGCATCATAGAGATAAATCACTGCCAGCATCCTTTAACTCCAAAGTTATGATTATTTATCCAAATCTTACTAATTTCTGTTTCATTCCTCATCGTGTCTATTACACCTTGTTCCCAGATAAGTGGTTTATAATTTCATGAGATAGTAGTGAAAGCTTTATTTTTCCTTTCATTTACAGTGTTAATTTTTAATTGAAAAAGTAATGCAAGCCTGTTCTAATAATCAAGTCTAAAAATGCAGAGGGATAGAAGGAAACCATTAACAATTTCACTCTACCTCATTTCTACTCAATTCTGAAATAACCAATGTTAAGAGTTTGGTGAGAATCCCTCCATCCCTTTCTCTATGATTCAAAAAATCATATTCAAAATAAATATGTATTTTCACACAGAGATATAAATACAGAAGTAAAATGTTTTAATTATGTCCCAAATATGGGATAATGTTATGCATATGGATTTCTTCCTTGCTTTTATTCTTAGTAATATATCATGGACATCCCTTTGGTCTTTATATTATGGACTTTATAATTTAGTTAACTTTCCTCCTATTAATAAGATATTCAGATTGTTTCCAGTACTATTGCCACTACAAATAATAATACAGGAAATATCATCAATTATAGTTTTGCATTTTAGTGGCTATTTTTATCTGTAGGATATATTTCCCAAAATGAGATTGCCTAGGTCAAAGAATGCATACATTATTTTTCTGGAAGAGATTGGTTAGAGGAATTCACACTTTCATGAACAATGTCTGAGAGTGTCTGTTCCTTAACAGCTTTATAATAGATAAAGTTTTTTTGATAAAAATATTATATGAGTTACAAGCATACAACAAGTCTATGTGGGCTGTGTCTAAAGTACTGAGATGTCTAAAATGAGGGGCTTAAGGTGGAAGGAAGAAGTCCATCTTTCAAGATGGATTTTCAAAAATAGTAGTAGGGGTGCCTGGCTGGCTCAGTAGGTAGAACATGCTACTCTTGATCACAAGGTTCTGAGTTCAAGCCCCATGTTGGGTGTGGAGCCTACTTAAAATTATACACATACATATATACATACATACATACATACATACATACATACATACATACATAAATAACACCAGAACACTGACAATCCTTTTTGGAGTGTGAATGTAGAAAGGGCCATTTTAGAAAGGATGAATGTAGCTTTCAGGAGGGCAGTGGAAAGAGGGAGGACATAGTGTCATTGCCAGGCAACCCTCAAGCCAATTGCTCTGATCTGATGTATGTAGATGAATAATTTGGCCAGTCCTTCATTTTCCCCATTCATTGTCAAGCTGTTCAGTCAGTTGTTCCTCGCAGTGGCTCAGAGTAGACATAAGAGGGAACAGAGTGTGTGTCTAATGACAGTGTCAATTCCATTGGTAGCCAACATAAGCAAACGATTGAGTGCTTGCAATGAACCAGGCACTCTTCTAAGTGCTAAGTTCAATTCGCTGGATATCACTATCCACTGCATCACAGACACTCCCAAACTTCCTACAATGTCTAGTATATTTAAGCCACATAAACGCCTCAATGGTATGGATTCTTGGGAGTCATGCTTGAGCCCATACTGTCTACATCCTAACTTCCTTTCCCCCATTCTCTTCTCAATCCCTTGCAGTTGGCCCCCTGCCCACATTGCTCCACAGAAACTGCTAAAGTGACCATCACTGGGTGCCTTCCATGTGGCCAAATCCAGCAAGCACCATTTTTTGTTTTCTCCTTTTTGATGTGGTCTCTGTATGCCTTTATGAACACAACTCTCACCTCTTGGTACACATAATAAGACTCTTTCCTGGCTTCCTCCTAACACCACTGTTTTAGTCCAAGCTCAGTCATGGACTTCTTTTTCTCCATCATTACCCTCAAAAGTTTGAAACTTGCGTCTTTTTCCCCTTTCTGGAAAATCCAATCCATATTCATAGAATCAGATACAACTTATTTGCTGCCAATACACAAAGCTAAATTCTTAGGCCTGAATCACTTCTGAGAAGCATATCCTTATATCCAACTACCTAACAGAAACACCAGATAAACTCATCCATGATTAAAATAAAACTCACTCTTTTTTTCTTTAAACAAGTTTGTTTTTCCTCCATATTCTCTGCATATCATGACTATCCAGCTAGTACTCACTTTAAAATTTAAGGATGTCATTCTCAACATCTCTTTCCCAATCAGCCTCCAAGAATGGTAGCAATCATTTATTGAGTTTTGATGTGGGGCTATTTTTTTTTCATTTTTTGATCCATTTCATTGAAAAGGGCCCCACAAAATAAATAGTATAGTCCCAACTCCACAGATGACAAAACTGAGGCTCAGAGATATTAAGCAACTTGACCAACATCTTGCTGATAATACAAAGCAGTGATGGGATTTAAATAAAAGAAAGGATTGGAAAAAAGTTCACTTCTCACCCAAGTTCCATTTCTGATTGTAATTGTAAAGGTGTGATGTTTAATTTTATATGCCAACTTGACAGGGCCATGGGGTGCCCAGATATTTGGTTAAACCTTATTCTAGGTATGTCTGTGGGGTTATTTCTGGATGAGATTAACATTTGAATAGGTCAACTGAATAAAGCAGACGGTCCTCCCCAATGTGGTTGGGGCACTTCCAATCTATTGGAGACCTGAATAGAACACAATGTGGGGTAAGGGAAAATTTGCTCTCTCTGACTTTCAAGCTAGGACATAGGTCTTCTCCAGCATTCAAATTGGAACTTACACAATGAGTTCTCCTGGTTTTCAGGCCTCCAGATTCAGACTAGCATGACACTACCCATTCTCCTGAGTCTCCCACTTGTAGACAGTAGACCATAGGACTTCTCAGCCTTCATAATTGTATGAGCTACTTCTTTATAATAAATAGGATAATATATACCTACATACCATATACCTACATACCACTGTTTCTCTGGAGAAGCCCAACTAACATTACAGGTAACATATATAGAATTACTGTATTTGAAGCATTTGTATTGGATACCCCTTGTCCAGACCCTCATTTGTATTGGATACCAAGAACTCTTCAGAAATTATCTCATTTAATCCATATAACAACCATTTGAGGTCAGTACTCTTATCCCATTTTACCAATAAACAAACCAAGATTCAGAGAATTTTAAAACCTTATTCAATATGAATGATCCAACTCGTATGCTACAAAGAAGTACTACCAGGATACTAGGACTCAGAACCAAACTTAACTTCTGTGATTTCCCTCTTCCCAAAGCAGTTTAATCTACTTCTCCACCATCACTGCTACTCCCCTTGTCCAGACCCTCTTTGTTTCACCTTGTGTTATTTGTCTCTTCCCTTTCTATTCCCTTGAACTCACTACATTCCATACATGGCTCTGTTATTAGCACATACTACATTATTTCCTGACTGCTACTTGCCAGGGGCTTTTTAAGGGCAAATATTTCATCTCTGTCTCCATCTGAACATCAACACATTTTAGATGAATGGACAGAGAGTTGCATATCCTTCCCCATCACCAGGATAGCTTATTCATGAACAACTCTAAGGTTTCATCCCAGCTGCTCATGGACAAAGAGATGACTCAATGAAAAATGAAGAAGCAAATCAATACAGTGAAACCATCATTGGCAGCTCAGTAATTCTACCATTCCTCATCTGATTTCCTCTACAAAGTCCTCACCTAGAAACTTCACAAGGGTATCAAATGGAACATCAGTTTGTTTGTTTGTGTTGATTTTCAACACAATAAAGAATCACAACTAACTATGATCAAGGAAAGTATATTTCTTTATCCTATAATCATACCCAAACCCACTTTAGCATTAAATCTAAAGGAGGTATTCCCTATCATTAGAACTTGAACCATGATATGTCATATATAGTGTGTATACATAGGATAGTGTTATGTGGTTTTATAAGTGATTTTTTTGTTTGCCACAGCTTTTTAAAGATGTCAGCTTCCTAAGAATTAACATGATGGTGGGAATGTAGCATTTTCAGGTTTCAGAAGGAATTGGCCAATGTCGACCCAAACACCCAAATTTGTAACCACAAAAATTGATTCCTTTGAAGAGGGCATTTTTTACCCTTCCCACAGACATGTGAGCTGAGCAACCCTGCACATGGCAAATCTAGAGAACCAGTGGAAAGAGGAAAGAAACCATGGGCTTCTTCCCAACATGCCAAGAAAGCCACAGTGGCCAGACTTTTAGAACACTGGACTTTGGTAAGACAATGGCCCATTTATAAACCTCAGTTCATTCTTGGAGAACCAGTAGGTTCAATTCCTCTTGATATCTCAAACTCTTCTGGTTTCTAAAGATGGCCATTCAATGATACATTTAGTAATTATTTACTTTGTATGAAAAAAATTTTTTAGTCTATCCCAGACATAACGATGCAATGCCTTATCCATGAACAAACCACTAAAGGTTTATTCCTGGCCAATCCTTTTCTCTTTCAATGAAAAAAAAAATCAATATAGAATCTGACTTGCTCTGAATTCAACTATTCTCTCTTAAAATAGATGAGACCGTTTATCCTTTAGTATCTACAACTTCTACTTATAAGCTATCCTTTACCAAGTTGCTAAAAACATTTTAGATAGCATCTACCTCACTAAATCAGATGAACAAAAAAGACTGAGTGATAGATTAGGGAGTGGAGTGGCTTTAAGTCCATGACTTCCGCACAGTGGGTAAACCCAGGAAGACTTCAGAATGGCCAATGCTTGAAGCTCTATCGTGGGGAGTCCAGGTCAAGGAAATCTTTGGCCTGAGGGTTGCAGGTGGAGCTTAGCTGTACCTAAGAAGACAAGGTACTGGTGTGCTATGTGCTATGTGCTATGTGCTATGTGCTATGTGCTATGTGCTATGTGCTGGTGACCAGTTGTTCCCAAGATAGCAAACCAAGACTTAATTGCAGTTTCAACCTCTTCAGGAGTAGGATTTTAAGCCAATCAATCTGGATTTTCATTATCCATAAAGTAATCTGTCACTGGGGCCTTCTCCAGCCTGCAAAGAAAGATGAGGTAATCTGCGTAAGACCTCCTGCCCTTCCCCCTCAGGGAAAGTGACCAGACCTGAAATATCCTTTCTTTTCTTTTGCTAATAACTTCTTGCTCTTGCCTCCCTCCTTCCTACAAAAATTCCTCAGAGCTCCCATCTACTTGCTAGATCTTCAAATTTACTCAAATTTTGTTTTTTAACAATATATATAACTATATATTTTTAAAATATGTACTATATATATATGTTTTAATATAATATTGCATATTCCAATATGCAAAATCTAGTGGTTAATCTTAAACAGAAACACGAGTGTAAAATATACAACTTCAAGGAGTTTTTTTCACCTAGTCTCTGTGGCCTCAACTTCATGATCTGGTATGAACCACAGGATTTTTCTTCTCTCACTGTCCCTTCTGGTAATGGTGATTGTCCTTTGCCCCTCAAGGCTGCCTTTCAATATTCTGACCTCAGCCCTGTGCTCTTCTACTTCTAGTCTTCTGCTTTCCTAAACTGCCTCTTTCACAACACGGCAAATGGCATGCATCAAAAGAGCAAATTAGGGATACTTGGGTGGCTCAGTCAGTAAAGCATCTGAGTTTGGCTCAGGTTATAATCTCACAGTTCATGACTTTAAGCCCCACGTCAGGCTCTCTGTTCTCAGAGAAGAGCCTGCTTGGGATCCTCTGTCCCCACCTTCTCTCTCTGCCTCCCCGACTTGTGCTCGCACAAGTGTGTGTGTGTGTGTGTGTGTGTGTGTGTGTGTGTGTGCGCGCGCGCGCGCGCGCGCGCGCTCTCTGTGTCAAAAATAAACGTTAAAAAAAAAGAGAAAATATTAAGTGGTCATGTGTGTGCATAAAACGAATGGGTTCCTGATCAAGTACAAAATAAATCTAAGTCCCTGGGACTCACTCTCTGTGAACCGGTTGAAATCATGCACAGAAGGTGATTTATATTCCTATAATAAAAAAGAAAAAAAAAACACCCTAAATCAAAGATCACATTATGAGAAATAAACCCACTGCCCCAATCAAAGAAGGGACTGGAGCACAGTGAAGGGAGGCTTTAATCAACATTGTTGCAAGAGCCATGTCTGATGGCCGGGCACCCTCTGAGCAGTCACAGCAGCTGATTTACCTGCTAGCGTGCGAGCCCCTCCCCTGATTCCTCATTGGCTGAGTACTACA
The DNA here is from genome assembly GCF_022837055.1 of Prionailurus viverrinus. NCBI lineage: Eukaryota > Metazoa > Chordata > Mammalia > Carnivora > Felidae > Prionailurus > Prionailurus viverrinus. Next base: position 63,092,196 of record NC_062578.1, on the reverse strand, counting down.
GAGGTTACAGCCTTACCCGGAAGTCGCCCATGCCCATGGAAGGTGAAAAGTACGTTCCTTGAGGTGACACACAGACTTCAGTTCTTTGGCGCATACTCATTGCAAAGCCCGTGAAAATAAGCCCGCAAAAATGGAGAGAGGTAGAAGAACCAGGACGTGAAGTGTCTAAGACTTTGGGACTCATTTGGTTGGTGGCGGGGTGGGGGGGGGGGGGTGGCGGTGGTGGGGGGTACATATTTCCACTAGGTTGTAAACCTATTGCTGACTAGACAGCACTGCTTTTATTTGGTATTTCTGAAAATGAGTCATCTCACTTACTTTTCATAAAACTATTCAGTCCAAGAAGGTAGAGGTGCAAACTAAAGACTAAACAAGAAAAAGGGAAAAAAATGGAAGTATAAATTAATGGAAATGAAAACATAAAGACAATAAACAACCCAAAGGTTAATTCCTCAGAAAGACTAATTAAATTGATAAACCTCTAGTGACAGTAAGCAAAGAAAAAAAAAGAGAAAGAAAAGGCGCAAATAACTACTCATTCAGACATTCGAAATATAATGAGGACATTATAGGGTTGCTAGAAAAATACACGATGTGGTTCAATCTGAATTTCAGATAAACAACAGATAATGTTTTAGTTTAAGTATGTTCCAAATATTGTTTATCTGAAATAGATCAGAATAATTTTATATCTTTAAAGAAATTGAAACCATAGTTAAAAATGTTTCCACACCAACTCAGGACTCCAGGTCTAGTTGGAATCATCGAGAATTAATTCAAACATTTAAGCAAGTAATGATACCAATCTTACATAAAAATCTAACAAAGAATAGAAAAGCAAATACTTCCCAATTCATTTTATGAAGCCAGCATAAACTTGATAACAAACCAGAGAGAACATCACAATAATAATACATAAATCTGGCCATTTTACTTATCAAAAGTAGCACAAAAGACATATGATCCATAAAGATTATACAACACAACAAAGTAGGGTTTATTCTAGGAATGGAAGGTTAGTTTAACATTTTGAAGATCAGACAATGTTACTTACGTATTAATAGAAAAAAGGAAAAAATTATCTGATTTTGTCACATGTAGAAGAAAAAGCATGTGGTAAAATTCTGTTTGCGCAAGGATGTGTTGCCCATACCACGTTCTGACCACAGTGTGAACGGTTGGTTTGTAGTGTATGTAGAGTGATCAGAAGTATACGTAATACATAAATTAGCAATTCCAGACTTGTTCCAGGAGAAAATAATTTCAAACAAATGCAAAATTGAAAATAGTGTCACTGTGATGCGTATAAATTCTTTGGGGGAGCTATGCCTGCATTCCTGGAATCCTAAGAATAATGATAAGACACGAATGTTTTGGTTCAGACCACATGAGGCAAAGCTCTTTAAAAAGGTGACATTATGTCTGTTCTGCAATTAACAGGATGGTTATAAACCTCTGCCCCATGTCAATGATATCTTGAGAAGAAAAGCCCCATGCAAATAAAATGAACAGTAAATTGGGCAGAAACGACCAGGCTTTAGCTGGTTCTGCTTAGTGGTAGTGGTGGAGAGGTTGGGGAGAGATGTTGAGGAACTCACAAATGTAAGATCATAGCAGTTTAATCTTGGGTTATAAATAAGACAGCACAGTACAGAGGTCTGCCTTCATCAACCAGCAGAAGGGAATGAAATGTTCTAACATCCACGTTGTCATGGCTGCTGTTCCTCGTGGCCTTTCTTGCATGGGAGGAAGTCCTAGAACTGGAGCAAGTCTCCTTCCCTGGGTATGGTGGCTTTTGCAGATTGGCCTGGGTTCCCAGAAAGTAAGGCAGCCTTTTGTCTTAATTGCTCTTGGGTGGGCCTTGAGCCCGTCGAGGGGGTTAGACAAATAAACAAGAAACTCAACATAAGTCTTTATGTATAAAAAAAGGGGTTCTCCTACCTTGTTAATAACCACATTATATATTCAACTTTATGTTTAGATTTTTTTTTCATTTAATTTTATATTACAAGAATTCTTTCCCTTGAGGTCAGAGTCTTTATCATAGTTTTCCTGATGCCTGACACTTAAATAAAAGCAAGTTCAATATTAAAAACAATGTTAAGAGGTTGACTATACGGACACAAAGGTTGAAATGAGTTGAAAACTTTTAAGAAACATTAAGAGTAGAGTCGAATAAGATAAAGTTGAGAAGTATTGGGTAGGGTGTAGCAGCCTTACATGCCAGAGTTTAAACTTTAATCTCTCAAAACAACACTCCCTGTTCAAAAGCTTCACTGTGCTTATTGCAATGCTTTCCAACTTCTGTTCATCAGAACACAGGAATTACACAAAGGTGACTTAGGGTCTCAGTAATGGTTCGGTGGGTAGAAAGGGGAAGTGTGTGTAAGTTAATAGAAAGACCATTTAAATAATATTTCTGACGGTTCATTCCTACTCCAGCCAGAACAGCTATATATTTATCTATTTCTAACATCCTGAATTGCATAGAATATTTCATTTGGAAAAAAGCAGTTCACTTCCTTGGTTTGAAATCCATTGACTGTCTAGTGGTATTTCACTGCATGTTAAGAACAGGGAGAGATGCACAGACACCATTTAATAAGCTATTGCAATGGTAGAAAGGTGCAGGAGTAGCAGCTTGATCACAGATAGAGTGACTGAGCTGTCTAGATGCTCACCGATCCTGTTCCCTGGATCTTGTCTCACAGGAAGACTCTATTTCCCAGCCTTTTTTGCTGACAGTTTGGTTCTAGTTGGTTGGATTTGGCCAACTGGATGCAGATGGAAGTGATATATGCTATTTCCAGGCTTGTCCATAAAATGTCTTGCCTAATCTTCAGCATTCTCTTGTCCTCTATATCTCTTTCTCCATCTATTAGCAGGACGGTAACCAAATCAACTCTGAACCTGGAAGAGGTAGCAATCAGGTAGCAAACCTCACAGAGGCTCAAGATGGTGGTTCCTAGAGTCTCTGGCACCAAGGATCGCCATCAGTCAGGAATTTCCATCTTTGATTTTTGTGCTAATAAGCCACAAATGTTAGTTGGGTTAAGCCACTGAGATTTCAGAGTTTCTGTGTTACTATAACAGAGCCCACTGTGACCCATAAATATGGGGAAAGATATTTGGCATCCAAAGGATCATTTTCAACACATTTTTAACATTTTGAGTAACACTTAGACCGTGAAGTGAAAAAAAAAAAGTTAGAAAATAGAAGTGGGATGAATTTTTTACTTCATAAAACTTTTTATATATTATGTCTTAAGTTTTTTAATACAAAGTAAAATAAATATGACAACATAAGGAAAAAAGGTAGTAGGTTAATTATTTTAACTGCATCACTGTGCTTTTCAGAGGGGAAAATTTTATACCTAAATGTCGATCTACTGTAGTAATAAACAATAAAATTATAGTTTCCATTTTTCTAGCCTTAACATTCTACAAACTTATCAATGATTTTGTCAAAATTAATTTTGTTTACATATTTCTGTTCAATAGACGATAAAGACCTTTTTTGTCATCTGTTCGATGAGAGTTAATGGAAGAACACTTTTTAAATTAATTTTAATGTCATAAAGTTTCTTCTACATTAAGGAACAGATATACAAACAGCTAAGAAAACTCCTAAACGTAAGTGTAAGCCTGGCAAAGCTCCATAAAAGTCTTGTTTCATAATCAACTCCAGAAACTGCATACTGCCCATGTCTTTGTTTCATTGTCAAAAAAGTCCCATGAAACACTTTCGCCAGAAATTCATCTTAAATTTCTATTACATTTAGTAAAATCTCAGTATCTTTTTCTGCTTTAGGACTAGTATCCAGATCTTAATGAAAAGGATGATATTCAAATACTGTCTTGTTATTTCTCCAACAATGTAAGACAAGTATCTTTTCGTTATTACTCTGGTTAACTTTTCTTCTAATTGGATTTCTTTTTCTATGTAAATGTCCAATTCCTTACATTTTGCATATGTAATAGCCTATCCCCCTATTTCTGTGCAGCAGTCTTCAAGGAACAAGTTTGAAGCTTGCTGTATTCACTGCATCATTAAACTGATTCTGGCTGTCTGCAATTATTTTTAGGTCTTCATCACACCAGAAAAAATATATATAATTCAGAAAAGAAAAAAAACACATACAGATATCTTTATTTCCAATGTACTGTTCAAAAGTAAGAATATATAGCACCACAAGAGTTGGAAATATAAACTGCCCCAGAAGTAAGCTTAAAAGACTCTGAGCCATTACCAACTTCCTCTTGAAATGAACTTGGTAGCCAAGTACACGTGTGTTGGAGGCCAACAGTATAGCTGGGAGTTCTCTGAATTAACTACCACATGGAATGTTTATTGAAGAAGTGAATTGAGTGGGCTAATTTATTTTTATTTTTTAAATATTTTCTTTAACATTTACTCATTTTTGACAGAGACAGAGAGAGAGAAATAGAGAGAGAGAGAGAGAAAGCAATCAGGGGAAAGGCACAAAGAGAGGGAGACACACAATCTGAAGCAGGCCCCAGCCTCTGAGCTGTCAGCACAGAGCCTGACGCAGGGTTCCAACTCACTAGCCATGAGATCATGACTTGAGCTGAAGTCGGATGCTTAAACCACTGAGCCACCCAGATGCCCCAAGTGTGCCAATTTAAAGCATACGTAAATGTATGGAAACTCAGCTGCAATCATGGCAAGTATTTGGAAATCAGTAGACCAGAAAAAATACATATATTTTTTCAATGAAAAGTGCTTAAGAATTACTGGGCATGATGATAATTTAAAAGCCGGCCAACTTTTTGTCAGTTTCATTACATTTTTTAATTCTCTACAGGTAATGCACCCCCTGATTGTCTGTACTGCAGCTAGACTGAGTATCCAACCCCTTGTCACATACAGATGGATGATCATGCAACTATCCACTTATTGGAATGGAATCTAAGCAAGCCCTCAACAGACAGAGAGAGTTGCAATAGAACCAGGAAGCTGTGAATGGCTCTCTTGATGCCTTTATGCTTAAATCTGTAAAGTTTTTCACTACAATTATGTGGATAGAGTTTTATCACCCTGAATTCCAGGATCTCGTTAAAAAGTTGAGTCAAAACAACAGTCTTAGTTTCAATAGCTTCCTGGGAAAAGAAACATTTGCAGAAATTCCCGACCTGTGCCCCGGTGCCATCCACTTCCATGGGATCCAAGCCTTCTCCCTAACAATGGATTGTGGCATTTTCTTTAAACAGCCCTGTTCCCACACATGTCTGGTGAGACACACTCAAAAAAACAAACCAAACATAAACAGACAAAATGTGACTTTTGCTCAGTCACAGAAACCGCACTGCAGGTAGAGAAATAGGAATGTCCTCTTAATGCCATGTAACCCCTGCACCTGTTCCAAAGACAGCTCACCATCTACAAAAAGCAAGGCAACCACTTAACCGGTGGGAAAGAAGAGTGACCAAACCCAGCTGAGTTGCAGTGCAGAAATCCAGGAAAACATAATGAAGTAGAAGCTGGAATGATAGCTACATATGCAATGTCTTCCTTCCAGCTGGAGAAAAACCCTTATTCTTCCTATAAAGAACTCCTCTGGGGGGGTGCCTGGGTGGCTCAGTTGGTTGAGCATCTGACTTCAGCTCAGGTCATGATCTCACGGTTCGTGAGTTTGAGCCCACGTGGGGCTCTGTGCTGGCAGCCCAGGGCCTGGAGCCCGCTTCGGATTCTGTGTCTCCCTCTCTCTCTGCTCCTCTCCTGCTCACACACTCTTTCTTTCAAAAATAAATAAAGATTTAAAAAAAAAAAAAGTAAAAAAAAAAAAAGAACTCCTTTGGAAATATCATCTCTATGGAAGAAAGAAAAGTTCTAAGATTTCTAATTTCACTTCTGAGTTTCTTTTGTTTTTCCCCTACCCTGTCTAGCCACCCAGAGCTCAGTTAATCCTCCTGAAAATAAAATACTTTCGCAGTTGTTCTCAGCCTTATTCTCTTGGCCATTATGTTTTCATGCCAGCTCCTCAACCATGATTATATTGATCCACATATCAGTGAAACAAAGCCCAGAATAAGCCCAAGACCTTGGGATGCTCACCTCATAGCTCATTTTGACAGATTTATTTAAGGATTTTTGTTGTTGGTGGTATTGCTGGGTTTTTTGCTTTGCTTTGTTTTGTTTTTCACTCAACTTTGTTTCCTTTTCCAACTAAGTATATCTTCAGATTCAAAGCCAAATTCATATGTTTATGTAGTGGATTCACTGGAATTAGTCTCTATACAAGTTACCCCTCCCACCAAGTCACAGAGCACATCAGACCCTCCCTCCATGAACAGGACAAATTCCTGGTGTTCTAAAACTTCACTTAATGCCAAAGTGCAGTGTGGTGTGACTGCCATCTGCTGGCGTGGGGTTGACATTACAGTATGGACGACTGTGCACGCCAAGGCAAAATAATCAGGTGACACTTAAAAAACAAAAGCTTTCTCTGAAGAAATGAAAAACAAGATTCTTCATAATCCTTGTCTATCTTTAACACCCCAAAAATAAACCTGTACACTGCAAAAGCTGAAGAACAGTATAAAATTCGTTTACGGCAGATTTCCAAGTGCTAAATACAGTGAGGTTATCGGCTACTAACCGCCTCATTGTGGTGGAATCCATTACTGTAAACCTGGAGGGCAAACCTCATTGACTCTGGGATCCTCCCTGGTGAAGCCCATGGTGGGCTAACATGAAACCAGTAACAGGATAAGTGTCTTCCTTAAGATAAATGACAATTTCTATAACCTCTTTCCCTTTAAAGCAAAAGATTTTGTTTCTTAGAAGCCAAATAACAAAACATAAGCATTGATGTTTGGGGGAGGTAGAGAGGTGTTTTTTTTCCTCATTATAAAAGCCATTCTCCAATGTTTAAGAATAAGAATCATGCTTAAGAAATGTTTACACAAGCTCACCCTTGAAATCAGAGTCAGCCACTTTTTGCTTAGTCCTGACTCTTTTTTTCCAACCCTTCAGGATCTGTGAAAGTGCACAATTCATGGCCACGGAAGGCAAATGCCTACTGCTGATTCCAGTGGGCGTTGCCACTGATTTCCATGTCACAGAATGGAAACTTGTACAATTGTGAATAGACAACCACAGGGAAGAATTTCCCAGAGAGAACACCCCTGATGGTGGAACAAAACTTAACTTCTTGAAAGGACCTTATTCTTCACAGAAACAAAACATTCAACACTGAAGGCACTGTCTGCTATTAATCAGCATATATTTCTTCATCAAAGGCCATGGGAACTGAAACAAACTTCAAGTTGCATAAAACTAGAAGCATGTAATAAATAGCGTATTTTTATACATACATAAATATGGTTTACCCTATCCCCAATGTCTGTTTCTCCCTCAGCCTTCCCCAACTTAGAAAATGGCAAACACTGGCTCAGTGGCTTGACCCCCAAATGCAGGGAGCCATCTTTGCAAGCTCTGTGCCCTCACTCACCACATCCAATCCATCTCCAGGTCTTGGCAGCCCCAATTCAAAATCCAAATCTGTTTACATTTCTCCGTATCCACAGTGCCCATCTTAGTCCAGTCAGCTATGCCAAACACACACTAGCTGGACCCTATTTTCATTCTTCAACTCTCAGCAGTATGGCTGGAATTATCTTCTAAAATCTAAACCTCCAGTGGTGACCCTGGAATGAAATTCACAATCCACGCCATGGTTTACAAGCCTTTCCATGTCTTTGTTTCTACCTGTTATTCTTTATTTCCTTCATCTTCTTCTCTTTCCCTCATTCACTATACTCCAGCTACTCTGGCTTTCCTTCTGTTCTTTGAACTCTCCATGCCTGCCCCCACTTAGGAGTTTAAATATGCTTTTCTTCTGCAAGGTGCCAGATGTCCACATGATCAGCTCCTTCTTTTCATTCGGGTCTTCCAGAGACCATTACTCGGCGCTTCACCTCAATGCTCCTTCTGTGACCACCCTGTCAAAATCAGACCCTCTCTTTGTTCTATTTGCTTCATATTACTTATCATTATCAACAATTATCTTGTTCCTTTTAAAAAAAAAACTAAACGTATCACTTCTATTTAGATAAATCCATGAAAACAGGAACCCTGCTATCTTGTTTAACATTGTATCCCCAGTACCTAGATCAGACCTGGCATATGTTAAATACACACTAAATCAATGATTGAATGAATCTGTATGCATATTATGAAGAATGAATGAATGAATGGTGTATACACCATGCATCTCATTATATTTGCTTATAACAGAGTTTTCTCATAAGGAGGATAACTGGCTACTGTTAAAACTAACATTAAAACCGAACATAGTTTTTGATAAGTGTTTAGCGATGGCTCTGAGCTCTGCATGAGGAAGTGGGGTTACGTTTCCGGGAACACCAAGAGTAATGTCCTCATTCTCTGCTGCTTCCCAAGCCTTTAGTCCTAGCTTCCTGACTGCATCCCCACTCAGAAGAAATACAAAAGCCTTTAAGTGAACTAGACACCCCTCTTCTTAACAGGCAACTTAGTAAATACGGATTGTTACCCTGGTTCTCCCATTAGACAAATGGCTTAAGAAAAATCCTTCCAATCACATCCATTATTTCTCTGACAAGAGTTCTGCTAGATTCTATTTTCTCCATGTAATTATCTTCTCTGAGCTGTTTAGGCAACCTGTATTAGTCACAGTTAGATCAGAGAAGCGCAGCCACTAGGAGATTTATATAATAAGGGATTTATTATAGGGATTTGATCTTAGATGATTGTGGGTTAAAGCATCTACTGAGCTATGGCTTCTCAAAAAGGGAAGTCAGCTGGTCTGGCATCTGGGAATGGGAGGAGAATATGCAGTGAGGAAAGCAAGCTCACAAGGAACCCCGTAGGAATGGGCTGGAACCAAGGAGAATGGACAAGAATCCATATCAAAGTCTCACCACCTCTGAGCCTCTCACTTTGAGGATGGGAATAATGTGAAGGAGAAGCTGGTGTCCTTTGTCCTGGGGCTAACTGACCCAGGAATCAGAAAAATGGAAACAGGGAGTCTGGCTGGAGTTGCCCCATGCAAACAAGGTGTGCCAGCAGGTAAATGTCAACAGCCATGAGCTGCAACACCACTTCATACCATGCACTGATGTCTTGAGCATAAAAGGAGTATCATTATTGCTTCACTTCCACCTCCCAAATCTGGTGCAGAAGTCTTTTGTGACTCACCTCAGTCTGGAGCTATTCATGGAAGGGAATGTCAGGAATTCTAGTTCCAGATTAGCTAAACTGACACAATTTAAATCTACCACATAGCCCTTATGACTTGGTTCTCCAGAAAAATTCTTGGCTGGCATATTTATGAATCCAGCTATCATAACCAAATAGTTTTGTGATGTCAGGATACAAAGGAGAGACACAAGAGAATATCAGTACTGGAATGAGCTTACCCAGGAAGGTACAGAAACTTGCCCAGTCTCATAACTGCCCAGAGGCAGTGCAAGAAAGTGGTTTATTTGTCTGCTAACCCATTGTATGTGAACTGAGAAAGGCTTGTATGAAGCAGTAGAAATTCCCAGGTGGACCTGCCCCTAGTCTAACACATGCAGGCCTCCTTGAAGGCTGCATATGTGAACATATAGTAAACCATGACCTTGGTATTCTTTCTTCCTTAAAAAAATCATTGCATCACCTCTGTTCATTATTTTTATTTTGGCATTCACAATTTCGTTAAGCATTATACCTTTTATGATAATGGGATATCAGCAAATTCATCTGGCAATCAGGTGCAGGAATTTAAATTTTTCTTTCAAATTAGCTTTTCAATTAGTTTTAATTTGTGATGCTCCTACGTAAAAGGTTTGGGTAAATACAATCAAGGTACAGGTCACATTAAAGTTGATATTCTAAATGTTAGCCCTAAAAAAAGAAGTACAGTGTGTAATACTAAGAACATAATCTTTGGATTCATTGAGTCTCAGTTTCATGTAGAAGCTCTACCACATACCAGCTGTTGGGCCTACACCAAGTTTCCCAAACTCATAGGGACACTTTCCTTTTATTTAAAATATAAATCAGAGTGTTGTTAGGATTAAATGAGATCATTCATATACAATATTTACTACAGTGCCAGACGAATAGAAAGAGCATTAAAACAAGCCATTAATTACTATCATTGTTGTTATAATTGGCTCTATTAGTAATGGTGTTGTAGTAATAAATACTAATATAATTATTATTCATTAATATTGTTGATAGTAATTAATCATTAAGAATATGTTGGACCTGGGGTGCCTGGGTGGCTCAGTCGGTTGAGCGTCTGACTTCAGCTCAGGTCATGATCTCATGGTTTGTGAGTTCAAGCCCCCCATTGGGCTCTGCGCTGACAGTTCAGAGTCTGGAGCCTGCTTTGGATTCTGTGTCTCCCTCTCTGTCTGCCCCTCCCCCACTTGTGCTCTGTCTCTGTCAAAAATAAACATAAACATAAAAAAAAAAGAATATGTTGGACCCGAAGAACTGAATGTGGTACGAAACAACTTTTATAAGTTTTCTTATTGAAAAGGATAATTTATGTAATTCCTTTCAGAGGTCATATTAATGAAACTAGGGTTTAATATTTAAAAAAAACAACCACCCTGATGTTATCACCATAGGCCTTAGAGTCCCTTAGATTTCCCAATATAAGAATTGTTACACAAATTTCGACCCTAGGTTTTGGGATGAGAAATGGTAGTTGTATGAAATTAATGTATATTTTTGTCAACATCTTTTCTCTAGTTGTTTATCTTTCTTCCATCACTCAGGTTCCCCTTCAAAACTTGCAAATGCATATGAAAACATGACTGCTTATTCAACATCTTATCTTCAACTGCTCTGCAGGGCCCTCTGATATGGGAACAATTTATTCTGAAGCTATTGGGCCCCACCATAGACCCTCAGCCACCTTTTTTTTTTTTCCACTCTACAAATAATGCTGCACTGATAAGTGTTTTAGAAGCATTTCATTCAGGACTCTACACATTGCCTAATTTAGGAAGGTTTCCAAGCTTTCCTGAAGTCCTCATTCAGGGTCCTGCAGGTTGTTGACAAACACAGGATCACTCGAATCCAACTTCAGAGAATTCATTCTTCTGCTAGTTCCGTTGCTACCTTGACTTCTGTCTTTCTTTATTCACAATCCTGGCTTTAGCTCCATGTTTAGACATGTATCAGTGTGCTGACTTGAAAAATCAAAGATTTATTTCTTTTCCATATTATATGTCCACTGCAGGTTGCCAAGAGGTTCCTGCTCATGCTAGCATTCAGGGTCCCAAGTCTATGGAGCAGGCACCATATTCACCCATTGCCAGATGCTGTGCCAGCAGAGAAAGAGCTCTGAGGTGTGTTGCCTCAGCAATTAAATGCCCGACCCAAAGTGGCATGCATGGCTTCTTCTCATAACTCGTTGGCCAGAATGGCCACGTGGCCCCATCGAACCATAACAGGGCTTGGAAGCACCATTAAACTGGAAGGGGGTAAACTGGAAATGCCTGGGGAAGTCCTAATGACTACACATAGAATTGCTATTTTATTCCAAACAGCAATATCCTTCTTTTGTTTGAAAAACCGTAACTTGGGGCGCCTGGGTGGCGCAGTCGGTTAAGCGTCCGACTTCAGCCAGGTCACGATCTCGCGGTCTGTGAGTTTGAGCCCCGCATCAGGCTCTGGGCTGATGGCTCGGAGCCTGGAGCCTGTTTCCGATTCTGTGTCTCCCTCTCTCTCTGCCCCTCACCCGTTCATGCTCTGTCTCTCTCTGTCCCAAAAATAAATAAACGTTGAAAAAAAAAAAAAAAAAGAAAAACCGTAACTTTGAGAAGGTTGTTTATTTATTTCCTGTGGGGAATTTTGGTGGTAAGTCACAGGATATAAACATTATGTGAAAGGATTTCAAAATCAGGTAAGTATGTAGCATATTACATACCCTCAGATGCAAGTAAATTTCAGTCTAGGAGGGTTTCCAATAGCAAACTGCCATCTGATCCTGGAAAGCACCCTCATGTGGAGACTTACATACTCACCCTCTCCCCTCCAACTGAGATGAAAATGAAGACAACCCAGAGTGACAGACCTATTCAAGAGTCCTGCAAAGAACTAGACTTATAGTTTTGAACAAAATGCCTCCATGATGATGTGTCTTCATTTGAGAAAATGAGATTTGACCCTTTCACTTGATTTAGGCATGAGAATTCCAATTATTAGTCTAGGAGCCTGTATGCTTATGGCAATGATAGCAATCTAAATCTGCACTAACAGTAGCCACTAGCCACAAATGTACCTCTTTACACTTAAATGTAAATAAATTAAAATTAAACTACATTATATTAAAAATTCACTTCCTCAGTCATACTAGCCACATTTCGAGTGTTCAATAAGCCTGTGTACTTAGTGGCCACTGAATTGGAACAGCACAGATATCAAACATTCCCATCATTGCAGAAAGCTTCATTGAAGGGCTCCTTTGCTCTTGGAAACAGCTGAATGTTCCATATTTCCTGAAGTCATACTTTCAGAAGAGTAAGGTAACTTCCAAGATCTTAAAGAACTAAATTGAAACTCCTGACTGGAATATGCTAACAGTCGGTCTCTGGGGTTGGAACACTAATAGTTGGTCTTGCTTTTATCTCTCTCATTGGTTTGATATGCCTTGTACCTCAGTTGCAGAGAAGACCTATAGTAATACAAAAAAACAAAAACAAAAAAAAAACAGTTTAAATTCAAGGTTATCCAAGCTAGAAAAGGCAAGGAGGATATCAGAAATCCTACTGACTTGTCTCATTCCTACTATCCCTGTGCTTCATAGCTCCAGGATAAAACTCAGACTAAGAGGAAACTGGTATAAGATAGGCTTTATTTTTTTCTGTGAAAGTGTTATAGAAAGTCTAGGTCAAGAGTTATAATATATGATCATTTATTTTGATTTTCCTGTTAACTCACTCAAAAGCTTCCTTCCATGAAATTAAGAACATCTTACATCACTCAATCAGAATAAAGTGGTAGATCAGCCTGGGGGGGGGTGGTGAGAACCAAGAGGATATGACAAAGGAGCCCCAATTCTGCTCCTCCTCATGTATGATATTCATATAATCTGTGCATTGTTCTGCGAGACTGGTGTAGTTGGTGAGCCAAATGATGACCGTGGCCCTTGAAAACATGACTTGGCAGCTGGTCAGGTTTCACTTTCAGCTCTTGCTGCTTTGTTTTGGGAATGGAATACAGAAATACTACCAAACAAACAAGATGCATTTGCTGCGCCCCCAACTCCTCATTGCTGACCCCTCTCAGCTTCTGTTTAATCAGGCACCTTTTCCCCATTTACACAAAGGCTGTTGCCGCACAAACGAAAGCTTATTTTTCACCACCTCCTATAAGTTTGTCAAGATTCAGTGACAGGACTGAGGATCTAATTATAAATGGCTTAAGTACTCTATCTGATTGGAGCAGACATTTCTCTGGATGAGTTTTATTGAACCATGGTGTATTTTAGGCCATGATATGCTCATTCTCTACAACCTACACATACTCAACAAAACTTCACCTTTTTTTTTTGCAACTGGGCAAAAAAGAGGAAGATTTTAATCAAGGCACTGGCAAATGCTCTACCTTTTTGCAGCCCAACTCCTGATATTATAATGACAGGAAGACCTTTAAGGAATACTCATGAAACATGAGGTATGCATGTCTAGTAGGTACTGTGAAACATTTTACCATTGAATATAAAGCTGTAGTCATCAGGAGTTGTTGCTATGAATATTCATATTGTGCCAGCATCTGCAGTGACCAGCATTGAGTCTATTTCTAAAGGATCGAAACTTGAACATGATGGTTAGAAGCCCAGCCCTAGGGTCAGAGGGGTTAAAATATTAGCAATGTCGCTTTGTTACTGTGATTTGGGAAAAATTATCTTATCTCTCCAGGGTTTTCTTTTCTTTTCTTTTCTTTTCTTTTCTTTTCTTTTTTTCTTTTCTTTTTCTCTTCTCTTCTCTTCTCTTCTCTTCTCTTCTCTTCTCTTCTCTTCTCTTTTCTTCCTTTCCTTGCCTTTCCTTTTTTCTTTTCTTGTCACTTATAAGATTCAGAAAGCAATATGTCAGGGTGGTTGTAAGGATTAGAAGTAATAGATGAAGGGGCGCCTGGTGGTTTAGTCAGTTAAGTGTCCGACTCTTGACTTTGGCTCAGGTCATGATCTCACAGTTTGTGAGTTTGAGCCCTGCATTGTACAGATCCTGCTTGAGATTGTTCTCTCTCCCTCTCTGTCCCTCCCCTGCTTGCACTGTCTCTCTCTCTCTCAAAATAAATAAATAAAACTTAAGAAAAAAAGAAGTAATGGATAAAAAGTGTCTGACATATGGCAGGAGGTCAATGGATGTTGTTGCCATTATGTTGTGGCTGCTCTTGGTCATGAGCAAGACAGTGCCACGTGCTTTAGGATGTAAATATGCTTATGGAAGGTGCAGTGACATCACAAACTCTGGAAAGTGAAAGTACTTTTGCCTGATCATTAGAGATATACTTTACGCACTGAAGAAATAAAGGACTGACTCCCCCCGTACGACTGGACTTAGTGACAAGCAAACCACTGTCACATGAAGTACCATCCTAACCTCCATATGCGCAATGTGGGAACTCCTCCCCTTTGAGAGAGAGGTCATCCTGGTAGAGGCTTTTTTGTTGTTTGCTGCTGTGGCTATTATTGTGTTTAATGCCCTGGATTTGAAATCTGGAATCCAAGGTTTGAATTCCAGCCCTGTCATTAACAAGTTGTGTGACCTTAGCTGCTAAGTCTCTTGGTCTCACTGAATCTCAATTTCCTCAGCTATAAAAATGGACGTTGTTTTGAGCAATGTAATACTTGGACTTTTGAAAATGCTTTGCAAACTGTAAATGCTAGTTAGGGTGTGGCTTAAGCACAAGTCACCAGGAGATGTTGCTGCAATGCAACTATGTTACCAAATGGGCTACTATGCAACTGGTCTCCTGGGATTTTACTGTTTGTTGGTATTAGTCTGACCTCACTTCACTCATTCAGATATTTACCGAATGCCTACCATGTGCCAGGTGTAGTTCTAGGGGCTGGGAATGCAGTGGATGAAGTCCCTCTCTTCCTGAAACCCACATTCTAGGTCAGGAGACAGACAATAGCCAGATCGATGAATATATGCTCTAATCTCAGGAAATGGTTAAGTGTAATGAGGACAGATAAAGTAGCATAGGGCGTGGGGTGGTGATATTTCTCTGAAGAGGCAATGTTTATGCAGAGACTTGAATGAAGTGAGAGAATGAGCCATGGGAGTAGCTCAGAAAGAATGTTCCTGGCAGAGAGAACATAAGTATGCATTGAGGCAGGAGCATAATTGGAATCTTGGAGGAACATTGAGGAAATGGGGGTAGCTGAAGCCTAGTAGGAAAATAGAAGGAGATGGAATCCAGATCAGTTGTACTTGTAAGCCTTAGTGAGAAGTGTGGATTTTATTTGGGTAAGGTGGAGGATCCGAACAGCATAGGAGCTGAAAGAATAGAAGTTTTGATGACCATAGGGAAGGGAGATGGAAGGAATTCTAATGTGGGTCAGAGTGGGAGAAGGTGAACACTGACGTGGGGCCACAGTGCAGAGTCCTGAACCACCAGAGCCCCAAGTGCTTAGAAAGTGCCAGGGGTGGGTAAGGTCAAAGGCACCCATTCCCAAGACTAGCCAATAACTCCAGTGGGGAGTGGGATCAGTTTGGAGAACAAGCACATTTTCAGAATAACACTCGGTACAAGTAAGGTTCAAGAAATTAGCATTCACATTTAAAATGACATTTGGCAAAACTTGTTCCAATGCTCATGTGAATGTAGAAGAGACCACAAGGACTCACAGTAAGAGAAAATTAAGAAAAGACATTGTACATCCCTCAAATGTTATAAGAAACAAAATATACACATATCTCTTTTTTTTACTGATTACTTATTTTTGAGAGAGAGAAAGAGAGTGAGAGTGGGGAGGGGCAGAGAGAGGGAGACTCAGAATCTGAAGCAGGCTCCAAGCTCTGAGCTGTCAGCACAGAGCCTGATGTGGGGCTCAAACTCATGAACCGCGAGATCATGACCTGAGCCGAAGTTGGAGGCTGAACCAACTGAGCCACCCAGGAGTTCCTATATATATCTCTTTATTTTAGGGAGAGAGAGAGAGCAAGCAGAGGAGAGGGGCAGAGGGTGGGGCGGGGGGAGAGAGAGAATCTTAAGCAGACTCCACACCAAGCACGGCCTGACACAGGGCTTGATCCCACGACCCTGGGATCATGACCTGAGCCAAAATCAAGAGTCGATGCTTAACTGACTGAGCCACCCTGGTGCCCCATAAGTGTGGGTTTTGTCTCAGAATGTGTCATTGCCAATCAAACAGACTGGTCACACAAGATGCACCCTCATTTCCACTCCTAGGTCTAAACCTTTTTCAACCTGTGTATCGCCCCTTCCAGTTTCTCATTCTCAGCAAATTATGACCAACTGGCTATCATTATCAGGCATTTTTCCTCAAATCCCTTTGCTTAAAGTCTACCTTTAGCAGACTGGTTTTCCATCTCAGAATCAAAAGGAAAATATGTCCCTCTCTGATAGTCACCTTGTTTTCAGTATCTCAGAAGCAACAGAACATGAACTTACTCCTCTGGCCCCTTTTACTCACAAAGCTTTCCTTCTTTCCTTCCCAAGGACATGATGTACCACAGTCCAGGACCAAAGGAGGACAGTTGGAGAAAGGAGATAACAAAGGGGAAATACCATTTCCCAAATGCCATTAGAAAGCTCTAAAAGTTTGTTTTGTTTTTTTTTTTTATCCAAAATACTTTCAATTGTAACACACTCTTCACATGTAATAGTGCTTATCCTCCTGGGTGCAGAGAGAAGGAATCACCCTGACAAACCATCTGTTCCCCTCTTTGTTCTGATGGGACATCCGGCCAACTCCCCAACTTGGAGATTTAGTAATTTGCTCACATGCATATGACCTTTACTTCTCTGACTCTATCTAATAAAACGAAACAAATGATTGCTCCCGGAAGTCCACAAAAAGCAGTGACAAATAAAAGTATTATGTTAAAGAGGAGAGCTTTTAAGAAAGTTTGCTAAAGAAAAGAAGAGGCCTAACCACCAGAGATATTAACACACAATTCACAAAGGAAGAGCAAATAGTCATAAAATACAGCATTTTCAACTCAAGAAATGCAAATATAAGCCATCATTAATTTTCCTCATTTTGCCTATTACTGTGCCAAAGTTGAAAAATACTGACAGTTCCTAGTGCATGAGTGTCAAGACATGCCATTCTGATATTGCTGTTGCTGGAAGTTTCTTTGGTACCCACTTCCTGAAAAGCAATTTGGCAATGCGTCCTGCATTGATCTCGGTGAAATTGGGAGAAGAGAAGCCACTTGTTCTGAGGCTTACACCCTAGGAGTCTGGACAAGTGTAGATCAGACAGGCCCTTTTCAGGAAAATGGGAGTATAGGATCATAAAGGAGTCACACTGATACCCCAGTTTCCTGCAACACAGAAATAGATAGTTCTCAGGAAGACACCTGGAGACTGATGACTTCCCAGAGGATGTCTGAAAGTCATAGGCAAAACTCCACCGCTGCTTTAGAGAATGGCTTCTCCTCTTTCTTGTGTGAATGCCTCTTATTGGTAGATTCCAAACAAAACCCTACATCAAGAGAATCTGGAAAATATTTCTGGGCTTTAAGTCCCTGTGTTACACAGTTGAACTTAGAAAGGTAGGGATGAGTGGCATCTAGTATCTATTATTAACTATTTATTTAACTATCATGTTCCTATCATTGACTCAGGGATTCCTCCTGTAAGAATTTAAACTGAGTTAATGGATCTGACTATATGATGCACAGGAAAATACATTCACCATGGCATTATTTATAACAGAGAACGAATGGTAACTATCTAAATATCCATCAAGAGAGGATTAGTTAATGATAGTCCATTCACATAGCAGACTCCCCATGAGGGAGATGTTACCAGAGCTCACTAATTTCTGAATTTCCTCATCTTCCCGAGGCACACAGAGACTATCCATGTCCTAGTCTTCCTGAAGTCAGATGGCACCACATGCTCAGAAGAGCAAGAACAAAGTATTTTGTTGCACTTCTAGATTGAAGCCAGGAAAAGCATTCTCTTTCCCTGCTGAGGACCCAGATGTCTCACAAGGAGATGAGATCCACGAGATGGAAGAGACATGGACTGCTGAATCACTATTTACGGACACGAGATCCACAGCCAATTATGTGAACAAGTTATCCCTATGTCCTTAAGCCAACTGAATTCTAGGCGTTGATATGTTATTGCAGAATAACCTTACCTATCCTGACTAATACAACTTTATTCACAAAATGATCAATCTTTCTGTACCTTAAAATAGGAGAATGCAGACAACATATTGTTTTCAGCATACTGCTTCATAAATGTCAGGCTTTCCATAAATATCTTGACTGATGAACAGATAAAAGCAGGTTACAAATAGTACCTCTAGTATTAGTCCATTTACCTTAAAATTGCATGATTATACATATGGTGCATACATAAAATGTAAAGATGCCTGTAAAGATTCCCATGAGGATGTTAACTGTGGGTATCTAGAATTGTGAGATTTCCAATGACTTTGGCTTTCTTGTATACATTCTTCTATACACTGATTGATTTTCATAAAATGTGTATTATCTCAATAAAGTAGATAATATATGTATATTAATACTAATGCTTGGAACATATCATTAATATTATCATTATAGTAGAGAAGTAACAAAACTTAACTCTGGAGCCAGAATGTCACTGTTCGAACTCCAGCTTAGTCCCTGGTTAGATGTGTGCCTCTGGCAGCTCTCTTCATCTCTCCATACTCTATTTTCCTTATCTGGAACATGTGGGTGAATAATCGTATCTATTCAGAAGGTTCTTTTGAAGACTGAATGAGTTAAGGTTCATTGAGTTTTTAGACCAATGCCTGACACATTTAAGTACTTATAAGTAAAAATAAGTATATACTACCTGTGATGTGTTTGAAAAAGTGCCCCGCACATAGTAAGCACTCTATAAATTTCAGTTGTACATAAACCCTGCCTGATGCATAGTGAGTACACTACAGAAAGTATATGCTTCTGTTCAGAAAAACTAAAATGTTACAGAGGACATCCTTATTCTCTGAGCCTGTCATATGGAAAGTGGATGCCTGCAGACAAATCTTCCCATTCTCTAATATGTCCCATGGTACCGCATTACAAAGGACACCCAAGGTGGCTAGACAGGAGTTGGATCTGTCCCTCTTCAGCCATTCTTCCATTCTGAGGTGAGAAATGTCATGATAGGTATGTGTGGTTTTAAAGAGAGGTTTTCCTCATATGACAGTAATGGCTTTTAAATTGAGATCATGGGGGCGCCTGGGTGGCTCAGTCGGTTAAGCGTCCGACTTCAGCTCAGGTCACGATCTCGCGGTCCGTGAGTTCGAGCCCCGCGTCGGGCTCTGGGCTGATGGCTCGGAGCCTGGAGCCTGCTTCCAATTCTGTGTCTCCCTCTCTCTCTGCCCCTCCCCCGTGCATGCTCTCTCTCTGTCTCAAAAATAAATGAACGTTAAAAAAAAAAGAATTGAGATCATGGACCCTCCAGGGCTCCTCAAGGTAACTCAGGAACTCTCAAGACACTGAGTGGGAAGAACTTCAAGCCAAATCCTCCTTTCACTACAGCATCTACAATTCTGTCTTTTCTGCACTTCGACAGTCAACATGTCATAACAGGTCAGCATGGTGATTTGCTGAAAATTTAACATAACAGTTATCACCTATTTGAAAATTAAACTAGGGTATATATATATTTTTTCTCGGCTAATCTATTATAAAGGAACCAAACATTTATTAGTGACACATCTCAGGACAATGGCCAGGCCCCATTTCCTAGGTCTATACTCCCTAATTTTCTAGGTTGCGAGATAAAACGTCTTTTACTATCCCTGTGTCCACCACTCCTCCCGCCGAGAGTCAGAATCAGGAGATTATCCTAACATCTCCTACAGAGATACTGGAAGTTCTAAACTCTAGGTGATTTGAAAGTAAGTAGAACCACTGAGGACAGAGATGGAGGCTTTAGGTCTTAGAAAATCTCCCAGTAAGGGCAGCTCCGAGCTGCTGTAAGGTATTGAGTCCACTGGACTTGAATAAAATAATGATGGTGGAAGCCCTTTCCTTTTCATTTCTTTTTCTAATGTTTATTTATTCTTGAGAGAGAGAGAGGGAGAGAACCAGCGCACTAGCGGGGGAGGGGCAGAGAGAGAGGAAGACAAAGAATCTGAAGTAGGCTCCAGGCTCTGACCTGTCAGCAGAGAGCCCAACGCGGGGCTTGAACTCATGGACTGGGAGATCATGACCTGAGCCGAAGTCCGGTGCTGAACTTACTGAGCCACCCAGGTGCTGTTTTTATATTATTATTATTATTGTTGTTATTGTTATTGTTATTGAAGCCCTTTTCAAATTCCTTTGAGGGAAACCAGTTCTCATCAGGGGCTGGCAATGTGGGTCCTTATCAGAACTTAGCGTTCAGTACATGGCCTCAGAAACCTCAGCCAAGATGCTTCATAGTTGAAACAGAAAAAAAGGAAATGAAGTGGATAGAAACCATCCTCCCCTGATGGTTACGGCACCATGGTGGAGAGTCAGGGCAGCACTAGCCACGGTGAAGGGATGGCTAGGGCCATATTAGCCCCAGAGCTTTATCAAATACAAGAGAGCCAGAGAAAGCAAGAGAAAGGGTGGATTTCTATCCATATTGGCAAGAAGGGGTTGGAAGCCAGATTTAATTTGGTTTAAACAAATATGTAAATATGGCATTATCTGTATCCCAAGCATCATGTAATTAAGACTGTTATTTTCATAAAACTTTGGAAAAATGGTTTTAATGCTTTTAAAAAAAGTTAGGAAAGCACTTGTTGGACCTTACTACTCCTTCTGACCGCACTACTCTTTACCTACTTCAAGGAAGAAGTCCACTGAAAGAATCTTTAGTTCTTATGCGTTCACACCCATGGGCAACATATACATGACTTTGCTGAAGCCTGATAGCAGATACGACAACGCACATGCCAGCTTCTACAATGAAAGAGAGAGGAAAACCCAGAGCAATGGAAAGATCAGAGTGGCAGCATCCACAAAGATACTGAATATCATGCCATAAGGATAGCTGAGTTCCAGTAAATTGAAGAATACATTCTTTCTATGTTTCATCTCACTCCCATTAAGCTTGACTTAGACCCTCAGTCTTTTCAAAATGGTGAAAATACATTGGATCACAGCTGGAAAATATGGCAGACCTTGGATTTTTACCCTCTGATTATTTCCACCCGGGGGAAGAACTACCATGAAAGTCCTGTTTCTAGTGGCTGAAATTGTGGCCCTGTAGGAATTCAAATAGTCTAAAGAAGATAAACAGCTGATGGCACAAGTCTGGAGATTAAACTCTCATTATCACTTTTGTCTGAGTTCAGAAAGAAATGTGGAACAAAGTCACTGAAGCAGAGCCAAAAGCCACTCTCATTTTGGTCCAAGCAACTCCTGCTGCCTTTTTTGTTTCTCCTGTGCAATTTATCATGAAAGCATGGCTTCTATTCCAGGGGACTGGGGAAGGGAGAAGTCAATTTTAACCACCTCTTTTAAAAGAGTATGATGGGTGACTATGGGAATTAAAGCAAAAGGAAAAAAAATCACATCTTAAGCCAGAAAAAATAATATTCAACAGCATAAAGGAGATAAGTACCACTACTTACTCTCTAGAATTAATGAGGCCTCAAGGCAACCTGAAAAGCTTTCTTTTTAGAAAATTGAGTGGTATGTTAAGTGACTCTCTGAATAACAAAACCAAAGTGGGCACCCCTTCTCTTGCATGGTGGGCACTAGGAAAGGTGGTCTTTTTTGATTATTTCTTTCTTTTCAATGAATTGTCTATACTGTGATCTAGCTCCCTGGGCAATGGGGTAGAGGGTTGGAAGTTAGAAGATGGATTATTTGGGGGAAAATATGTCAGGTTAGATACTCATCTCACACATAAATCACAATGAAATCCAAGTGGAATTAAAGAGTGAAATGTAAAAAATAAGCAAGACCCAGAAAAAATAGATTATGTAGGGAATGTTGGTAGAGAAAGACTTTTTAAGCCCAAAAGCAGAAAGCACAAAGGAGCATTTTAATAGAATTTGTCACATAAATATTTATGAAACATTGTAAATAAAATCATAGGTAACAGAAAATATTTACAATGTTTAAGATAGACAAAAGATTAATATTTATGATATATAATTAGTTCTTGTAATTCAGTAAGAGAAACCTCCAGTGAAAAAATAGAAGACTTAAATAGCTAACTCTCAGAAATATAAATTATCAATAAGCATTTGAACAAAACTTTCATTGCCTATATAATTCAAAAATTATTAAAATAATAATATTCTCACCAGATGACAAAGTTGTTTTTTAAATTATAAACTCCATGCTGAGGAAGCTTTTGAAAAACAGGTAGTGAAAACTGTAAATGGTGAGGAAGGTGAAATCGAAGCATTTACAGTCTAACAGAACACTAGTTAGGAGATTGGGAAAAGTGGGTCCTGCCGGGTCACAGGAACACCAGAGGAAAAACGTTCTGTTTTTGTACCTCTAGCATCACAACCACACTGCTATTAAGGATATACTTCTGGGTTCTTGATGTGACCTCTTCCTTCATCATGAACATGGCCAGATCATGTAACAGCAGTTGGACCTCACATATGCCTCGTCCTATGGGACGTATATAATGATAGCCAGCCTGTAGGCACACCATCTCATGTGTTACTGAAGGGTAGCAGAATATGTCACCCCAAAATATGCCACTTTGGCATACTGATTATTTTGAATTAAAGGCACTTAATTAATAGTTGGTACAAGAAAGACACCCTGAACCTCCTTTGTCCTCCTGAAAGTGGGAGATAAACCTCCCATGTGAAAGGTGCCCTCCCTGTAACAGAAGGGAAAACATTCTTATTACCAAAGACAGGGAATCTGGGGTCCAAGAAATCTGTACAAACAAACCTTGTTAAATTGACCCTTATCTTCCTAGTTACTTCCTCACCATTTACTACAGTTGCCCCTTGAACAACAGGGGTTTGAATTGCACAGATCCATCTACAGGTGGATTTTTTACAGTACGGTACTCTAAACGTATTTTATCTCCCTTATGATTGTCTTAATATTTTCTTTTCTCTAGTTTACTTTATTGTAAGGGTATAGTATATAATACATATAACATAAAAAAATATGTTAGCTGACTGTTCTTGTTATCAGTAAGCATTCTTTCTGGTCAACAACAGGCTATCGGTAGTTGAGTTTTGAGGGAGTCAAAGTTATACATAGATTTTCAAGTGCATAGGGGGTTGGCACGCCCAATCCCTGCACTGTGCAAAGGTCAGAGGTACATCGAACACAAACCCCTTTGTCTTGCAATTCCTCATAAATTTATTGTCTGAAAAGTATAAATGCTCCCTACTTTGGTCATTTCTTTGTGTCTTCATTCACTTGTCAAGGCTCTCATGTCTAATACAAAAATTTAATATAATTTATATGCTTTTCTCCTGTTAATCTGTCTTCATCAGTTTAATTTTCAGATCCAGTGAGGGACCCTAAGAGATGTGAGGAAAACTTTGTCTTCCCCACACTGTTATGTCTCTGAGTACCCAAGGCCATTAAGCTCAGTATGCCCAGCCATGAAGGTCTACAGCAATACCTATTGAAGGTCCTCATTTTTGTGGACCCAGAGATTCCACTTCCAGAAATCTGACCTAATGAAACAGAGATACAAACAGAAAAGTCTGTCCCAGGGATATTGATGGAGTCACTTTTTATTATTGAGGAAACCTGGAAACAATATCAATGTTCTATACCTGAGGAATAGTTAAATTATGAAAAACTCAAGTGATGAAACACTAAATAATTTAAAATAGTGTTTTTAAGGAATATTTAATGACATGGGAAGAAACTCAAGATATTATAAGTGAAAAAAGTTGAAACAATAATTTCTCGAGTGTGATCAAAATTTTTAAAAAAGGACCAGAAGGACGAAAAATGTTAACATGGGTTGTCTCTGATACAAGAGATTTACATTGCTTTGCTTAATTATAAACTTACAATTAAAAAATTATAACTATAAAAGTAGAATGTGATTGTTCAAATAACCTAGAAGCATATAAGCCAACAAGGAAAGTCCCCTGACATACTTCAATCTTCATCCGAGACTAACTCCCCCCAAGAATGTATTGATGCTTACCTAGGCAAGTTTATGTTTACAATATTTTAGGAAAATGGAGTCATGTTAGAGTCACATTCAGAACATATTTAGTTCTAAAACTTTCTTTTTGTCACTCAAAAATATATCATGGATATCTTCCATGAATGTGCATATAGGTATGCTTGGTTATTTTTTAACAGGAAGCTAAATCTCTTAGTTTCTTTTCTTTTCTTTCTTTTTTTTTTTTTGATTTATAATTTCAGTTTTTCCTTAATGTTCAATAATTCTACCATGAGCATATATTGCTTTTAGGATCAGAAAAATTTATAAACATTTTTTAAGGAGAGGAGTCTACTGCATTGCAAAGAGAGAGAGAGTCACTCCTGGCAATATCCCCTCACCATGTAAAGAGAAAAAGCGTTACTTCACTTAGCCATGGAACAGATGTCAGCTGAGGACCTGCCGTGTGTCAGCACCTCTGTGGGCACTGGGGAGACAGGGTCTGATCTCAGTGCCTGACTCAGAGTCAGTCAAGATAAATGACGAAACTGCACTGTGCCACCACGGCTGGGAGTAGGGAGCTCCCATGCCCAGCGAGGAGGTTACAGGCGGGAGCAGGGAGGGGGACTTTGGAGCTTTCTACGGGTCAATGATTTTCCATTAATGCCTACTAAGAGTAAAACAAATCTTTTTCCCTGCCCCCAGTCTCCAGTAATTTAGTTTGACTTAGCAACCAGTGTAATCTCTAAAATGCTTTGATAATAATGGGTAGGGATTATGGGAAAATCCAGGTGAAATGCCCAGCAAGGGCATGACACATGGTGTATTCAATAAATGATGCCACCCAGAGTTCCTTCCATTCTCTGACAGCATTGCCCCTTCATCAGAAAAGACAAACAGCTTCATCTGGAGCTGAGTGATCCCTCTGACTGTGGGTAAAGTGCCATGTTCAGAGGCTCTGAGACTGAATCTAGGGTCAGTGTGACTAAACTCTACCCAGGCATAGGAGAAGGGAGCGGAGTCATTATTTGCCCTTCGTAAACTGAGATATTTTCAGAAGTGTAAGCTTATTTTAAATTGCTCCCATGCAAACAGAAGTAGGAAAAACAGTTCTGTTACTACAAAATTATTTTAAAATATAGTGACAGGAAGTAGGATTGTCAGTGATTCTGGCTTATGGACAACACTTCTCTCACAACATCACACATGTCTCTCAAACCTACACCTGGTTACGAAAAAAGAGAAGAGCAAAAGAAAATACTGAGTTAAGAGATAAGCCTAAATGGGACTACGGAAAGTGACCTCAGCATGGCTTTGAATCAAACCTACAGTGGTCACAAGGTTTTTTCCCTAGCTGTCACTGATGAAGCAAAACAATTGAAATATGTGACTACTGTTAACATTGTTAAAGAGCACGACCTCACATTTGATCGAGAAGCTAGTTCTCCCACTCAAAGCGAGAGACCCTTACTGGCTTGCAAATGGATGTGAAACAAACTGTAAAAAGCAGTTCATTAAAAGGATGCAGAAGAGTAATGGCCACTCAGCAAGTCTAGAGACATTACTATTGTGTGTAAAGACATGTATGCCAAAGTCAGGGTCAACCGAAGCACTGTGCCACTAGATTTCTGACCTACTCAATCAACAATGGGTTTGCCTTGGTATCATAGTATCAGTGGAGTTTACCCAGGATCAGGTGTCCCTATATTAACCACCACCTGTACGAAGTTCTTAAATCCCTGAGGCATTTAAAAATAAAACCATTAATTTAGAAAAATATCTCCTAATGAAGCCTTCCTTGATGTTTGCTCAGATTGAAGCAGTCTTTACCTGCTCTGAGTTCCTATGACCTTTTAGCTACACCAGTCTTAGCTTACATAACACTACAGTTTGCACACAGTGAAGTTCTACCAGACCATAAGTTCTGTGAAAGCAAAGTCTAGGTCTGCTGTCTTTGGGTCTCTCCTTATATTTAGCTCAGTGCATAACAGATGCTTGGTAATTGTTTGTGATGTATAAAAATGAACACACACATACACACTAATCACTCTACACAAATGACACACAGCCTTTGTCATACTCACCCTAAGTCAGGGTTTCCTTCAGCAACTCCAATGTCTTAAGAGGCCAAGTGGCTAAGGTCTGTGAGTGAATGAAGCAGGTGTGAGGTGTGGCATCTGATGAATTGGTGAAGGCATACTTTGTCTAGAGGGCAGCTGCTGCCGCTCAGATCCACGTAATTGTTGCTCTGTGGAAATCTGTGCACTGATATGCCAGATCTTCCCATTTTTTCGAGGCTAAAAATCTTGACCTATGTGAAATCTCTCGGTTTTGAAATATTATCAACTAACACATATCTAAGTGTGTAGCAGGATGAGTAGAAGCTGTCTCTGGGCCAGACACAGACTACAGCTGCCAGCCTGCAACCTCTGTGTTAGGTATACGAGTCACCATGTCCTTGACCCACACAATTTTCTCCTTAATTTCTCTCTGCCAGGGATGAGTAATGCTCTTCAGCCTGGAAACCTCTATCCTCGTCTTCACTGTTTCTGTCCTCTTGCCTCGCTGAAGGATTGTCCCAAAGATAGGGTTTGCTGCTATTTGCCTGAAACTTGTCCTGCTTTTCTTGACTCTAGTTAGGATAAACACAATTTCCAACCCCAAACCTGTGCCTACTGCTCATAGCTAATACCTATTTTCTTGTGTTTTTGCCAAGGGAAGGCTATGTTTTCTCTTTATAGTATAAACCACTGCAAACCTTCTTTATATCCAATTTGCTTTGAAATACATTGATCTCAGTTAGGCTGAGTTTCTTTCATTTCACTTTAACCTGAGTATCCTTCTTTTGTGTCAATTAACTCCTTTCTACATTTTAAGTCTCTCTTTGCTGTTTTTTCCTTGGGAATAAGTTTTAGGTTTCATATTTGTCCACACAACTGTGCCCTTAACCACATACCCGCCAATCCTGAAGCTCACTGGTTCCCTCTTCTCTGTGGGCTTGCTCATCCATTGTGGGATCTTTAATGAGTAGCCAGGCTGATTTACAGAAGATATCATTCAATACCCTGTAACCCTGATCACCATTTTATCAATATGTTTTGACTCTTGGGACTTAGAGATGGCATTGGGCTATCCTATTCTTTTTTTTTTTTTTTTTTTTTTTTTTTTTTTTTAATTTTTATTTTTGGGACAGAGAGAGACAGAGCATGAACGGGGGAGGGGCAGAGAGAGAGGGAGACACAGAATCGGAAACAGGCTCCAGACTCTGAGCCATCAGCCCAGAGCCCAACGCGGGGCTCGAACTCATGGACCGCGAGATCGCGACCTGGCTGAAGTCGGACGCCCAACCGACTGCGCCACCCAGGCGCCCCGAGCTATCCTATTCTTAAGACGCCCATGACATTCTGGTCTCTTCTGTGAAAACAACAGCAGGGGCAATTGATTTTGACTCCATGGTTTTAGCAAGAAAGAAGAGCTTCTGGGCAATGTGTAATACACACATATGTCTAATTACACATACTTTTGTGGAATAAAAGTCCTCTGTGTTATCTCATCCAGTTCATCTTTTCAAAGTTTTTCTCCATCTCCAGAGCCAAATAACCCTTACAACCTGCCATATTTCAAATAGAAAGACTGATGTTCACATTCAGGTTTCTGCTACTCCACTGAAAAGGCTTTTCACACTGAACTCCTTTAACTAGTTCCTGTCCCAGTGTGGGTGGGCTTACAGATCCAACTTGAAAATCTTATTTCTCTGAGGCACCTGGGTGGCTCAGTCCATTAAACATCTGACTTTGGCTCAGGTCATAATCTCATGGTTCATGGGTTTGAGTCCAACATCAGGCTCTGTGCCATCAGCATGGAGCCTGCTTTGGATCCTCTGTCCACCTCTCTCTCCTAACCTCCCACTTGCTCTCTCTCTCTCTCAAAAATAAATAAACATTTTTTTTAAATCTCATTTTTCCTAATCTGTAAAAGGTGGATCCCAAAGAATTCACATGATTGGGCTTGAAAATGAAGAGTATGTTAAAAGAGTTTTTTAAACAGGTAAAGATTTAGACACACATTTTCAGTGCATTTTGAAAGCATACAATAATCAAAATAATAATAATCAAATATGACAAAATAATTAAAAGTAGTGTACAGGAAAATTAGCCTACAGAAAACACAAATAATCCAGAGTAATCTTCTGAGGATACGTAGAGGACAGTCAAGAGGAACTAAAATGTACTAAATATTCATTCCATGATTAGTCTGGACTCGTATTACTTAATACTCCTCACAAGTTTCATCAGAATAAGACAAATAATTCCAAAATAAAATTAAAAGCAGCAGTAGGGAGTGGGAGGATGGGGGTAGGGGGTAAAAATTAACCAAGGAGAGAATGGAGGCCTCAGAACTCTGGGGGACCTGGTGACCTTCTGAAAACTATCTGCCAATATCAGAGCTTCAACTGAAGTCTGTATTTGGTAAACAGAATTGTTGTTGTGAACAAATTTAAAATCAAACATCTACTTAGTGACTGGCTATAGTATTTGTTTTAACGTTTGTTTTTGAGAGGGAAAGCATGAGTGGGGGAGGGACAGAAAGAGGGGGAGGGGGAACAGAGGCTCACAAATGGTCTCAGGGCTCATGCTGACAGCAGTGAGACCGATGTGGGGCTTGAACTCACAAACCGTGAGATCATGACCTGAGCTGAAGTCAAAGTCTCAACTGAATGAGTCACCCAGGAGCCCTAAAGTATTTTTTAAGAGTTTCCATGATCACTTAAAAGGGAAACTGAACTTCACATCTTGCTACCCTCATCTTCAAATACCGAAGTCTTCAGGAGTCTCAAACTTCTAAGCCACTTTACTTGCCCAATTTCATTCCCGGTCCCATGGTCTGAACAAGGGGGACAATTGCACTTGTTTGTTATGGGTTAAATAGGGTTTAGTGGTTCAGAGAATCCCCTCCCTGAAGAAGCAAGTCATGGTATCTGAGAACTCTTCTAGGACCAAATGAAAATCTTGTTGTATCTTGTGATCAAGAGACGAAACTTCATTTCTGCAGGCACCATACACATGATCTCAAGTCCTGGTCACTAGGGTTGCTTTTGCACTTTTTTTTTTTTTTTTACTTTTCCATCATTCCATCTATTCTTCATCATGAGAAAGTGACTAGGTTTTAAAATAGCAGACATTTTCTTTACATGAAAATGAACCAAAATATTCAAACATCAAAGCTGAGTTCACTTTGAAGCAATGTGAAGCTGCCTCTTATTTAAGATTGACTTTCTTCCCCAAATCACGTTAGTTCTAGCTCTCAGTTTATAGATTTTGTGTTTGGTATTCAAGGTTAACTCCCTAGTTGATTAGATGTAAGCCAATATTAACCGCGGCAACCGCCACTGTGAAAATGAGATGCTATACAACATTTGGTCTTAAAAGTCAAGAACCTATGAGTTAACTGGATGATCTAATCTAGCTTCAAATTAACCACATTAAAATAAATTAAATGCTCTTTCCTCTTCACGTTGCAAAGCACAAACATGTAATACTCTGTAATTTGAGAATGACTGTTCTCATATGATTCAGGGGATGGCATGGTATCTTTAATTCCTTTATCAATATTATCCCAGGCCAACAGATGGATGATCAAGCAATTACATAGAAATGAGCATGTGCTGTACTTACCATGTTTTTTTGTTCCCCCTGAAGTTTGCTTACTCAAGTCTGTTTTGCTATATTCACCAGTCAGGGGTGTTTACAGCCAAGAAATGACAAAGAAAAAAATTAAAGAGCTCAGAGAAATCCATGATATATTTTAGAGGCAGGGACAGAGGACAAACTCACCTCTCTTTTCTCAATCTATAACTCTGTTGCAAGATTTTTATGCTAATAGACAGGTATCTAATAACCCTTGCTTTTTTTCCAAATGGGAAAATTGTGACCTAGATTTTGTCAAGTTAATAAGACAATGGGGCGCCTGTGTTGGTTAAGTGTCTGACCGCGGCTCAGGTCATGATCTCATGGCTCGTGAGTTCAAGGCCCACATCAGGCTCTGTGCTGACAGCTTGAAGCCGGGAGCCTGCCTCAGATTCTGTGTCCTTCTCTTGCTCTGCCCCTCCTATGCTCATGCTCTGTCTCTGTCTCTCTCTCTCAAGAGCAAATAAACATTAAAGAAAAATTTTTTTTAAAAGACAGTAAATCAGTGAGCAGGTATTTATTGAGTATCTACCTATATGCTGAGTCCATTGCTAGGCTCTGCAGACACACTGGTGACAACTCAGATTGTAGCCCCATCTACTAAGGGAGCCAGAAAACTAGTGGGGAAGACAAATATTAAGGAAGTAACTTCATTTACTAAATGTGAAAGAGTTGAATTTTTCATCATAGCTCTGGGGATCAAGACAAGTGACATGCTATATCACTTTGGGCCCCAGCAGAAAACAGAGTCACACTTACATAAGTAAATGGGAGGCTTTAATATAAAAGCAAAAGTCATAAAGGTGTGAGCAGGATTTAGTCCCCAAAAGGACTAGTAACAAGGGATAGTGGCATCCTCCAGGGTAATCACAAGGGATGATAGAGTGCTCTAGGTCTAGCAATACCAGGGAACCAATTACCCCAGTCCCTTCTCCTGTCTCCTACCCTGCACCCCACACACACACTCACAGGAGTATGGCCATGCTCTGGAGCACCTGGAGGAAGAGATACATGGAGAGGTCGGCCTGATGGGAACCGTTGTCCCAATGCAGGAATGTAACCAACCCTCAGCAAGAGCTGAGGAATAAACACCCCAGCCTCACCCTCCTCTGTCCTGACTCCCACTTGTGAATACAGGCCTGAGACTAGATACAACACGTAAGGAGGCCATCCCCATGCTCAAAGGACCTTGCTTGCTCCTTTCACCCTATATCTGGCGCAGGGTGAGCCCAATTAAATCCAGACAGCAAGATAGCCTGTTGATGTGGCCATGCAGGCCACAGAGCAAGGCTGAGAGAATACGGGGCAAATGAATAAACATGAACAGCAAACACACCTCCTTAATTTTTCTAAATCACATGACATCTGCTCTAAGTCTCCATCAACCTGGTTGGAAAGACATTCAATGTCAGTAAATGTTGGGCCCCTTTCAACTCTTCCATGGGATTATAGAAGAATCCTGGGAATTTGTGGCAGAAATATTGGGAAAGGGTACAGGTCTTGGAGTCTGTTGCCATCTCTAACTTTGCCCCTGGGCCACTCAAATATTTCCCTCCTTTAGATGTGCACATGTCCAGGGACTGCCTATATTATTATTTTCTTGACACATTCTTCAAGTCAATCTATTTAGTTTATAAAACACCAATGGCCATAAACCAAGTTTTTAATGTGCAAATTATATATTTTTCCTATATGCATTAAGATAAATAAGTAAATGTCTGCCTAAAATCCTCCTGCATTGTTACCATTGTTCAGGCATTTTTGGCTTATTCACTATTTCAGCTTGGTTTCCCCGGACAAGCTCAGGGGTACATCTCCTAGGAGTTGT
The DNA here is from genome assembly GCF_022837055.1 of Prionailurus viverrinus. Classification (NCBI taxonomy): domain Eukaryota; kingdom Metazoa; phylum Chordata; class Mammalia; order Carnivora; family Felidae; genus Prionailurus; species Prionailurus viverrinus. Next base: position 63,060,395 of record NC_062578.1, on the reverse strand, counting down.
CCTCTCAGACTCTGATTCTGCACCTTCTCCCACCTTCTGAGACACATCAGGGCCTTGACCATTTTTAGTCTCAGAGGTCACCCTAACTCTGTCCATCCAAACATTGGCCTCCTCCCCCCACTCCATGAGAAACCCACAGTTAATCATTGTGAAAGGACCCAAACCTTAAAAGCTCCTAATTCTTCTAGTTCACGAGAACTTGGAAATTTAGAAACACAGTATTGGCTTCTCTGTCACAGGTTAGGAGAAGAGAAAGGAGTTACTAATATTACCTATGTATAGTATGTGTTCTTCTTAATCATTCACTCTGTCACTAAATAATAACAGCTGCTATAAGAAGACAAATAATGGTGGGAAAAAATGTCAGGGGGGAGAGAGGGTACGATCTGTACAAACAATGAAAGGATTGGCCGCAGGCAGCCTTGAGAAAGGCGTGCAGAAGTCAGAGTGCCTGAGCTTGGCAGGCATCTCTCTAGTTTCGGAGGAGACCTTCCAAGTTTTGTTGGTACCTGCCTTTTCAGCTGTGCTAATGATGATAAACTGTTGCCTCGGAATCACAGCCAACCCTTTGCACTGCATAAGTGCTTATCACTATCACCCTCAAACAACAGATAGTAATTGGGAAATATGAGTGTGTGGTTTAGTATAAAAACTCACAGGTGTTGTTTTGATCCAAAGTGACACCAACATCTAATTGACCAGGCTTCTGGGGACAGATCTCCTAAGAGATATGTAACGAAGCTATTGATGGTTTAAAAACATTTTTTCTTTTTAAATAAAATAGCGGTCACTTAAGCCATGCACTGCAGTGGCCCATGTTGAGGGTCCATGTAGTGAAAGCTTTGAACCCGGAAGAGGGATCACCCAGCTGGGTTGCGATCACCAAATACTATTATTGCTAAGGAAGTGGCACTCACACGTAGAGGCACCAGGCGAGGAATTCCTCAACCTCTTGCTCCTTTCACAGACTCACTTCCTTCTTCTTGTCTCCCATTGGCTGAAGCCAATGAGAAGCCAGCCAGAAAGGGAGGTGGGGAAATGTAGTCCCCAGGGATCAGCCTTGCAGGGTGCAGAGCAGAGCAGAGAAGAACAAGATCAAGGTGATGAGCAGAGGGATTATTTTAGTTATTTTTATCTCCTCTATTCAGGCTCTGGGGATCCACTGAGCTCATCTGAACCTGAGTGAGATCAGAAAGAAATATGGCTAAAGGAGGGAAGAAAATGGTCACTCCCCCTGGACAGAGTGTACGAAAGTGATGTTTTTTTCAATAATTTTCAAGGTAACATACTGCCAAGGCTATAAGACTAGGATATAAAAACATGATAGGAAAAATGTGAAACTGACCATGAGATGCATATAAAAATATTAAAGGCACCTTTTACTGTGGTTTTATTCCTTTAATCACCACTGGTGTAGGTATCAGATACTGGGTTAGTAGAGAATATTTCATAACAGGATGGCAAAACTGAATTTCTAGAAAATTATCCCTCTGTAAGCCTCCCATCAGAGTATGTAGGACACAGTGATGCACCATCCAGATTCCTCATTAGGAGTGAAGGTCTCAGCCCCTCACCTGCTGGGAATGCTGGTAACAGATGGTTCTTAGGTATCAGTTCTCTCCAGGGATTGCTTTAGCTCTGGGACAGTCACTCCCGCAAGGCCACTTGCCACTTCCCAGTCACAGAACAGCTCACATCCCATGACTGATTAACACAGGCTTATAAAAGACCAGCTCTCTGACCCCAACCAGGGACAGTTCTGAAGGGTTGTGCATTTTCAGGATTCCTCCTAGGGATGGCTGAGCCTTCCACTGAGACTGTATCTCAGCCTGACTTCTCCCTCTGTGTAATCACGCTCACCTCTCTTCCCTTCCACAAGTTGATCCTATGGAACACTCTCTAATAAAAACCCCAAAAGGCTGGTCTCCATCGCAGAGTATGCTTTCCTGGGACCCAACCTGCATCACAGAGAGCCCCTAACAAATAAATACTCATATCTCTCTATATCGTTCAACATACCTTTATTATAAAACATCTAAATGAAGAAATTATTTTCCTGCTAATATTTTATTAGACTCTCTGCGCATTAGCCTCCCTTTCCAAGTTTCTAATTTTGCTTTTGAAATGTACTTGAGAAAATTAATAGACCTGGATATTTCAAAATAAAACCCAAAGCACACTAAGTCTTCTACCAGAAAAATCAGAGGGTGAAAAGGAGAACCAAGGGCCAAGCTAAAAAGGAATGGGGACTTAAGAAAAATAGGTACAAGAGCTATGCATATAGTACAATTTGGTTTTAACTTTGCAGGACAAAAAGGGGAGAGAGTGAGGGAGAGAGTGATAAATTCACAGATTTACACACTCACTGGAAAACACACTTAAAAAGGAAAGGGGATGTCTGGCCCCATGGACTTCCTGCCCTAGAAATCCACTTCTGTTAGGAATCAGAAGAAATCCACTTTTGTTAGGAATCAGAATCCTTTTCCTTCATGAAGCACCACTGAAGCACACCAGATTTGTCATGGGTGCAAATTCCCTCCACACTGTCTGAGCTCTACCCTCAAAAATGTCAAAGCCAGAGTAGTCAAAGCCAGAGCCTTCTTCAGTGATTGATAGGAAAGGTCAATCTTGCAAAATGATAATGAAATCATATCATATTCTGTGATGACAGAATAACAATAGCTAACTTTTAAGTGTCATGCATGTGCAAGGCACTGTACTAAATGCTTTAATGATAACACATTTAAGGGAAAAAAGGAGGAGATGCTGAGAATTATAAATCATGTATTGAGTTATCTCAGTTACGAAATGATTATGGGAATCCAAAAAAGGGAAAAATCAAAGAAGAGCTATAGGGGTTTTGCAATATGTTAAGTTGGCTTGGGTGAATCACAAATTTGTTGACCAACAAATTCCCTTTCTTGTATGTTTCAGGTTGCGTTAGACAACCAAGGAGTTTCTTATTAGAGATTTGGAAGGCAATCCTTTTATAACTCAGATACACTGTTGCTGGTTGTCTTGTCAGCATGAGAGTGGCTGAGCCTTCAATGGTTCCACCTCTCCCTGAATCTTCCAACTTTTTTTGTTCCCCCCACAGAAGTGGGATGGATCCTCCCACATGAAAATTTGGTTTAGACATTGAGACTACGTACGCACAAGGAGAGAATGAAGAGGTCTGTTACTCAACATATGAGGTTTTCTGGGGAGAGCAAGGCAGCCTATCATGGAGGTTGGAAAATGGCTTCAGAGAGCACAGAAAAGAGATTCACTTGGGGTTTTATGGTGGTTGGAGGGTGAGGCTGTGGTATTAGCTCCTATACATGTGCTGGGGCTCATATGGCTTGAACTTCCCACATGCACCGAGGGCAAGAGTATCCAGTCTTTCTTACCAGCCTGCCAGGTATGAGACAGAATGGGGAAGGGGGAGTGGTAAAACTTGAAAGCTATTAGCAGTCAAAAAAAAAAAAAAAGGAGTTAATCTCTCTAGTAGAAGCTTCTTTGATTCCTGACCACGTGTGAGTGTTTTACCCCATGACTAAGGGCCTTGGCTGTTGCAGAGCACTCACAGCACCAAGATCGGGACGATGAGAACGGACACAGGTTTCCATGTATTCTTGTGGGTTTCACCTCATGCTTGTGGGTTCCAGCTTGATTTTATGCTCCCCACCTTACATCCATCTTCCCTTCAGGAATACCTGAACTGTGTGGACTTTGAGCTCTGGCATTAAGTGCAAAGCAACAGCCTTAGAGAGAATACTTAACCACCTCCATCATTGTGTATGGCCAAATCCCTGAAACAAATATGTGTGTGTGCGCACACATGTGTAAACATTAGTGCTTCTGCTTCTCTGACTGAATTGTGACTGATACAGAAATCCAAATCCTAATTGTTTGGGGGTGGGAACATGGTTCAAGAAAGGTTTGGCATCTCTGACCACAAAATACTCCCATTCTATATATTTAATGGTTCTCATGGGGCTCCTAATTAAGTATCCAGGTGTTTAAAGCCCCTAGTCCTACACTTCTACTCTGCATTGTAGCCAAGCTGGGCTGCTAGCAGCCCTCTGACCAGACAGACATATTTACGTACCCAAAGGCCCTAGCCAATCGTCCCTGTTAGACATGATGAACTTATTTGTATGGAGGTATGTGTGTTCATTGGATAACCCTCCACCTCATCAGCCTCATTTTGAAAAATATGACTCCATGTGTGTAACTGGTGAGATTTGTTTTTTCAAAGAAAGACTCTATATATTGAGCCTCTCTTAATTACTATTTTTGTTAGAAACTAATTCTCAAGGCCCTCTTCACAAAGCATACTTTCTAACTTTTAGATCATAGGGTCTGTGTCAGTCATGATATCTACATATGGATTTCTTCCCTTTCATTTTTGTCTCCTTTTCCTTATTTAACATATCAAATGCCACAGCAATTTCCTACGATGCCCAATTTACGCCAAGTGAAGATTTTTCATACTTGAAGACAGGACTTAAAAGTGCCAGCATTTAAAAGCTTAAGTTCTTATCAAGGCAAATGATTATAGTCATTTGTGTAATTCTTGTTGACAGTTTTCTTTGACTTTGGTCTCCATGTCATAAAAATTAATGTCTATAATTTGCTTTATGTTCCCACAGAGAGGGACAGCAAAAGAAAGAGGGAAAATACCCGCTCTGTTAGAGAGTGTGGCCAGAATTGATCATGTCAGTGAAAATCCAGAATAAAATTAATGCAGCTAAGAGGCAAAGAAAAGGATGGAATAAAAAAAGCATTAAACAAATATACCAGGGGAGAAATATAAACTCTACAGAAGACAGGCTTGCTAATAAAAAGATAGAGGACTAAATTATTATGACTCTGAACTTAGCTGAATGATTGTAGTCATTTTTCAATTCCTGTTTACCAAGTCAAATTAGAAAAATAAACTTGCACAATAAGAATAACGGAGACACTGGAGAATAAGTACTGGCAAAATGTAGGTGGGGAGTCTGTAGAGTAACTGCACACATAAACATTTGGTCTGGATGATATGCATTTCAGCATAGTAAGAAAATTAGCAAACCTCTATTGAATTGCTTCTACTTGTCTTTAAACAAAGCACTCGAGACGCACCATAAGATTAGAGGAAAACAGACGTGGTATCATTCCACAGAGCAGGTAAGAATGGCTGAGCCAGCTATTGTAATTCAGAAACTCTACTTTAGCACTATAATGAACAAATATAATAAGATGAAAAATCTTTAAACAGTTAGAACACAATGGGACCGTAAGCAAAAGATAAGATGGGCTTACAAAGAAAATAGCACGTTAGACTGAAGTCATAGATTTTTGCCAACAAATTAGAAAATCAATGACCGAAGGAAATGAAGTAGATGTTTCATAATTGGCCTTTGGTGAAGCTTGTGACAAAATCTCATAAAATTCTATTTGTTAAATTGGTTTGAATTGGCTTAGAGATGAATATAGTCATCTGGACTGAAAATTGGTTGCCTCGTTGAAGGAATATGCCTAGAAGACTCTGACAAGGATGAGTATTTATATTTTTCAATGCTCCTAGATTTTCCTTCTTCCTTTCAAGGCCTTGAGGAAAATGAGGGTGAAGTTACAGATTCAGGCACTACCCATATGCAGACATTAAATTTTATATTTTTAGCCAGCTAAATGGTAGTGTGTCCATTTGAAGAACACAGATGTAGAAGGAAATGAAGGAATGGAGTAAAATGAAATATTTCTGATAAAGACATGAAGTATAAAATTTTGGCTGTTTCTGATTATGTCTGTGCAAACAAACTGAGGTAGGGTTTTGTTTGGATGGGTTGGTTTTTTTTGTTTTTGTTTTTGTTTTTTTTACTTTACTTTGGTTGAGCTATCATCTGTACATGTTCTGGATTAAAAATAGCGGGGCACCTGGGTGGCTCAGTCGGTTAAGTGTCCGACTTCAGCTCAGGTCATGATCTCATGGTCCGTGAGTTCAAGCCCCACGTCGGGCTCTGTGCTGACAGCTCAGAGCCTGGAGCCTGCTTCGGATTCTGTCTCCTTTTTCTCTGCCCCTCCCCTGCTCGTGCTCTGTCTCTCTGTCTCAAAAATAAATAAAAATATTTAAAGAAAAAAAAACCAAAAAAAATAGCTAGAGTATAACTAAGAACTTAACCCTTTAGTGATCCCCCTTCTTGATCCTTGGACCTTGAATGATCTCACCAGCTACTCTTCCTACCCCACCAAAAATCATCCTTGTCAATGGAAAGAGAAGCTTCTTAAAGACATACTTTGTGTGACAACAATGTTAAGAGCCCTGCTCACTCAAGCCAGGTAACAAGGAGAGCCTAGAGCTTGCTGATCCCCTCTGATCTGACAGGTGGAAATGAGTAAGGGACAAATTTTGTCAGGCAGTATCTTAGGGTGTGAATGGGGGCCTTTTGCTCACTGGGACAAAAGCAATGAACAAACAGCATGATTTTGTAAGATGCCTAAAAACTAGGTCACCTAATCTGATACAGAAGGTAGGAGAAACCATGGAAATGGATAAGCAAAGTGGCAGAGAGGAAGGCTTGAACTGGATATTAAAGGATAAGCAGGAGATCATCTGAGATTTAGGAAAGAAAAGCAGGGGAAAGAATGTTCCAGGCAGAGGGAACCTTACACACAAAGGTACAGAAGCAGGTACATCCTGAAATTGAGAGCAGCTGCAGGTAATTTGTTAGATTGACTCTACATCCTGCCACCAAGCCACTACCACTTAAAAGTTTTAGTAATGTTCTATTGTGCACAGGATAGTGGGGTAGTAGAGAATCCCTATTATGGTCTATAAGATCTACATGAGGGGCGCCCGGGTGGCTCAGTCGGTTAAGCATCCAACTTCAGCTCAGGTCATGAACTCACAGTTGGTGAGTTCGAACCCCGCGTCGGGCTCTGTGATGACAGTTCAGAGCCTGGAGCATGCTTTGGATTCTGTGTTTAACTCTGTCTCTGCCCTTTCCCTGTCCTCTCTCTCTTTCAAAATTAAATAAACATTAAAAAAAAAAGACCTACATGATCTGGCCCATATCTAACATTGCTGCTTCATCTTGCTGCATCCTATTGGGAGACAATTCTCCATGAGTCAGTCACATTTCTGCACTTCTTTCAAGGAGAAGTATTAACTGTCCTTTTGTTCCAGAGTATCTTTTCAATGATGATTGTATAGGTAACTGCCCTGGAATTTAGAGATAGTTTCTCTTTCTGGAGCAGAAGGCAGGTTTGCTCACTGTCTAGTATAATAAAGACAATATTTCCCTCCAGACCAAAGCTCAGACGGGCTTACTTCCTATTTTAAAAGATTCAGGTTCCCAAGCTCAGGATTCCTTAATGGTAACACAAATTCACTGTGTGTTCAGCTCCACCTTGGTCTCTCCACGTTGCTATGCTGAGACCATGGCAGTGGCAGTGGCGGTGGTGGTGGAGGACACACAGTGGAAGTGGATGATGCAAATGTGAAGCTCCTGCTACTTGCTGGGTCATGAGTAATGGAGTCTTATCTCTGATCCCAGAGTCTTGTATCTTCTGTCAATATCCATAGATGTGACATGCTACTTTGTGTACGTGTAGAGTACAATCTCGAACCCATCACAGCTCTTGACACACTCTCATTTTCTGAACTCCAATCACACTCAACATTATTAGACATCAGAAAAATGCAAATTAAGATAATAGAGAGCTACCACTACATACGTATTAGAAAGGCAAAAATACAAGATAGTGACATCATTAAATGCAGGAAAGAATGAGGAGAAACCAGATCACTCATACTTTACTGATGGGAGCATGAAATGGTACAGCCACTCTAGAAACAGTACAGCAGTTTCTTAAAAAAACTAAATATGCAATTATCATACAATCCAACCACTGCACTCTTGGACACTTATCTTAGAGAAAAGAAAACTATGTTCACATGAAAACCAGTACATAAATGTTTACTGCAGTTTTATTCATAACAGACAAAAACTGGAAACAGGATACCCATATTCAGTATGTGAATGGTTCAACAAATTGTGGTACAACCATACCGTGGAACACTACTTGGTAATAAAAAGGAACAAACTTGTTACATGCAACAATTTGGAGAAGCCTCAAGAAAGTTACGAGTAAAAAAAAAAAAGCCAATCTAAAAAAGTTACACAATGCATGATTCCATTTATATAACACTTTGAAATGGCAAAATTTTAGAAATGGAGAATAGATAAATGGTTTCCACAAGTTAGAGACAAAGGGGGGAACATGGAGAGAGGTAGATGCTGTTAAAAACCAGTGGCATAAGGGATCTTTATAGTGATGACACTGCCCAGTATCTTGACTGCGATAGGAGATATTTCAACCTATATATGCAATAAAATTATATAGAACTACATACACACACAGATATTCACACACAAATGAACACAGGTAAAACTGGGGAACTATGAATAAAGTCAGTGGATTGTATTAATGTCAATATCTTGATGATGATACGGTGCTATGGTTTTGTATAATGTCATCATTGGGAGAAACTGAGTAAAGAGTACATGGGCTCTCTCTGTGTTATTTTTTATAAGTGATGTAAATCTAAAATTTTCTCTATAAAAATTTCAATTAAAAACTTCTGGGACATGCCAAAGATTTTTTTTTTTATAAGAAAAAAAATCTATCAAAGTGTGTTTAAAGGCAGAAACAGAAAAAAGATGAATCATTTCCTATTTATACCACATCAAGCCCAACCAGTTTAAGTCACTGTTACAACATTACATAATTCCACATTTATTTCTGTGTATTTTGATGGATTCATTTTGCCTTATTATACTACAAGCTTCTTTATGTCAGGGCTATATCTGCTTTGCTCATTATTTTAGCCCTAGGGCCTGACAGTTATTAGGTGATTAAACATTGCTCAATAAATTAATGAAGGAAATTTTAAGAGGCAATGTTAATGAATCAGAATTTCACAACCATGAACATAATATTTTAAGTAGTAACAATGTCAAAGAAAGTGCCAGGACAACAGTGGACCAAGTGTACCCAAGTGTCATACTGAGCGGGGTTCACATTCTGCCTCTGCCACTTGTCTGATGGGTAACCAGGCTCTCTAAGTTTTGACTTCCTCATCTCTGAGGCATCTCTTTCAGTGGCATCCATCCTAGAGGTTGTTATGAGAACTGAGATTGCATGGGTGAAGCACAGTTCTTGGAACACAGATGTTCAATAAATGCTGCTGCTTCTTCTACTAAAATTATTGATTCCACTTTTCAAAACTCATGTCACCAAACCAGTTGTTCCAACTGAAGAAGGGAGACACTGGTCAGAAGGCTTTAGACCGATAAAGAGATTTTTTTTCCCAACAAGTGTTTCTGTAGTAAAAGTGTTCTTTAAGTATATTATTCCAATGAGAAATAAAAACAATGAACTAATTAAATAAAAACATTAAAAATTTCATATTCACCCAGATTCTGGGCCATAAAATATATCTTAACATATTCTTAAAAAAATAGAGATCATTTAAATATGTTCTCATCCCACAATAGATATGAGAAATCAATAACAGAAAGATAGTTAAAAAATCCCCCAAATATCTGAAGATTAAACAACACACTTACAAATAACATGGATCAAAAAAGAAGGTATAAGACAAATGAAAAAGTATTTTGAACGAAATGAAAACGAAGACACAACTTAATCAAAAACTGTGGGATTGTGTGAAAATACTGCCCTAAAAAAACACTTATAGCATCAAATGCATATATTAAAATTGAAGAAAGATAAAAAATTCATAACCTAAACTTCTGCCTTAGAAGCCAGAGAAAGAAGAATTTATGCAAAAGCAAGCAGAAGAAAAAAAAAATAATACAAAGGAAGAATCAATCATAAAAACAGGAAAACAATAGAGAAAAATCAATAAAATCAAAAGCTGGTTCTTTGGAAAGTACAATAAAATTGATAAGCTTCTAGCAAGGTTAACCAGAAAAAAAAGAGAGAAGTCATAAATTTAACAGTATCAGAAATGAAAAAAGGGTCATCACTACTGATATTGGGGATATTAAAAAGATAATAAAGGAATATTATGACCAACTTCGTGTCCATTAATTTGAATACTTAGGTGAAATGGACCAATTCCTTGAAAGACACAAAATACTAAAACTGACAAAGGAGAAATAGATAATCTGAATAGGCCTGTATTATTAAATAAAAACTTTCTAAAAATAAAAAGCACTAAATCCAGACAATCTCACTGGTGAATTCTACCAAAAATTTAATGAAGTCATGACACAATTCTCTACGATCCCTTTCAGAAAATAAAAGTAGATGGAACACTTTTCAACTTATTCTATGAAATCAGCATTAGCCTAATACCAAAACCAGATAAAGTTATTACAAAAAAGAAAAGCTACAAACCAGTATCTCTCATGAATATAGATAAAAAATCCTTCACAAAACATTAGCAAATAAAATATAATGATGTATAAAAATAATTACAACATGAACAAATGGGATTTATTCCAAATATGCAAGGCTGGTTCAAATATATATTAAAAATCAATATAATCCACACAACAGACAAAAGGAAAAAAATATATATATGATCATATCAGTATATATAGACACAGATTTTCGTAAAATCCAACACAATCATGATAAAAACCCTCAGCATACTAGGAATAGAGGGGAATTTTCTCATCCTAATGAAGACAATATACAAAAAATGTTATAGGTAGTGTAGGAGCCAATGGCAGTTCACCCCAAGATGAGCCACTTTGGCATGAAGACTATTTCAAGTTAAAAAAGTAATCAAAACCCAACAGATTCAGGAAAAGCTCTTCACTGCCCCCTCAACTGCCTAAAAAGAATTTAGATAGAGGACCTGCTCCAGGAAGAGAGCTATCACCATAGATAACTACATTATGATATGAACTAGGTATGGTGGACAGGGAGGATCCTAGCAAGCCCTGTTTAATCAGCCTTCTCCTTGCCCCCATTGTTTCTGAGTGGCCCAGCAAACATTTGTTTGCCAAACATTTACTTTTTTTCATTCTTTTTGAGGATTGCATTCCTTCCCTTGGAAATCCCTGACCCATATCCCTTTTTCCTTAGTTCAGGATGGCAAATATATATCATTTTGCCTGTCTTTGAAATTTCCATGTCTGTGTGGTTTCTTGTATGCACACTATTAAATCAGATTTTCTCCCATCAATCTGTTTCATCAATTTGATTCTTGGTCTGGCTAGAAGGATCTAGAAGGGAACAGGTCATTCTTGCTCCTTGATGGAAACATCATACTCAATGGTAATATACCGAACTCTTTCCACATAAGATGAGGAAGAAGGCAGTGATATCCTATCTTTACTGATCCTTTTTAACATCATCCTGAAAATCCTAGCTAGTGCAATAAGACAAGAAAAGGAGACAAACAGTAGAATAGAAATTGATTTAAAAGACAGAAATAAAACTTATTCTCAAGTGACATGATTGCCTATGCAGAAAACCCTAAAGTATCAGCAAAAGGACTCTTGGAACTGATAAGCAAGTTTAGCAAGGTCATGGGATACAAGGTTAATATATATATAAGTCAATTACTTTCCTATGTATCAGTAGTGACCAATTGGAATTTGAATTTTAAAAAACAATACCATTTACAATATCACAAAAAATGCAATACTTAGGCATAATTTAATACATATATGAGAAAAATTATAAAATTCTGATAAAACAAATCAGAGGAAGATCTTGGAAAATGGAGACAAAATCCAGGTTCATGGATTGGAAAACTCAGTATTATTAAGATGGCAATACTTCCCAAATTGATTTATAGATTCAGTGTAATTCCAGTCAAAATCCCAGCAAGCTTTTTGTAGATATGAACGAACTGATTCTAAAGTTTATATAGAAATGCAAAAGGCCTAGAATAGCCAACACAGTACTGAAGAAGAACAAAGTTGAAGGACTCACACTGCTGATGTCAAGACTTATAACAAAGCTACAGTAATCAAGACAGTTGTGATCCTGAATAAAGAACAGATTCATAGATCAATGGAATAAAATAGCTTAGAAGTAGACTCATACAAATATAGTCAATTGATCTTTGAAAAAGGAGCAAAGCCAATGTAACAGAGAAAAGACCATCTTTACAAAAAGGGTGCTAGAATAATTAAAAGTCCATATGGAAAAAAAAAATCTCTGCACTCTTATAGCTTTCACAACAAGGAACTCAAAATGGATTACATACAAATGTAAAACTATAAAACTTCTATACAAGAGCAGGGGAGAGGCAGAGAGAGAGAGGGAGAGAGAGAATCCCAAGCAGGCTCCTCCACACTTTCAGTGTGGAGCTGACCTGGGGCTTGATCCCGCCTACCTTGGGATCACAACCTGAGCCAAAATCAGGAGTCAGACACTTAACCCCCTGAGCTACCCAGGCACCCCAATAAAAAAAAAAAATTCTTACAGACACATTTTCACTTTTAGCCACAGAGTCAGGAGTTTCTCATTCACTTCAATTGCCTTTAACATTAAATATTAATTATCACAACACCTTAATTACTAGTGTAGCTTCGAGCATCAACAGAATGCTTAGTGTATGTAAGTGCTGTGCTAAGCATTTCATAAAAGTCCTTCAGTTGAATCCTTACAGCAACTCCATTAGGTGGATATTCGTACGTTTCCCATGCTAGGGGTGGTAACTATGAAGCTCAGAGGATTTAAGCAAATTGCTGTGATCACATTGCTGGTAAGGGGTTCTAATTTCCAGAGCAATTTAACTCCAAAAATTCATATTCACACCTACTTTGCTACATTTGCAAATTTCACTGACAGCAGTTCTCAACCTCCAGGAATTAAAACAAAATAAAACAAATAAAAAAGCATAAGAGTAAACAAATGAATAAATGCCAGGCCAGCAGAGCAGCCAGCCCATTGAGTAAAGTGGCTTTGAATTCCTTATGCATTTCCCACAACAGCTTTTCACCATTGTACAGATTGCTAGTCCCCAATTGTGATCTCATTACAAACAATATTGGTTGCTGAGATGTAGACCATGCTCCCTATCACTTACTCATATTCAATTAATCTCATGAAAACTGGGAGGGAAAAAAAAATGCTATGCCTTAGGGGCCAGAAAAATCTTAAAGGTTGTCACTGTCAACAAACTCTATTCTCGGAAAACCAGGCCACACAAGGTCCATTCTAAATGCCTTTCCTCTTGGAGGAAGAGAGAGTCTTAGGACAAAGAAGGGAAAAAGTACCCCGAAGAAATAGGTTAATCCTTCATTTTGTTTAAAAAGACTTGCATTTACCTGTCTGTTTAAGAACCCCGCCCCCCCCCCCCCCCCCCCCCCCCCCGTGCATTTGTCAAGCAGGGGCTGTGACTGATGGAAAAGCAATCTCACACTGAGATTTGTAAAATCTCACACTGCTCTTCTGGCATTTTTAAAAAGGCAGAAAGCTCACAGCAGGCTAAACTGGATAGTTCCTTGCAGGTTAAAGTTGGAAACCTCTGAGGAAAGTATTTCAAGCTCTGTCTGATGTAAAAACCAGCACCAGAGCTTACTTTTAATATGGAAAATCATAAATCGCTGGAATAAATGCCTGTTTGGGATGAGGCTGGCCACGTGAATGGAACATGGAAAACGCATACATAATTTTGAGTAGAAAAAGCGAACACATTTTCTAACTTTGAAAGTGCTGCAGAATGTTAAGCCAGGGTTCAAACTCTATGACTTCCCCTACCCATCAGCTTTCACTAATTGTACTTTCAAAGACTCACATGAAAGGAAGGCATAACCTCTGTGATCAGGTTCAGATTTCAATACAGATTCATTAGCTCCACTTTATGGATTATGTTAGTTGAGGTTTCTCTATCCCTGTTTGTGTTTTGTCCTCTGATTTTCCCAGGATTGAGAGAAGTACGTTAAAATCTTCTTTTAGTAGGGTATCTATTTCTGATCCCTAGTAGTTTCTGCTTTTTGAAAGTTGTTGCTGTGTTATTGGAGGCACAGATAATAATGATGACTTTTGCATCTTGTGATTTTCAGTCTTTAGTGTTATGAAGTATCCTCCTTTATCTATTTTAGTATTGGGGGGCTTAATTCTATCTTGCCTATATCAGAACCCTTGTTTTTTTTAATTGCAATTGCCTATTTTTTTATTTTTAAACTTCAAAATCATTCCATTTTAGGCATGTCCCTTTTAAACAGTGGAGAGCAAGATTTTGCTTTGGTGGACAGTCAGAAAACCATTTTTTTTTCCTTTTGTAATAAGCGAGGAAAGCCTGTTATGTTTATTAATATGATCTATATGTCTGGTCTCTGTTGTGTCATATTGTTTTATGATTTTTTTTGGTTGTTGAATATAGAAACTTGTTCACTGTGTGATCCTTTTATTGCCCCCTCCAATTTTTTTTTTAATTTTTTTTTTCAACGTTTTTATTTATTTTTGGGACAGAGAGAGACAGAGCATGAACGGGGGAGGGGCAGAGAGAGAGGGAGACACAGAATCGGAAACAGGCTCCAGGCTCTGAGCCATCAGCCCAGAGCCTGACGCGGGGCTCGAACTCACGGACCGCGAGATCGTGACCTGGCTGAAGTCGGACGCTTAACCGACTGCGCCACCCAGGCGCCCCGCCCCCTCCAATTTTTAAGATGCATACTAAAGTACTGGGTAGTAAAATGATACAATGTCTGAGATTTTCTTTAGAACACTTCAGCCATCAAACGTGGTGGTGGGCAAGGAGAAGTAAGTACAGATAACACTGATGGCTAGTGAAGCTGGATATTGGGGTTCATTGTAGTTTCCACTTTTATATGTGTTTGGAAATTTTTGTTTTTAAATACAGTTTGCTTTTAAAACAGTTATAAAAAATAATTTCATCTTTTTCATGTTACACAAAGTTTGCATGGTTTTTATTTACTTTTATAATAAGCCAAGTTCTATCTTCATGAACATAGACCCGAAATAATGAAAACTTAAGAGCTTCATAAAGAGAAGTGTTAGTCTCTAAATCAAATAAAGACCTCCTCTATTGCCTCAAGCGCTGCAATAAATTATACATACTGTAAATGAGCACAGCTTCTTTTAAAGTTACAAGAAACAATTTTGTCTTTGTGAGAGTTTTATAACTACATCCAATAGCCTATAAAAAGCCTCTCTTGATGTGGTTCCCATGGTGACAGGACATAATATATGTGTCCATTAAATTTGGAAATGTAATGAAGTGTAATAAAAATCTACTTCAGAAAAATACACTTCTCAGCATATTTTTATTAATTAAAATATTGCATTGAGCATTTTTCATGTCTGCGTGCCTGACAGCAAATAAAAGCTTTGCCACATATTAACTGTGACTCTTGAGTTCCATCCAATATTAATTGGTACAAAATAGGAAAGGCATTTTTGCAGAGAAAATATTTTAACTGGTGGCCCAGAGTGATTAATGGGTAAACAGTTATGCCTCTTGAACTGTGCATATACCATTTCAAATGCCACCAGCAATATGGATTCTGACATTTGTATCCACAGGGACAGGAACAGACTAGAAAGTAAGTATCGTTAATCCTTGAGGAAGAAGAGAAGTTCCTCATTGCGGACTCCCTACCAGAGCCCTGCCGAGAGTATGTGACCATTTTGCTTGTGCGGGAGGCAGGGTATCAGAAAAGCAGTTTGAGAAAATCCTGCACAAATTCAACAAACAGGAACACAAGCAAGGGCCACCAAAGCCATTTCAGTACACAACTAGAGACACAGAAGTTACAAAAAAAGAAAAAAAAAAGTGGGGGAAGAGAGAAGAGCTGAAGAGTAATGAGCAAATCACTCTCATCTTCAACTCTCGATAGTTAGAATTTTAAGCAGAATAAGAGGAAAGGAAGGAGTCTTACCCTCAGGACGATTACTCAGTCATCTTCAAATAAGAAGAACATTCTCAACTACCACCCATTTGAAACCCTCTGTGTGTCCTCGCAAATTAACAATATCCGAATGACTTTGACTACTTGAAAGCACATGCAAAACATAACTGGGGAAAGTGTACATAGCTCCCACTCACCCCTAAAATCAAGAAGAGTATGAATTGCCTCTCATATATGACATTAATCTGAGAGACATTTGCCTTTTGAGCTCTTCTGTCGTATTGCGATGTAATATCTACAAGAATTGTTCACTGACCTGGTTGCTGTTCCATGAAGAACCCGATCAATCAAACCACACTGAGCAAACCACCCAACTAAAGAACTAGTAAGTGGGATTCACTATGTCATAAACTTTCTCTCAAAAATATTTTGTAAAAACGCTCTTAAAGGAGGGGTGCTTGGGTGGTTCAGTTGGTTAAGAACCGACTCTTGATTTTGGCTCAGGTCATGATCTCATGGTTCGTGAGTTTGAACCCCACATCTGGCTCTGCACTGGCAGTGTGGAGCCTGCTTGGGATTCTCTCTTTCCCTCTTTCTCTCTTTGCCCCTCCCCTGCTCATGCCCTCTCTCTCTCTCGCTCTCAAAATACATAAATAAACTTAAAAAAATACACTCTTATAGGATTCCCATTACATACCTACACCTCAAGACCCTAGATACATTTTCTGGAATTACAGAAAATACCTGAAAAAAAAAACCACTGCTCCCACGTAAATAGAACCATACTCAAAAATGAGAGGAAACATTTGGGCACCATATTTATACTAGACTTGTCACTGAGGGCAGAGTATTGGTATTATATCACTATTAGATGGTACAAATTTGTCTAGCCGTGGAAGTGAAAAGGCAGTTGATGGCAATACACAAATGTTTGTTCTTCCAAAGCAAATTTCTTTTCTTCCTGGTTCAGAAGGTTTTTTGGAAGTTGGAAACTCTGGGTGTTATACATATATCAAGGCAAAATGGAAAGAAAAAGAAGTGAAGAAAGGCCTTCCAAATCTGGAGGCTCCTGGGGCCATGGAGCATAGCCAATTCCCAAAGCTACTCCTTACTTAATGAGGCCTTCCTTTCTCTAATCATGGGAGGGATTCTCTACCCAAATACATCAGAGTACTCTGCGAATTAGAACTCTGGTCAGGCTTCCCTGATTCCCAACACATATACTCCAGCTCCTGATTCCCAACACATATACTCCAGCTCCTGTCTGTTCCAGAGTTTCTCTGAAGTGTTCCCCTAGCCCCTGATGCTTCATTTCACATTGAAGCACTCCTCAGATTATCTTTAATGGTCTCCTTCTCTGTGCCTGTGCACCCATCAGACTGTGAGCCCCTTGATGGTGGGAAATGAATTTTACTCTTTTCAGCATTCCACACTTGAGTACTCAACACAAAAATGTTGGCTTATATAGATGGAAAAAGTCTTGAGGATGAATTTTTAAAATACTGTTTACATATGCACACTGATTCTGTCAAATTCATAATGGCACACTTCCTCCTTTGCACCTCAAGATCACATCGTCTGGATAATAGATACCGGAGGATGTTTACATTGTTCTCGGTACTGGTTTAACTCTTTGAAATATTTTAAATATTACTAAATTGTCAACTCTGAATATGGAAAAAGAGAAAATATACATACTGAGTCTCTACCTCTGCCTACTTGTACCCATTTATTTATTTTTTTTCACAGTATATTTTTTGAGCACCTATAAAGAATTGGATTTGTCCTAAGCATTGGGCAAGGGGAGTAGTGAACAAATAGAAATGCCCTTTGCACCCATAGAGTTTATCTTCTACTGTACTTGGGGAAAAAAACAATAAAATAATAAAACAGAGATACCAAGCAAACTCAGGCTGTAATAAGCACTTACAGAGAACAATAAAACAGATGATGTAACAGTGTGGCTGGAAGGAAGGAGGCGCTATTTTCAGAGATGGGCAGAAAAGGCCTCTTTGAGGTACTCCAACCAGGATAAATGCAGAAGAGTGAGGGAAGGAAGTGGGGTAACCTATGAGGTCAGAGAGTGAGCTGGCGCAAGATTATGGAAGGTCTTAAAAAAATGTTGCAAGGAGTTGAGATTTTATTGCAGTGCCAAGAGAAGCCATCAGAATGTTTTAAGTAGGGAGGGGACAAGAGTTTATTTTAGGGAAGACCACTATGACTGTTGGGTAGACAATGGAATGTGCTCTGCCAAGAGGTGAAGTAGAGGATCCCTCATGAAAACTGGGCTACATTTACTCGACTTCATTCTAATGGTTCCCAACCAGGGACACTTTGGCCACTAAAAGGACGTCTGGCAATGTCTGCAAATATTTTTGTTTGTCACAACTAGGAAAGAGGTGGGTGCTAGTGGGCAGAAGCCCCGGATGCTGCTAAACATACTATGATGCACAGGACAGCCCTACTCAACAGACAACTATTCATCTAATGGTGCCAAGGTTGAGAAATCCTAATTTGTCCTATGCAGATCTGCTCTTTGACCTCTGGGTTGCATGACAGAAGCAACAGAAAAAACAAGTTATACAAATTCTAAGGTGTGTGTGTTCATAGGAAGCAAAGACGCAAACTATGGAGGGGGAAAAAAAGGCCCAATAAGAAGAAACTGTAAAACTAGACTCAGAGTCACTCCAAACATGGAGCCATCCACTAGCCCCGCCCTGTGTGCCAAAAGCAAAGACACTTAGCTCTTAACACCAGCTGACCCCCCCTTAATTTCTTATTGCATCATCGACATGGTGAACTTCGAAGATGGAGAATACATCCAGTTATTTTTTTTAGTTTCCTTTAATTAAACTAAATGCCATTCCATTTAGACTACATTAACACTGAGAAACTCTTGATGAATGGCATTTCTTGTCCTTGGATGTATTTTCCCTCCAATAAGTTGATAATTTGCCTTCAGAATTTGATAATTTTATATTAGTGATTGGGATTAAAACTGTTCTCTATGACAATACCTGGTCCTTTTCCATTCATATGTCTAAAAGCAGAGATAGCATTCCACACTGGATAGCAACGCCATATGCTGATCTAGGTTAAGCTGGATTTTTTTTTCCATGAAGAGACTGATGCAACAGGATTCTCCCAACAAATTATTACGCTGAGTCTCAGAGAAGGTTTCACACTCTAAGGGAGCCCCTGGGATGCTGTTATTACTCTTTGAAGGACACTTGACTTTCACCGAACATCTGCCTTGTTTAATGTACCTCCGCTAAATGTGAGCACCTGAACTGAATATGTTAACCAAGGAAAGCAACTAGCAAGAAACCATTCTGAAAACCCTGGGACTTTGCAGTAGGTTACAATACAACTTAGATCCTCAAAAGAAAATCCTTAAAAATAGGTTTCAGGAGTTTCTTTTAAAGTCTGTATTTTCTGAATGGTAATAATGAGTGAATATCAACAGAAATGAATGGAAAAACAAAGATTATATATTTACATTCAAATGTGAACATTAGACCTACTGGAATAAACAGATTCTAATATGAGGCAATCCATAGGCAGACAAATATATTTAACAATTAAATACAAGTTAATACCAGTGAGGGTGGCAGGATAGTTACTCTGACACACTACTGGGGCAGGGTTACAAATTATTACCAATAATTATTAGTATTATAAAAATATTTGTATATTATTATCTGCATAATTTGCTTTTGTAGAA
Source organism: Prionailurus viverrinus (assembly GCF_022837055.1). Taxonomy (NCBI): domain Eukaryota; kingdom Metazoa; phylum Chordata; class Mammalia; order Carnivora; family Felidae; genus Prionailurus; species Prionailurus viverrinus. The sequence continues at coordinate 63,040,835 of NC_062578.1, read as the reverse complement.
GCATCTCGCAATAATTTTTTGAACAGTTTATGCCGTATAATCTGATGGCTACCCTCCTAACTTCCCTTCTATCCTAAGTGAGTGATCAGAGAAGAACACAAAGATTAATCAATGAGGGTACTTGTTGCAGAATTATTAATAATAGTGTGAAATGGTAACAACAACAACAAGCAATTCAAATGAATTATGGTTAACCTCAATTAGGAAATATTAGTAAGTCATTAAAAATGAATTCTTTAGACAAACATTCAGGATACTAGTGTATCCCTAGAACTTCAAATAGTGCCTGGTACATGGTATTACGCCCTCTAGATAGTTGCCAAATGAAAGAATATAACTTTAGGGGAGCCTGGTTGGCTCAGTCAGTTAAGCATCCAACTTCAGCTCAGGTCATGATCTCAGAGTTTGTGGGTTCAAGCCCCACGTCAGGATCTGTGCTGACAGCTCAGAGCCTGGAGCCTGCTTCAGATTTTGTATCTCCCTCTCTCTCTCTGCCCCTCCCTTGCTTGTTCTGTCTCTCTCTCTCTCTCTCTCTCTCAAAAATAAACATTAAAAACAAAAATTAAAAAAAGAAGAAAGAATATAACTTTAAATGGAAAAGGGTACAAAAATCACTTTTTTCAGTATAATCCACATTCTCTTATAAGCATACTTTAGATAGATATAGATAGGGAGATGGACAGACAGACCTGTACCAATGCATAGAAAAAGATCAGAAAGGAAATACTCAGACTTTAAAATGGTTATTTTGGGGTGGTGAGTTTATACATCATTTTTATATTCTTCATTTCTTCCTTTATTTTAAAAACCTTCTACAATAAATATTCACCATTTTTAGAACCAGAGTGATCTTTTTAAGCATACATGAGAAATATAAATCACTATACCTTTTGGTGGTGTTTCTTACTGGACTTGACTCCACCTCTCTAATAGGTCTTTTAAGTGTTATGGGATCAGTCAATTAATGTAGTTTAATAAACATTTGCTGACACTCTGTTAGGTGTCTTCCATGATCTGGGGACACATGAATAGACAATAGAATTCTTACTCTTAAAGATATTACAGTAAATACAAAGTTTTATTAGTTGTGTTTTTTTTTCAACGTTTTTTTTTTTTATTTATTTTTGGGACAGAGAGAGACAGAGCATGAACGGGGGAGGGGCAGAGAGAGAGGGAGACACAGAATCGGAAACAGGCTCCAGGCTCTGAGCCATCAGCCCAGAGCCTGACGCGGGGCTCGAACTCACGGACCGCGAGATCGTGACCTGGCTGAAGTCGGACGCTTAACCGACTGCGCCACCCAGGCGCCCCAGTTGTGTTTTTAATATAAAGATAATACAGTTAGGATAAAACAGAGGAAATCTTCATAATGGAAGTAAGTGGGCACAGGCCACCATGAGAGAGTAAAGGCAAGAAGAGTCTCTTTGCCAACCTGAGGGAGACCAGTTCTAGAAGCGAAGGAAAGGAAATGAGCACAGGAGGAGACCAAGTTGGCATGCGGCCAAGGAACCAAATGAGCCAACACCTGAGATGTGAAGTGAACAGACAGCAAGGGTAGCTTTGCTTTTTGGTTTGTATTCTAGTCACATCTTCGTTTCTACCCAAGGAGAAATGATAAATGACATGTCTATTGCCTTCGCCAGCCGTAAGGCCAATTTATCCACCCCCCTCTGCCTGACTTTGTCAGTAAAACCCCCCTCTCTTGGTTATATCTCCACAACCCTGATCATTCCATTCTCCACATTTTCCACATCTCCAAATCTTCCAGCTTTCTTCCCTGCCCAAGAAACACATTCCATAATGTTTTTGACATTTTAAGACAGGGAAAAGCATTTTAAGACAGGGAATTCATGACTGAAGCTGCATAGAGGATCAGTTCAAATAATTAAGTAACTAGTAAGATGGTAACTTTCCAACAAGACCCCCGCAGCCCTTCTCTGCTTATTGTCGTATAGGGCATGAGTGATGGATTACCTTAATACCAGGCCCTTTGCATTAGTAAATACCAAGTCCAATGGGAATAGCCCCAGGTAAGAAGTATCTCCAGTAAGGGTCACACCAACATACACTTTATTCAACAGCCACAGATACAGTATTTACCAATCTAAGACCATGTGGCCAATAGGAATTTCACGCATTTTGTGGTATAGTGTATAAATACACAACTAATGTGGACATTCTTTCAATTTTCTTTTTTAAACACAGAGTTCAAAAATAATTCAAAACATAAAGCAGCATAACTAATATGTGGACTACAGAATGCTAGTTTCATGGGATTATAATGGATGTTATAAAAAAAATGAGGATCCTGGTTAAAAATTCTGGGAAACACTAGGTACGACAAGTGTCTTTATCATTAGTCTTAAACGAGTCAAGGCAAATTGAGTTTCTCCTAGAAAATGATGAGATACGTAACATTTCCCAAGTTTATGTGACCATAGAATCTCTTTGCACAGGTTATTTTGCAGGTCTAGAGTTCTCTTAGGGACCATACTTTAAATTTTAATCATAGTACCACATTAGATTTTAAAATTACAGAATCAGATTAGATCTCTAATCTCTGTCAGGAGTGATTTCAGAACAACTGTCCTCAATAGTGTCTGCACATTAAAATCACATGAGAGAGGCACATGGGTGGCTCAGACGGTTAAGCATCCCACTTCAGCTCAGGTGATCTCTGTTACGATTTCATGGTTCATGGGTTAAAGCCCCACGTCAGGCTCTGTGCTGACAGCTCAGAGCCTGGATCCTGCTTCGGAAACTGTGTCTCCCTCTCTCTCTGCCCCTTCCCTGCTCATGCTCTGTCTCTCTCTGTCTCTCAAAAATGAATAAATACGTTAAAAAAATAAAAAAAATAAAATCACATGAGAAACTTAAAAAATGTCCAATGCCCAACCCTTACCTCAAATCAGTCAAATCAGAATCCCTGGGGCGAAGACCAAGGCATCAGTATTTTGTAAAGCTCTGAGGGGATTATAATGGGCATCTGGGTTGAGAGCCGCCACCTTTGTGTCTCCTACCAATGCAGGACGCTCTTCTTAAGGCATCCCTGATATCTTGGTGTTCTAGCTTTTCAACACGGTGAGCCTCTGTGGCCCCTTGTCACAGCAAAACATTCCTCTGCTATGTTAAATACAAGATGAAAGCCACTGTGTCTAAGATAACATTTATCTCAGTAATATCTTATATTGCTAAAACTGTAGGGCACATGCTACATTCCTATCTCCCATCAGTAAATGAAGGGCCTATTTTATTTTTGCCCCTTAGTAGTTTGAACATAGCGCTCCACATAAAATTCCCACAAAGGGAAAAACAAGCCTTACATTTATTAATAAAGTTCTAGCAGCAAATATTGAAAACCTGATATCCAGACAGAGTACAGAATATTAACTGTGACATGTAATATTTAAGGGCAGAAATTTTTTATTAATATTTATATACCTAATATGTACAATCGAGAAGTCTAAATAGCAGAGATGCTTTTTGCATTATGCAGACACGAGCCCAGTGAATCTCTCCAGCCCCCAGGGCACAGAGTAAGACTGCCTTGGAGGTGGGAGCTGACACAGGACTCTTTGCCAGACTTTGCCTTGGTAGGAGCCTTAATTAATTTTATTTATAGTTCTACCAAGTACTACTCTGTTTCTTCTCATTGAATTACTTGGAATGCGTGTTTAGTTGTAAGGCAGTGCTTTTGGTTGAATAGTGAAAATAAAAATACTTGAACTCCAGGGACTCCAGCCACACAAATAACCATTCAAAACTTGGAACCTAAAATGATATGCCTTTGAGTGAACGGAGCAAAAACCATTCTCATAAATGATACCTCCCAAATCACTGTCCCCAATTTGGGATGAGTCCTGATGCTATAGGCCATTCTGTTAAAATGTGTGAACAGTTTTACTTCTAGCTACCCACGGATTTCATGCAAAATTTTCACCAAAGAAAACAAAAACACCTAGTGTTTTATCCTTAAAACTGAAAAGGTTTATGACAAGGTAGTTACATTATTTATTTGAATAATAAAATAAAGCCCAGTATCAACCTGACTTGCAAACCAGCTATCTGATCTTAGAGTCACTAATCTTTATTTCCTTCATAATCCAATTTCCTTTATTATTTGCAATGCTAATGATTGTTTTGATTAAAGAATTAGGGATAGAAATGATAATGCTGTATAATTAAGTATGCAGATTTGGAGCTTTTTGCTTTTAAATGCAGTGTATTCAAAGAGCTAGATCTTGGTACTAGATAATTTGTGAAATTATATATTGCATTAATAATGTGCTGGAATAGTTAAAGGGCTAAAAATTTCACGATTATCCCACACCCAATAGTTGGTGGTCCATAAATATACCAAATGAATCTAAGTAGGCCTTTAGAAAATCCAATTTATTGAATTAAGTATGAGTTTTAATAGCCCAATAAAACATAACTGAAAGAAAAATATTGCATGTTACACTGCCCAACTTCGGCATAGCAATTCATTGAATTTTATCTCTCAACAAAAAAATAAATACTATAATTATTTTTCATGACAAATTTGTATCTAATTTAAATGATACTCCTTTGTGAACCTGAGAGTTTCTATGATAATGGGGGAAAGCTATCTGCTTGTTAGGTGTTTTAAGACTGAAATATAAAAGGAGCCTCAGGGAATGTGTAGCACTTATGCTAAAGAAGAGGGAACTGGGAAAGCAGCTGAGAGGCTGGGGCAATTTACGGCTGTGTTTAATTTTGTGGTTGGGCTGCTGTCACACAGAAGAGGGACTGAACTTTCTCAGAAGCTTCTGAGGGCTGCAGAGCAAATAGACAGTCTGTAAAACAACTTACGGAAATCTTTTCAAGCAGTCAAAATTATTTCAAGAATGGAAAATCCCCAAAAGGAAGTGAATCTTTCATTAAAGAAGCAATCAAGTCCAGCCTTGAAAAACACAGGCAGAAATACTTGAAGAAGGGGCGCCTGGGTGGCGCAGTCGGTTAAGCGTCCGACTTCAGCCAGGTCACGATCTCGCGGTCCTTGAGTTCGAGCCCCACGTCAGGCTCTGGGCTGATGGCTCAGAGCCTGGAGCCTGTTTCCGATTCTGTGTCTCCCTCTCTCTCTGCCCCTCCCCCGTTCATGCTCTGTCGCTCTCTGTCCCAAAAATAAATAAACGTTGAAAAAAAAATTAAAAAAAAAATACTTGAAGAAGAGGTCTGGCATGGGAATCAGGAGTCAACTGGATTACTTTCAAAGTCTGGTTCTACCCCGAGGTCCTAGAGTTTTCTGAGATTAATTACAGCCAATTGTGAAATATTAAAAAGTCAAGGAATTTAAATGAATTATTTAAAATACCAGAAATCAGAATCTAAAATGAAACTTTCAACTCAAGGTGCAGGCACTGGAAGACACACAGATTTTTGTAATTAAATCATTCTCTATTAAAAATCTGTACAAGTATTGTCATATTCCTCTCTCTCTCTCTCTCTCTCTCTCTGTGTGTGTGTGTGTGTGTGTGTGTGTGTGTGTTTGGAGACTTTTTGGGAGTGGTCTTTTTTGATATTTCAAACTGAAATCTATCAACTATTAGATACCTACATGCTTACAGTTGCTATCCCTAGAATGCAAGGTCATAGATGATTTTTATTTTCTTCTTTTTGCTTATGTTAATATATTGGTTTTCTTCAAAGGTCCTGTTGGGGTGCCTGGGTGGCTCAGTTGGTTGAGCGTCTGACTTTGGCTCAGGTCATGATCTTGTGGTTCATGGGTTTAAGTCCCATATTGGGCTCTGTGCTGTCAGTGCAGAGCCTGTTTCTGATTCTCTGCCCCCTCCCCCCTTGTGTTATCTCTCTCTCTCAAAAATAAATATACATTTTTTTAAAAAGTGGCATTTTTAGGGGCACATGGGAGGCTCAGTTTGTTAAGGCTCTTGACTTCGGCTCAGGTCATGATCTCATGGGTTGTGAGTTCAAGCCCCGCATCAGGATCCATGCTGACAGTGTGGAGCTTGCTTGGGATTCTCTCTCTCTCTCTCTCTCTCTCTCTCTCTCTCTCTCTCTCTCTCTCCCCTCCTCCCCACTTGTGCTCTCTTTCTCTTTCAAAACAAATAAATAACTTAAAAAATTGTTTAAAAAAAGAAAATAAAAATAAAAAAGGGTCATTTTTAATTGAGAATTAATAAATTTCCATAAAATATTAGATGTTTTGACTACATGTGTACATTCACAGAATAAAATTAAAAACTGAGACACTTAGATAATCCTTCATCAAAGCCTCCTTTTGACCTTAGTTATCTGGGTATTATGTAAAAGAAAAAGTTTAAGAACCTAAATTAAGGGCACCTCGGTGGCTCAGTAGGTTAAGCATCTGACTTTGGCTCAGGTCATGATCTCGTGGTCCATGAGTTCGAGCCCCGAGTTGGGCTCTGTGCTGACAGCTCAGAACCTGGAGGGATTCTGTCTGTCTCTGACCCTCCCCACCTCATGCTCTTTCTCTTTCTCTCTCTCCCTCTAAAAAATAAACATTAAAAAAAGAATGTAAATTATAATTATCTAAATTTGTTCTTTAATTTCTCAGTGAAATAGCCTATGTATTCTTTCATCTGAAAGCTCATACGAATAAATAAAATCAGCATTCTGGACACACTTTACTGATAGAGAGCACTGTCTTAATATCTTTCATAATATAATTGTACACTGGGGTTTTTTTAAATTTCATAATATTTTAGTTTAAAATTAAATCATTGTTGATAATTATTTAGGATTATAATAGCAACAACTGTACTATAATCATGGGGGTAAAAAGGTACCAAGATTTAACTCTGGTAAAATTAAGTATTTTACCAAGCTATTAGCATTGTAGTCAAAATTAAAGCAATAGCCACATGGTGCAAGTTCAGAGAAAAAAAAATACGACTTATCTGCTGCTCCCTGCTAATATTAAGCAAGAAAACTTACAGAAAAAAATCCATAATATTTGCTGTGTACCTAACATCTGAGTACTCTATTTTCAAATTACAGCTGTCTTCATTTAAATTTTGTGACTGACAGTTAAAGATATCACAGAAGGCCCTCCAAAGGGATTCAGGCACCATAATTGCAAGATTATTTGAACCTTCTGGAAACCATTTCATTGGATAACTCAGCTTCCAAATAAAATTTCTAGTGTCTACCAGCCTTCCTCAGTGTGTAACTCAATTTGTTGTTTTAGGAGACTGTAATTTTGGAATCATGCCAAGGAAACTAGTGTGCCATTAAGAAAAATATGATTCTCTTCCTGTAGGGATAGAACCATACACACAGGTGAGCAAACAGCTAAAAGCAGCTACCGTTGAGGAAAAAAAAAGGTAGTGACACCAATTCCTTCTGCGAGCATTTGCTTAATTCTCTGAGTCCGTATCCTTCCTCCCACCCATACTCAGAGACAATTGGTCCCCTCCTGCAGACTCAGCTTTATTCTCCAGGCCCTATGACCAATTTGATCCTTCATCAGAAACCATTAAAAAGCATTTAAGTTGACTCAAACTTTAAGTCAACTTAACTCTGGCCTGCCATTGGTCCTTTGCCTAGTCTGATATGCAGCCTTTTCACCAAGACTCCCATCTTTCATTTCTGTCCTGATCAATGATTCCTGCCTTGTTCTTCTGCACCTAGCCATCTGCTTGAAAACCAGGTCAGGAAGCCAGTCTTTCTGACGCTGGGACCCAACACTGCCCTTGTGCTTGAAAAAAATTGAGGCTCCCACATGTTTAAAAAGTAATACAGTCATGAGCATGTACATGTATGCATGTGCAAACACACAAAACTCTTTTTTCGGGTTAAATGTATCTGTATCTCCCTATTCCATTGAATCAAACACTCTAAATCTCATCTGTGCCATACTAGATCCCATTTATGGGGCTTGTATAAAATAGTTCAACCGTTCCCTTTCACAATCACTGCAACATCTTTGCTTTGGGTGGTACAAGAGGTAAATAGGCATGTAGCCACCATTCACTTTCAGAAGTGTGGTTTAATCTGCATTCCCTCACTTGCCTTCCCAGTACAGGATACTAGTGGATACCCCTAGCTGGAGTATCCACAGCTCTCCTTTCATGCCTCTGCTTTACTAAACATATTTAGGATGAAGTCATAGACCATAAGGCAAAATTGCTTTGGGATCTTGGTAGCTTCCACTACCACCAAGAAGAATCCAGAAACACACTTGTGACACTGGTGGATATTTGGGAGAAATGGTTATTTTGCATGCACTACAGTATGGTTGGGCCACAGTGATTTACTTTGTAACAGGTAGAACAAGAAAACTGCTCAAAATTGTTCTGTTGATGTATAAAGCATACCATCTGCTTTGCTGCTGTCTATTAAGTCTCTAAGAACATTAGAAACAAAATTTGGAGTTATCTTGAACTAACTCATTTTAAACTAAATTATTTTGGGAAAAGCAGGGAAGCACTGTGCTCTCTGAAGGGCTGAAAGCAACTCACGTGGGGAATTTTTACACCAAAATGATAACATAACTGAATCCCTTGAAGAGCCCAGTTGAGAACTGACTTTCCTGGCAACTCTTGCCTAGATGATTTCATCTTGTCTCATGGATTAATTACAAGCTCATGACTCCTACATTTAAACCTTGAGCCAGGGGCGCCTGGGTGGCTCAGTCAGTTGAGTGTCTGACTTAAGCTCAGGTCATGATCTCATGGTCCGTGAGTTCGAACCCTGTGTGGGGCTCTGTGCTGTCAGTTCAGAGCCTGGAGCCTGCGTCAGATTCTGTCTCCCTCTCTCTCTGTCCCTCCCCCATTCACGCTCTTTCTCTATCAAAACATGAATAAATGTTAAAAAAAAAATTTAAACCTTGAGCCCAAACCTGTCCCTGACCTCCAGGCTCACTACCTAACTGCCTCCTCTGTTACCCTACATGGATGTTGATCAAACATCTCACAATAAACATATCCAAAATGGAGATAATGTTAGTCCTGAAATCTTTCCTTTCTTACTAAATACCACCTCCATTCTTCCAGGTATGCAGGTACAAATCTCTATTTCTCTCACACTCAACCTATTAGCAAATCCTATAAGCTCTTCCTTTTAAATACCCAGAATTTGATCCCTACTTACCATCTCTACCATGACAATTCTGCTGCAAGCAGCACCATGTCTTGCCTGGACTAACACAGCTTCCAACCTATGGCTTCCCTGCTTCCACTTTTGCTCCTGCATGTATTCTACACAGAGCAGGCAGAGGAAGCCTTCAAAAAGGTAAGTTGGATCGTGTCACTCCTCTGCACAAACTCTTGCAGTGGCTGTTCAATCCATACAGCATAAAATCCGGACTCTTCACCAAGGCTTATATGAAGCTAGCTGGTCTACACCTCAACCTTCCTCTGTCCCTCACCTCCATTTTCCTGCTGATGCCCCCTATCTCTCTCCCCCTTACCCACTCTTTTTCAGCCACAAGGGCATCTGTGTTGCTACACCAAACACACTCTCATCCCCAGGACTTTGCCATGGTTGTCTGGAACACTCTTCCCTGATATCTGCAAGTCTTGTTCCATCACTTCCTGTAGGTCACTGCTAGTATAACCTGAAGGATGCCTTTTCTTTTCTATATAAAAGCATGTACATAATAGCATGTCACACCCATATCACTCCTTGTTGCCTAATCCTGCTTTATTTTTCCTGATAGTATGTAATTTACTTATTTATGTACTGCCTGTCCTCTCTCAGAGGATGTAAATGACCTGAGGGTAGGGACTCCGTATTCTCAGCATCAAACAGTTCCTGATACAGAGCGGGCACTCACTATGTATTCGTTGGTTGATTAAATGAAGAATGTACTCTTTTGTCCCTAGTCTCCCTCATAATGGAAGCCTGCATGTTTGTACATCCTTGCACATCATCTGGAACACATCAGACCGTGATCCAGGCTTTCACAATGTCCCAAGGATGGAAAATCTGGAGTTAATCATCCTTTTCAAATTGGCACTGCCCTATGGGCACTTTATCATCCTTACCCCTAAACTGCTGGAAAATCCAGATTGAGCAATGACAATGTTCTCCTCAGGAGCCATTTGCTGTTCATAAAACTCTAAAAAATAGCATCTATGGAACAAAGAGTCTGATGCAATGTTAGAGATACATTATCCTGAACAGCTAAAGATGGCTTCCAGGAATAGGATGTACCACGTAATGGCATAATCGCCTGTCCATTTCTCATTAAAAGGGGCCTGAAAGTGCACGGGCACCAAACATTTATTTCTAAAGCTCTTTTGTGAAGTTGTTCTGATAGATGGATGTGAGTGTGTAAATGAGAATAGAATAGAATTTCTAATAACTTAGAAAATCCTTAAGATACCACATCCCTTCTGAATGTGCAATTAGAAAATAAGGTAGTGGAAAATAGAGGGAAGAAATTACTGCAGAGAAGACAGCAAGTGAATTTTAGACAAATCTTACTTTTTCAGAATGGAGTAAATGATTAGAGCAAATATCTTATTATATTTTTATGCATTATGTATGTAAAGTGCTTGGCTCAAAGGAGGCACTATTTAGTAGTTATTATTTTATTCTCTGTGATAGTGGTTAAGATCACAGACTTTGAGGTCAGATCCACAAGGGTTAATTCTTAGGTGACACTTACACCCCGTGGAACTGGACCAGTCACTTAGCATCTCTGATCTTCCACTGTCTTATCTAGAAAGTGGACATAACACCCTTCATCATGGTAGGACCAAATAAAATATGCATATAAGGGAAAGCATATAATGCAGCATCTAGCATATAAATAACAATAACATTTTTATATGAACAAAAGGTAAAATGGCAGGCATCACAGGAAGAGATTGAGAAGAAAGAGGGGTATCTAAAGGATGTTGTGCTTACTCTTCCATTCTTTCAGGTCTCTGCTCAACTGCATATGGCAGGAGATTGGAAGAGCTGCTAACAAAAGAAAAGGCTTGGACTCCTGTTTCTCATAAAGTATGGAGCGGGGATCATTTCCTTCTCTTTGTCAACTGATTTGCTGCCTGCCTTCACACTAACTTAACAATCCTCCAAGGGTTTGATAAGGCCACTCTTCCCTAGGAAGCTCAACCTCTTAGAAATAAGGTGGGCACATCCTTTGTCACTGCTCCAGTCCTGCCAGTTCCTCCCTTGCAGGGAGGTTGTAGGTTGGCTCTACTCATGACACTCCAATCCAAGTATGTTTGACTAGTTTTCCGGCACCTTGTCCTCTGGTTACAGAAGACTCCTCATTCCTCCCTGAAGAAAGAGGCTGGTCACAATCCAGCCTGTGCATCACATCCCTGTGAAAAACCTGCTGCCCTCCCCACCAACCACAAACATAGATGATTTCTGACTCCTTTGCCTCATCTGTTTGCCTTATTAGAACTACATCATGCCTTCTAGAACCTGCATTGCCACTGCTGGTTCATCTGCAGCACAGGTTAGGATCCGACAGACCTGATGTCTACTTCCCACTCCCCATTTGCTAACCATGTGACCTTGAGAATGTTATTTAATGTTCTTAAGCCTCAGTACCCTTATCTGTAAAATGGAAATAATCATATCTGAGAGGATTATTCTAGGAATTCAATGAGATAATGGAAACAAATGTTCACTCAGTGCTATCTCATGACAAGTGTTTTATGGGCACAGTGTCTGGCACATAGAACTCCGTGAGTCATCAAAAAAATATTTATAAAGCATTTATTATGTGTCAGGCATTGTAGTGGGAGCTTGCGGTTCAATAGAGGAAGTAACACTCAGTTCTGGTATTCAAGAAGCTCCAAGACTATCACTGGGGTGGGTGAGAGAGTGTTGGTCGGGAGAGGTGGGGTAGAGCAGGCATGATGTGGATGGATGGACAACAAAAGCTGCAATCACACCACAGTGTGGTAGGTGCTATAATGGGGTGGGATTATAAGGGACTAGGCACCCTGAAATCTTGAAGGGGCAGAAAGGAGTTTTGGGATTCAAGCTGAAACCTCAAGGGTGACCCGTCATTAGCCACCCAATGGTGGGGGGGGGGGGCAACAATAGAGGCAGGAGAGATGATAAGGTTGGCGGGTAGGTTGGTGCTAGGGGAGGCGGAGGATGAAGGATATTCTTGGCAGGAAATGTGCAAAAATCTGGACACAAAAGAGAGCATACTGAGATCAGAGAGCCAAAACTATGTCAGTATGGCTCAACATAACGAAGATAACCAATAATACTGAATAAATTAACTAGCTAAGTAATTGGTTAACTGGACTCTCCACCCTTCCTACCCTCACTAAGCTCTGATTGCACTTTTCTGCTATATGCTACACACATTTAAAGACATTTTCACATCCAGTGGGAAATAAGGGCCAGGAGCAAATTCTCTGGACTCAGACTGCCTACGCTCAAATCTTAACTCTGCTACTTACTAGCTGTGTGACTTCAATTACTTACCTCCAGTTTCCTCTCTCGTAAAACTGAGATAAAAATAGTGCCTTCTGTGGTTACACGGATTTAGTTATTAGCATGGCAGCTGACACAGAGTAATCATCCAATAAATGTTATTAACATGACATACTCCTCCGTAATTTTCGCTGAGTGTACTTCTTGTCTCCTCACCTGACTGCAAGCTTCTTGGGGTCAAGGACATAGTCTTCAACATTTTCTCTTCTCTGATAGGATAGAGTGGCACTGGTTTAAAATGCTCAATAAACGTGTGCTGACAGAGCTATATTAGCTCAGGCAGCATAGCAGAATGCTTAAGACTGTGAGTTCCAGAGCTAGACGTGCCGGGGCTCATATTTACAGCTCTTCCATTTACTGGCTTTTTGACCTTAGGCAAGTTACTTAACCTCTCATTGCCTCAGTTTTCTCATCTGTAAAGTAGGGATCATCACAATAACGACTTCACTGGCTAGTTATGAGCATTTAATGGGTAAAGCCCTTAGATTAGGGGTGGTATTTAACTAAGACCTGGTATAGTTACTATCATTCTCTTGTATTTGTAGCATCAGAATGAAAAATTGGAACTGAGGTGGGAATTCAAGATGTCTAAATATGCAGCCTATCTAAAGATATAATGGAAATTAGACACGTATAGTTTCTATGTATTTCTGTAAAATCAACTGCACATATGCACAAATATTCACAACCTCATTATATTAAAAGTAACAGTGTCTAATGTAATAGATCATACATAGATTTCCTTCTGTTTCATACCTGATTTTGCCTTATTAATCTTGAGTCACAGAATCCTGGCTTTAGCACAACCCAAATAAGAGACTGGAGGGCTTCCCAGAAATAAGAGACCAAACAACAAGAGACCAAGACCGCATCTTAATATCCTGATACCAACAAATAACAAAAATTACAGCTTTAAAAAGTTAGATATTAATGATTGATCCAATCCTTAAGAGACTCTGTGCAATTTGAACCATCAAAGTCAGTTCTAAAGCTGGATCAAATCCACTTACCCATCCCTGATTTAGAGCTTATGGATTTTATTCTTCTAAGGATCTGTAATCCAAATATCTCATTTAGGGCTCACGGGGGAAGATGCAATAAAGTGTACAGAATGCTAGGAATTCAAATGGGGAAATTCCTAACTCCTTAATTAAACTTGCAGGGATAATGCTTTCTGCATGAATCAGATTCATAAAAGTATAATAACAACCATAGATTTATAGCTGGACAACAGATATATGTCATGCTCTGAGTTACAGCTGAGAACAGAGTTTGTTAAAGCTGAATTATGGCAAATGCCTTCAACTGAAAAAACGTATGCATAAAATATTAGCCATGATACACACTTAGAATACTCTGCAGTATAATAAAGACAGTTTCTTTTAAAGGTTATAAATTAAGAATGCTTCCTTTCAAATGAATTACAATTACCACGTTCTTTTTAAAAGTGGCTGAGCATGTATCTTATGCCCAATTCCTATTTAAAGGATATATCCTTAACCTTAACAGTTGCCTATGTAACTTTCTCTAGGGTTCCTGGATTACAGGCACACAGCTACTATAAAAATGAGAAAGAAATACACCTCAGTCATCTCAATTGATAATTATTGTGCTTGCTACCAAGCTGCTTCTTTGATTCAGTGAACAGGTTTGCAGGTGTTTGGAGCACTCCCCTCCCCCCACCTTCCTTATTATTTTAAGAAAATCCAAGTAGGACTGCCTAGGCAGTAAATATCCCTTGGACAACCACCATGAAAGTATACTTCTTCTTCCAAGCCAGGAAATGAGAATAGAAAAATTTTCAAAACATTTGAAGGTACATTTTCATTAATAAACTTGGGGATTTGAGCTCATAATTCACCCCTTCAGGAAAGAGAATTTATAGGATGGAATACGTGATCCCCCCTCACCCCAAAGCCAGTAAGAGGACTCTCTCACTTAGCTGGTAGATGATGGAGTGAGTTCTGGTACTTTCAGTTGTCAGATTTGCAATAACATTTAGTCTTTTCAAATTACTTTACCAACTCCCAAGATCATCAGTCTGTAGTTTTTTCTTCCCCCTTGAAAGTTGGCTTTGGTTCCTACTGGTCTACTGACTTGAGTTATTGTTGAATTTATCCAAAACTCATCAGCTTTTGCTTCATCAACTCTCTGCCAGGACATGAGCCACCACTTTAAGGTTCTTTTTTTAAAAGGAGGATAAATGTATACATACATAATGCTGTTTACTAAAAAGATACTCTCCAGTTAATTAGATCTAAAACTGTATCTTGCTTTAAAAATTGCTATTCTTTGAAGACATTCAAGATTCTAATTTTGTATGTTTATCCAGCAGCTTGGTGGTGGGGGGGGGGGGAGTTATGTAATATAAGTCTTTTCCTTTCCCTGTGTTACTTTTTTTTTTTTTTTAACTTTTTCCTCCATGTTTGTGGAAAATTTTGAAATGGTAAAGAACAAAATATAAAAGGTGCGCCTGGGTAGCTCAGTCAATAAAGTGCCTGACTCTTGATTTTGACTCAGGTATTGACCTCCAGGTTTGTGAGATTGAGCCCCATGTGGGGCTCCATGCTTACAGTACTGAGCCTGCTTGGGATTCTCTCTCCCTGTCTCTCTCTCTCTCTGCCCCTCCCCTGCGCGCGCGCTCTCTCTCTCTCTCTCTCTCTCTCTCAAAAAAAAATAAATAAAATTAAAAAAAGAACAAAATATTTTTAAAAATATTCCTAATTTCAATACCCTGAGATAATTACCATTAATATCTTGACATTTCTTTCTAGAATTTTTCCTATGCACCTTCTAACAACATTAGGATCATAATATGTGGCAGTAATTTGACATACTGCTTTCAAAACGTAACATTATATCTGAGAACGTTTCCATTTCCATGTGCTTTGAAAACCCAATTTTTTAATGGTTGTATAATACTCTGTAATGTGGACATGCCTTAATGAATTGAACCATTTCTATTAAGTTTGATATTTAAGATATATTTAAATGTTCATACTTATACTCAGATTCTTATGCTCATCTCTAATTATTTCCTCAGTTTCTACAAGTGCAAATATTGTGTCCAGAGATATTTTAGAAGGTTATTTAGTGCAAACTGTTTGCTGGACACCAGTCCTTACTTTAGTAATATTGGCTTTATAACAGGCAGGTACTATTGTTACCCTTATTTTCCAGATGAGGAAGATTAAGTAATTCCCCACAGTCACACCACAGAGCAACCGAGCTTTGAATGCAGGTAAATGGTCCTAAACACTGTGCCAAGCTGCCTTTTGGGAAAAGTTGTAAGGCTTTTGATAAATATTGGCAATTTTTATAAAGATGCTACCCTATGCAGCTACCTATAAAAGCACACACCTCACCTTACATCACCTTAAATCCACCAACACAGGATATCATTGTTTTAAGTATCTGTCCCAAAATTTTAGATTTTAAATTTGCATTTATTCAACTCAGTCCCTTTTTTCTGAATTATATACGTATGTTTGCTCTTCAATAAAATAGTACTGTGAACGTAATTGGAGCTCACGCCATACTTGTAGATTGACTGATTAACTGACAGGTTGAGAACAAAGGATAATTAATTCAAGTTATTATCAAGAAGTACTGATTTGGACAACTTGAATACAGGGCAGCAGTCTTGAAAGAACAGGGTGTCCATCTGAGCCAGTAAAGACAAGGCAAATATGCGTTGGTACAAAAAAACCACACACCATCCATTCTTCCACTAAGTGGGGTTCTGTTCCTAACTCAGACACAAGCTGAAAGATGATCCTCAAAGAGTTTACCACTTCTGAAGGGTCAGACAGAAAGCAGTTGGAAAATAACAGGATGGTATCCAGTCATGAGCTAAATGAAACAGAAATGGTAGAGTAGGTCTGAGCGGGGAGAGAACTCACAAATGCTAGACCCAGCGTGGAACCCCAACAAATGCTGAGGCATCATCTTACACAATTGTATTGAACTGGGGAAGCACATCCTTCTGAGAAATAGCGAGCCCACTCTTTCGGATGAAACCTAACTGAGGAAAAGTAGAAATGTCTGCAAATGGCAACAGTTTTAATTGCCTTTTATTTTTAAGCAGGAAATGTAATATCTGTAACCATACCTAATCATTTTCTTATTATTACTTCGGTTTTCTGGAAGTGGTTCATTTTGTTTCATTTTATGTCAAAAATGTAGAAACTACATAACTAGGCTGACTGTATGCTGTGCTTCTAAACACATTTTGAGTTTGAATCAGATATGTTGATGCTTATGTAAGTCACCTAATTATGAAATGTGGCTTGTCTAGTTTACTTTGTAATGAAGTGTTCTTTAAAATGAGAACTTATTTTTTTGTTGCAGAGGCTATTAATAGTAGCTTCTTAAATACAGAACTACTTCTCATGCTTGTGGAAAAATGGGCTTACTTCCAGACACTTCTTGAAAGCAAATTCTGCAGAAGTGTAAATACTGTACTATGTATGATGTTTTTCAGTTGTTAAAAGTGTAATTATAAATTGACTAAAAAATTTTAAAACATTGCCGATACAAACACACCCAATTTCTTTCACTAGGCACCAAAAACACAATGCTTAAACCTATAAAATTTGCAAAACCCACCTGTGACACACAAAAATGCAACAAAATGTATTGGCTCTAAAATAAGAAAATTGCAAAATAGGAATTAATACATTCCATTTTTATACCTACAGAATGCAACATTTTTAAAAGTTTATTTCTTTTTGAGAGAAGGTGGGGGGAGGGGCAGAGAGGGAGAAGATCCAAAGCAGAGCCTGATGTGGGGCTCAAACCCACGAACCATGAGATCACAACCTGAACCAAAGCCTGACACTTAATCAACTAAGCCACCAGGCACCTCCAGAATGCAACATTTTGTTAGCTATCCAATGACAATTAAATCTTATGATAGTTACATATAAGTTAAAATGTACCACTTCTCTTATTAACATATGTTTTACATGATTTGAGACTCTAAAAACAAGAGAACCTAAGACCTGCAAAGATCTTAAATTGGTCCTCAGTTTGAAGAGGCACTTCTGGGGGCACCTGGATGGCTCAGTTGGTTAATCATCAGACTCTTGATCTCGGCTCTGGTCACAATCTCGTGGTTGTGAGATTGAGCCCTGGCATCACTGGGCTCTGTGCTGGGCACAGAACCTGCTTAAGATTCTCTCCCTCCTTCCCTACCTAGCGCATGCTTGCTTGGTCTCTCTCTCCTTCCCTCTCTTTATCTGTCTCAAGAAAAAAAAAAAAGAATTGAACAGGCACCTCTGTCTGATCAAGCTGTTTTCAGGCACTCCTCTATTAAGCATGGCTCTCATTTCTCCATTAAGTAATGTATATAACATACCTAAGGAATATTTAAGATATCAACAGGTATTATAAAATTTTTACATCTGTCTACAGCCTCTGTAATAAAAGTTAGCTGCTTCAGGCATTCGCTTCTGCTGACTATACCATTTGAGATGCTTGCAGTATAGTTTCCTTTATTTTAGTCACTGTTTAGTCTTCATTGGATATGCAGTTTCCTCCTGCTTTTTGCTCAGACCTTGGAACAAACTATTCACTGCTCCTCCCCACTGGCCACCCAGTTTGTGGTACTTTGTTAAAAACAAAAACAAAACAAAAAAACAGCCCTAGAAAACTATACATTGTCTCTAGGTTGAAATTCCAAATTCCCCAAGAAGAAAACTGATCCATCTGGGGCCAGGTGCCCTTCTCTGCCCTAATTAACCATGGTCATGGGGCAGGATTGTAACTTCTGCAGATAGAGTATGCATATGAGACAAAGGTCGGGGCAGGGGCGGGGTGTCTTAGCCTGCACCCCAAGATAATAAGCAGGAGTCAAGAATTAAGTGCCGATGCTTTGTGTGAGAGGTGCAAAACCAGGGCAGCAAGAGTGAGGAAAAGGTAGGATACCATACATCCCAGATTATATCCATTGTCCTGGTGGTTTGTGAGAGAGGAATGAGCAAATGCAGAAGTGGAGGAGTCCCTTATGATCTCCCATGAAGAGAGGCAGAGTGGTATTCTCCACTCCACACAGGAAGCACCCTCTTTTTCTTTAAGAAAAACTATTTGGTGGCAAGTGAACAAAAGGTTCACAGGAATAGAAGTCAGGGCCCCAGGGTTGTAGTTTTGTATTTGTTCTTGTCTTCCATTTGGCTTAACAATTTCCAGGAAGTATCAAGTTTGGAAGGCATCTAGTTTCGGGTTTACTGACAGATGTATGTTTTTTATAGTTACTTTTGTGTTTTAATGAATATTATAAAATATCAGATATCAAATGTGCAGAATATAGTTTTAAAATAAATTTATCTAAAACACGAATGAATTATTTAAAGATTCAAATAATAGTACAGAGAATGTTGCAGCAAAAAAATTGTGGGGATGGTTCACAAAAGAAGTTGATTCATAAATCTGGTGTTTAATTCCTTGTGCAACATGCAAGATGTTGTGGTTCAGCCTGATCTTGAACAGTTCCAATGACCAGTTTCTCCTGCTAATCCTTACCCCACACCTCAGCCAGGTCTTTCCTCTTTTTTTTTTTTTTTTTTTTTTTTGTCTTGCTTCTATCTTGTGAAGTCATACTGAATTGTTCTCTTGTATTTTCTTCATGGCTATCCTTTGAATACTTGCAGTCAGTAATCAAAACCTTTTTTTAATGTTCTTTTAGTCAGGGCTAACTATTTCTATGGTCCTTTCTCATTGAGAATCTTTATATGCTCTTGTGTGTCATTTTATGAAGAAAGAGACAGAATGCCCACATCTCAAGAGCATGCATTTCTCATGTAATCCACCTGGGATTGTTCCAGAAGAATAATAAGGTTCAACAACTACAAGGCTCAAATTTTTGAAATACTTACCTAAAAATCATCTCATTTGATCCCTTCTGTAACTTTGCGAGGTAGACAGGTAACACTGCCCCCATTTATTAATTAGAAAACTAGGGGATAAAAAATATTAAGTGATTTCCTTTAATTAGAAGAAAAATAATAAAATTTCTGAGAATAAAAATAGAGTCTCTATACACTAATATTTTTGTTTTCTGCTAAATCTGCTGTTTATAGAGTCTTTGGCATCATGAAATTCATAGCCCAAGATGGAAGATAAGACAAACGGAACCACTGGGAAAAAAACAGGAAGGAAAACACAAAGTAAGAAATTAAAAAGAAAAACACATGTGATCTGGAGAGGGGCAGATGGACAAATCAGAAGGAAACAATGGGTATAAAAAAGGTGTAATGTTACATTTGAGTATTTTAGAGTGGGCTGTCTTTCTTCATATTGATTCTTGAACTTGAGCTCCTTAAAGATAGACCCTGCTGCTTCAGTGGTATTAGGGAAGCCTCCAAAAAAATGAAATGAAGTAAAATAAAGTAAAATAAATATATTCTCCCTAAGGAAGTGAAGAAGTGTCACGACCAGCCCCAGGCTCAGTGACTTGCTAGGAGGAATTACAGGACTTGGTATACAGTTGTACTCACAGCCAAGATTTACTGTAGTGAAAAGGATGTAAAGCAAAATCAACAAAAGTAAAGGCACGTAGAACAAAATCCAAAGGAAACCAAATGCAAGCTTCCAAGGGGCATATCCTGTGGCAGCCACACAGGACACACTTAATTCCCTCAGCAATGGGTTGCTGCAGCACATGTGAAATATTGCCTCCCGTAGAAGCTCACTGGAAACCATGACCTAAGTTTTTATTGGGAATGGGCACATAAGCACCCATTGCCTGGCACATACCAATGTTCCAGAATTCCAGAAGGACAGCAGGGATTCAGCATGAATGATACCATTTGTACAAACAGTTTAAACACAGTGAGTCACTCTTATCAGTTAGGGGCCACTTCGGATCAGTGTAAGGAACTATTCGGCATTCAAGTTCCCGGATGCCAGCCAAGGCCACTGTTGCAAAGAAGACTTCCTAAGGATGGAGGTCTCAGGTCTACTATGCTAATATTCCTGCAAACACAGTAAATGCTTCGTCAATCTTTACTACAATCTCAGGTTGACTGGGCTCTAGAACAGAGTTTCTTTCTTCCTCTTGGAAAAAGGAAGCCCAGCCTGTTCTAATAAATAAATACATCATCAGAAATACATTGGGATAATAGAGGACAAAGAGTACAGCCAGGTAGCTAATGACTAAATCCCTCTGATGGATACATAAATCTCCAGTCCCATTGATGATCCCCAAAGAACATTTCTCAGTCCCACCTGAGAGTTAGTACTGGCAACTGAATTATTTCTGTTCCTTAAATCCAACCTAAATCTTCCCTTCTTATTGAACTGGGTCTTTCTATCTGGCTATAAGAAAGCCTTCTATTTCCTGTGGGAGCTCAGATGGTGGTGGTCTTACAGATCATTGGGGTCCACGATGATGTCTGCACTGAATCATATCCGAAAGAAGTGAGATATGGTCCTTAGATCACCACGTCAGGCTTTAAACTTTGAAACATACAAAAGTAATCGATTCAGATTACTTGAGGAAAGCATGTCAGGAGATCTTCAGAGAAAACTGAGTCACTACTTAGCTGCATCTCCTTGGGCAATTAAACCTCCAAACCTCATTTTTTCTTACCTATAAAATGAAAGAGGCAAGCTATGTGGCCTGCAAAGTCCCTTCTGACTCGAATACCCTCGGATACAATGGGTTGCACAATACTATATACACAACACCATTGGCATTATTAAAAAGTCATGATGCTCTTGACTCAAATGCCTTTTATCCCACTCAAATGTAAGGGTGGGATGACAGAAGTCAAGGAGCTGGGGTAGAGGGGGAGTGACATCAAAAGAAATAATTGCTGGGATTAAAAGACCATCTGAATAAAAAAAGGGGTCTTCCAAATATTCTCCCTACTCAGACACTTTTATTTGGATCATCTAGAACTATTTCTCTGTGCACCAACTGAACTCCGCCCCCCCCTTTGGTTTTTAATAATAAACCAGAACATTAATTTTTTAAAACAGGAAATGATAGGGCCAAGACTCCATAAACAGCTAAAATGTTAATCACACAAAGGCTCCCAAAGCAATTTCATTCTGGACTCCTCATGGTTATGCATTACAATAGGAATTTTCATCAGAACGCTGGCCTGAGGATGGGCTGCCTGGCAAGCGACATCTACTAAAGCTTGAATCCCTGGGCCACTCTTGAAGGGGCAACCAGGACAGAATGTTCCAAAAAAGACATTTGCACAGAGGGGGTAATAAATCCATGTTGAGGATACTAGGTACTCGGGATATATTACCTCAATTGATTTCAACAACAGTTCATGAGGGGATAAGATTATCACGCTCAGTTCACAGATGATGAAAATGAGGTTCAGAGAAGATTATCACGCTCAGTTCACGGATGATGAAAATGAGGTTCAGAGAAGGTAGGTAACTGTCTGAAGTCAGACAATCACACAGCATGTTAGCATTCCATTGACATGTCCTTGCTGCAGAAAAAATTACCACAATCTTGGCAGCTTAAAGCAACACAACTGTATCATCTCATAGCTCTTAGGGATCAGGAGTCCAGGTATGACGTTAGCTGGGTCCTCTGCTCAGCTTTCCCCAAGCTAAAATCAAGGTGTCAGCCAGGGTTGCGATTCTTACCTGAGGTTTGCAGTCCTCATCCAAGCTCACTGGTTATTGGCAGAATTCATGTCAGCCAGTAGAGGTCATATACTCTCTTGCCATATGACTCCATTAGTTAATTTATAAGTTGGTTATTTGCTCCCAGGCCAGTCAGTCCCCTCCAGGATAATCTCCCATTTGGTTAACTCAAAGTCAACTGGTTAGTAACCTAACCACAGGAGTGTAGCCTATCATAATCACAGGTGCCACCCATACTTGGGGTAGGGGAGGCAGGAAGATTGAACAGGGTGAAAGAGAGAGCTAGCTGGTCACCTTAGAATTCCACCCACCATGCAAACTCAGTAAATGGCAGAGCTAAGGTATGACTTCAGGTCCGTTTACTTCCAAAGCCATGGTGCTGCCTATCCACCTGAGCCAGTCTAGGTTGAAGCAGGAGCCTAGACAGGTACTCCCAATGGTGGCAACTGGTTCAGAAAATTAGAAAAGACAGGTGAAGCCCTAGCTGGCCTGAGTTACTCAGAGGGAAGGGTGGTGGCAAGATCTCGTGCCTAAGTTTCTGGGCAAAGTGTCATCTCTGGATGAGATCATTCTGAGATTCCTCAAAAACAAATGTTCTCAGTTGTAAAGGCCCAGACCATCAGGAGGCATCAGTGGCTACACTTCCTTCTAGATTGGATCCTCCCAAGGCTCCTTTCCTTCTGCTGATTCTTCTTGCCACATTTACAGAGCAACTGCTAAGAGCCAAGAATTTTGGAAGTCAGTGAGATGAAAAGACCAGGCCCTGTCCCCAAGATTTTTAGATCTTAAGTTTAGGAAAGGGATGAAAGT
This sequence comes from Prionailurus viverrinus, assembly GCF_022837055.1. Lineage (NCBI taxonomy): Eukaryota > Metazoa > Chordata > Mammalia > Carnivora > Felidae > Prionailurus > Prionailurus viverrinus. Next base: position 63,017,993 of record NC_062578.1, on the reverse strand, counting down.
GAATAGATATAAAATAAATGTGTTCAGGGAAAAAAAAAATATATATATATATATATAATATATATTTATATATATTTATATTATAAATAAAATATAAATATTTATATAAATATATAAAGTTGGAGAAGAAGTAGCTATATCTCCCTGGGAAGATTCCACAGAGTTCAATCTGACTCTAAAGAGAAAGAGGGTGTTGAGTGGATTAGATGAGAAGTGGTGGGGGTTGGGTGGGGAGGGCATTAGAAGCAGAGGAAACAACTTCCTTGAAACTCCTCAGTGGCTCCCATTGATTCTTGAGATAAAATCCAGGGCCTGAATATGAGCTAGAAGTTCCTATATGATCAAGCTTCTCCTTCCTTTCCAGACAATGCCCCTTGTTAACACCTGTGGTCTGGATTCATCACTGGTCATTCACATGTGTGGTTTCCTCTCTTGGAATATTCTTTATCAGTATACTGCTACCACAAATAATTCCCCAACCTACCTTTACACACACACACACACACACACACACACTTTTCCTGACTTATTACTATTTATTCTTCAGGTCTTGGATTAGACATCACTTCCTCTAGAAAGCCTTCCTCAGTGCCAAAGCCCTGATTTAAAATGCTTACTATAGGTGCTCCTATAACATTGTATCCGTTACCAGCATAGCATTTATCACAGTGTCTTGTACCTGTCTCCTTGAGGCTAGTAGAAGATATAACACAACCAATTTAAGGGACCAGGCTTATCTGCTCACTCTTCCATCTCCAGAAATTACTGGTTACTTAGTAGGTGATCAAAAACTATTTGTTGTGTAAATAGACAAAGGGCACAGAGGCAATCCTTGTTCATGGAAGAAAATTAAGGGCATCATAAACTAAACGGAAACTAAATTTCGTAAGTCTTCCATAGCTTAGAGCCTGCACTGGGGTACCTGACATAGACATCAGCAGAGAATTTATATATCTAAGTTATATGTGTGTGTGTGTGTGTGTGTGTGTATGTGTGTGTGTGTATATATATATATATATATATATATATATATATACACACATGTATATATGACATGCATACCATAAGTATATAGCACATGTACATATGACACATACATATATCATATATATATGATAGTACTTAAAGGAAGATCAGAGAAAAGAGAGACTGTTCTTAAAAAAATATTTAGAACTCTGATTTTCTGTTGGAATCATACTCAAGAAATCAGAATGGTTTTTCATAGTTGTCCATTCCTAAAATCTTGTTTTGGCATATAACAAGTGATCCCCAAAATTGCAGTGGCTTAAAGCAAAGGTTTATTTCTTGCTCACAATGCATGACCATTAACTACTCCAAATATTGGTCATTCCAGACTCGGGCTAAGGAAACATCCTCTATCCCCAATATATCTATGGGGAAAAGAGACATGATGAATCTATAATGCTCATCTTAGAAGTGACATATGTTCATTCCATCTGTATTCCATTAAATAAAGCATGTTCACATGGCCACTCCTGACTTCAACAGGGCATCTACATATAAACCTCACAAAAGAAGGGGTTCTTCAAGGAGGGAAAGTGAAATATTTGACAAACAGTAATATAATCCATCACACCAGGCATCAGCAGGCTTTAAACCTCTTTTCTGACATTTGGATTTTCCCTTTTCATTTGTTGGCAATTAAACTTTACAATACCATCCTGTGGTTGTAGTGAAGAAAACAAGTTAAGGTTCTAAAGAGAAAGAATCAGAATGCTCAAGTTGGGACAGTCCCTCCAGTTCATAGTCGCAGCACTATATTTTATGAACGCAAAAACTGGCTCAGAGAACCTGATGGCTTCCCTAAGGCAACTGTGCGTCATGTGAGAGCTAAGACCAAATCCCAAAGCACTGGTTCTCAGGACTTAGGATCATTCTTCCATTTCCCACATGAGAGGACCCAACTCAATGGCAATGAATCAGACCCACAGCTTTGCACCGCATAGATATAGCTCCCGCCCTTGAACCTGATTCATGGTACTGCTGAGAGAACTCCCCCAGTGCAATGAGCTACAATAGGGCTTTTCTCAAACCAATTCTCATTCTGTTGAGAGAGGCTGTGATTATGCTCAGTTCTTCGCCTGTTTTATAGCTTGGTACTGACATAGTGAGAACATCTACAATAAAAAAACATCTATAGGGCTTTGTTTCCTTTTGTATAAATTCATTGTCTAGAATTTGGCAGTCCCATGTCTTGGTGATTTATCAGAATTAGTCTATTTAGGAAGGAGCGCCTTGCTCAACTGAAACCTGTTCTCTTTATTTTACCCAAACCCTAGTATTGTCATGTAGCTTCAACTAAACTCAGGTACGTATTTTAAAGTAACAAAACAAAACAATTCTTCTCCTAAAGCCTCTCTATTCTAATCTTTATCATGCTCCTTGGTTGTATAATGAACACTATTTCTTCATCACTTTCTTCTCCAATGACACTCCATATATTTTGACTACACAATCCAAAGGCTACCTTCACTTAGGAGTTGGTCAAATCTTAGAAATGGCAGAAAATGTAATGAAACAAAGAGCTGTTTTTAAAGATAAAGTATGGTTTATTTAGACTTTTGTCCTCAGTTTTTAACATAAGCTTTTCCATATATCGTGGATTTTATGTCCTTCAAATTGTCTATGTAAAAACAGAAGCACATACTCCAATGTTCTCAAATCCTTAAAAAAAGATATGTGCATACTAATGCACACTATTAGCATTTTGTTTATTCTCTGATTTTTGAGTCCATTATTTTACTCTCTCTTGTTTGCTGTTTTTTGATACATTTAGGGCTGCACTTTTTTTTTCTTCTAATAGATTCACGGTATTGATGTGCAAGGCTCAGGGCTAAGAATTGAGCAAACAGTAGACATGTGGAGGAGTCTGAGGATACAGAGATTGAGTTATTCTAAGAAATGAAATAAATGTTCACTACCCACAGAGAGGTTAAAAAATTTTTTCTGACAATTTTAGGATTTGGAGTCTAAAAAGGTTGTTTTGGGGTTCCCCCACCCCTAAATTGTATTCTGACACCCTCTTCTCATTTGCTGGCTCTGGGCAAAGGATACATAGAAGTAACTTATATGGCTTATTTTGAACAGCTCCTAGGAATTTGATAAGTGAATTTACCTTCTAATGATTTGTTGTTCTGCAATTTATATCCACACATACACATATATAACACAGGTGTAGTATTTCCCTCAGGGTTCTCCAACATAAATAAGCTCAATGATGTCATGTCAGACAAGAGAAATTCTTCAAAGAAAGCCAGCTTGGCATATAGAATCCAGATTATCAGGAGTATATCTGAATAGGTAGACTGTGTGCTGAAAAGCTGCTCTCTACAATGCCAGAGTGTGGAAAGGCTGAAAAGTTTGGTTGCTATTCTTAGAAGACATCAGCAAGGTTTGGACAGATCACTGGACTAGGATGAAGAAGCCATCTTTATGCCCTGGAGACCTAGGAACTTGACCTGCTCCATGACTTCATTTCCACAGCTCAGTTTATGTGCTTTTGGCCATGCTAACTACACTACGACCCTTTCTCTCTTTACCTAAACACAGCTGACATAATATAAAACATATGGCCGAACACCATGATTCTATACCACAGTACCTTTTCCATATTAATTATTCTCCTGTATATAAAAATAGCACATGTTCACTATAGAAAATACTGGAAAATAAGAAAAGTATAAAAAAGAAAAATTGTATGAAATGTTACTGCTCAGACATAAAACTTCTAGAAAGTGACTTAACCTTTTTCCTTCTTAGTTTTCCTACCTTAGTTTTCCTACCAAAATTCAGATAAAAGTAATGCCTGCCTCACACAACTAGTATAACAATTCAATCAGTGAGTTAGTATATGTGAATGCTTAAAGCCTTGTCTGGCCATAATGGATACTCAACAAATGTTGGCTACTATTATCTTACGTATATATAGTAAGTATAGCTTACTGTCCCCCCGCTTTTTTTAACTTAAAATAAAATACAAACTGTCTCCCCACCTTCACTGCTATAACCCTAGTCTTAAGCCAGCATCATCATCTCTCTCCTGAATTACTGCAATGATAATTTACTTTATGTCCTCAGTAGGGCCTACAGTCTAGTCTCCATATAGCAGTTAAGATCATTTGTTACAAATATAAATCAGATCATATTGCTCTCCCACTTAAAACTTTCCAATGGTTTCCAGTTACACATAAAATGAAATATATTTACTTACATATTAGAAATATGTAATATATCTACTATATTTATCATTTAAAGATTGGATTCCACTTCATGCCAAAAAACTCTGGTTCGTGTAGCCCAGCCAAACAGGAATCCGGAGGCAGGTTTTCAAGAATGCGAGTAAGACCCGCAGGGCGCCCTCAAGCTCCCAGGTGCCTTTCAACTGCCAGCTCCAAAATTGTCAGCCCAAGGCTCTCGATCTCATGGTGGCGAGGCACTGCTACATTTTTAGGATATTGTCCATGTTCCAGAAAGAAAGAACTAAAAGGGTAGTGGTCAAAGTCCTCCATCTGCACACTGATTTCACTGGACATCTTCATTGCCATGGACATACCACACTGCCCCCCTCCCCGTCCCTACTTCAGGTATAAGAGACACCAGGAAAACCAGCATTTTCATTATATACATTGATGCTTGACATTGGACGATTTCCTCTGTGAGAAAGAGGAGAGATGGGGTGTTAGGGTGAGCAACCAGCAGTACCTGCCAGCCGCTGGCCTACAACATCCTTCCTCATGCCTCCTTGCTCTACCTCTCTCTCCTTGACACTATGTCCAGACACACTGGCCTTAGTCCTTAGTGTGCACCAAACATCTGCCTGACTCAAGAGAGGTCATTAGCCTTGCTTTCCCTTCTGCCTAGAAGGTTCTAGCCAGTAGTTGGCAGATGACTGGCTCCTTCTCTTCATCAGGTCTTAGTGAACATGTAACTTCTTCAGGGAGTCTTGATTCCCTGTGCAGGGTCACCCCTCTTCTCCCCCCACCCAATTTGCTTCACAGCTCTTATCACTAGTTGAAATTACACTGTTTTAATTTATTTGTTTATCCTCTGTCTCCTTGACCAGGACATAAGATGCAAGAGAGCTGGGCCTTTACTCTTGACTGTATCCCAAGTGCTCAAAACAGAGCCTGGAACACAAGAAGTGTTAGATTTGGTGAGCAAATGTCGAATGCATTACAATCACATTCTGTTTTCATTAAATGCTATTCAAGAGATTTAACAGCTGTAAAATATGCCACTGAATAAATGTTAACAATATTAACTGCTTCCTATGGCTTGCTACTATAGTAAGCTGAATAATGGTCCCCCAAACATGTCTACATCGTAATCCCTGGAAACTGAGAATGTTACCTTATAAGGTGAAAGGGATTTGCAGATGTAGACAAATGAAGGATCTTAAATTTAAGAGATTAAGCTTAAAAAATATTACCTTGGATTATTTTCACGGACCTGATGTAATCGTAACAGTCCTCATACAAAGGATGCAGGAAGAGTCAAAATTAGAGGAGAAGGCAATACAATGATGAATCAGATTAAAATGATGAGCTTTGAAGATGGAGGAAGGGGGCCACAAGCCAAGGAACACGGGTGGCCAACAGAGTGGAAAGAAGACAAGGAAACAACATCCCCTCAGAGAACCTCACCACAAATCAATCCTGACACCGCTGGAGCCCCTTTGAAGCAACCAACTTGAGCAATGGAAACCTGAGTAAGGTAGAAGGGCCCCTAGTGACCTCCTACCTGCTAGCTGAATACAAACAGGCTCGTTAGACCACCTACCTCACAATACCCATAAGCCCTAGCTGACCAATGAGTTACTGACACCTAGTCACAGGTACTAAAAAAGGAAAATTCCGTATGTTCCCATACCTCCTCACCTCCCCACTTTACTACAGCCTCCACGCACCTCCTCATGGCAGACACTTTCTCCTTCAGTGTCTTGCCCTCTGCTTCCTTGGAATGTGTTCACTAAAGTTCTATCTCCTTTATTCTGCCGTGAGTGAATTCTTTCACTGCCCACGCCTCCAGCCTCCACCCAGTTGGGTCACCCCACACACACCTTGACTTTAGCTTAGCAAAAGTGATTGCACACTTCTGACCTCCAGAACTTTAAGAATGGATATGTGTGTCAAAGTCACTAAATCTGAAACAGTTTGTTGCAGCAGCAATAGGAAACTAATATAGACATTTAGGTTTTCTTCCCTCTAAGTATTTACTTAAATAACATGATGTCGTAAAGAACTTCATTTTGCAGGTATTTTTGTCTGCCTTTCCAATGATTTCATTAGAATAGTTTCCTAGAGGCAGAATTCCAGTAAGCTTGCACCACCATACAAGCTCCCGGGCTGTGCCAGGGTAAATGCCTGAGCAACCTGGCTGTTTAGACGTCAGCTATTTTGAGACATAACCACAGGGTCTACAAAGAATTAGCCCACTTTGTGCAACAATCACACAAACACAAAGAGATTGCTTTCCAGGGGAAAGAACGCATATAAAAAATAAAAACAAGGGTGCTTTTTTCCTTTTTTTCATTCTTATCATTAACATTATAGAAGAGAAATGGGGAGGAGGAAGAGTTAAAATATAAGGCCAGAAAAAGCTCAAGTTCAGCTCCAAAGATCTACACACCTTTGATATCTGCCAGATGGGCTTTTGAAGTGCAAAACAAGATCAGATCCCTAAGGGAAGGCTGACACTCAAGTCCTGACCTGTGAATTAATCAGAGAAGCCTCTGGATGTGAACAGACCTCAGGCTTAGGGTGTGGTCTGTGTAGGCTGTTTGGCCAGGGTGGTCTCCATGACAAAAGAGAGAAATAATTTACTTGGGGGCCAAGTGACCAGTGTGGGGTCCCTCAGGGCAGAGCATGTCAATGACCCTCCCTCAGCACAGACAAGGAGGCTGTTGCAAATATTTCAGTATGGAAACTCATGAATGATAACTTCTGTGTTCTCCAAAATTTTCCTGCATTCCACCCCAGAACCTTGCAAATCAAAGCGTGTTTTGTACACCAGCAGCATTGCCATTGCATGGGAGTTTGTTAAAAATGCAGGTCTTGGGGTGCCTGGGTGGCTCCTCTGCCTTCAGCTCAGGTCATGATCTCATGTTCATGAGTTTGAGCCCTGTGTCGGGCTCTGTGCTGACAGCTCAAAGCCTGGATGGCGCCTTCTTCAGACTCTGTGTCTCCCTCTCTCTCTGTCCCTCCCCACTCACGCTTTGTCTCTCTCTCAAAAATAAATAAACATTACAAAAAAAATTTAAAAATGCAGATCTCGAGCAACATCCAGACCTTATGGAATCAGTAACTACATTTTAACGCTATTGCCATGTGATTCTTAGGCACCTTGCAGTCTGAAAACATAGGCCCTAGAGTCTAAGCTGCATAAAGGCAGAACGTTTGTTGCCTTTGTTCAGTGCTGTACTTCCAGTGCTGCAAACACAGCCTGCCATTGCTTGAAGGGGCTCAGTAAATATTTGTTTTAAGAATGATTAAATGAGTGAATGTACTGATTCTTACACATTGAAGCTGAATTTGAAAAGATAAGGTACTTGTGTATTATATTCTTTGTATTTTACACACATATCCACAGGTGCATGCACACACACACGTACTAAAGTCAAAGAATATTTTTTCAATCCATACTTCAGATGCATGAGCACAACCTAAAGTAGCAGCACCTGAGCAGGGCAGGGGCAAAGAGAGAGAGAGAGAATCTTGAGCAGGCTCCACGCTCAGCACAGAGCATAATGCAGGGCTTGATCCCATAATCCTGGGATCATGACCTGAGCCGAAATCAAGAGTTGGACGCTCAACTGACGGAGTCACCCAGGGGCCCCAAGATGAACTTTTTTCCTGGCCATTGTGAAAGCCAAAATTGAGAGGACGTTCATATTAGAGAGCTGGAATGAGCCTGGAGAAGTTACTGTCACAGCTGTAAAGAGGATGCAGGTCTATGGTTTACTCCACTGTCAAAAAGTCATACCTCTCCTGGGGCACAAATGGATCAAGACTCAGAGGGGGATGACAGCTCAGGATCCTGAACCAGAAGGGATCTAAACAGGCTGGCCCTAAGCATGGGTACGACAGACTACAGAGATTCCAACTCCATCCTTGGCATAAATGCAGCTTTGCTGACTTCTTTCTAGGAACCATTCATACAAGATAGCGGTCATGTCACCATGACCCTGATGGCCTGAAGATTTTGCGCACCACGTGAGCCTCCCCAGAATGTTGAGTGATCCTAGTAAGGGGCCTCTGCGATGATGGAGATTTAATTATCCTTCAGCATTGTGATATAAAGACTGAGTCCGACTTCATTTCACTTAAAGAAATAAAGTGTGACATTTCCCTTGTTTATCGTTTCTTTTTAATTTTTTGTTATGCATATTTTCAATAGACGCAAAGGGCAAAAAGGAAAAATATATAATGAACCTTCATTACCTATTATCTAGTCTCAAGAAATATCAATATATTGCTAAACTTGTTTCATCTGTACCTCCCACTCTTCATTCTGTGCTGGAAATTTTTATTTAACAGCTATACTGAGGTATAATATCCTTGGAATTCACTCATTATAAGAGCACAGGTCAATGGTTTTTAGTAAAAGTACACAGATGTGCAAATGTCACCACAAACCGGTTTTACAGCATTGTCATCGCCCTTGGGCCCCCCAGACTCCCTCCTCCCACTCCTGTACCTATTTACAGTCAATTCCCAGACCAGGCTAGCAACTGCTGATCTGCTTTAGTCTCTATAAATTGCCTCCTGGGCTTCATATAGAGAGAATTACACAATATGTAATCTAGTTTCTGGATTCTCTCAGCATAGCGGTCTCCTCCATGTTGTAGTGGATATAAGGAGGTCCGTTCTTTTTATTACTGAAGAGTATTCCAATGTGTGATTATACCACATTTTGTTTAAGCATTTTCATGTTGATGGACATATGGATCTAGTCTGAGGTTTCTGTGTTATAATAACACTGTGAACATTCACTTATAAGTTTTGTGTATTATATTTTCATTTTTCTTGGGTAGATTACGTAAGTCTGAAATTGCTGAGTCATATAGTAGCTTTTTAAAAATTAAAAAAAATTTATTTTAGAGAGAGAAAGTGCATGCACATGAGCAGGGGAGAGGGGCGGGGTGGGCGGGTGGGGGGGGGGAGAGAGGGAGAGAGAGAGAGAGAGAGAGAGAGAGAGAGAGAGAATATCTTAAGCAGGCTCCACCCTCAGACATAGGGCTCAATCCCACACCCCTGGGATCATGACCTGAGCCAAAATCAAGAGTTAGACGCTCAACCAACTGAGCCACACAGGCATCCCTCATATGGTAGCTTTTTAAGAGACTGAGAACTTGTCTTCCAACGTGGTTGCACCATTTTACCTCCCATCAGCAATGTGTGAAAGTTCCAGTTTCTCCACACCCTCTCCAACACTTATTTTTGTCTCTTTTTTATTATAGCCATTCCAGTGCACTGAAGTCGTTGTGGTTTTCATTTGCATTTCCTTAACGTCTAATGATGTTGAACATCCTTTCAGGTATTTGTGAACACTTCACACATCTTTTCTAGTGAAAAGTCGATTCAAATATTGTGCCTATGTATTAAATGCATTGTCCATCTTAATGGTAAAAGAGTGTTTTTATATATTCCAGACTTAAGTCCTTTATGAAATACATGATTTGCCAAATTTTTTGCAAGCCAGTCTGTAGCTTGTTCTTTCATTTGGTTAATGATGTTTTTTGAGCCCTTGGGACCATTGATGGTGACAGTATCTGCTCACTCAGAATGTGTAGGGGTCTCATTTACCTACAGTTAGCTCGTCTGGCTACAATGGATGATTGAGAAACCAGTTTCAATGGAAACTTCTCAACCTCTACAAAGCGCCAAGATCTGTATCTGGAGAAACTAGCTCTGGCCCAGCTTCTGGCTCACAGGATGGTCCAGGAGAGGGGCAGCATAGGGGGTAGCAAAATCCCTAAGGATTGTGATAGCAGGGAAGGAGAATTAACATCTTCCAATTCCCAAACATGGAATGTTTCTCCATTCGTTTACACCTTCTTTAATTTTTGTCACCAACATTTTATAGTTTTCAGCATACAAGTCTTACACTCCTTTTGTTAAATTTATTCCTAAGTATTTTATTCTTCTTGGTGTGACTGAGTGAAACTGTTTTCTAAATCTCATTTTCAGATTGCTCATTGTCAGTATATAAAATTGCAATTGATTTTTATAAATCGATCTTGTATCCTGTGACCTTGATGAACTCACTTATTATTTCCAGTAGTTTTTTTTTTTTTCTGGAGGTCTCCATAGGACTCTAAACATACAAGTAAGACATTTTTTGGCATTGTGTGTTTATGTAATAAAATTCATAGCAACCTGATTTTAAATTAAACAAATTTGCACTCAAAATTATTCCAATTATAGTGTTGCATATGCTTCAAGGGCAGAGTAAGAGAGGTGTCATTGGGCCATCCTGTGAATCATAGGTCATCTGCAGCCTGTCTTACCTCTTCTACATCCTTATGAGACAGTCTTTTAGTTGGGGATTTGGCCAAAATGTGCCTGTAACTATAGGATTGTGTCATTGTGTCATTGAGAACCACTGGAAAATTGCTTGATCTAAGATACGTCCTTAAGGAAGATTCTAGGGAGTCAGAAATGGTCCTCAGGAGCAGGAGCAGCATGGAAAGAAACAAACCAGAAGGCAATGTATTTTGATGCACCCATACGAAAAGTATAAAAATGTAAGAAGAGGCATCTTCCCCACTTCACAGAGGGCATAGATAATGGTGCAAAATTGGCATTTTGAGTCTTTCACAGGGGATAACATTCAAAGAACTAGATGAAGTTAGTGAAAGAAGAGGTGTGGCAATGACTAACTTATTGCCATAAAAGTCACAAAATCCTAATACTGTAATATAATTGAATCCCAACGCACTGATTTAGCGTGTGTAAAGCACTTAGCAGAGTTTGGTTAATAATATATGTTAAATAAATAAATGGTAGCTATTTATAATATTACTATTACTTTTGCAATTAAGATGAGAGGCCTTCTGTGACTGTGTATAGTCAGTATTTATTTACTTAAGAGCAGTTCGCTGCTCAATTTGGTGGTCATTTCAAAGACCATTGCTATGGGTCACTGGAAGTAGATAAGGCAATTCAGGATAGAGGTGGGCTTCAGAGGAAGACTTTAAGAAAGATGACAAACACCAAAACCCATGGAACCACCCATGGAAATCAAAACTACACACTGCTTTTCCCATGGCCATTGTGGCATTATTCACAGTAGCCACGACAGGGAAACAACTAAGTGTCCATCGTGTATATGGAGATATATATGTGTATATGCACGCACACGCGCGCGCGGACACACACACACACACACACACACACACACAATGGAATATTATTCAGCCATGAGAAAGAAGGAAATTCTGCTATTTGTGACAATAGGGATGAACTTTGAGAGCACTATGCTAAGTGAAATAAACCAGAGAAAGATAAGCACTGAATGGTATCACCTACATAGGGAATCTAAAAAAGCTAAGCTCATAGAAAGAGAGAGTGGAGTGGTAATTATCAGGGGCTGGGGGCTAGGGGGAAACTGAGGAAATGTTTTTCAAAGGGTACAAACTTCCAGTTATAAGACAAATAAGTCCTGGAGATCTAATGTACAGCATGGTGACTATAGCTAATAATACTATATTGTATACTTGAAAGTTACTATGAGAGCAGATATTAAATGTTCTTACCACACACACAAAAATGGTAATTATGTGATGTGATGGAGGTGTTAGCTAACAGTATCGTGGTAATCATTTTGCAGTTTATAAGTGTACCAAATCAACACATTGTACGTTAAACTTACATAATGTTATACATCAATTAAAGCCCAATAAAGCTGGGAGAAAAAGACAACAAAGTGCTTGTAGAGAGACTAGTGAATAAATGCGTGCATCTGTACATCTGAATGTTTATATTCAGAAAATCTATTTCAAGCTTATTCGTAATCATATTTAATTGCATCTTTAATTTCTAAATTGCTAGATTAAGAAATGAGCTCCCTTCTCATTGATAACTGCAATTGCCTGACAAAAAGGAGGCTGTGTGGCCAGGGACTGCAGCCTGAAGGGGCAGTTTCAGAACAAGAGACATCTCCTCCCCTCCCCTATCTTCCCTCTCCTTGCGTCCTCTCCTTACCCCTGCTCTAGCTAAGGGCACAGCCCTCTAACCCTGGAGGTTACAGTATCACTGATTTGGGAAGAGAAGTTCTTTTGGCTACATCTAGTTCATCTGGCTACAACATACAACCCAGAAACCAAGTTCAACTTGGTTGGAAGATTTTCAGACCCTACAAAGCACAGGAATCCACATCTGGAGAAACCACCTGTGTCTTCCCCAGTCTCTGTGCTCCAAGTAACTGAAAGCCAAAGCCGGTCTGACAGGATGGCCCAGGGCAGGAGCCCCCAGAAGTGGCCTGAATGCAGTAAGGTAGCAAGAATGCTACCTGGGTGGCCAGAACTTCAAGAGAAATTGACATTGCTGGGGCTTCCTGGTCACAAGGCATTCTCTGCCTATCTCAGCCTCTCTGCTCCTATGCAGACAGATAATCCTACAGCCAGGAGAGAGAGGCCCGGGTTGCTAAAAGAAGCAGGGAGCCGGCACATTGATTTCATCTGTGTGATGCCTGGCACATAGAGGCTGCTGCCTCAGGAAATGCTGCACTAAGTGGAATGAACATTCTAGACTCAACTTTGCCACGTGCCAAGTGAAGCCATTTTCCTTCTTTCTTCATTTCTGCTTCTGTGTTTTAAAAATGTATGATAATTGCTACCTACAAGGTTGCATCTAGGATAAAAAAGGAACATACTCTAGAATGTGCTTTGTGAGATCCAAACACCACATGAATAGGAACCAAAACTTGACAAGCTGCCTCCATGGTGCTATGTCTCAACTTGGCTCAGATATTAATATTTAAGTGCCTAGAAGTATGGCCCGTTTTCTTACTGACATTCTTCTAACAAAGATAATTTAAGTTAGAAGATTAGACATATTATTTTAATAGAATTCTATAACGGTATTTTCATTTGATTGAAGTGGATATGGTCACAAACTGGTTTTTTTTTTTTTTTGGTCCCTGAATGGGTCCCTGTACAAAACTACATTGTTGATCATGGCTCTAATTGGTTCCCTTGTTTCAGCCTGACAGTCTCTCAGATTCATTCTTCACACTGCCAGCCTGCTGTGGCTCAAAGACAAATCTGAGGTTGACTCCTCTTTTTCCCTAAAGACCCGTATCCAATCAGTCAAGTCTTATGGATTTTGCTTCCTTAATATCTCTCAAATCCAGCCATTTCTCTCCATCCCACCTGACATGCCTCCATTTTAAGTCACTATCATTTCTCACTGAAACTAATGAACTAGCAGCCCACAGGGTCACTCCTAGGGGCCCCCCTGTGTTGCTCTTTTGTCTCGATCCCTGTCCCCTAACTGCAGCCAGAATTATCTTCCTGAAGTGCAAATGCTACCAGTAACTCCCTGCTGGGACCTGTGATTGTCAGGGTCATCAGGATAACCCCCCCCTCCCCCCCGCTGCTGGACCAGGTGTCCCTGCTCTTTCAGGTCTAGGTTCAAGCCCTTGCTCAGCTCCTTTGCTGGACCTTGCACCATTCACACCGCACTTTCCCCTCTGGCCATTCCTAGCTATGTAAGGCCCCCTGTGCCAAGTTCTCAGGAGGGTGCCTTCTCTGTTACGGCTCCCATGCCCACTGCCTTCACATGCCCTGTCTCTTCATTGTGGTCACCTCCTCTGGGGATCCTTCTCAGGACGCCTAGGACTGGACTAGGTGCTCTTGCCCTGCATCTTCACAGCACTTACCACCTTTCTTACTTACTTATTTGCACTTTTACTTACCTGTTTGCTGCTAAGGCTCATCAACCAAACTATCAGCTCCCTGAGAGCATGAACAGATCTTTGTTCCTGGTATATCCCAGTATGTTATATTCTTGCACAGATTTCTTCCCATCTCCTAGCTCCAGGGAATACTGGTAACTGATGGCTCAAAGCCAAGTCCTTCGATGGGCATTGCCCCAGGCTGCAAAAACCTGCCTTCCCTGCAGCCACAGCCCCCTCTCAGGGACACTGGGCTACCAATGACCGGGTGATTGTCATACAAATGCCTGGCCTCCTTTCTACTTTGAGACAACTCTAAAGGGTTAGCGCCAACACTCCCGGTAAGACTGGGCTGGGCCTCAGCCGCAACCCCATGGAGCACCTACTTTTCTCCTAGCCCCGTCCTGCTATCCTCACTTTCGGTCAGGTGTTTCTCCCCAAAATATTCCCCAGTAAACCATCTGCACAAAATTCACAATTCTCAGTTTATTGCCAGGGAACCCAGTCAAAAACAGTCCTCCTCCCCAAAACAGCTCCTGGCACATAGTAGGTGCCCAAAATGTATCTGACATATGAACAACCAATGAACAAGGGCCTTTTTAAAGCCGACTCTCAGAGCAGAAAATTTATATCACTCATGTTTCCATTTCCAGGCCCAGCACAGGAGTGACTACTTAATTCTTACTTGCTTGAATGGTCCTTCCAATGTTCTCTCTTATGGCCAAGGGAGCAGTCTTCTGGAGGTATATGGCTCCTTTCTTTAGCCATCAGGTCCAAAGTGATAAAAGCTAGAAGCATCAAAGGAATGTAACATTACTCTGCATGATAATGAAATTTACTGCCTTCAAAGAAAGAAAAAATTATGTGGCAAATTACAAAGCAGTTAAAAAATACTGTTTTTCATTAGGGTTTAGAGGGACGGTGTTCTCCCTGAGAATTAAAATAACTTTATGGAGAGCTATGTGCTTTTCCAATAAATCTAAAGAATCTAATAAATCCCCTAACAGACCTGCTGTGGAGGATATATGCCCTGAATGATGCTGTGAGACTTGAAGCACCATGACCTCCTCCTCCTGAACCACTCTGCAGCTCTTTGGGTTATCAGAAGAAAACACTGACTGTCCAAATAAAACCTCTAGGAATCTACACTGAACTCAATGGCTTGGACTTGGGGAGATGTCTTAGCGAGGAAAATCACAATGGGTCCTGGAAGGACCTAATGGGTAAAGGTTAGAGTTTTCCAGAACATGAATAGAGTTACAATGGGGAAATCCAGAAGATAAGGCTCCCTAGGATATAAGGGCAAAGCTAGGGATAGGGAAGTGAGATTAGAAACTGTGGAGGTATTTAAAGAGGACACATCTGAGAAAGGGTTGATTTCTCAGTCACCACACATACACGTTTGGACCCTGGGGAAGTTATATTTAGTACTTGGCTCTAATTTTTTTTCTTTTTAAACAGACTATTTTTTTTTAGAGCAGTTTTAGGTTCACAGCAAAATTGGTCAGAGGGTACAGAGAATACTCACATACCCCCTGCCCCCACACATGCATAGCCTCCTCTATTACCAACATCCTCCACCAGAGTGTATATTTGTTATGATTGATTAACCTACCTTGATACATTCTCAACCAAACTCCATACTTTACATTCGGGTTTATTCTTGGTGTTTTATATTCTATGGGTTTGAACAAGTGTATAGTAACATTTACCTACTATTACAGTATCATGAAGAGTAGTTTCTATCCCCTAAAAACATCTGTGGGTCAGTTCCCTTTAAAATGGCCCAGTCCTGGGGCACCTGGGTGGCTCAGTTGGTTAAGCATGCATTCTTGATTTTGGCTCAGGTCATGATCTCACAGTTTGTGAGACTGAGCCCCGGGTAGGGCTCTACACTGAGTGTAGAACCTGTTTGGGATTCTCTCTCATTCTCTCTCTCTCTCTCTCTCTCTCAAAATAAATAAATAAACTTAAAAAATTACCTGGGCCTTCAGCAAAGAAAGTTATGTACATGTATACATGTATCCACATAGTTTGACACTCTAAAGTGGTGATTCTGGGGAGGCTGAGGGTTGAGATCTACAGCAACATTCTATTGAGGGATAGCCTTCGGGACTTCTATGTGGTCGGGTGCGGTATCATGAGTGGGGCTCAACACCAAACAATAAGTGTCAGGGAAGAGGCCCAGTGGTAAGAAACAGCTATCAAATGGATAATTCAAGAAAGTTTCATGATGTGAAGGGTGTTTTTGTCCACCACAAACCCAAGACAGTAAACTTCTCCGGTTACATTCTCTCTCCCCCAGGGAGATTCATACTGCACCTCAACACATCAAAGTCTGCAGGAATTTCTATTAGTGAAGAAAACTGCCTAACTTCTTTTAACACCACATTCTCCAAAAACTCTCTCTCAATATCTACTAGTATTCATGGTATCCCATGTGAGGACTGCTACACAGCCAACTGAAGAGGTTTATTTTTTTTTAATTTTTTTGATGTTTATTGATTTGTGTGTGTGTGTGTGTGTGTGAGAGAGAGAGAGAGAGAGAGAGAGAGAGAGAGAGAGAGAGACCGAGCATGAACAGGGGAGGGGAAGAGAGAGAGGAAGACACAGATCCGAAGCAGGCTCCAGGCTCTGAGCTGTCAGCACAGAGCCAGACATGGGGCTTGAACTCACGAACCATGAGATCATGGCCTGAGCCGAAGTCAGATACTCAACTGACTGAGCCAGCCAGGCGCCCCTGAAGGGCTTTATTTTAACAGTAGTGTGGTATAAGCAGAGAGGATATTCTTGGAGAGTTATGTGATCATAAAAATGCCTGGAGATGTTGGCCCTATAAAGACGGTGCTACAATGTTTCCATCTCAGTCTTACCAGGTGTAGAATGAGGACAGTGGCTAAGGGACAGAAAAAGGAGAGCCAACAGTGTCATTGTTGGGGACAAATTGAGGAGACCTGGTCACTCATTTCTATGAGGGTGGGGATCCGAGAAGAAGGAGGAATCTTATAATCATAAAACTTTAGGACAGGAGGGGCGCCTGGCTGGCTCAGTCGATTGAATGTCTGACTTCGGCTCAGGTCATGATCTCACATTTGGTGGGTTCAAACTCCATGTCAGGCTCTGTGCTGACACCTCTGCGCCTGGAGCCTGCTTCAGATTCTATGTCTCCCTCTCTCTGCCCCTCCCCTGCTCATGCGCTCTCTCTCTCTCTCAAAAATAAACATACAAATAAAAAAATTAAAAAAAAAACACCTTTAGGGCAGGAAATGAGCTTTACGATCATCTACTTTGGTCTTCAAACTTGTATTCAGCCTTTGGACCTCCAAACAACCAAGTTTCCAGGGGAAACCTAAAATGCAGACCAGAAGAAAGCAGAGGTGTGGGCATGCTTTACCAAATAACAGAGAAAGGAAGAGTGTGGGGGAGGAATTCTGGTGCTTCCCGTTGTGAAATTTTGGCTGGGAATTTTTAGAACATTTTAGATCTGAGAGAAGTGCCTCAACATACAGACCTCACAATTCAAGTAGCATTTTCTCCCGCTCTCAAAATATTCCTGGATAACAAGTTTCAGAGGCAGGAATATTTCACACAAATAATTTTAGAGGCCTTGCTTTATGACAAGACCCGTACTTTGGTAGTTAAAAGCTGCATCCTGGAGCTGACAGAGACTAGTTCTGGGCTCTATCACACTCCTCCATATGTTAACATCCAACAAATTGCTCAACTTGTCTGTGCACACTTAAGTTTTCCCACCAATAAAACTGAGATAATAATAGTGTCCATTTTCTAGGGATATTGTGAAAATGGAATGAACTTTTCTGACAGAAATGCTTAGCACAACACCAGACACAAAGCAAACAAATTTAGCTCGTTATTTAATTAACATTAGCTCCTTATTTAAGACGGCCGCTGCACACCAAGTACTATGCTAGGTACTAGAGAGATGGAATGGAACCAGGTACTTTTAAAGCCTTCAAATACTAAGTGCATTCATTTATCCAACACTTATTTTTTCCAAGAATTTTACTTACGTTATCTCTTGTGGTGACTTAAAATATGACCACAAATTCTTAGACACTCCCTTCAAAAAAATAGAGCCTGATTCTCCTCCCCTTGAGTGAAGGTTGGACCAAGTGGCTTGCTTCTAGCACGTAGAATAGGCAAGAGTGACGATTTGTGACTCCCAAGACAGGTCACAAAAGGCATGTGGCCTCTCCTGCCTTTCTTGGATAACTCTCTCTGTGGGGAAGCCAGTTGTCATTTTGTGAGGAAAAAGCCAGCAGTCTTGTGAAGATGTCTACGTTGCAGGCACTGAGGCCTCCTGACAAGAGCCAGCACTAACTTGTCAATTGTGTGAGAGAGACACTATGGAAACAAGTCCTCTACCCCCAGTCAAGCCTTTGGAAGACGGCAGCCCTGGCCACCATCTTGACTGCAACCTCATGAGAGACACTGTGCTGGAAATCACCCAGATGAGTTTCTCAGATTCCTGGAACCACAGAAATTCTGTGAGAGGAAAAATTATTTTAAGCAACTAAATTTTGGGGGTTAATTTGTTAGATAGCTGATCCTCAAAAAGCCCCTGACACAGATAAATTGTGGTACGTTTTATAGATGAGCGAATCAAGGGCAGAGACGTGACTTTGTTTCAATTCACCCAGCTGGTATGTGGTGAGAGGCAGACTTCAAACTCACATCTATAGTTTCCAGGGTACTTCTACTCTATCGCTGTGCCTCCATGGGCAAAGTCAACAATACATACAGCACATATAAGGCAACACCATAAGGAGCCAGGCCTCAGAGAAGCTTCATGGTTGGGTTTGTTTTTTTCCTGAGACCAGCCCAGGGGATCGGAACGAAGGACCCACCCCCACCTCCCACACACATCAATCCAAGAGTCCATACGACCCACGAAGAGTTGTATGAGGAAGACAGAGATCACCTTAGCAAATATACACTGCATCAGTTAAGACACCTGACATATTACACCATTAACATTTAAAACCATGGGGAAAAAATTAGCTGATAATATCCCTTGCACTCATAACATTTACGTTTCCAGCTTTTAGTTTTCCTGAACAAAATTAGACCTCACGGAGATAACTTTCACAAGCCACATATTTTCTCTAACAGTTACCACGGGCTGGAAAAAGCAAGGAGAAGGCAAAAATGGGGATGCTCTATGCTAATGCTCGCCTTATCTCACAAGGCACATCTTGGGTGCACTACATCCTTTCTCTCCCAGGTGCAATCTAAATCATCTCCCATGTCTCATTTTTCTTTAACTTCTTTGAGTTTGGCAGACATTAGGATTGAGCCCTAGATCATGCCTTCAGGTTTATGAGGACAGTAATCTGTCATCGGTAGCTGCAGTGCCTTTTATCGGGCCCTGGCTGCACAAATTCCCCTAACTCTGACTTTCTGACAACTGATGGACTTTTCTCATCTCTAACCACGAAGGCTCAACTTGATTCTTTTCTTTTGAGACAACACAATATGCTATTTTTTCTGCCCCTGGGAAAATAAGAAAGCATAGAGCTCGCTTCCTAAAAAGAAAAGGCTGTAGAAGTTTTACCCATATTACTTGCTACCCTTCAAGGAAAGAGGCGTCAGGGTTGGGGTGGGGGCACTCCTTTGAGCCCACACCCCTTATCAGTGTATCCAACTCCATGTTTTGACTTTTGAGGTCTGCCTCTCACCACATACCAGCTGGGTGAATTAAGCAAAGTCACGTCTCTGCCCTCGATTTGCTCATCTATAAAATGGAGAACAATTTATCTGTGTCAGGGGCTTTTTGAGGATCAGTTATCTATCTAACACATTAACCCCCCAAATTTAGCCACTCTCCAAAGCTGCATATAGAAGAGACACAACATGTGCAAAAACAGAAAGGCAACACAGTACGGTAGTCAAGCACATGGCCTCCAGAGCCAGAATGTCTGCATGTTTTTAAAGTACTCAGAATTTCTGGCAAATCGTAAGCACTCCATAATGTTTGATTCATGTAGGTAGGTTAAATTTATTGAACAAACTCCCATTTCTTTAGAGACCTACCTCTAAGATGGGAATTTTAATTTCCTCATTTAATCCTTGAAAAGCCAAGCAGCATATTAAGGTATTAGAGTCCAAAAGAAAAAGTTTGGAACAGTCTATCCGCCCCCCACATTCAGAATGAGGACTTTATTTTAAAGGCAGGATGTTTTGAATATATAGACATCTGCATAAAGATTTTCCTTATAGTCTTTTCTTTATGCTCTAAGTTTGGCGTGCTAGGGAATTACTCCATAGGACTATATACATAAAATTCCATGCCCTGTGTTTCAAGGGACAACGTAAGGTATTTTCAAGCACAAAGTTGCCCATTCCTGATTTTTACACTGTTTTTATTTGATAATCTAACCCCATCTCAGTGCTGACTCCCTTTGTTAAATTTAGTTGTGCATTAGATGGGACCTCACTGGTAAACTAACTTCCTATGTCTCATGCCTGAAATGCTGTACCAAACTGTAGCACGTTTTCCTTCTCAGCCCTGCACATACATTCTTCTCCAGAACTGGCTGAAGACAGAAGTGTGGAGTCAGCAGTTGGTCTTTGGTAATAATCATTTTCACAAGTGCACTGAACACTGTGCAGAACACCGTGGCTACGTTCTTTTCATGGATTCTCCCCAGCGTAGCTCATGCTGCAGACTCAGGAACCAGCTCTGATAACACCTCCCAGCTTTCTCACACCCACAGAAAATGACAATTCGTGATGACTTTTGCATATAGGAACAGTGCTTTGTCAAAGCCACTGATCCATTAGGCAAGGGGGACCTGGAGTCCTTAGAATTATATTCTTATTACTCAAGTGATTAGTTAAACCCACTCTACTTCCAACATCTGCTTTCTTTTGTGTAATTACCTTCACCATCACTTATTCCAACAACACTACATATTCAGAACACACGGACAGACACCCAACTGGGATTGGGTCCTACCTCTCACTCTTAACAATTATGGCCACATTTACCTTTTTGCAAACCCTAGCTTCTACTCTCTTCTGCGGTAGGTGGTTCTCCAACTCTAGCATGAATTAATGTCACCTGGAGAACTTGTAACACCACACATTGCTGGGTCCCACCCCACTAGTTTCTGATTCTGTAGGTCTGGGTTGGGGCCCAAGAATTTGAACTTTTAACCATCTCCCAGATGATGTTCATTGTGTGGATCCAGGACCCAGACTTTGAGAACAACTGCTCTAGTTTATAAAAGACGGTACAGGATTCTGGTCTGTCGTTGTGGGTTGAGTTGAATTGTATCCCCAAAATAAATGTGTAGAATTCCTAACCCCACATATTTGTGAATGTGACCTTATCTGGGAATAATGTCTTCCCAAAGACAATCAATTAAGAAGAGGTAATACTGGGTTAGGGTCGGCCCTGAATCTAATGAGTGGTGCTCTTATAAGGAAGAGCGACCTAAAAAGTCAGAGACATACTCATGAGGAACAAGACCATGTGATGACAAAGGCAAAGATACGAGTGATGTAGCAACACACCATGGAACCTAAAGACTGCCAGCAACCACTAGAAACTAGAAAGAAGACAGGATTCTCCCGTAGAGACTTCAGAGGAAGTATGGCCCTGCCAATACTCTGATTTCAGACTTCTAGTCTCCCGGATGTGAAGGGATACGTTTCTGTTGTCTTAAGCCACCCAGCTGGGTCACTTTGTTATGGCAACCACAGGAGACTCATACACAGCCACTGTGGAGATTGAGTAACCCAACGTTTCATCCTTCCCCACATTCACATCCCTGCCACGGCTTCCTCATGGGCATAGTATATTTCCTCATGCCTTAATGATGAGATTGGTCATGTGACTTACATTGACAAATGACAAAGGGAAAGAAGTGAACATGCCCCAGCTCTGAGCCAGGCCTTCAAAGTCTTGATGCTTCCTTTGCCCTCTTGTTCCTCTGCCGTTACTATGAGAATAACGGTCCCTCCAGTAGCCACTGCCCCTCCGGCCTGAGGTAGAGTTACCCCAACCTGTCCTCAAAACTGCAGTGAGAAGTACAGCTACCCCAGCCTCCTCACTTGGCAACCAAGCCAAGCCTAAAGCAACAGAAATCTTCCCATCCTGCACCCCCAACCCCCTAAAAAAACCCCTTGCCTGGATCTGGGTTCTAGACATTGTTCTACCATGGTGCAACCTGGGCATGCTCTTTCTCTGCCCTGACTCTGAAATGAGAAGGCTCAGATTAATTTGTCTCTAAGTCAGTTTTGAATTGATCCCAGGTGTAGAAATGCCTACTTCTTCCAGCATGGACCATCACAACAAACAAAAACAAAACATTAACTTGAAGTTTCACTGGGGAGAATGTAGACCCAATCATGACCAGGTAGTTTATTCATGTAAGCAAACCAGAGTCCATCCCTGTCCTCTCGGAGCCAGGGGAAGTGCTTATGTTATTTGAACGAAACCCATGTCTGACTCCTCCAGCAGGGTAGCAGAGGGAACGGAGAGGAAGCCCACATTCAAAAGGCATGTTGCAAGACTCTATGACAAGACTCGGTGTCAGGTTAACAGAACATGTGACAGAGGGGAATGCCAAATATCTCTTCTTCCCGAGGCGGTTTTGTCTCTGTCCCTTTAACATGAGTGCTCAATAGAAGCTTCCAATTAGAATCTCCTGAAATACTTAAAAAACTTGAAAAAAGAAAAAAAATGCTGGTGGTGAGAGTCCTACCTCCAGAGATTCTGATTTCCTTTATGAGCATTAAAATCATTTTTTTAAACTGTCCCCGCCAACAAAAACAGGTCCCATATAACTCTCTGTGTACAGGATGCATCCTGTATTAGTTTCTATCGCTGCATAACAAACAGATTAACAGACAGAAAATAAGCATATTTAGGGGCACCTGCGTGGCTCAGTTGGGTAAGTGTCCGACTCTTGGCTTTGGCTCAGGTCATGATTTCATGGGTTTGTGGGTTCAAGCCCCACATTGGGCTCCATGCTGACAGTGTGGAGCCTGCTTGGGATTCTCATTTCTCATGCTCCCTCTCTCTCTGCCCCTCCCCTGATCACTCTCTCTTTCTCTCAAAAAAAAAAAAAAAAAAGGAAGTACATTTAGCAGCTTAAAACAATATTGATTTACTAGCTCACAGTTCTGTAGCTAAGAGGGATGTGTGGGCTCACTTGTGTTCTATGTTCGGGTTTTACAAGACCTGAGTCAAAGTGTCAGGTGGGTTGAATGCTTATCTGAAGTCTCTGGGGAAGAATCCATTTCCAGGCTCATTCAAGTTGTTAGCAGAATCCAGTTCCTTGTACCTATAGGGCTGAGGCCCTTTTTTACTTGCCGCTGTCTGCCAGGGACCACTTATATCCCTACTCACACGCCTCTCTCTTCAAAGGAGTAACCTATGTGTTGAGTCTTCTTCATGCCTAGAATCTCTTTGAGTTCCTCTTCTGCCCTCCTCTTTTGCTACCAGTTAGAGAAATGCTTTCTTTTTTATTTTTATTTTTTAACGTTTCTTTATTTTTGAGACAGAGAGAGACAGAGCATGAACGGGGAAGGGTCAGAGAGAGGGAGACACAGAATCTGAACAGGATCCAGGCTCTGAGCTGTCAGCACAGACCCCGATGTGGGGCTCGAACTCACGGACCCCGAAATCATGACCTGAGCCGAAGTCGGCCGCTTAACCGACTGAGGCACCCAGGCGCCCCGAGAAAATGCTTTCTTGATTGACTATATTAGGCCCACTTGGATAGTCTTCTACTTTTAAATTCCACTGTGTCTTTTAACATAACACAATCACAGGAGGAAAGACTCGTCACATACACGAGTTCAGGGGATAATGGTATGGAATCTTAAGGGCCATTTCTAGAAATTCAGCCTGCCATATATTACAAACATCTAGACAAGGACCTAGTACTTAGTAGGTCCTCAAAACATAACTTATTAAATGGAATGGAATCAACCCCCACTTTACTGTGGCAAAGAAAGAGAAGGCATGGATAATCAGAGTGGCTGATGAATGGGTCATTTATCACGTTTAACTGAATCTAAGCATACATTACTTCTTATCGATTTTCACTGGAGTATCTCTCACACACATACACACTTCACAAATCAGATACCTATGGCTTAATACCTTTCACAAACATTATACACATGTCTAAACAGCGGACAGCTGAAGAATCACAATACCCCAGCATTCCAGATGCCCTCATGGGCCTTCCCTCCAGTTACTAACCATTCCCTGCTCTTATACTCCCCCCCTCACACACTTAGGGAACCACTACCCTGACTTCTAATGCCATAGATTTTGTCCAGTTTTTGAATTTTACATAAAATGGAATCACACAAATGTACTTCTTTTCGTCTGGCTTTTTTGGTTCAGCATCTTACCTGTGTGTTGTGGTAGGAAGGCTCTAAGATGACTCCCAATGATCCAATCTCCTGATATTTATGGCTTCCCCTTGAGTAACTTACATCTAACCAATAGATGACAACATGGCAACATTGAGGGGATGGGACTTCTATGATTAAGTAACAAAAGGTTGTGACTTTAATCTTGTTAGCAAACTCTATTTTCCTTTCTTAGCTTGTGTGTTTCAATGAAGCAGCCTGCCGTGTTGGAAAGGCTCTTGTGGCAAAGTACTAAGGGCAGCCTCTGGCCAACAGCCAGCAAAGAACTGAAGCCTTCCATCCAACAGCCTGTGAGGAAGTGAGTTCCACTAACGACCATGTGAACTTGGAAGCTTAAGCTTCCCAAGTTGAGCCTTCAGATGACTTTGGCCCAGGCAACACCTTGATTGCAACCTGTAAAAGACCATGAAATGGGACACCTCGGTGGCTCAGTTGGTTAAGTATCCAACTCTTGGTTTTGGCTAGGTTATGATCTCACAGTTCGTGGGTTCAACCCCTGCATCGGGCTCTGTGCTGATAGTGCGGAGATTGCTTGGGATTTCTCTCTCCCTCTCTGTGCTCCTCCCTGGCTTGCATGGGTGCGCTCTTTCTCTCTCCCGCTCTCTCAAAAATTAAAACAAAACAAAACAAAAAACCGTGAAGCAGAAATTCCAGCTTAGCTATGCCCAAATTTCTTTCCCACAGAAACTGAGGTAATAAAAGGGTGTTATTATAAGCCACTCAATTTTGCGGTGATTTGTCACCAGCAATAGACACCTAATGCATGTGGTTTATCTTTGTTGTTGTATGCAGTTGTAATTCATTCATTTCCATTACTTTATTGTAGAATTTGCTAAAACTTTTTTTCTGTAAGGGATAGGAAATATTTTAAGTTTAACAGGCCAAAAAGCAAAACTGAAGCTATTATGTTGGTACTTCTATATAATTTTCACAAGTGACAAAATAGGTTTTTTTTTCCCCCAACCATTTAAACATGTAAAATCCAAAGTTAGCTCATGAACAAGACAGAGATAGACAGCAGGCCATATTTGGTCCATGGGGCATGGTCTGCTCACCTGAAGGACAGGTTGGTTTGTTTACACCACAGCTCATTTATCTAGTGTTGATTAACATCTGGGCTGTTTCCAGTTAGTAGCTATTACAAATAACATAGCCATGAACATTCCTGTATATGTCTTTTGGAGATGTGTATGCATATCTGTCTGCTATACACCTATACGAGGAACTACTGGGTCACAGGATAAGCGTATATTTGACTTAATAAGCCAAATGGTTTTCCAAAGTGGTTGCATCAATTTGCACAACAACAGCAGTATTTATGAGTTCTTACTGCCTCACAGTCTTGCCAAGAGTTGGTATTTTCTGTCTTTTCCTTTTGGCCATTCTAGTGGGAATTGTTTCCCCCTACCCCCCAGATGATCAACCAGAATTGAAAACCCCAGGTTAACTTCTGCTTATCCTTCACTAGGTTGAACAATATGATACTGTTCTATTTCTAGGTTAAAAAAAAAAAAAATTCAGTATTGGCTATTTTTTATTGGTTAAATTAATACTTCCTTCACATCTTATATTTATACTAAAAGTGAAACTTAAACAAGAATGCACATCAATTGAGAAAGGTCTTAAATATTTGAGTTGAAATAAAGTTTTTAAATTAAAAATGCATTTCAGTGACTCTTATTTATTTTTTAATGCTTATTTATTTTTGAGAGAGAAAGAGAGACAGGGTGCAAGTGAGGGAAGGGCAGAGAGGGAGGGAGACATGGAATCTGAAGCAGGCTCCAGGCTCTGTCAGCATAGAGCCTGATGGGGGGCTTGAACTCACAAACCTTGAGATCATGACCTGAGCCTAAGTCGGAAGCTCAACCGACTGAGCCACCCAGGTGCTCCCAGGGACTTTTACATTTTAGTATCACCCAGATCCTTAAAAGCTTAAAAACAGACCAATGATTTTCACCTTCACTGCACATAGAATCACCTGTGGGTTTTTAAAACTTAATTGTCCCTATCCAAACACTCAGAAATCCAGATTCTGTGAGATTAACTTGAAGCTTTAAAATGTGTGCTGGGAAAAGACTGGTGCACAGACAAGGTCAAAAACCACTGATATTGCCTGCCCGTTGAGTTTTTTTTCCCAAACATTCTAAGGAAACACTTAATGCTTTGGTGATGTTACATATATGAGAGGGGAGAGAAACACCCAGATTTCACTTCCATCCATATATTTTTTTAAGTAATCTCTACACCCAACATGGAGTTCAAACTTACAACCCTGAGATCAAGGGTTGTGTGCTCCACCAGCTGAGCCATCCAGGTGCCCCTTGTTCCTCCCAGATTTTAAAATGCTTGGTTGCGTATTAAGTTGGAAAAATGATTCTACCAATGGCAAATACCCACTGTGTCTCACTGAAAAGGTCTCTGGCTACCGCACCAAGATGGAAATCTTGGGTTTGATTTGCACACAGCTCTACGGACTCACAGTTAAAGTATCACCAACGGCATTTAATGGTTACACACAGGTATTCTAAAAGTACACAGACACAAGGGGAGGGGAAAATAAAAGAAAAAAAAAAAAGGACCCAGACACAGTCATATTACCAGATAGCAGGACTAGGCACATACTCCATGACCAGAAAAGCAGGTGTGCATGTACACCCTCAGAAACAAAATTATTTTAAAACAATTTATGATCAAGACAAAATCTAACTAGTCATCTTTTGGGAAGAATCAAATCTTTATACTTCCTTATTTTCCAGAGTAGTTTTTAGATAGATAGGGATAGTGATATATCTAACGATATAGAACCATTGCAACTTGCAAGCTCAAGACCTTCAAAAGTCTTCTTACTGCAGTCCTGAATCAGATTTTTTCCGCAAGACCCTTCCCTTATCTCTACCAGCCATAACTGCATCTACATTTCTACGTGCAAGAAAAAGAAAAGAAAAGAAAAGAGCCTGGGAACGTCATTTTTATCAGTATTTACCAGCTCTGGAATTCTATTGCCCTCCACGTGCTTCTTTCCCTTGTCTGCTTATAGCAACCCAACACCTGGAGTTAGGACACAGGGTCAGAAGTTGAAAGGACACTAATTCTTAGGCGCTGTTAATTATTAGGCCCTACCACAGACCGTCAACTGGCTTCCAGGCCAAACAAGCTGAAAGCCTCCTAGTTGGGAAGCAAGACAGCCTTCCATCATCTGACATCCTCAGGTGGGATTTGGTTCTCAACAACCCCTTGAGGCTGATGCCTGTTCAGTGTTTTCAAGCCATCCCCCACTCCGTTTTAAGTGTTTATACACCTGTACAACTTGGAGGATTAGACGACGGCTACGTCACCTGGCGGTTTTCTCCAGAACCCCGCGTATTCCAGGGCGCAGAGGAACAAGTTTGAACCGCACCCGGGCAGCGGCTCTCTGGCCCAGGCGGGAACCACTGCCAGCCGGAGCTCTGCTCCCCTTACTAAATGACTGGCCAAGCACGCCAGCGAACAGGCCCAGAAGATTCCACCACAGACCCAGCTACCCCCTGCCCTCCGCACGACCCCTGCCTGCCAGGTGCTTACCCACTTCCAATTGTCCGCGAAGAGCTCAATTTCGGGTCTCTATTCAGCGCCGAACGAAACCCAGCGCACGGCATCCTGGGAAATGTAGTCCTCACCACGTCCGGGGGTCGCTGGCTCTGCCCGCGAGACGCCCCCCAGGAGGGATTATTCCGCCTGGGCGGGCTGAGGCCGGAGCTGCCGTCTGAGTGCGGGGACGGAGCAGTTCCCCGCGGAGGATTCGGGGTGCTTTCGCGGATCGGAGGGAAGTGAGAGAACTACACTTCCCGGGCCGCCCTGCGCCGAGCCAAGCCGGCAGCCTCGCTTTGCGTGACCGCGGCAGGTTGGTCCTGGAGCAGATGAGCGCAGAATATTTAGGCGAAAGCGCGAGGAGGGGGGAGCGCGGGGCCGGAGGAGTACCTCGGCCGAGAAAATTATGCATGCGTTAGGGAAGCTCTAGGAGAATGGCTGTGGAAGGTAAGGGACGCTTGGGCATTTTAAGCTCCCTCTTAACCCGCGCACCCCACTACACACATCCCTGATGAATCCTGGGGAACGTGGGGAGGAGAGGAAAGAGGGTGGTGGCGAGCGGGCCCTTTCCTCCTACACCTCTTGGCACTCACCTGAGTCCCGGAAGGCGAATAGGCGCTTTCTTCAGTTGCTTTAGAAAGACTTGTAGGTGCGCAGGACTTTGGGGTTGGAGGCAAACAGTACCCCTGATGCGAAACGATGTGCTGGAAGTGGGAAAATCGGAGAGACGGGCATGAGGTCTCAGCTCCGAGGTGTCCCTTTCGCTGTCCCCTCTAACCGGGGCGGGCTGGGTGGCCGCAGGACTGGGAATGCCCATTTTGTAACACCCCCTCCCCCCACGTGGGAGAGGACCCCCGGCCGGGTGCGTCATCGGGAAGCATGGACTTCGATTGGGTCCAGGGCCCCTATCATGCGCACCCGACAGCGGTAGCAGCGGATGTACTCTGAGGGTGGAGGTGCCCCTACACCTGTCTCTGTTTATACCACCATCCCGGGGTTAGCAAAGTTTACAAAAAAGAAATGGAATCAGCCAGGAATAAAAAAGAATAGCCAGCCTCTTCCGTTGGGGTGAATCCTTTCCTTTGAAGATACCTTCCTCTTTTTCTAGTGTGATTTTGGCCTTTTGGCTTTGCGGTTGGAGCTCTACGATACTGCCTCTCCTGAACCTCCTGGTTGGAAGCAGGGACAGGAGGTTTGTGAGGGATCCCGAAGTTTTACTTCAGAATATCTTACCTTGGAACACAAGACTTTTTTGTGTGCAGGGTAATTTATGGGGAAATATACGTGGACCAGGTGTGTTTGTGATGTCAAATTGGAGGTCAAAGTGTGCCTGAATGATAAAAATGCAATAATTATGGGACCGAAGTTACCTGCAGAGTTATGGTTCCTGAGTGTGCCTCGGGTAAGAGGGGAACTGGGGCAGGAAAATGAGGGCATGCCCGCCTACCGCATCTGGCTCCTTGCCAAGGGGAAATGAGCCCGTTCCTTGTAGGCTGGAGGCAAGAGGGAGCCACAAGGGCTTGCTTCCCTCACCCCTTCCTGCCCCAGGAGAGAACAATTGAACTACTCTGACTCCTGCTCTCATAATTATTTAACCACCTGAAGTGGCAACAACCCAGTTTCTGTGCTCAGTACGTTAACTCAAAAAACTATTGCCTTTGGGCTGAGGTTCAGAGTTTCCCAGTTGGCTACTTTTAGTTACCTATTTATTAATATACTCACATATATAGTTTCTATATTACATATATAGCATACCTGGTTTTGAAAAAATAGCCAAAATAAGCTTCCTGTGCACATATAATAATGTGAGAATCAGGCTTCATGCATTGGTACAGTTGATGGTGAGTGAAAAAAGCTAACAGAGGATAAGGATCATCTTGAGCTTCAGGTCAAGGGTAAGTTGACCTGCTGGCACCCCTTCTGCCTCACCCTTCAGCTGACCTTGATTATCCTCTTTTTCTCTTCACTCTTCTGTGTTCCCAAGTGAGGGACACTCCCATGGTTGCCAGTCCACAGTGCATTTGAAAAGAATGTCCTGCTTGCTGTAAGAAGTATAAAATTAGTCATATTTCTTGTCTGATGGGTTATTATACCAGCAAAGGCAGACCTTGCAAAAACAAGGGCTTTGGAATGAAGTACACGTGGACTGCAGAGGCTTATTTTATTTTGTAGAGATTTATTGGTTCAAGTGCTTGTCTAGTAAACAGGAGATCCTGAGTTTGAATCACAATGAGGTCTCCACTTGAGGAATGAAGGAAGTAGTTTAAAGTTTGGCTGCAAATAGGATTCCTAGCTCAGTTTTTGCGAAGGCTGTTTGCTCAGCCTAGACAGGGCTCTTCCTGGCTGCTCTCACCTGATCTTTAAAGGCTCAGGGAAAACTTCACTTCCTCTGCAAACCTGACTCAGCCCTGCCTTCCAGCTCTCTGCCCTAGTCTATGGGAGGGGCTTCTGCACTGAGCTTCCCTAGTACCTGTGGTTACACCTATTTTAACATCTCCAAACTTAATCTCTCACTGGAGTATAAGACTAACCCCTTGGGGCTTGGGACCTTATATTCCCAGCCAGTAGCACAGTACCAGACCCTTACTTAGTAGGTACTCAGAAATGCTTATGGAATGTATGGGAAATAAACTCATGGCCACTTTTGTAACTGACTCCATAAGTGTGCATGGGGCTTTCTTAGCCCAAGTGTCATAAAATCAAGGACTTTCTGAGAGATTTGAAGGTAGGAGAGACTCTTAAAGGAAGTTCCCCTCTCCTCAGTTTTTAGTCCTGATACTCAAAGAATCTGATAGAGCAGTACTCATCCAGGGAGTCTTGAACTTCCTAGCTCATGGCTGGGATATATTGGGACTGTTGTTCCTATTTTTTGTCCATAGGATGCTGTATGTCCCTCAGTGCATGGCCATCCCATGCAAAGTTCACGACCCCAAACTAGGTAACAACCCATGTCCCTAAGTTCATTGAGAAACATTGATTGGGAGAAGGAATTTTGCCAGAGGAACTGGAATAGGAAATACAATATGTGTTACTTAACATCTGAACCTTAGTTTCTGAATCTGGGAAAAAGGACACACTACTGTTTACTTCCTAGGAAAGTTGAGAGGATTTAATAAAGGAGAGGCCTTATAGGAGGGTACTTAGAACATAGATCCTTAGTAAATGTTTTTGTATTCCCATCCTTTAAAAAAAAAAAAAAAAGGCTTACTATTTGGCATGTTTTGTGTTCTGAATTTTCACTTATTCACACAAGTCTAATTAGCAAATTAGAAGGTGTTTTATTTTATCATGTGTAACCTGTTTGGTTAAGTAAGCTTGACCTTGTGTTAAATATAAAGTGTTAGAAGTATTAAAAGTGTTAAGAACAAATAGGGAGCTGATTCATTTTGTTGAACCTGTAGCCTTGAGTTTAAGATGATAAAGAGGTGCCCTATGTTTTATGGCCACCCTGGGTTGCGTTTTCTTCTCTGAATTTCATTACGACATCCTGTTTCTATTCCCTAGCCTGGTTGCGACCCATGCCTTGCATTTATGGGCAATTGGGCAGCTTAGAGTTGTACCTTCCAGCCATAGAATGCATGGTCTGCATTCAGGTTGGGATTATATTTACATCCATTGTCTTTTTTGAAAAAAAAAAATTGTAGTAAATTACGCCAAATAGCTGGAAAAACTAGGGCCACCAGGGAGGAGGTAGCACGCAGAAACCACAAAGTAATCCATTCTCCATGGACAGACTGTATAGATGATTGTGTCCGTGAGGTGATGTTTTTAACAGAAATAGATTACGTTATTATAGAGGGAACAGAAAAAGTGGACTCATCAGGGACAGTGTTTTATTCATCTCTGTAGTCCAAGGTTGGTGCCTGGCACTCAGAGGACTGCAGGAATTGTTCATGAATGGAGTAGAAATGCCCCGAAGCAAGCGAAGGGTATTCCTACTCTTTGTTCTCATTTCCTTTCCTGCTTGCTTCATCCTTAGAACTGCATTTAAAAAAGTGAGTAGATAAACATTGTAGTGTTTCTATTCCAGATGTAATAGACTTGTCTCTCTTATGTGGCAGAAAAATGACTTCCAGTATTCAGCACTTCACCTCCCTAAAGATTTCAAATGGAAAGTTATATGCTCTAAATGACATCTGTATTAAGGAATCTGAATTTCCCATCCTAAATGAACAAACTGGCTATCAAATGACCTCTAAGTCATTCAAGGTTCAGGTTCTGTAGTTTCTCTCCTGCAAAAGAGTAAAAACAAAAAACAAAACAAAACAAAACAAACCTGCCCATGACCAAGGTATTGTAAGGATACATGACAGCAGCTGGAGGAGAGGGCAAAGGAGATAGTCAAACACTCCTAGCAAAGAGAAGCTGTTGTAAGTGATGGCTCTCTACCCTGCTATCCTGTTTGAATTCAGAACCAGGTCACAGACTCCCGACGGGAGATAAAAATGTCTTTATTACAGGACTCCTCGGGCTGGTTTGTTTGGCTTTGGGTTGGATGATAAAGCAGACTTGCTGATCTTGCACCCAAGCAGGGAACTTGCCCCTCATGGAGGTACCTGCCCCTGTAACAGCCTGAAGAGCCAGGAGAACATGGGCTCCTGCAGCAGACAGGTGGGACTCAAAGGGAAGGAGAGAGAACAGAGCCACATATGCTTTGTTCCCTTTCATAGACGTGTGTCTATAGTTGTCTCCTTTCTGAAAAGAACCTGTGAGAGTGGAGAGAGACCAGAAGTGTCCGCGTGGGTTTCCCCTCTTATGAAACCTGGAACAAGGAGGAAGATGGCCCTCCATTCTAACCCCCCCGACATTTTTCTAAGTGCATTTTCTTCTTGAGAACATTGTAATCACCTCTTGTACTTGGTGGTGCTCGTGCTGTCTGCAGGTGGGCCTGTCTTCAGCCTGGGCCATGGTAGACCCTTGGTGAATTTTGTTGAATGAGGGAAGACAACAAATTAGTGGGTAGGGTTATGGATGCTTCTGATCGCCCCAGTAGCTCCTTAGATCACAGAGGAGAACTCCCCTCTGTGATCACCTACAGAGTAGGACTGTAGAAGCGGTAGGAGCATTTAGACCGGTTTCCATAAGCAGCTCTTCCCTGTGCATGGTGATGTTATTGTTCAACTAACTGCCTGATTCTCTTCCATTTCACTTATCCCCAAGGGCTTTTTTTTTTTCCTTTTCCTTTTTTTTTTTCCTTCTAAATTTATTTTGTTCTCTGGCCCAGAAGATTGGACTTTACTGTACCAGCAGCTTGTATTAATCACTTTTTTTTTTTTTTTAAGACCTGGGAGTGGTGAATCGAAGCTCGTCATCAAAAATTCTTGTCTAGAGTGTGAGAAGTGGGGCCTCAAACCCTGCCACTGTGCTTGCCGAGGCTGGTTCCTGCCACTCCTGTCACTTCTTTGGGACCTCTCAGCCAGTTCAGACAGGGTGTCAGTTATCCTATTCTTGCCTGGCCTGGCCTGGCCCTTTCCTTCTCCTGTCTTGCTGTACTCCGGAGCCAGAAGAAACGAGGGCTGGTGTTCATAGGGGGGAGATCGTGTAGAACGTTGTTGCCGTGTTCTGTTACGCTGAGTCACGGTAGATGCTGTGGTGACCTACTGGAGGGGCAGCCCGGGGTCTGAAGCTGGTGCTTGAACTCTAGGGAGTGTCACGTGTTGTGCCTTTAACTAGGAGAAAGGTAGGGAATTGCAAACTCCTTGGCATTGTAGAGGTTTTGCATTTTCTGTGTGCAGGGAACTTGACTAAATGTGGGGGGGAGGAGTCAATAAAGAAGGGAGCTTAGCCTGTTCTGTACCCGCCCCCATCATCCCTTTGCTGAAGGGAGACAAGAAGCAGATGAGGTGGAATGATAGAAGTGCTAATAAGTAAAAGCACAAACAACGTGATGTGGGAGGTCTGAGAACAAATGGAGCATCTAGTTCTGAACTGGATGGGATAGCCTTGCCAGAGGAGTAGCATCAAGCGAGCTTTGGATCAAGATATTGATGGCTGGGGAATGGGGGGAAAGGCATAAAACAGGGGTGTATGTAGAGTATGTTCCACCTAATGGATCCCCCCCCCCCCCCCCCCAAGGTCCTGGTGTTGTGCTTGTTTAGCCCTTCATGGACAGGAAAGTGAATGAGGATGCTCCTGAGTCCTATCTGGTTATTACTTTTCCTGTGGGCTCTATTAGCTGCTTGGCCAAACCTTCAGCACTCCCCACAGCCCAGTCGGATCTTGGGTATGGTCCTTTTGAAACCACAGGAGCAAGCGAGGAAAGCTGCTCTCTTGTAAATCGAGCTGATTTCTCCCCAATTTGCTGAAGTGGAATGTAGCCGTGCTCCCAGCTCTGAGCTGGCTCATGAGAGCAGCATTGGCTATATTTAGTCTGGTTTGTCTAAAGTGTGGGTGCAAGAAGCTGCTTGCACAGCTTGCCTCCCCGAGTGAAGAGCATGAAGGGGTGGCAGCTGTTGGGTGCCAGGGGCAGCTGCCTCATTGCCTTCAGACTTTTTCCAAGGGCACTGAGGCTGGGAGGAGCCAGCTGCCAAGTTCAGTTCCTTTGCTCCTTGGCTGCCCTTGTTGCTATGCTTATATGGTATTCTGTCCAGGAAATCCCAAGTCTTCAGTGATTTGACAGATGTGTATAGACTAATCATGGGGTGTGAAATCTCAGAGATCCAGCTAACCTGGAGAGCTGGGGGCAGAATGGCCCCAGACTGTGAGGGCTATTGCTGTCTTTAAACGTACAAGCTCCGCAGCTAGATGGGGTGTGAACCCCAACTCTGCCGAAGACTTGCTGTGTGCACCTGGGCAATTTACTGAATAGTTCTGAGACTCCTTGTTTAGCAAATGAGAGTATTAATAGTAATGACCTCATAGGTATGTTGAGAAACTTAAGTTAGTATCAGTAAAGCTCTTAGGACCCATTCTGGTCATTGCTCAATAAACAGTAAATGTTAGACAACATGATGGCAATGATGTCTCCTTCCTGCCACACTTAAGAAAGCATCTAACCCATCTTTATGGCCTTGTAATATACTGTCATATGTAATAGGTGCTCAGTGAAGGAATGTAGGTTCTCAGAGTTGGGATAAAACCAACCAAATGTGATTGGTAAAATACGAGTCATCTTTTAAATGTATTATTTGATTATCTGATTCCCTGCAGTTATGAGGCAACAGAGGGAAGTAAAAGTTTTCATAACAGGTGTATATTCACTTAAGTCTCATCACTTAATGATATTTCCCCACCCAAAATTTACTTGCCACTTAATACACACTGTTTCATTGGCTGGGCTCTCTAATGGTCTGATAATAACTCAGCCATACAATACATAAATTGATTGCAAAGACAAATTTCAGATCTTGCAAAAGAAGAAAAATTTCAAGCACTCTATGAAATTGACATTGGACAACGGATGTTATCATACAGCTGTGACCCAGAGAAGATCTGGCTAAGTTAGGCCAGATAACTGATAAGAGGACAATAATCAACCTAAGATGGTGATTTGATAGTCACCAAAGAAACATATTAGGATCATCTAAGGATTATAAAGTCTTTGTCAAATTGTTGCCCAATATATTTTGGGGGAGAAAGATCTATGTAAATAGATTGTTTAAGAGTCAAATGTGAAATGAGAAAGGTTTTGTCCTGCTGATCTAAATCTTACAGAAGTTACATAACAAAAAATGGATTATTTTGGTCTAAGAATTAACACATATTTACAATTATCTAAATTTGGTTAAATACAAGTTCTTAGTTTCTCCGTCTCAGATAAAGTATCATTTAAACTGTTTCAGTGTTCTCTTTGTGTTAGTATGTTAAATTTAAAATTTAGGTATCCTTTATATATCATAAAATGTATCTTTTGTGCCTCTTAGAGTTTTGACAAACATATTCAGTCTTACCACCACGCAATCAAGTTCAGTTCTTACACCCCCAAAAGTTTTCTTTTGCCTCTTTGTAATTACCTTTCACCCATAGCCCCTGACAACCACTGCTCTGAATTCTGCTCTCACACTCTGGTCTTTTTTAGAATGTCCTGTAAATGACACATTCTGTTGCCATTTGAGTCTGGCTGCTTTCATTTAGTGTAATGCACTTGAGATTCACCCATGTTGTTACATGTATCCATTCAGTCCTTTTTATTGCTGAGTAGTAGTCCACTGAGTGGACATACCACTATTTATCCATTCACCAATTGAAGTACATGGGTTGTTTTCAGTTTTTGGTAGATGTGAATAACCACTATAAATAGTTGCCTATAAGTTTTTTGTGTGAACAGAAGTTCCTCTTGTATAAATAAGTAGGAGTGAGGTTTTTGAGTCCTCTAGTAAATGTGTTTTAATTTTATAAGAAACTGTCAAACCGTTCTTTAGAGTTACTATGCCCCACACATAGTACTGTGCCAAATTTTCCTCAATTTGGATTTTCTTTTAAGTTTTGATTTTTATTTGTTTTGAGAGAGTGAGAGGCAGAGCACATGAGTGAGAAAGAGCACGAGAGAGCGCCCTAGGCAGGCTCCACTCTGCCAGTGCACAGCCTGATGTGGGGCTCAATCCCAGGAACCTGGAGATAGGGATCTGAGCAGAAACTAAGTTTCAGAAGCTCTATCAACTGAGCCACCCTGGCACCCCTGGATTTTCTCTATTAACAAATCTTCTGATAATGAGGGTCTCACAGAAATAAGATAATAATTTTAATGGGTAGAATGTAGGCATTTGGATGGAATTAGGAGGAAGTAACTTTCCAGAGGTGGGCTCTTGGGGCCGCATTATACAAGAGTGTGCCATATGGCTATGGCAAATATACACCCTTGGTTTCCAGGTTAGTCCAGATCCCGAGGATGAAGATAGCCTAAAAATGCCACTGGTTTTGCATCCAAAAGAAAGCTGTTAACAAATTCTTGTGTTACTTTCTATAAAGGGACTTGTATCAAGCTCTGGATACTGAGTCATTGTTGTCAAATAAGGAAAGCGGCCCAGATTAGGAAAGGCTTACCTTGGAGAAAGATAGGCAAGAGCCTGTGGACAGAAAAGGGAAGACCATGTGGGAGGCCACAGAAGAGCTTAACTGGAGTGGGGAACAAACTTCCTTGTCCTTGAAAGGAGTTGGCCTTATTTGCCAAGGGGAGTCCTGACCTGTTTTGTGAGGCCTAAGAAAAAGCCGTTTCTAGTGTGACTTAAATTGTGAGGATGCCTGGGCCAGGGGCTTGTTTGTGGCTTTCGGCCATTCCGATCCCGAATTGGCTCTTCAGTGAGCTGTTCATTTATAGAGAGGGAGCAGTGCTTTCTCTTGCTAGGAGCACATTTTACTCAGCTGCAGTCTGGATATAGGGCCCAAGGGCAGAGTTGTTTCCAAGTGCAAACAATCGTCTTGGAGGTATAATTTGGACAGTAACACACTAGGGCTTCCAGGATTTTCCACTGTCTGTGTGACTGTGGCATAGAATACTTGAATCTGGGATTGCTACAGAATTCCTAGATGCATGGTTGCCTTAACTGTTGTGTGAGGTTGTAAGATGTTTGCTCAGGGTTTCTTTTTAAAAAATTTTAAGAATGTACCTGTGCATTACATGGAGGTGGATATGTTGTTAACCAGACTTCGGTAGATGTACTTTGCACTTTTGTCTCGAGGCTGCGATTGCCCCCTTGATGACCAGTGATGTATATTCAGGTATAGGAGAGTTCAACCAGTCACCAAGAAGTGGAGCTGGGGCGTGCCAGCTCCTGGCCTTGGCTCAATCAGTAGATGTGTATCAGGGCCTTGTGATGCCTGAGCTCTTGCTTTCTCTGTTTTGATTTTTTTTTTCTGTAAAAAAAACCAAAAAACAAAAAACACTTTTTTTACATGGTGGTCCTTTAATAAATACTTCTGCGTGGATAAACTGGGATTGATATTTTGTATTGGAGTCATCTAGGAAGTTTGTGGGGGTACAGCATTTACCTCTGTAGCCTAGAATTGGAATATTCTTCATTTTCTACTCACAAATCTTAAGCACTTGCTAATAGGAAGTAATAGGTTCCTAATAGGTTGGGTAAGTCTAGGAAAAGCAGGTGTGCTGGAGACTGAACTCTAAGTCTTTCCTTGATGATGAGATTCTCCTGGGACACTTAATGA
Source organism: Prionailurus viverrinus (assembly GCF_022837055.1). NCBI lineage: Eukaryota > Metazoa > Chordata > Mammalia > Carnivora > Felidae > Prionailurus > Prionailurus viverrinus. The sequence continues at coordinate 62,979,992 of NC_062578.1, read as the reverse complement.
CACCCACATTCCTAATCCCCTCCTTTGGGTGTATTGTTGTTTTGGTAAATCAGAAGTGGGGCCCTGACTATAACATGTTCCCTGAGTCATTCTTAATAAGCAAATTTGGAAGACACTGGTATAGGGGCAGGATTCTTAATCTCAGGTCCTGAGAGGAGATCCTTAACCCCTTTACAACTGTATGCACAATTTGTAGATGGACATAATGTGTATTTTTCACTGGGGAGGAAAAAACTGGGGTTTACATTCTGTTCTTAGAGAGGCTAGGGATGAGTCATAAGAGCCTTATGAGAACATGCATTTGACGTTTTCTTCTGATACATCTCCAGTGCCTACAACTGTGTCTGACCCAATGAAGGCATACAATTATTTATTGAGAAAACAAGAGAACTAATGTTATTTTGTGCCTACTTTCAGCCAGGTTCTTGGTGTCCGTTCTAAACATTAGTTTTCATAATGCAGTGGGATAGGTGGTTTCCCCTTCCAATAGTTGAGGGAATTTAGGTCCAGAGAAGATGTGAGATCTCCCCAAGCCCACACAGCTCATTTGTGGTGGAACCAGTCTTTGTTGCCAAATTTGCCATATTCCAGCGTCCTTACTGTACTATGTTCCTTTTCTGGTTTTGTACCAGTTCAGGAGGTGGGTTCTAGTTTAATAGCTCTCTCATGGAAATGTTGGTAATTTAAGAAAAAAATTTTACATTAAAATACAACATTGCTTATTTGGGCTCTACAATAGAAAAAACTCTTTAAGGTTTTTGGATCAGATCTGTAATAAGGTGTTTGTCTTGATTTTGATTTGTAGAGTATTGCTTCTTTCCTTTTAGGGAGCCCCAGGTCTTCAGGCATTTGTTGCTGCTGTTGCTGTTTTCCCATGCTGCCTTGCAAGTTCACTTGCATGCCCAGCACAAATTAGTGTAAATCTGTGTATCTGTGATAGGCTCAGCACTGTGAATGGCACTGGGCAATATACCAGAATCTAAGGCTGTGGACCTTCCCATCCCGGGGCTTATTGTCAGGTCAGAGGTTCAAGAATTGTGTTGTAAATGTATCCCAGTTTAAAAAAAAAAAAAAAAAAAAAAAGGTTCAGACATGAGCAGAACATGTAGGCAGGGTAATCTGTGTGGGGGCTCTGCTCTCTCAATCAGGAGCTACCCTGCCCACGGCAATGACCCACCCATTGCCCTGGACTCCCCAGGAGAAGTCTTTTTCTATTTTAAAGAGTGAAGGGGCACCTGGGTGGCTCAGTCAGTTAAGCATCTGACTCTTGATTTCAGCTCAGGTCATGATTGCGTGGTTTGTGAGTTTGAGCCCCAAGTTCCACTCTATGCTGACAGCATGGGGCCTGCTTGGTGTTCTCTCTTTCCCCCTTTCTTCCACTCCTCCACTTGCTTGCAGGCTCTCTCAAAATAAACATTAAAAAAAAAAAAAAAGTGAATTAACTGCTGCAGAAAGCTTGGTCCTAACCTGGAGAAACTGAAAAACCAAGCAAGCTGAAGTATTAAGAGAAAAGAAAGGAATGGATGTGAGAAATATTTCACAGGGGGAAAGGAAGATAGGATTGGGGCTTGTTTCCTTGTAGGGTGTGGCAGACCCTTAATTGCTCCCAACTCTCCACTGCCAATAAAATACCAGTCCAAACTCCTTAGCAGCCAGAGCCCTTCCCAGAATGCTAAGGCCTTCCTGCTCTGGGCTGATTTCCCTCCCTTTCCCCTTCGGAGTCTGCCCTGATAGTCAGTGGGGCCCAGCACTCAGTTGTTTGCTGGCTCGTGGCGCACCTTGAGGTCCCCCCCCCCCCCGCCCCCGTCTTTGTGCTCTTCTCCCACCTCAAATGCCCTTTCTCCCACGGGTTCGTGTGATGTCCTTCTGCTCTCCTTCTATGTCTACAGCAAGAGGATAGATGGGCGAGAGATGATGATCTCCGTGTGTGGGAAGAGTGTGTCTGCCAGGCGAGGGAAGTGCTGAAGGGGTAGGATGAGGAAGCGGAAGGAGGCAGGAAGAAGCAGCCATGGTAGCAGTGAGCCATTTTGGAATGGAGCATGTCAGCATCACCTGATGGTCAAAGACCACCAGCAAGGTATTAGCTGGGGAGAGTCCATGAGTTTGGCAAGTAGTAAAAGATACTCTGATGAAATGAGAAGCAAATCCATATTAAAATAATTCGAAGATTAAATGGATGATGACACTACCCTTGATACACATGTATTGAAGTGGAACGAAGGGAGAAGTTGTTATAGCAAGAGCGTGATCCAGGTTTAAAGAGTTGCACTGTTTTCACCATTGAGAAGATGTGGGAAGGAAGATGAAGGCCTTTACCTAGATGGGAAACCAGTTCGAAGGAAGCTTTTTTTTTTTTTTCTTCTTTAAGCTAGAAATATTTGAGAGAGTTTGTAGATGGGGTGTGTGTGTGTGTGTCCATCCATCCCAGTGGATAGGGAGATTTTGAAGATGCAAAGGATGGAAGGGAAAATGGATAGAAAGCAAGGACCATCACGAGTTTAGATGTAGAAGGTTTTTTTTTTTTTTTTCTGGAAGAGGTGGGTGGTGGGTGATGGGTGGTTCAGGTAAGGAGTGTTATTAATTAAGATGTAATCTTCAAGAAATACTAATACCTATACCGTGTGACCAGCACTGTCCTGCTTATATATTAACTCCTTAACCTTCCCATCAATCCTATGTGGGAGGTACCATTATCATCCCTATTTATAATTAACGAAAGGGGCACAGAGAGTTAAGTAACTTGTGCATGGTCACTCAACTGGTAATGGTCGAGCCAGAATTTGATAAAAACAGAAGATGTCTGTCCATTTTCCTAGTTAGGAAACACTGGGAATACTGGATTAAAACATTATCATCCTTAGAATTTTCTTTAAAAATGAGGGTCTTAAAGTATGACCTTTAAGGGGGTACCTGAGTGGCTTCGTCGGTTGACTGACTCTTGATTTCGGTTCAGGTCATCATCCAAATGTCATGGGATTGACCCCCACATTGGGCTCTGTGCTGGGCACAGAGCCTGCTTGGAATTCTCTGTCCCTCTGCCCCTCTCCTTGGCTTGCACGTGCGCAGTCTCTCTCAAAAGGATGACCTTTAATAACATAGATCATTGACATTTTATTAGTTTATTTTGTGATAATTGACTCCAGGTAGGTCAGGTGTGGAATAGGATTTTGGATTTCGAATTCACAGATGTTGGAGGAGGGTATCATTTTCAGAATGCAAGTCATTTCCTAGAGAGGTTAGGCCTTGGTGAGTGCCGGCCAGCCAGCTGGTGCCATGAGGGCACCCTGACCCTACAGGCTGGGTTTGGTGTTTCAGGAAAACTAATAGGGGTAATGTCAGAAAGGAAAAGCGAAAAAGGTACTGAAAATAAACTTGGCCAATTTCATAATTTTGCCAAGATAAGAACATGTTCCCTATTTCCTTCTATCTCCTGCCCCCTTCCTGCTTTTAAAGCTTTAAGATTTAGGTTTCCAGGGTGCTGATGCCATTGTCCCTGATTCTAATGGTAATGGTAGTGATTTTCTGGTTGATGCTTGGTCTATTGCCTGCTAAGTACCTCTGTAGAGTCCCCAGGAAACTCTGCCTCCCTCTGACCTGCTTTGCCTGGCCAGAGTTTCTTAATTGAAACTCAATAGCTGGTAGCTTTTGGCACCTGTGTGTTTGCTGGGGCTCACCCCAAAGCCATCATCATTGAAATCCTACCGCCTTGGCTTTACAGAGTACTTCGTGCTTTCCAAAGTACAGTTTCTCATCTGAACCGCAGCTGATCCATTGGCAGCTGGAACAGGGGCTCTTGTTCCCATTTCATAAAGAAGGATGTGAAGGTTCCCTTGTCCAAGGTCACATAACATATTAGTGACAGAGCTTAGATTAAGAACTTGGGGTCTTGAGTCTTTGATGGCTTCTATTACTGCTGCCATGATTGAAGGGATGGCACAGGGCCTACTTTGAAGGGCTTTGCAAATGGGCTGCTCTAGAAGGGATCCAGAATTCTCTGAAATTATGGATGGAGGCAGCCAGAGTCAGGCCAGAGGTCATGTAGTTCTCTGGAAGCACCCAATCCTTGGCTCCGGTAGTGAGAAGCTAAATTCCTTTTTTCCCCCCTCCCATTATTTTGTTGATTTGCCATAACTAGATCTTCTAAATAGCTATATTAAAGTAATATTTAAATACTTTTTTCTAGGTGTGAAAATCTTTCATAGTCACCACAGACAGAAAAAAACCCCACAAATAAGAAACTAGGAATAACAATAGGTAATGTTTACTAGGCACTCACTGATAGTAGCAGCTGGGGCTGCTCTCCAGCCAGTCTCCCTTGGTACAGCTATATTGGCTGTTGATAGCCAATGACTTCTGATGGGTTGTGGTCTGGACCATACTGGTTGTTTATTTTGAATATCCTACCTGTTCACAACAATCCCATGCGATGGTTCTTAATATTCATTTCCTACATGAAAAATGGAGGCCCAGAGAGATTAAATAATTGCCTCAAGGTCACCAGCTGGTAAATAATGGAGTAAGAATTCAGACCAAAGTTCAGATGACTTCAGTGCCCACTCTGTTGCCACTAAGAAAGCCAGTAGATCACCCCAGGGAAAGTTCATATTTCCTTCTGGGCTTTCTATAAGTAACTCACGATAGCTGGTGTAACCTGTCATTTTAGCAAATATCAGTGGTTGGTTAGTTGATAAAATATAAATGCGTTTGTGTTTTTGCTTTGTTTTTTTTGGTCATTGTGTATGGTAAGCCTAATGAACAATTTCATTCTCTGTAGATACAACATTTAATGAGGCCCAAGTTCCAGAAAGTATCCTCTCTCAGTTCTGTCCCTGTGACTTGATGGTGAATGTCAAAGTCAGAGGCATAGAAAACCCCTACCTTGTGTAATAAAAAGATGGGGGTGGGATTCAAGGTGCACCATGAGCCAACAAACAACTGACTGCTGGGCAGATTCCAAAGGGGAAAGGGAAGGAAATCAGCCCAGAGCAGGAAGGCCTTAGCATTCTGGGAAGGGCTCTAGCTGCTAAGGAGTTTGGACTGGTATTTTATTGGCAGTGGAGAGTTGGGAGCAATTAAGGGTCTGCCACACCCTATAAGGAAACAAGCCCCAATCCTATCTTCCTTTCCCCCTGTGAAATATTTCTCACATCCATTCCTTTCTTTTATTGTTGGACTAGTTTTTAGTTTAAGTCTGTTTCCTATTTCTCATCTGTTTTTGTTGTATTTTCTGATAAATTTTATCTTTCAAGCATCTACCATTCTTAATTTTTCAACAGCATGTTTTGCCTGAAATTTTTATAGCATCTAATCTTTGTGGATATAGTATCTTGCCATACTTCATTGAGGTTATTAATGCTAACATTTCTATTGTTTGATTGAAGTTTACCTGGCTCTCCATATGCCTTCAAGGTGGGGTTTTTTTGGGTTTTTTTTTTTTTTTTGGTTTTTTTTTTGGTCTTCATTCTGGTCTCTGTTCTTGTTAGATATTCAAGTGTTTGTAAATATTAGACTCTCTGCTCATATTTGAGTGACCTTAATTTTTTTAATTGTGGATGGATGGGGCCTGTCAATCATGGTTTTCATTATAAGATGTATTGGCTGGATTTTTAGAATGAGGGAGGAGGTTGTCTTACATCAGAATATTTAGATCATTTTTTCTTGGACTGGTTAATCGCTCAGAAGATCTAATATTCAGACTCCCAAATATGATTCTAGAGTCTATGGCCTTATCTACTCATTTTCTTAATTTCCAGATAAGGTTCAATGTCTGGGTATATTTAATTGTATTACTTCTAGAAAGTTGGCAATCTAAATGTAGAATTTATAGGAATTATCATTTCTGAGGATGATAGTTTTAACCAGAAATTTCCCTCACTACAAAAAAAGATACGTGGTATATGCTCAGAAGATCATTGTGAAGTGTTATTTTGCTCAGTGCATCACGTCTTCATAAGAGCGTGTAATAGGATGGAGAAAGTTTCCTAACTCCCACCCTAGCGCTGTAGTGCATGTGTATACATTCAGATGTGACAAAAGTGGTCATGCAAACCAAAACAGATTCAACCCCAAGAGCGGTGTCCTGTTTATGGGACTTCTTGGGGCAAGAGTGTTTCTTGATACTTGGGATTAGGAGTTAGTATTGAGGTGGCACCAATCATGTGTTGGTCTGAAAAGGGTTAGGGGAGAAAGGGCTGGCTGGACTCTTAGCAACTTGTCATGTACTTGTGTGTTCAGGTTATAGCATTTTGATTTAAGCATGCATTCTGCTGACTGCTTCTAGAGACTTTCCCATGTGGTCCCTTCTTCTGACTAGGTCTTTTTGAACTTAGAGTGGAGAGATGTCCCCAAGGGCCACCCACAGTTGCCTCTTTCTGTCCTGACTAGGTTTTTCTCCTCTCTTTTCCTCTGTATCTACCCACTGGTATTTCATCATTGGAGTGGGAATGGGGATAAGGGCTTGACAATGTTGAGCTAGCATTTTTAGAAGAGCCAGCTGTCCTCCATTGGCCTGGCCACTTGTCCTCCATTTTTGAAATCTGGGCTCCCATTCTCAAGGAGGGACAGTGGGGTCCAGATTCCATGAAAGAAGCAAGCGGAATGAGACCACAGCACTAAGAATTCTCTCCTATTGAGAATGTGAGGCAACCTGCTTAAAGATAATGGTCAGGAAAAATTTTAATTTATGATACTTCACCAACCATGTTGGGTTTGTCAAAGGATGAGAAAAAAGGAAGATACACTGGAAAACAGGACAACAGTGAAGAGGGTTTGGTGTCTGGAAATACTTAAACAGTCATTCACTAGGCATGAAGAGAAAATTTATCCAGTTAGAAAGGTTACATCAGCTATTTAGACCTGAAAGCATAGTTTTGTTGTAAACCTAAAGGTTTTAATAATTTTTACAGAATTTAATATAGTCTGTTAATATCCTGGAGCAAAGTATTATTAGAAATTCAAGAATTTTTTTAAATGCAACATAGCAACATTTCCCAACTTTTTAAATTAACCTTTTAAAATAATTATGATTACATGCTTATATATACTCTTTGGAAAGTAAGTAGAAAGAAAAAAAAATTATCCATGGACCCACCTCTTAAAAGACAGGTATTGCTAGTATTTGGCATATTTTTTTCCTAACCTTTTTTCTTTGTATGGTTTTTGGTTTTGCCTAGCAGTCAGAAAGCGTTTTGCTTGCCTTTTAGTAGGATATTTTGGTCTTCAATTGGAATTGACTGTGGTTATGTTCAGATAATGCATGTCTGGGATTTATTCTTTTCTTGTCATGAGGCTGAATAAGCAGTTCTTCAGTTCTTGGCTTGAATAAATTCACTGTGCTTTTAACATAAAACATTGTTCAGATTAGAGAGTGAATAATCCTTAGAGTGAAGAAGTATGATGTATGTTTTACAACCACTTAAAAAAATGTCAAATCTAAAAAAATCAAAAGCACAAAAATGGCTTGGGGAAAATATGTATAACAAAGATAAGACCAAGTCTCCTGAGGGACAGACTGTCCTAGGACCACTGAGAGACTCATTATAGATGTCTAGTAATATTTATTAAATATACAATAATTACATGCAACACAGTGGTCTCAAAAAAGAGTGACATCTTTATCTAGAGGCATAGAAGAGAGGAATGTAGTGTGATAGATACACTACTGAAACCGGGGCTAAATTCTAGTCCTGCTTGCCCTGCTAACTAGTTGCTACCTCAGAGGAAGCTGCCCTCAATATTATCACCAATAAAACGAGGCTGTTGAGCTATATAATTTTAATGAGTTTCTATCCTCCTCTGACATTCGGTGACTCAATCAATTTATGATTCTGATACCAAACACGGAGAACATAAAGATCCAAAAAATCTAGCAGCTACCTTGACTCATTTCCCTCTTCCCTCACATCCAGTCAATTACCAAGTTGGACCCATTTTACCAAGTCTGGGGTTAGCAGATAACCACCTGTTTTCTTAAAGTTTTATTGGAACACCGTTATGCTCATTAGTTGATGTGTTACATATTGCTGCTTTTGTACTATAGTGGCAGAATGGGGTAGTTGGAAGGATTTAAATATTTACTATATGGCCCTTTATAGAAAACATTGGTCAACCCTTGACTGAAATAATTTGCAGGGGTGCCTGGGTGGCTCAGACGGTTGGGCATCCGATATAGGCCTAGGTCATGATCTTGCCAATCCTGAGTTCTAGCCCCACGTCAGGCTCTGTGCTGACAGCTCGGAACCTGGAGCCTGTTTCAGATTCTGTGTCTCCCTCTCTCTCTATCTGCTCCTCCCCCACTCATATTCTGTCTCTCTCAAAAATAAATGAATGTTAAAAAACTAAAAAAAAAAAAAAAAAAAAAAAATCTGTATACCAATCTCCTTCTCTCCTCACTACCTTTGCCCTAACTTAGGTCTTCATCTCTTCTCACCAGGTGAATCCGGGAGCTCCTAAAATGAGTTTTTCTGACTCCAGTTCTGAGCCTCCCAAGGGTGCTGTGTATGGAAACAGTGTAATGTTTAAAAAGAAAATCTTAACACGAAGTTGCTTAAAACCCTTCCTGGGCAGCCTTCTAATCTCAAGATGAAATTCACGATAAAATACCTAACACACCAGGTTAGAAAGCCACAGCACTTTACTGACATCTGAAGACCCTTGTAGTCACCAAAGACCAGGTGTGGTTTGGCGCACCTGGGTGACTCAGTCGGTTAAGCATCCGACTTCAGGTCAGGTCATGATCTCACGGTTTGTGAGTTCGGCCCAGTGTCGGGCTCTGTGGTGACATCTCAGAGTCTGGAGCCTGCTTTGGATTCTGTGTCTCCCTCTCTCTGCCTTCCCCTGCTCGCTTGCTCTCTCTCTCAACATATTTTTTTAAAAATTAAAAAAAAAAAAAAAAAACAAAACCAGGGTGGTTTGACATGACATAAGCTGTAGGGACTGGAAAACCCAACTAGCTTTAAGTAGGAAGAGGCTGTGTATAGCTCATCTAATTGAGAAGCCTGGCTATAGATCTGACCTGGAGAAAAGTTTAATCCAGATTTCTAGTTGTTTCACCTGGACTTCCTTTCCATTCTGTTGCCTTCTCTTCCGTGTTGACCCTATTCACCCAGAGACTTTTTGTCTTGAGAGGTCAGAACTGTGTGGCAGTTTCTGTCTCCTCCTGTGAACACATCTGGTAGGAAAGAAAACAAGTCTCTTCCCTGTAATTCCCACACCAGTGCAGAGGTGTCTGATTGGACAGCATAGGTCATGTGGTCAGAGATATGGAATGTGCTGATTGGCTTAGCACCAGTTCATGCATTCAAGCCCTGGAGTTGGGGTAAGATCCCAGATGAACTATAAAGACTGGGAAGAGTGGAACTATCCCCAATTAAATATTGGGCTGTGGTGGAAACAGGATGAATGGAGGTGGGTTGGGACAAAATAAGATTCACTGAGCATACCATGAGCAGGATTGCAGTGATGGTCAGAAGCAGTAGCAAGTGACCTGGGGAGGCCAGCAATCAGAGAATCCCAAAGTTGGGGGATTATGGTTGCCTCACTCACTGGTTCTGAATTCCAACCAGTCATTAGAAGTACCTGATGCCTGGGCTGTTTGAGGACACATTAACTTGGGTTCTCTTTTTGGTTGGCTAGGTCTGAGGGATTTTACAAGTTATCAGGGTGTTTCTAATATGCAGACAGACTGAACTATTGATTGGGTTTAGGTCCAGGTTTCATTTCCTGATTCTGTGGATTGTAATTACCCAGCAGGATTGTTGTGTATTGGTGTGAATAAGGAATACAACCTACTTAGGTGCTCAAATAAATGGTAGTTTCTTATCCGTGGTTCTTACATTTACAGGGATACTGTATTAGATTCCTGAGACTGCCATCACAAAATCTCAGACTGGGTGACGTAAACAGCAGAGAATTTCCCAAATTTCTGGAGGCTAGAAGCCCAAGATGAAGGTGTTGGCTGGTTTGCTTTCTCTTGAGACCTTTCTCCTAAGTTTTCAAGTAGCCTTTTTTGTGTGCATACACCTCTGATATCTCTTCCTCTTTTTATAAGGACACCAGTCCTATTGGATTAGGGCCCACTCTTATGGCCTATTTAACCTTAATTACCTCCTTAAATATCCTGTCTTCAAAATGTAGTCACATTGGGGTTAAGACTTCAAGTGAATTGCAGGGAGGACACAATTCTGTCTATAAGAGAGATGGATCCTTTGATTCTCTGATAGCTAGGGTTCCTTTGCCTGGAAAAAGGCAGACACACAAATGTATGTCAGACTTTGTATGCATTTATAGGACTTTGAAGATCCCACTTAAACAGGAACATCTGAAGCAGCCTTGCAGAGGAAAACCAATACCCAAGAGGAGGATGTGTATAAAAGAAGGCATTTCATCTCCTCAGCCCATTCATTTAACAAGTATTCACTGAGTGCTGCCCATGTGTCAGGCACTGTGCTGGGGTTAAAACAATGAATGGCACAGGCAAGCCTCCTTCTCTTACCACTTAAAACTTTTATTGGATGCAATAAACACATAAGCCATCTCTACATGGCGGTACCAAGTGCCATGTAGAGAACCAAAACAATGATGGGGGGGGGTGGGGTGGGATTTGCCTGGGAAACTACTTAGAGAATGTGGTTAGGAATGTCTTCACTGAGACAATTAAGCGGAGGCTTGCACAACCAGGAGTCAGCCATGCAAATGGGAGTAGAGGGTTTATGGCTGATGAAATGCCTGCTATTCTCTGGTTTATTTTAGTATCAGCTGGTGGAACCACCTCCTCTCTCAGCAGCTGCTCCCCTGATTGGGTTCTTCTGCCTGCAGAGCAAGAAATAGGAATCTGCTCGGAGACGGGCATAGCTGTTGTGGATTGCTCCCCTGTCTTTGGATGTCTTTCTCTTCTCCTATATCTGAAATGTTTAGGTCATGTATTTGAAGGGATAGGACCCATCAATTCAAACATCTGTTCCTCTGAATTCTCATGGACATGATGAGACTTCAATTGTTATTTTGACTTCAGCATGAAATAGAGTAACCCTGTGGGAGAAGCAGTCATATTGGTGGCGTGGTAAATGTATAAACAATAATTGTATTGTAGTACATGTTTCTATAATAGTACGCTGCGGGTCTGAAGGGCCTAAAGGGACCCCAGACGGCATCTGGATGGAGTGGAGAAGACTTCTAGAAGCTGCATCCTAAAGGTCCCCCACTGTCCTTAGGATAAAGAACAAAATCCTGTCATGAATTGCAGGCTCCTGTAGGTCTAGTACTTGTTACCCCCGCCAGTTCTCTCCATCTCTCTGCCAAGAGAGGCTGGACTTGGTTCCTTACTTTAGGTTGGGGTCAGTTCTGCTCTGTGATTCTCATTCTGGGGTCCAGGTTGAAGGGGCAGTAGCCCCTAAGGCATGCTTTTTTTTTTCTAGTTATCACAAGTGTGTAAGAGGCCAAATCAAACTTCATAACCACTGTTCACATCTCGTCCACTTCTATCCATTGGTCAAGTTAAATCACACGGCCAAGGCCAAAGTCCTTGTCTAAGCATACACACTTTGCTCTGAAAGAAGAGGAGTAAGTGTTTATCAGTTGATCTACCATAGCATGTAAGGCGCTTAGAATAGTGCCCATTTAGTTTTGCCTAAAGTATGAACAATAATGTACTTTTAATAGTCTTACTTTGGAGAAGGGAAAAAGAAGGGAGTAATAAACAGGGGAGAGGATTATTATGTAGGGCAAGACTTGCCTTACGGGAGGAGTGTGTGGGTTGAAGATGGAACATAAGGCAGAGCTTGAAGATTCAGCTAAAATGTGAGAACATGAGCTTAGAGTGGTGCCATCTTCCTCATGGCTTTTGTTTGCAGCCAAGGGGGCAAGTGGTTGGATTGATAGACTTTCCCTGATCTGAGTTCTATGTACTTGATTCTTTTCCCCCTTCTCTCTAATCTTAAAGGAGAGGTTTAGATTGTGACAGTTGGTGTTTACAATGTTTTAATGTCTATCATATTGAGAACTGAGTAGAAGCATCTTTAGAAATAATTTACACCACCATAAAATGACTTGCTAATCTTTCAGAGTGTGTTCTTTAGAATTGTTTTTGTTTTTTGTATACCAGCCAAGAAGATCTAGACCAATGAGGAACCTGGTAAAATATTTTAGAAGCATCATCTGATTTGCAAAGCTAAGTGGGAATATAAATCCTTTCTTAAATACACAATCATGCTTTCTGCCATTTACTTGTGTTTTGTTTCTTTAGTTGTCTCTTAGGGCAATGTTTATATATGTGATTAAAACGTCCACAGGATGTGTGCCCGCCCACCAGTGTTCGACTGTAGGATTCATGAGTGGGAACATAAGGGCTGTGGGATATGCTGGCTTGTACCAGCAGGCCTCATGTAGCCCCTATTATGCATCTGGTCTTTAAAAGGATACAGGTAATGAAGTTGATAATTAACAGCCATACGATTTATTAGATGCCTAATTTGCAGTAGTGACTTGCCATGTGAAGTGTAGATAGATGCTTTGGGAGTTAGGATTAAGGAATACAGATAGGTGTTGGAATGAAGAGAAGGTTTTAACGAGACCTGAACTGCATCTTGAAGGGTGCCCACATCAAACAGATGAAGATTGTCACATGTTTATTCATCCATATAGCTAAAATACAACATTGGCTGTTTCCCTGTGTTTAAAGCATTTCTTCACCATCCAGTTGTTTAGTGAAAAGTCCCAGACTTCTTTTTTTTTAAATTTTTTTTTTTTCAACGTTTATTTATTTTTGGGACAGAGAGAGACAGAGCTTGAATGGGGGAGGGGCAGAGAGAGAGGGAGACACAGAATCGGAAACAGGCTCCAGGCTCTGAGCCATAAGCCCAGAGCCCGATGCGGGGCTCGAACTCCCGGACCGCGAGATCGTGACCTGGCTGAAGTCGGACGCTTAACCGACTGCGCCACCCAGGCGCCCAAAAGTCCCAGACTTCTGATCCTAATACCAAAACCCCATGCACTCAAAAGCTCCCTGATCATCTTCCTGTCCCATCTCCATAATTTCTTTTCAAATGACCTACTTTTCCTTGTAAATGTTCCAAACTTACCTAATCTGTACCTTCTTTTAAATTGGTCGCTCTTGGGGTGCCTGGGTGGCTCAGTTGGTTAAGTGTCCAACTTTGGCTCAGATCATGATCTCACGGTTCCTGAGTTCGAGCCCCACGCCCGACTCTGTGCTGACAGCTCAGAGCCTGGAGCCTGCAGCCTGCTTTGGATCTGTGTCTCCCTCTTTCTCTGTCCCTCCCCTGCTCATGCTCTGTCTCTGTCTCAAAAATAAATAAAACATTAAAAAAAAAAATTGGTCCCTCTTGCTTGGACACCTTCCTTGATCTTTGGATGCAAAGCTGGCCTTTTCTTCAAAACCTATCAGAAATACCAAGTTCTATGGAGTCTTGCCTGTTCTGTTGTTTTCTTGGAAGTAATCCTTTTCTCAGTTTTTGAACCCTCTTAGCATTACTTTCTCTGCAGCTCATATTCCCAGCTTCCCTTGCTCTCATGCCATCTGCAAGTAACTATGGCTTGCTTATTTTTGGTCAATAGCATAAAAGTACTCAAACCTTTAGCTTTTATAGACAAGTAAAAATTTTTTTTTAATGGGGACACTCACAGTTTATATAACTTTTTTACTAACATTAAAACTCACGTGAAAAGAAACACCACCTCTAATCTAATTTTATAAAAATCAGCATTTGACCCCCAAAAATGCAGGGTATGAGAGGACAGGGCTTTATGCTGAAAACTGGCCAATGGAAAACTCCTGAGGCTATCTGGTTTTGTTTTGTTTTCCATCTCACAGAGGACCAGTGAAATGTTCATCCTGTATCTGCCCTCTCTCGGTAGACGTTTTCAAGTCACTCTTTTAGTAGACTGTGACCTTTGCCAGAGCTGACTTCTCTGATTCCCAGTTTATCTCTATCTCCCTCCAAGATAATCTTGGATCTCTAAAAGCTTATAACAATGACAAAAATAACACTGATCTGTGACACAGAAGCAACCAGGCTGGGGAATAAAGATCTGACTCTGTCTGAAATAACTAAACAAATAGTCACTTTTATACACACACACTTCAGATATACTTTTATAAAAGTCAGAGCAATAGACAGGTTCTAAGTGCTGTTCATTCTCAAAGAGCAAAAAATTTATAAAACCCCTAATATGGCATTATATCTTCTTTTGTCTTATCCCTAAAATGTACATATGGTTATTTAAATGACTGAAAAAATCTTAAAACTATAGAAACGTCCAATTATTTTAGTCAGTTTCTTTTCTTGCCCCCCCCCCCCCCCCCCCGTAACATTTACAGAACAGAACAAATTGGTTTTAACATTGGGAAGACCCTGATCTTTTAAACTGGCACTATCTAGTAGAACTTTGTGATGATGAATAATGTTCAGTAATCTGTACCATCCAGTATAGTGGTCACAGCCACATGTGGCTATTGAGCAATTGAAATGTGGGTGATGTAACTGAGGAATTAAATTAAAAATTGTATTTAAATGTAATTGTATTTAAATGTAACCACATACTACTACTGGGCTCCTTTTTTGGACAGTGTGGCCTCAAAGATTGACTAAGGAGTATTGAGCTTTAATTTGTGATGTCAAGCTGCATGGTGTTTTATTCATTTTCTTTGTATACTTGAGAAATTTCAAAGGAGCATTTTTTTGAGTCTTCAGCGAGTTGTATATGTATCAATGGCTCTGTTGACCTTTGAGCTCCTTTCCATCTTCACATCACAAGTCTTGAAGTTGCTGATTGTCAATCCATAAATTAAGATCTGTCCATTTCCTCCATCATGGCTCTCCTTTCAGATACTATGATCTTTGACTCATGTATCTGTATACACAGGCACGTACATTTAGGAAGATCCAGTGAAACAGTAACAGGGCTGGTTTACCTGGAGTGTTCCTGCAAGTTACCATGAATAGAAAGTGTGAGCAAGCAAGATCGCGTGTGCTCTCACTCCAGCCCCTTGGGGAAGGGGAAGTCCTATCCTTCATCCTGCCCATCAAGTCCAACCGGAACCTGTTGAGCCTTTTGCATGTTGGTGTGATTTGACACCTGTTTAGTTTCTCCTGAAATAGTCCTTTTTCTTTAGTTGCCAGGATTACTCTTCCCAGAGAATTTTAAGCTTCTCTTCTTCTTCTCTGAAATCATTACCTGACCTTTTGTCCTCCTACACTGACCTGACCCCTGACCAGTCACTTTTTTTTTCCTTTTTTATTAATGGAGCTGTTCTGTGTGCATGTACTCAGACATATATACCAAGGGTAAAGATACTTCTGATGAAATCAGGATCATTAAGGTGACATTAGCAAGAGCAAAGGATGTAATAAAGCAATAGTTACCATTTGTGGGGCACGTACTGGGTGCCAGGCGCTGGGCACTTTTCTTCTAAAGCTAAATTCTAAAGACGTTACGATTATTCCAATTTCATAGGTAAGTTAACCTTAACCTAAAGCTGAGTAACTTGCCTGAGGCCACACAGCTCAACAGTGGAAGAGCCAGCTTTATTCAACTCCAAAGCCCGTGGTTTTACCAACTAGGCAATAATTAAGGTGTAGAGGGGAAACTGTGTTGTGTGTGATGTACGAATCCTGGTTTTCATGTCTCCTTTTCCATTTTCATGGTGGTCTTAACCAAGTTGCTTAGCATCTCTGTCTTTCCCTCCCTCTCCACCCCCCTCTTTTTTTCTTTTTTGCCCTCCCCTGCGCCCCTCCCCACTCAGGGTCAGCTCAGGCTCCTGAGCGTTCCAGGCCAGGGCCTCACCAGTAGACACCGGGGAGGGCTCTGACTGTGCGTGTTTGGTCCCCCAGCGTCCTGGCTGGGTTTGGGGAGGGCCCCCTGAGGGTGGTGGTACTGAGCCTGGGGGCAGAGGTGGCAGGCCGGCAGCCCCAGAGTATAGCACATATGGGGGCAATACATAAGGGCCAGCACGTGAGTCCAGGCCCGGGTGGGATGAGTCACGCTCCGCCTCTAGCTCTGTCCATCGAGGGCTGTCCGCTGGTGCTGTGCCCAGTGGGACAAAGAAGGCAGAGGTGGGAGGACACCTGGCCACCCAGACGGAGGTGGAGGCAGCTTCAGTTTTGGCAGTGTGATTTTCCCCAGGCCCCTGGAGCCGTCCCCACAGCCCTGGCAGGGAGAGGGGGCTGGCTAGGCCCTGGCTGGCGAGGGAGCAGCAGCAGCACATCCTACACACGCCTCCCTGGGCCACAGGGGTTGTGGGTGGGGCAGGGAGTGGGGGGACCACTTGCTCATGCAGACACGGGGGTCAGAGCTTAGTGACCGCCCCCACAGCACACACTCACATGTTGAGGCAGCGGGGTGAGACGGTTGCTGAGGGCGACGGATGGACTGACCAGGGGCAGGTGAAAGCATCCCTCCTTCTAATTTCTAATACCTTAGCAATAGGGGAGGAAGAGTCCCCTCGTATGTTAATTTGGTACCACCGCTTCCTCCTCCCTTCCTGGAATACCAGATTGTAATGTGTAAAGGCTTCCTAAACCATCAGTCACTTCCTCCTCCCCCCCCCCCCCCCCCCGTGGTACTGTTTGACAGAGAATGCTGTCAGCTCACCTGTACAAAGTATGTTACAGGGTGCACGTATTTGCTTTTACCTATATCCCTTCATTCCTCAACTCTCTCACTGAAGTTGTTTGTGTATTTGAAAAGCTGTTCTTTTTGCCTTCTGACTACGCCTCCCTCCCCCATTTCACTTTAGTTTGTTCTTTTCATTCAGGATTGTCACTTTTCAAGTCTGTACTATGTTACATTACTACCATTTTGTTTACTTAACAATTGTTAAAAATGTTAATGCCAAAGACCCCTCCGTTGTGATGGAGGAGGGCACTAAGATAAAAATGGAGATTGATGTTCATTGAACATTTGGCAGATGTCATGTGTCCTATATCAATATAGCAAGATGTCATGTGTCCTTCATCAATATAGCAAGAAAGTAGAACTTGGACTTGAATCAGTGGGTAGCTGTGTGTTGGGTGGGGGAGAGGGATATGGATCAAAACAGATGAATCAAAAATCATTTCTCCAGTCTATCTAAAAGCATACCTAGTGTCTGTATTGTTTTGTTACATTCTTAAGATAGATGCTTACTGTTGTAGATTAAATAACCTTAGTGTTGAGTTCTGAGTTTTGATACTTGTATATTATACAACCAAAGCAAGATTTAGAACATTTCCATTTGCAAGAAAGGTCCTTCTACTTTTTGCAGTGAAATCTTTGTCTTTTCCATTTGGCTCTTGAACCCATCCGTTGCGCTTTTCCTTTTGGTTATTACATTTTTTAGTTATAACATTTCCATTGGGTAGTTCTTTATGTCTTCTGTTTCCTGCAACTTTGTTTCTTGGGTGAAGCTTTCTAGTTTCTCATTTGTGGCAGGTGTAATTACTCTTTGAAGATTTTTATCTTGGCTGCTTTCAAATATTTGTCAGATAGTTCTGAGATTTCTGTCATCTTGGTGTTGGCATTTGCTGATTGTCTTTCTCATTTAGTATGAGATCTTCTTGGTTCTTGGTTATGAGTGCTTTTTTAATCAAAATTTGGACATTTTCATTTTATGAGACTTGATCTTATGTAAAACTTGTTTTAGCTGGCTTTAACATCGCTCTTGCCGGGTATTACCTGGGAGGTGGGGCCTCCTCATTATCACTGGGTGATGGTGAAGAGTCCTGAGTCTCTCCACCAAGCTTCCTCTGACACTATCCCAGGAAGGAGGGGGCAGTCTCATGGCCTGATGGAAGTGGATGTCCTGCCTCCTCACCTCAGCTCAACTGATGCTGCAAGGGTGGGGAAGTGGCCTTGATAATGGTGGACAGATCAGAAATTGTGGGCTCCCTATGTGGCTTTCTATGACCCCACCCTCTAGGGGGTTTTGGAGTACCTAGGTACAGCCTGGTGAGGGTGGAAGTCTAGGCTCTCCACTCAGTCTTTGCTGATATGGGTGGTTGGGTGACCTTTTTTTTCTGCAATGTAAACTACCTACTTCTGTCTGATACCTGAATCCTCCATCTAAAGCTTCACAGAAGCTCTGATTATATCTGCTATTGTATTCTCCTCACGAAAGAGAGGAGTTAATGTTTGTGCCTTACAGCTTGTCCATAGCCTTTCCCTGCTCTGATGTTGACCTATGTGAGTTAAGTGTTGTTTTAATTTCTGTTGTATTGAGATTGCTTAGTCTGTTTATCATGAGTGGGAAGGGTGAAGGTTTGCTGTGGTGATCACACTTAGGTTAGTCTTTGGGTGAGCAGGGTTCCCTTATAGCAAACTGTTTTTACAAAGGTGAAATCATCTCTAAATGAGTGAGCCAGGGTGAGTGTGCTTCATGTGGCTCAGAGGGGGCAGTGTGCTGACCCAGCTGCACGTGGTCTGAATATCTGGCTCGGATGGACAGTCATGAAGGCTCAGCTCCGGTGGCCACGCAGTAGTTATCAGGGCTACCTATGGGCAGACTTCTGACGACAATGGAGTATTCTTTAGGTTCAATCCTTCATGTCTCAGGATATCTGCTCCCATCTCTTCTCATCAGCAGGGTGTCTTTCTCTCCAGCCCCCTCGTAGTAACAGATGGGGAGCCATCTCTTACTGGTCAGTTGCAGACTTTTTGGGAACAGACATGTCCTCTTTTAATGCCCTTGAATTACTGGTTTGGAAATTTGTATTTTACCCCTATTCTTTTTGATAGTAGGAAAGGACTTCAACCTGTATGTTGAATGTTAAGCTTCAATATATATTGTAAATATATGTTTATATTTTTATTATGTGTAATCCCTATCTCTCTCTCTCTCTCTAAACATATCTATATCTATAGATACAGATAGAGAGCGAGAATATACCACATTTAGCTGACCAAGGAGAGGTCTGGAAATCCTATTCTCTTTCCACATAGCCTGACCAAAATAATAAAATCAAACATAATTGAGCTCACTTAAATGGCCTGGGAGTGGGGGAGTGCAGCATAAGTAGGTGAGTCCCTCAGACCCATGAGGCTCTTCCTTGATGTTATGATGGAGGGGGCTAGAGTGCTCAGATCCCACTGTCCTCCGGGACATGGGGGCACTCTACCCTAGAACAAGGCTCAGCAAACTGTTTTGGTAAAGGGCCAGCTAGTAAATATTTAATTTTTGCAGTCCGTTTGGTATGTCCCAACTACTCACCTCTACCTCTGCCATCGTACTACAATGGCAGCATAGAAAACATATAAATAAGCATAGCTGTGTTGCAATAAAACTTAACGCTGACATTTGAATTTCATATAATTTTCAAAGATCACAAAACATCCTTTTTAGTTCTTTTTTCCCCCCAACATTTAAAAATGTAAAAACTGTTTTTGACTCATAAGGCATATGTAAACAGGCAGTGGGTTGGATTTGGCCCATCGACCCTAGTTTGCTGACCTGCCTTTGTAGATATGTGCTGGACAGGTTCCTTTGCCCAAAGAGACATTGTGCCCTGTCAATTAGCTTAACCCAAGATTGTGCTTCTTGGCACATTCCCATTCATTCCCATTCATTCATGCATAAATTCTTTTTTTTTTTTTTAATATTTTTAATGTTCATTTTTGAGAGACCCCACGCACGAGAAGGGGAAGGGCAGAGTGAGAGAGAGAAGGAAACACAAAATCCAAAGCAGGCTCCAGACCCGGAGCTGTTAGCACAGAGTCCGATGTGGTGCTTGAACTCACAAGCCGTGAGATCATGACCTGAGCCGAAGTTGGGCGTTCAACCCACTGAGCCACCCCAGCGTCCAGTGCACACATTCTTATGAGTGATCTAGGCACTTTTCTGGGCACCGGAGGCTCCTCAATGAGTAAGAGTTACGCCCTCAGGTATTCACTGTATCATCTAGATTGATTCTACCTCTGATAACATTTTTCTTGATAACAGCATGTATTCATGTTACATGTATTCATGTATGTGTACCTCCTACTTGCTAAGGTATTGCTATATTCAGCTTTTGAAGTCATAATGGGAGTTATGAATCCCAGAGCAGAATATTTTGCTAGGATTTCAGTTTTCATTTTTATCCTTTAGGAAGAGCTAAGCAATGATATATTGTTAAAGTGGTATCATGGGTCAGTTTGGAATGGTTCATCTGAAGTCCCAGAAGAGGCCTGATTTGGTGTTGTCACAGGGATTACTTTTCTCATGTAGTGTCAAGTCCGGAGATAGGTGGTTAAGAACCTAGTTTGAGCCACTCGCTGATGGTAGAGCCTTTGTTGCTCTTAGCCTCTTGGCTTTCATGTTTATAGCCTATGATCTGTAGCAGCTCTAGATACCACCTCTCCATTCAAGGTGACGAGATGGTGAGAAGGGTGATATAAAAATTCGTTCTCTTCTGTCACTTCCAGAACTGCATCTTTACACATCAAACTTCTTCTTCGGCCCCATGGGCAGGAATCTGTTCACAGCTACAGGTAGCTGCAAGGGGGGGCTGGGAAATTGAGTGCCTTTGTGGGCACATTCCAAGAGTCTCTAGGAGAACTTTCAGAAGTGTTTCCTACAAAGAGAGGTCTCTTGTGATTACTTGTAGAGGTCCAGATTACTTGTAGAGGGTAGTGCTGTGCTGAATTTGAACTCAGAGTATGATAAGGCACTTCCATTAATTAAACACATTTAGAGAGTATCTGCTATGTGGTTATTGTATAAGAGTGGTTTGAAACAAGGGCTGTGTTTTCCATGAACTTTAGCAAAAGCAGGACGTAGAAATGAAATTTTAAACGATCTCCATTCCAATAGATAATGATGGGGATTGAAGTACTTTTGTTTCTAAGGTCATGTATTTATTTAGCAGCATTTATTGGATGCCAAATATGTACAGCTGTTTAGTCTCTGCAGGCACACAGACCAGCATGACAGTTTCTCCTCTGCAGAAGGCAGTCAAGAAAATCAGTTTCACATCAGTTGTCTGGTTCTGTGACTTAACATATCTTTGAATTATACAATGAGATAGGAAACAACTTTTATTTGCCTTTTTTGAAAAATAAAAGCTGTTAAATTTTCCTAAGAAGGGAATGGCAGTGAGTAGGATTGAATTGGTATCTTTCCACCATACCTCTGCTTATTCTATAAACAATGATTGAGTACTTACAGTAGGCACAGTAGGCACTTGGCTAGGCACTCAGTTTGTCAAGCTTTAATGAGCAGTCACTTGCTTCAAGGGGTTCTTAGTCATAGACTAGGCCGACATGTTAATATACTCTTGCGGTGCGTTGTGTATATATACATGGGGTGGCTGGGGGGAATTAGGAGGGGAGAGAATAAGAAAAAAAGGTGAATTGTCAACATTGCTTAGAGAGGATATAATGGTTGCAAAATCAGTTAAAGCTTCACGATGGGAAGAATAGATTAATTTCCTGAAGGATCATCCATGAAAATAAGGGAAGAGTATATTTTGTACAAAGATCAATTCTGTCAACGTGGAGAAGCACCAAACCTCTCAGCTACAGGCAGCATCTGTGTGGTGGTAGAAACCCTTGGTGCAGGATCTGGAGCAGCCTGCTGGACCTTGGGGGTGTTTGCACAGCGTCTCTGTTAACAGCAAAGCCCAAAATAAAGGAACCTTCAGCTTGAATGGGGCTCAGCCCCTTGTTTCACTGCAGAGAGAGAGTGGTGTGGGTGGGGATCGGAAGACCTGGAAGCTGGGTGACTTCTTGGCAAGTAGGATGTACTTGTTCATGCAAGTGGAGCCAACACATCCCTTGGTTCTCTCGTCATCTTGAGACAAAATGCCTGGCACTTCTCCATAGCCTGTGACTGTGAGCTAAGTCCTGTCAGAATGGGATCTTTCGGAGGTCAGGTCCAGCAGGGTCTAGGCTCACTTCCAGCAATGAAACACCTCTTCTGCTAGTCAGACTGGGGCCCCTTTTTGCAGCGTATGCCCTTTCCAGCAAAATTCTGAAGTAATATGATAGTGTTGAGCTATCTGTGTTTTTTTGTTTTGTTTTGTTTTAAAACAACATGTTTTGGTTGAAAATCACAATGAACTTACTGAAAAAACTCTAAAACTTGTGAATAAAGTATTTTTGGAGGGGTGCCTGGGTGGTTCAGTTGGTTAAGCATCCGACTCTTGGTTTCAGCTCAGGTCATGATCTCTGTTTATCGGTTCGAGCCCTGCATCAGGCTCTGTGCTGGCAGCGTGGAGTTTGCTTGGGATCCTCTCTCTCACTCTATCTCTGCCCCTCCCCTGCTTGCTTGGTCTCTCTCAAAATAAATAAAATATCTTTGGAATTTCTCTTTCCAGCTATGGAGGCAATATGGGGGAATGAGATGAGAGGGAATGGGCTGTTTTTGTTTTTAAATTCTTTTTTGTTCTAGAATATGTGTAGCATAAAATTTATCATTTTAACCCCCTTTCAGCGTATGACTTAGTAGCATTAAGTATATTCACATTGTTGTGTGACTATCACCTCTATGCGTCTCGAGGACCTTTTCATCCCAAAGAGAAACTGGACTAAGCAGCACATCCCCATTCGCCTCTCCTCCAGCTCCTGCTCACCACTGTTTGACTTCATCTGTGTGAACTTGACTACTACAAGTGCCTCGTATAAGTGGTAATCCTACAATATTTGTCCTTTTGTGACCAGCTTATTTCACTTAGCATGTCTTCAAGGTTCATCCTGTATCAGAATTTCATTTCTTAAAACTGAAAAGTCCACTGTATGACTGAAAATTCCGTCGTATGTATCACATTTTCTTTATCCATTCATCAGTGGACATTTGGGTTCTTTCCACCTATTGGCTATTGTGAATAATGTTGCTGTGAACATGGACGTACAAATATCTGTTCAAGTCCCTACTTTCAATTCTTTGGTTGAATTGCCAGATCAGATGGTAATTCTGTGTTGAATATTTTAAAGGAATCCCCAGCTGCTCCCAGCAGCTGCACCATTTTACATTCCCACTAGCAAAGTACAAGGGTACCGGTTTCTAAGGGAATGGGCTTTTCCACACGAGAGACAGATGGTACCTTTGCTCTGGCATCTCAAAACATTGTGAAAACTAATGTCCCTGTTAACTCTTTTAAAGGACTATTTATGAAATCTGTTTGGTTTTTAATTCTTGATTTTGAAGAGCTTAGTATTAGCAACTTTAATATGAAAATGATTAGGGTGGCCCTGGAAGGAAAGACCTCAAACAGCTTTCGATGTCAAATTAGTAACTAGAAATCAGTAAGGCACAGAGTGGTCCGGAAGCCCGGGGAAACAGGAAGAGGGTCTCCAAGCCGACCTGTGAGCTGCTGAGCCCATTAAATTGAGTAAATAACATGAGTGAAAACAAGAAAGGGCAGTGATGAGGACAGAAAAGAGGACGCAAACAGGGGCACCTTTTACATGATGAACAAAGAAATGGAGGTCACAGCTTGTAAAAGAGGCCATTTGAAAGTTGCTTGATTTGTAAATATTAGGGACATGAAATTTCAGGGAAAACAAAGCAAAGCCTGTCAGAAATGGTTTTAAATAAATAAACCCAAGCACAAAACCTAAATCAACTACTGGGTTTGCAGGCGAGGAGGGAACAGCTATGGAGGATTAAAATATTTGTGTGAAGAAGGTGGCTACGTGTGTAGAAAGTCAAAACACCGTAGTCTGCCTCATGTTTATAGTTCTCTTACATTTTGAATGCTAGGTATTTACCAGCCGAGAGAAGTTTCCTTTTGATTTAAGGCAGGGCTGTATAAAGAGAGGAGATTGCTGGTTCATTTAGCAGCTGAATAAATGTTTTTTTTTAATTTATTATTTTTTACTGTCTTTATTTTTGAAAGAGTGTGAGTGGGGAAGGGAGGGGGAGAGAGAGGGGAACAGAGAATCCAAAGCAGGCTCCACGCTGTCAGCACAAAGCCCAACGTGGGGCTCAAACCCACAAACTACAAGATCGTGACCCAAGCTGAAGTCGGGTGCTCAACCAACTGAGCCACCAGGCACCCCTGAACAAATGTTTCTTTAATGCCTATTATGTGCCAGGTTCTAGACTGGGGAGAGGAGGTCATGGAGGTGACTAAGGGCCTGCCTTGAAGAGCTTGCAGGGGTGGGAGACAAGGTGTACAGATCAGTGAGGTAGACCTCACTACAGCGAGGGAAGTGAAGCACCAGGGAAGTGTGTGCATGGATGAAGCATAGCTAAGTGGTTCTTGGTCTGGTATCCAGAAACTCCTAGGTGGCTTTCTAAGGGTCTGAGCTGACACATCGGGTGAGTGGACTTAGCCTCCCAAAGGAGGAAGTAAAACTGGGGTGAAGTAGAACCTCTTTCTAGGAGGAGGGACCAGCATGAGCAAAGGTGAAGGAAGTATGAGAGTCCAATTTGGTGGGGGAGGTATTGGGAGAACAGAAGTACTGGAAACTCCCAGCAAGTCAGTGGTATTCTGAAGCTGTAAATTTCAAGGCAGCTGGGGATCAGTCTGGAGAGAAAGATCAAAGGTATATATTTTTCTTCCTCTAATGTCCAAATCCATCCTGTGCTAATCTCTCATCTCCTTTTATACGAAAAATTTTTTTAATAGTCATGATTTTAAAATACTGAATATTCGTTGCAATAGGCCATTCTTTGGAGATGGAGAAGCTGATCTGATTATTAACAGTAATGAGCCTTCTGCTCTTACAGATTTTGGCTGCTCCATTCTCTTTGTCCATATACCTGAAGTTGGCACTGCTGTTGGTTCTCCAGCATCTATTCCGCCCCTGCCTTCTTGAATACTAGCAGTGTGGTTTGAGAAACTGACTCTAGCAGAAGGGTCAGCTGGTTAACAGTGATGCTACCTCCACTGCCAGGGTTTTAGTTCGTTAATAGGTATGTGATTCACCTTGAGCTGATGGGGAAAAAAATGAATACTTGGAAGAGGATTAGGGGAAAGAGAACCAGACAACTGAACTGTCACTATTTCTAGATGAGACCCAGAAGCTTGTAGCTCAAGGTGCCATGAGGGGACTCAGGCTTATGATCTAGGTGATGTTCTGGATAGAAGAATGGCAAGATGAAAGAAAAAAAAATAAGAATCCTTGATGAATCCTCTGTTGAGCTGGCAAATCCATGAACTCTGAACCTGTACCATTATTGGACTTCCTTTTCTGAAAGCTAATAATTTTCCTTACTGCTTAACCTGTTTTGGGTTGCTCATCTGAAGCTTGAAATCATCCATATCCTAAATGTTGCTTGATCTCTGTGACCTTCAGTAGACACCTGCATGACTTTGTGACTGTGCGCCTTGAGTCTCCTCTCCCTTATCTGTGAAATGAAAGTAATTATGTCTTATCGAGTTTATATGAAGATCATTTGAGATCCGGCATAAAGCCTGAGGGAGGAGGTGTGAACTAATACATGTTGAACATCTATTGTGTACCATGAAATGGGCTGGTTCTTGGCTTTAGGAAGCTTAGAAGCTAGAAGAGAAATTCAGATAATGTTCATATTGAAAGGTACAAAGCTACATGCATATGGACTTTTGTATAGTTAGGTAAGGTCATCGATTCAGTATTTGAATACTTACTGTTCCAGGTACAGTGATCTAAAATGGGGTGGAGGCAGGGGATGAGGAAGAGATTAAGAGAAGGCATATCTGAAGTGTTCTTTAAGCCAAAACCTGACAGATGAGTAGGAGTTAGGTGAGGAATAGGGAGAACATTTCAGGCAAAGAAACATTACGTACAAAATCTGAGAAGTGTGAAAGAACTTGATGTGTTCAAGAAGTAGGAAGTGTGAAAAGGAAGTGTGTGGTCAGAGTACAGTGAACGAAGGATAATGTGGGTGATGAAGTTGGAAAGGTAGAAGGGAACAGATAATTCAGAGCCTTGGTGGTCATGTTAAAGACTTTTGAGTGATCTAGATATAAAATGAAGCCATTGGAAAGTTTTAAGCCAAAGGGTCTCACGATCTGACCTATACCTTTTTTTTTTTTTTTTTTAATTGGGTTTCAGGGCTCAGGCAAGGAAGAGCAGTTAGGCTGGTCAGCATTGTGGGTGAGAGACGTGGGTGGTTCGGACCAGGGTGATGGCAGTGCAGATGGAGCCACATGGATGGATTTGAGCAGCACTGTGGGTGTAGAGCTTGCTGGACCTGATGAGAGATGGAAGGGATGTGGTAAATCGTGGAGAGAGTCCTGCCAAGGATGACTCTGGTTTCTGTGGAACTGGAAAGGACTGGAAAAGGCATTTTTGGGGGTAGTGGTAGAAAATCCAAGATTCAGTTTTGAACATGTTAAATCTGAGCTATCTGATACACTGGAATTAGGGTGTTGAGCTCCAGTTTCACTTAGGTCTGAAGCTCCTAACAGGTCTATCTAGGCCGTGGTTAAAATTTGGACGTCATCAGCAGGTTGTTGATTGTATCCGAGTGTGGAAATGAATGGCTCCTCTGAAGGAGAGCATGGAGAGCAGGAAGGGAACCCCTGCCTCACTTCTGCGAAGCCAGCCCTCATCTCTCAAGTGTCACATACTCTCTTGGAAGCCTGGTAAGAGGAAGCCCTGACCTGAATGGGGTGTTGAGTAAGGGAAGGATTGTAGAATTGCAGCAGTTGGCTAAAAGGGAAGCATGCTGAGGGGAGCCTGGGTGGCTCAGTCGGTTAAGCGTCTGACTCCTGATTTCTCATGGTTTGTGAGATGGAGCCTCACATCGGGCTCTGTGCTGGAATTTTTCTCTCTCTCTCTCTCCTCTCTCTCTCTTTCTCAAAATAAACCTTTAAAAACCTCTATCTATATATGTGTGTGTGTGTATAAAGGGAAAATATATATATATATATATATATATATATATATATATATATATATATATATATATATATATATATAAAAGGGAGGCATGCTGAGAATGGAGGGAAAGTGAAGACATTGAGTAAAAGTCACCAATGAGGTAGAGTCCTGAGCGGGATGGAGGAGTGAAGGTTCTGGCCCTGGTAAGGAATTTAATTAAATTTAAAGGGGTGGAGTCCCAGGGAGGTGAGAGAATTTACTACCAGAAACCTTGAAGCGTGCACGCGCGCGCACACACACGTATTGTGTGCACGTGCACATGCACACCAAGCCTCACACATGCTGGATGCTTCGTGGAGGTCATCTGCGGGGAATGTATGGTTCCTGCTATTTCTTTGATGAATGCTGGGTACTTTAGAGGGGCTCAGTAAGTATTTGTTGAATAAATAATTATGCTCAGAAAATGGGCTGTAGATTTTATTTATGGTCCTATCCATGTTAGGATGTGGAGAGGGTAAGGCAGGAAAAATCTAGGCTTGACTCCATTGAACCCTTCACTTTGGTCTTTCCTTCTCTTTCATGTAGCTGTAATAACTGTTCTAAAGTCACTTGTCCTTTTGTTTGCCTCTTCTATTGGACCATAAGATCTTGGAAGCAAACATCTGTCATATATGAATCCATGTTTCCAGGATCTAATCCAGGGGATGTCTCATGGTACACGCTCAGCAAATAGTTGCACAGTCCATGCAAGCAGGGGTACTTGAGTGGATGCTTGAATAGATTCAGAGGAGGAGGGAACAAGCACTCTTCCAGATGGAGGCAGAGACAAGAAGCTGAACTGCAGGGGTTGAATGAGTTGCATGTGTGGGAGGCAGGAACGAAGTTGCCCGATTTGGTAATCTCATCTGTGATGTGGGCATTAGTAACTTGCTCAAGGTCAAACAACTTGGAACTGATGGTTTCTGGATTTGTGCTGAAATCTTTCTGACTTGAGAGCTCAGGGTTTCCTCTATGCCATGCTCCCTCCTCCCCAGATCATTTCCCATAGTTATCACACCACTTGTAAACTTGCCACTGCTTTGTTTCTTCCCTCTGAGGCCACACGAAATACTGTCTGTCGTGGACGCCTTCTTTGCAGGACTTGTTTTCAGTTATATTTTTTTCCTCTTTGCTAGCTCTCCACTGTGGCTTGAATCCACGGGGTATTGATCATCCTGCCCGTGCCGAAGGTATTAAACTACAGATTGAAGGTGAAGGTGTTGAATCTCAATCCATTAAAAACAAAAATTTTCAGAAGGTGCTTGACCAAAAAGGAACCCCCAAGCGACTGCCAGCAGAAGCTGAGACTGCTAAGGTAGGTAGTAATCCACTAAATTATGGAGATTGTGGAAGCTGCAGCTTTGATACTTTGTGGTCCAGCCACAGAGAATGGATGGTTCTTTCACTCCTTCCTGGTGTATCTTCAGTTAAATGAACACCGACTGCTTCTGGGTTCTAGGCAATGATGAAAATGTTGACTGCATCCCCTTTGGAGTTAAACACGTTTGTGGTCCATGTCCTGCCACGAGTATGGTACAGAATGGGCTATTGAGAAAGATGCCCTGGACTTAAAGGTGAAAGGTGTGTTTGCCAGGCTCACACTTACCATTTTATGAACTTAAGCATGTCATGTGATTATGCAGGCCTTAGATTCTTCTTCTATAGAATGGTATAAAAACTCCCTCCACCATGGGTAGAACAGATGAAATAATAGCATGCATTGGAAGGATTGTGCAAAAGGTCCAGTGCTGCTTGTGCATGAGGGTCTTTGGCAGACAAACACTGTTAATTAATCACTGATGTTTTATTCAGTATATCCATGTATTCCAGGTACTGTTTTAAGGACTCTTGATATACTGGCCTACTGTGTCCCTATAACAATTCTGTGAGGTAGACCATCATAAACAGAACTCTGATGGAAGATAGAATTATCCTACTTTGTTTTAGGATGCTTAGTTCTTTTTCGTTTTTAGTCTTAAATCTAGGTACATAACATACATACACTGGTAAAATGGGGCTTGGGGGGTAGATGATCCTTTAGTAAGGACCACCTCTTCTAAAGGTTTTCCACAGTGGAACTGGCACTTGATGGATTCTTTGTGTGAAATCAGTGAAGATGCTCGTGTCAAGGGCACAGTTGAAGATGTTCATATTAGTTTGCCCCTTGGAAATTGAAGAAACTAGTCTTCATGTGGTGTTCAGTTTTTCCCTTGTGCATTCTCTGCAGAGGAATTTCCTTTCAAATGTTTGCGTGAATGAATATGTGCGTGCCTTGGAAAGCAAATGTTACAGTCAGCCAAGAAAAACTTGAAGTAGAAATGTCACTTTGCTGTCCTATAGGAACCAGCTCCCTCCCCACCCCAAACGTCTTTCAAAATCAAATGTGAATGTCTCTGCTTTATCCACAGTTGTGAATAACTGCTACTGTTACTTCCCTTCTTTAGTGTAGATAATTAAAACCGATGACCTTAAGTGCATGCCTATGTGTGTTGTAGAGTTGGGAAATGATTAGCAAGGATACTGTAGATATTTGGCACTAGACATTTTAGTGGAAAGAAATTGCATCTCCTAGGAAATTGGTCGATGGTTGAAGTTTGGTTTGTGAGGAGAGTTGGAAATAAGTGAGCCCTGTTCTATTTAAACCTCCTCCATCTCTGATGCTACACAGACATCTTGAAAGAGCAAGGGGAAAAAGTGTATGAAGGATCTTCTTTAGGAAGATAAATAGCTTGAGTGGGATCTTTTTAGAAGGATGGTTAAAATATTAAAAAGTAGAGTGGAGGAAAAGAAAATTGCTGGTATTTGTCTGATTTTAATTCAGTTTTAAACATTTCCAGATCATATTGCTGGTCTGTTTTCCAATAAAAAATAAAGTTTTATTTAAATCTGACATGATTTGATTACTTCTGAAGTATTTGGAATATGTGATACTGTAGTAATTCCTGAATTTCACGTTGATAGCATTTGCTTTTGGCTCTAGATCACTTTATATTTGCTTTGCTGAAAGCATACTTCACTGAGAATAAAGTAGTCTATAATGACCCTTTTCTCAAGCATAGTCCACATATTGGAAACCAGATTCATTTGAATTATCCAGATCATCTGCAGTGTAAGGTGTTAAGGGGATTCTGAGTATTTTCACGTTGACATCATATTTAGAAGTGGACAGACCAGAAGCCTTAGTAGAGCTCAGGAAAGGTATTTATTCCCTTTTTCATGGAGGACCCGAGGACAACTGTGTTTGCTGGGCAGACGGAATTAAAAGTAAGTACCACAGTGTGATTACTACAGATGTACAGTGTTACAGACACTGAACCTTCCGTGCCACAGTGTGAACTTATTTTGTGTGTGTACAAATACCTTTAAAGGGTTTTTGTTGCCTTAGAGGGTTATTGGAGTTGCAAGTTTTTTTTTTTTCTTGAGTAAATAATTGAATGTTGGGTAAACTGACCTACTCTCAATAAAAAATCTGTTAGAAATGTATACATTTAAAGGCACTCAGTAATGTAAGTTGGCACAGCTTTTCTGGAGGACAGTCTGATAGTAGCTATCAAAATTTTAAATGTGTGTAACTTCTGAGCCAATAATTCCCTCCAGTAACTTGTCCTAAGAAATAATCATCCAGATGTGCAAAAATGCCTACAGGACAATGGTCACTCTGGCATGGTTTATAATATGAAAATGTTGGGAACAGCCCAACTGTTCATTCCTAGAATGCTGGCTAAAGGTACTATGTATATTCATGCAAGGGAATAGGATTCTGTTCCTCCCTTTATAAGGGTAGGAGAGATCTGTGGATTCATCTTAGTCTGTTCAGTCTGCTGTAACAAAATACCATAGACTAGGTGGCTTATAAACAATAGAAACTTATTTCTCACAGTTTTAGAGTCTGGGAAGTTCAAGATCAAGGTGTCACCAGAATCATTGTCTGATGAAGCCCCACCTCCTGTTCAGATGGCCATTATGTCACTGTGTTGCATGGTGGAGAGGGACAAGAGTGCTCTCTGGAGCCTCTTTTAGAGCACTGATCCCATTTATGAGGACTCCACTGTCATGACCTACGCATGTAAAAGGGCCACACCTCCTAATACCATCACAATGGGGGTCAATATAGGAATTTTAGCAGAACATAGACATTCAGTCTACAGCAATATTTATGTGGGAACATGAGTGTGATGATACTTTAAAGTGAGGGGAAGAGAATGACACAGTGTATATAGCATGTCCCCATTTATGTAAAAATGTCTGTTTCTGAATAAAGACGTCACTGAGTCTGGAAGAGTTTATTGCACAATATGAACAGCGGTTTATATCCGGAGTTGAGATTATGAGGGAAAACCTTCTCTTCACTTCTGTTTTGAGGGTTTTTTTTTCTTTTGTTTTTTAAAGATATGCATGCTTTTAAGTGTATTGACTTCAAATCCCTTTTCAGATTGCTCTATTAACTTGAGTAGCTCAACTGAGACTTTCCTATTTGAGTCGATATTGTGCCTTTTAGGGTGCTGATTTCCTCCCATGGCTTCCAATTCTTGTTGGTAAGTTATTTGCCAAAGGAGTAAGTTCCTTGGGGGACTTTTTGCCTATATGTGCCTTGAGTTGTGGAGACCATTTGGTGAGGTGCTTTTGTGCTTGTCTCCTGTTGAACTTTTTGAGATGTAACAGCTCTGACCAGTGTTACATTACAGTTCAGTTTGACTTTGGATCCCTTTGCTACTGATTATGCAAATCAAGTGGTCCTCCCCCATCTCCCCATCCCATACGCACTTTCTTGTTTGCAGGCTTCACACGGGGAACCTGGTTCCAGCTTCCCATCATGCCTGTGGGCCTTGCCACTTGGAGTCTAGCCATGCTGGGTTTGAAACCAATCCCTCTCCGTGTCACCTGTCCCAGATCCCAGCAGGCATAGTGACCTTCATGCCACCTCATTGCTGCGGTTTTCTGACACCTAAAAATTTCTCTTCTGTGACTTCAAGCTTGGCTTTACATCAATTTAGAGATTGATTTTCTAGTTCCTTTAAGTTCTAGAACCCAAGGAATGGGAGATTGTAGCATGACATGCTTAATATACCATCTTGACTCTGAAATTTGTGTTACTTTCATAATCTAAAGATACATCTCTCTTTCTCTCTATTTTATGTTCTTGAAATAATTATCTTTTTTTGTTTCTCTTAGAATGTGATTTTGGAGCCATTGACTCTAATCCCCAAAAGACTAGGACTCTCATTCCAGAAAGAGGTGGTTTCTGCCAGGAGATGCCTGTAGCTCTTTACCATAAGAGAAACCAATGGAGAACCAAGCTCACTTTTTAAAAATTTATTTATTTATTTATTTTTGAGACAGAGAGCATGAATGGGGGAGGGTCAGAGAGAGGGAGACACAGAATCTGAAACAGGCTCCGGGCTCTGAGCTGTCAGCACAGAGCCTGACATGGGGCTCGAACTCACGGACCGTGAGATCATGACCTGAGCCGAAGTCGGATGCTTAACCGACTGAGCCACCCAGGCGCCCCCCAAACTCACTTTTAATTAAGCTTTATAACTGGGCAGCAGTGAGTCTAGTTGGAAAAAAAAATGGAACCAACTGAAATGTTGGATCTACAAAAGATACTTACCAATGTAAATTCTAATTGCTTATGTGCACTTGGGACTCGAGAGAGTACACATGCCATCAGGGCTGCAGTTACAAGTTCAAGATGGGAAAGAAAAAAAAAAAGAAAAGCCACGTTAACGGTTAATTTTATGCTACAGTTGGATTCAAGGCAAGAGATAAGAAGTATAACATTTTTATCTCCTAGGGAGGTGCAAAAATTATAAAGGTACACATATGGGGGAACGTACAGCCACCACAGATGAGAGCCAAGGTGAGGGTCTTAACACAGAGAAGGCACAGCCTCTGTTGTCCATCAACTTATTTTTATTCTTAATCTTT
The DNA here is from genome assembly GCF_022837055.1 of Prionailurus viverrinus. Taxonomy (NCBI): domain Eukaryota; kingdom Metazoa; phylum Chordata; class Mammalia; order Carnivora; family Felidae; genus Prionailurus; species Prionailurus viverrinus. The sequence goes on along the minus strand of NC_062578.1, from coordinate 62,947,304 downwards.
TTACCATTGTAGTCACGGAGGCCCAAGGCCAGCTCCTAGTCCTGCAGACCAGGTATATGCCCACATAGAAGTTTCCAAGGAGACAGTCCTATGAGAGACCAAGGTCCTTCCTGGAGAGGCCCTGGCCTGAGGTTTGTTCCCCCTTTTCTCACAAGCAGTGGCGATGGAGCAGCCAGAGAGAAGGTGTATCAGTAAAGTAGAACTTGACCTATGTTGTGAAATATGGGTAAAGCTCAAATATGCAGCAGTTAAGAATGGAAGCAATGAAGTCTAAGTACCTTGAGCCAACGTTTGGCAGCAGACTTCCTCAGGTGTGCTCATCAGCAGTCTCCTTAGAGTCAAGATTCATGTTTTGGAAACAGGTTAGAACAATACGTTGGAGCCAAGTTTATGGGATGTGAATGCTAGGATGAGGAATAGGAGTTTGTTTTCTGCCTGCACTGCTCAATATGGTAGCCACTAGGCATATATGGCTATTTAAATTTATTAAAACTGAATACAGTAGATCTACTTCCTTGGTCATACCAGCCAAATTTCAAATGGGCAGTTGCCACGTGTCCAGAGGCTATTGTTTTGGATAGCACAGACCTAGAACATCACAAACTTCTATCAGCCAGCACTGCCCTGATCTGTAGAAAGCTATTGATGAGACACTTGGGTGGCTCAGTCTGTTAAGCATCTGACTCTTGGTTTCGGTTCAGGTCATGATGTCATGGTTCATGAGATTGAACCCCTTGTCGGGCTTCACGCTGACAGCACGGAGCCTGCTTGGGATTCTCTTCCTCTGTCTCTGCTCCTTCCCAGCTCTCATGCAGGGCATGCCTGCATGCTTGCTTGAGCTCTCTCTTTATCTAAAAATGAACTTAAAAAAAAAAAAAAGTTACGTAAGTTCTCTGGGTATAGGAGTAAAATGAGAAAACAGTATTGTTGACATTGTCTCTAATTCTTGTCCTTGGGTCTTGGAGGACATGTGCATCAGTCATAAGAAAGGTTGAAATAGGAGTCTGTTTTGAGAATAATGTTCCCAACTGTTCTGATGGTTGCGATTTCCATTTCCATGGCAACTCTGGCTATGGCATAAATCTGCCTATCAGCAGGCAGTATCCTGCCTGTTCCCTGTTGGAATTCTGGGATGTATCCTCACCATAGCCTAAACACAGCATTGGGAAATGAGAAACTTTTGCCTTCTAGACTTGATTTTCTAGGTGCTCACAAGGAAACTCCCTTTCTGTGTTCTTATGCCTATAAAATAAGGGTTTCCTACAGTTTGTATTTTTTCTTGCCAATGATTCTAATTTGCTAGAGTGTGTAAAGTGGCACAGAGTGAGAATCAAGAGTCTTGGTGGCTTTTTGAAGATGGCATTTTCAGTGTCCCTCATACATGCATGACTGCCTTGTATTTTTTTTTTTTTTAATACGTATCCCTATTTAGCAGCTAAGAAAACAAAGCGTTCAAATGAGTTGCCAAAACTTAGTTTCTGGCTAACAACTAGAGAAAGATGGCATTCAAGTGTAAGTCAAATGACTCCAAACCCAGGGTTTTTTATTCCCTTGACATTAAATGTACAAATGACTTATTTATTGGAAAAGAAAATATAATCTGTTATACTGAGAATCTGGCCGGCTGGGCTGAAAATGAGGTTAAAAAAACACTGCACGTGATCTGTATTCCTCAGAGAGAAACACAGAAAATCTTGATCTCTGTTTTATATAAGGGAGAAGCAATGCCAGCATCTAAAACAGTGAATAATTGCCTGCATTTGGCTTTGGGATGCATTATGTGAATCTTTGGCAGCAGATAGCCTTTTCTCATTAGGCTAATATTAGATTTAGTTTGTATTTCTTTGGCACCAAGTTAAAGGAGCTGGCCTGGAACTTGGTGCTGGAGGCAGGAGGAGAAAGCTTGGTGCTTTGGATAAGCCACAGGCGGATAAATGAGAGTTGACTGGAGATGGCTGGTGGACGTTTGTAACTCTGAGCAAGAAGCATTCATTTGGGATTAAAACAGAAAACTAAAAGAATTTTGACTTGGGTTAAAAGGTGAAGGGTGGATTGTACTTAACCTTGATCAAATTACATTGCTCAGCTGCCTCTGAGAAGGTCTATGGCAATTTGGGGATAGAATGATCTAATTCTTGGCTCTCTGTATTTCTTGGCTTGGGGAGGAAGCGTGTCTCCAAAAGAAGCTGCCAATCCAATATAATGTCACCAATGATATGAAAGGACATAATGCATTGGAAATGTAATGAGCACACACTTTAAGAATTGTCAGAAGGGTCAGAACAAGAGAGGCAAGCCAGAATGACTTCATGCTATGTGAGTTCCAGGGCCCCAGCACATATATACTGGGCACTTGGAAAGCTCTCAGGAGAAACTATAACAAGTCCATATTTGAAGAGGTAAGAATTTATTACTGAAGTATCGAGCTCTTAAAAGTGTAAGAAATAGGGTGTATTTGCACCAAAGATTCATGGTATGATCAACAAAGAAGGAACCTTAGGGAGCATCTGACCACCTAATTTATAGGTAAGGAAACTGACTCTGGGCTTCTCCAAGATTTGGAGGCCAGTAGTGGCCCAGTCTAGTCTCAAATACAGTTCAATACATGGCCAGTGCTTTCCATTCTATCATGCTGACAAATTTATGTGAAACAAGTTCTTGGAGCCATTTGGTTAATGGTACTTTTCTGGTGTAGTAAGACTATGACATGTGCCATTTGAAGGTACAGAATGAAAGGTGCCGCTCAGGAAAAGTGGAGCCCGTAACAGCAGGTGGATCAGAACCAAGTTACAATTTCACTGACCATTTTGACATAGCAGAGGTAGGCCTCTGGAGGAGAGGGCATTTTGGTTCTAGGGATGGCCTGTCTGATGGCTCTCTGCCCCAGTGCTTTTCTTTTCCAGTCTGGAATGTAAAGATCAGTAACCCACTATGGAAGCAGTTTAAAGAGTCCTTAACAGAACTGAGTTAAGACCCTCAGTCAGAACTGAGATATTTCAGGAGAGTATGCATCTACATGAAGGCAAATGTATATCTTGGCCTGAGAAAGAGACAAACATAGGTGGGACTCAGGACAACAGTGAGCTTATGCTGTAGTTGTGATGAAGAATCCTAGTCCTCAATGACTGAGGTTGGAAAAGCTTAGCACTTAAGGGCCTTGGTTAACCCAGCTGAGTAAGCTTAAGAAGCAGGTAAAGCAGAGTCACAGGTTTAAGTGTGAGAAGGAGTAAGATGAACATTATTAGAGGGCTGTGGGAGAAAGAAGGGTTTGGCCTTTGCCTGCAACCATAGCTAAGGGCTATTGCTAGTTCTTAGGGAGGGGCATTACAGTTTAACAAATACACATCTTCCCAGAGCACATACAGTCTCAGTGCCCCCCCCCCCCCTCTCTCTCTCTCTCTCTCTCTCTCTCTTTCCCTCCCTCCCCCCACACATACATATGCTAAAATACCTTCTTTATAAAATGCATGTTTAGTAAGGTTTTTAAGTGAATCTTTGTTTTCCTTGGTATCCTACGTTGTAGTTGCTGTTGAGCTATGAACACCTCAACTCAGGTGACCATTTAGAACGGGGTTTGCAAACTTACAAAGGGACAGATGGTAAACGGCTCTGCACTGTTAGAGGGGAGTGTTGCTATCCCCATGTGACTTTGAGGAAGTGGATGCATTTCTCTGAGATAGTTAAGTGGTGGACCTGTGGCTGAGTTGCATGTCTGCATATCCTCACTGCTCCATATCCTTCAGCTGTGCCTCTGCCTCTGGGGGGTGCTAGGCATCTCAGCTTCTGACGCTGCACACCCAGTATGATGGAGAACTGTGGGGAGAGGGGTGGGAGGTAGAGGGGTACTTCAAATCATTTTAAAAGAACACTTTTTCTCTTCTCTATAATTATACAAATGAGCACAGTGTATGTTCTATTTGGACATAAGTTGCCAAAAGTTTATAGTTGGAAAGGAAAAAAAATGTAGTAAGTAATCACTTAAAACTACCCTGATTTACTCCTACATTGAGAAAGATTTTGTAATGATTGAATTGGAAAAAGAGTATTCCACTATGTAAAAGAAACAAAATACAAACTGCATAGGCACATCTGTTGTACAGAGATGGAGTATTCACCAATATATCCTGTTCATTCATCTGCCCCTACAACCTATTCTGAAAGCCATGCATGTTCCGTCTCCACTGTCCTCACAGGTCCACATCACCATCTCCTCTCCCGTGGACCACCTCAGAAGCCCCTTAACTGGCTTCTGCTTCACTCCTGTCCTCGTGCAATCATGCTCCACACAGCAGTATTGAATCAGAGGATGCCATTCACCTGCTAGGCATCCTTAATGGTTTTCCATAGCACTTCATGAATTTAAATTTTCACTTATCGTGACTGATAAGACCCTAAGACCTTTGGGCTTTGCTTGCCTTCTCAACTTTGTCACATGGCAGGCTCTCTTCTGGTTAGTTGAGCTCCAGACATACTTATCTTTCTGTTTCCTGAATATACCAAGGTCATTCTGTCTTGAGAGCATTGGTACTTGTCCTCCCTCCTCCTGGTTTCCTCCCCTTCATCATTGCACAGCTGATTCTTTGTCATTTAGGTCCTAGCTCAAAGCTCAAATGTGCCTCTCTAGAGAAGCCTGACCACCCTAACTAAATTAGTTCCCCAGTCACATTCTGACATCACTGTCCTTCATGGAAGTTCTACCTGTCTGAAATCCTCCTGTTTATTTTCTGTGTCTCCAGTAAAATTGAAACACCTTGAGAGCAGTGGTCTTGTCTGTCTCATTCCCTGCTATAACATCACTACCTGCGACACTGTCTAGCACATAATGAAGAATGCATTTTTGATAAACGAATGAATCCATTGATGTGAGACAGACGTCTCTTGCCTCTGAGTCCTCCTCTCTTTTGCCTCATCGTTAATTCATTATGTTTAGCCTCTCTACAAGTGAACAGAAAAAGATAAATCTTGCAACATCCTATAGTGGTTGGCCATGTGGGGGGAATAGTTTTCTGAACCGTTTTCTCACTGAGTGATGAGTGAGACCTCATCCGCAGGGTGAGCAGTGAATACTTCCATAGCCAATCAACTATTCTTCATCCTCAAAGTCTAGATTGTCTCTAAGCCAGAGAAAATAGCTTTTTTTCAGTGTGGCAAGCATTCTAAACTTAGATTCTCCAACCTCCATGTCAGGACCCGGTAATCTCCTCTACCTCCAGGGTTGGCCAAGATTTCAGATGGCAAGGTTCTCTCACCCCCACCCATAACTCTCTTTCAGCATCCTCAGCATAGGCATCTGTTGACTCTCCCGATTTCTTACCCTATTTTCTATTCTTTTTTTTTTTAAGTTTATTTATTTGAGAGAGATGGCGTGAGTGGGGGAGGGGCAGAGAGAGGAGACACAGAATCTAAAACAAGCTCCAGGCTCTGAGCTGTCAACACAGAGCCTGATGCAGAGCTCAAACTCCCAAACCATGAGATCATGACCTGAGCCAAAGTTGGACACTTAACCGACTGAGCCACCCAGGTGCCCCTCTACCCCCATTTTCTTGAAGTCAAAACTGGAAGGAGATGAAAAGCAACAGCTTCTCCTTAAATGATTAAGAACTTTGCCTTAAATTGAAAATCAGACCAACAGGCACCAATAAATACCTAAAACATTTTCAGTTCTTAATGAATTAGAAATGGCTTTTAAATGTTGCTTTCACAGGTAACCTTAGACATTTGCTATAATAGTCTGCTTGGGTTGCTATAACAAAATATGCCTAGTCCATACTAGGTGGCCTTAAACAGTAGATCTATATCTCTCAGAGTTCCAGAGGCTGGGAAGTCCTAAGATCAAGGTGCCAGCCAGTTGATTCCTGGTGAGAGCCCTCTACCTACCTGGTTTGGAGAAAGATAGCCTTCTGGCTGTGTTCTCACATGTTTGGGAGAGAGTGAGCTCTAGTCTGTCTTCTTCTTAAAGGGACATTAATCCTATGTGGTTCCACCTCATGATCTCATCTAAAACTATGTCTCAAAGCCCCATCACTAAATGCCATCACATTGAAGTTAGGGCTTCAAGATAGGAATTGGGGAGGGCACACAAACATCTGGTCCATAACATATACTAAACATGCATTTTGGCTAAAAGCTAAACGGCTGAGTGTTAAATCATTATTTGGCTGAAGTTGAATATCACCATCATAGAATGAATGTCTTGCTGGCATACAAGAATAAACCTGAAATATTAATAAGAATGCCTATTTATTACAACTTAATTAAAATTATACCAAGCAGATTCTGTTAAAAATTGGCATTGTGGTAAGTGGTAATAATTTCTCAGAGCTGTCAGCTCCTGTGGTTTTTATATTGTACATTTATGATACTGAAAATGTGCTCTCTCTCAGCTGAGGTCAGTAATGGAGCAACCTAAGATTTTTGTCAAGCTCTGTCATGACAGGGTCATGCTAATGGTGATATCCCCCCTTCAAGTCATTAAGTTTTCTCCTTCTCCAGTAGTAACTACTAAAATAAAGGCTTCTACTCTTGGGCTTGCCATCTTGGTTGAAAGTCATGAGGCAATTTCATTGAAACAGTCCCATAAACTAAAGCTTTGGGCTATACTTGAAAAAGATGCTTTTTTAAAATTTCAAAATGAAGCTTAATTTTGTTGCTATCGCTTGTGGTTTTTTTAAGCAACGTTTTCACAATATTCATTGTAAAGCAGGATTCTCAACTCAGCAGCCAGAATGGTCTAGTTAATGTGCGAGTCAGATCATGTTCTTCATCAGCTTCCCGTTTTCCTCAAAAGCCAATGTCCTTCAGATGCCCTACCAGGCCCTGCGTGATCTGTCCCCTGGCACACCACTCATGTCATCTGCTACCACACTAGCAAAAGCTCAGGCTGTTCCTACGTTAAACTGGGCATCTTCCCACCTCAGAGCCTTTGTACTGGCTGTTCCCTCTGCCCACAATTCCTTTTCCTCAGGATGCACAAGCCGTGCTCCTTCATCTCCTTTAAATCCTCGCTGCTCAGCCTTCTCAGTGAGGTTTACATGGGCTCTTCTATCTAAAGAATGAACTTTTTCCCAATGCCCCTGATCCCCTCCCAGCCCCAGTAGACCCATCACTTGCTAAAACCGTGTATCATTTCCTTATTATGCACATTATTATCCTACATCACCATCCACCACAGTGTAAACTCCAAGGGCAGGGACCTGTTTTGTTCAGTAATCCCTATGACTGCTAACCATGCCTGGTATGTCCTAGGAGTGCAGCCATTTTTTGTTTATATGAATATTTGTAATAATCGGTATACATTTCATCATCTGGCTGATAAACTTTTAATCTTGTATGAAGCAAACCAGGAGAATCTTACTCTAAGCGACATGCCTAGTTTTATTGGAAAGGGAATTTTCATATAGGGACAGTAAACCTGAAGAACACCCCTGTTTGTGTCACTGATGATGCCATGGTGATGAGATATGTAAATAACTTGTAAGATCAAATGATAATAATTGCACACAAGTTTGGGGTTGCCAAAAACACAGTTGAAATGGCATTTGGCTACTTGGCCTGCCAAAAACCAAGGTCGAAGCCAAATCCTAATAGCAGATTTTTGACCAAATGCTACAACCAAAGCTGGATTTAGGCACCTCCTCATTCTTAATATAATTAACCAGTTTAGACCCTAATTGGTCACATGTCTACCTTCCACACTGTGTAATCTATTTTGGGGGGGGCGGGAATCTGATACCAACCTTTCACATGTTGTAAATACACAAAAAGGGTTAACCCTACAAAGGCCTGGATAATAGTAACCGCTTGCAGGTGGCCAGTACAGGCCAAAACTATAACAAAACAGAAGAGAGGAAGATCTCAAAACGTGGATTTGTTATCACACAAACATTCTTATACAGGATATGGGACTTCACTATTTTGATTTATCTTCAAATTACATCGTAAAGCTCGCCAGGCTCTAGGGCCTAGGTCTGATCCCTGTCCTACTACTTACTAGCTATATTACCTGGGGCTCATTTCTTGACCTCTCTGCTTCAGTGTCTTCATCTACCCAGTAGGGACAATCCTTGTATATACCTCACAGTATGGTTGTTAGAATCACTGTGGTTGATGTATATGGTGCTTAAAACAGCTCCTGGCATATTGTAATCATGATGTAAGTTTGCTACTATTGTTGTTCTTAATATCATCCTCCAGATATTTTGGCCAGATGGATTAGAGAATACTTTTTTTTTTTTTTTTTTTTTTTTTTTTTTTTTTTTTAGCAGTGGGTTTCAAATTAGGTGCCTATAGCCATATTGGATTTATCAACAAGTTTTGTTTGCCCACACAAACTTAAAGTTCAGATTCAACAGTGGAAAAACCCAGAAATTCTTTATTTAAAAGCTCTAGATTTTCTACTTCTGGAACTTAAAAAACCTGGAAATGATAAGCCTAAATTTATACCAGCTGCAGCTGTCAACTGTTGCCCCTTTTAGTTTGGTTCTGGCCCTCTTTACTCATTGTGTTTCCAGCTAGGTTTCTCTAAGCAGTTTAGTTTGTGACCCTTGATAAACAGGACCCTGACATAGTATAAAAGTCAGTTAACCTTTTCTTATTCTGTGAAAATGGCTCTTTTACCCTTAAAAAATGTACAGGTCATTCTATATTCAAAGTATCTATTGGACCCCCTCTCTGGTGATACTATATTGAGCAAGACAGAAGTAGAAACTGGATCTCAAACACATACTTGATGCAAATTCTAATATATATTTGGAAGGAAACCAACTAAGGTCTGAGAAACTGTTAAAAATGTTAAAAATAGCAGCCATGCCCAAAGAAGCAAGAACACTTCTTGGGAGCAAGAATGCTTCATGGAGCTAGGTCAGCTTGTGCAAAGACCCTCAAGTACAGAAGATTGTATCCTGCTTAGGAAAGGAGAGAAGACCAGTGTGGAAGGTTTACAAATGGCTCAAGAGGATACTGGACCGATTGTGTGATTTTGTCTGAATTTTATACTTAGTGCAATGGAAATCCTTGAAAGGTTTTAGGTAGGTGAGGGACTTAGGAAGAGAAGACTTGAGCTGTTCTTCAGAGTTGATTGGAAGCAAGCAAGAGTAGAAATGGGGAGACTGGAAAGTGACCGTTGAAGTTGATGGCATTGACAGATGGTGGTGTGTGGGTCCAGGGTGGAGTCAATAGAAATGGAGAGAGGTACGCAAATTTAAGTTCATTTTGAACATAGAATTGGTGAGACATGATTAGATAGAATTCATGAGGCAAGGGAGGAATCAGGGATAACTCCTATGTTTCTGATTGGAGTAGCTAACTGGACATTGGTAAGATAGGGAAAATTGGCAAAGGAGGCTGTTAAAAAGGGGAAGCTTTGGGGGGGAAATCAGGAATTTCATTTTGACCGTGTTAATTTTATAATTTCTCAGTTATATCCAGAGAAGATAGCAAGTAGGTTATTAAACTTGGGAATCCAGATTTATGAGGGAGGTCTCAGCCACAGATAGACTGGAGGCCATATCTGTCACATTGTGCATAAGTGAGAGAGAGAAAGTATAGAAACCAAGAGTTTCTCCATTGGTCCTTATCTCTAGGAGGTGGTATCTCTTTGGCTGCTCTGCTTCTGTTGCTGCTTCTTTGATGGTTATCCTTGACCTCTTGTCATTGCACTTTGAGCTTCAGGGCTAGGCTGTTGAGTTTGTAGGGTAATGGTAGCAGAATAAAAGGCCTTTTGTAGAAACACAGCTCCTCCTACTTTTTTCTGTCCAGCCTAATATTGATCTCTCTCACCCACAGTCATACTTGCCTACTGTTAATGGTTTTAAACTTCTAGTGAAGAGGCTAGTGCATATGGTCAGTATTCAGAAAAGGGGAGGAGTAGGGTTGTTGGGGATGAGCTGCTGATACAGTTTTTAGGCTTTAAGGCTTACTAGCTTTGCATATGGATGTGAGAGTGTGTTTGCTTTTACCAGTACTGTCATGGGAGAGGACACTTGTGTTTGTTCACACTATCTGCTTCTCTCCTGTGCTCGTGGAAGTCTGCACTTCCCAGTTTCTTAAACTGACTAGTTCTAGACATTGGCCTTTGAGAGAAAGCAACCTGTACTAAAAGCAGCAAAACCCTGGTACAAACTTCCAACTTCCTCTTTTCTTTTGGGGGAGTATGGTGGCTGCATGTTTAGATGGCAGAGCACAAAGTCAAAAGAACTTTGATCACTAAGTCAATGGAGGACAGCTACTCAGGAGCTGAATTGTAGCTGACTTTCTGTAGAAGCAAGAAATAAACTTGTGTCCTGAGGTTTTGAGGGATGTTTCTTACTGCAGCAGAAGCGTAGCCTAACCAGGTCAATCTAGGTGACATCTGGAACAATGCAGTAATGCTTGCTCAAAACATAAGCTACTCAAGGGCAGGCATCTTGCTGAACCTCAGGCCAAATTCAACCCCCCAACAAAGATGGGTGTGCTTAACGATTACTTTCAAGTCAGTATTGATCATAACTTTCTTTTTAACAGAGTCTATCAGTGTTCTTTTTACTCTCAACTAGTGAACTAAAATTAAATCTCTATTTGAAGATTTTCAAGCTCTTCTCCTGGGTCCCAGTGATTGCTACCAATATAGAGACATTCTGGGGCATGTGTATCCCTAGTGCCCCATTTTGTGTTTATATGTAATTGACAGCAATTAGCCACCATTTCCTTCTCATTTTGATGCTGTGATTTCCTTTCATGTGGTTCTTGCTTTCTTCTAGCATGTGACACAAAATGCTCAGTGCTTGTAACTGGCCTGAATTGTTGGGCTTAAAAGGTAGAGGTGAGTGTTTTTTCCAATGTCCTGTGGGGGAGGGGCAGGAGCTAATCTGCTTAAGCAATTATTCTGTTTTGGAAAAGCTGACCTATTTTTCCCTCCTGAATGCAAATCTGGGCTGCATCTCTTACTGTTTACACGTTGACTTTCTGAGACACAAGTTCTTCTCCTTGAATGACCTCTTTCTCTCTTGGGCTTACATGGCTAATATTTATCGGCAACATCTGGGGTTTAGTGCAAGGAAGTTATTTACAGCAGTGCTTATTAGTGCACTTCTGTGAGTCATGGGAATTTCTAGCCAGTGCTGCCATTTTGTTGAGGATGGCCCCCAGCGGAGCCCTGAGATTTGCAGCTATTTTTCAGGAAGCAGAAGGCTTGTGTGCCTTGATGAAAAGTTAGAGGCTATAGGGGAAAGGAATGGTTACAATTAGAATGGACATTAGGAATTTTGTAATCCCACCCTCTCATTTGACTGATGAGAAACCTGATGGGCAAAGAAGGGAAATGACTTATAGCCGCCTGTAAGAAATAAGTTAGAGATGCAAGCAGGAGTCAGGTTTTTTTTGTTCTCATCGTGCCTTTTCTTTCTTGGGACTTTATTCAATATTTGTCCAAGATGTCTACAGAAAAGAAGCTTTCTTGGATCATAGATGATTACTTCACCGTAGATTATTGTTCAAAGAAGAAAAATACAAGAAAATCTTAGTTAAAGTTGGATTTTTTTTAATCCCTGACATTTTAAGGTTTCTCCCCCTTCCTTTTAGGGATCTTCTAGGCATCAGCTAGTGAGGAGAACAAGCAGTTGCCTTGGGCTTTGTGCTCTGGGTGTAGATGGTGAGGACTCCTGCTGAGCCTGGAATGGGAAGGACTTACATCTCCAGCCGCTGCTGAGGGACTCCTGAGCTCATGTGTGTTTTCCACTCAGTCTTTTAGAACATGTGTACTAATTGACACCTACCACAGCATATAAAATATGTATGTCAGACTAATGGTTTAAAAAAAAGACACTGGTGAACCCACCATCACACTTAGAAAAGCATGCTCACTTTTAAACTCATCTTCTCTTGCGTTCCCTGGAAATGGCTGGCTTCCTTAGCTCCATCTTTTTGGGGTTTTTTTTCCTTGTTTTCTTTCTATATAATGTTATGGACTAAACCTGTACACATATCCTATATTTTTAAGATGGCCATGAGTCACAACAGTCTCTAATTTTTTAACTTCATTCCTCAAATAGAGTGATTTTTCAAGATTGTCATCAATGCTTTTCCAGTCAGTCTCACTGTTGGCCTTTCTGGCAGTGTCTGCAGGTGACAGCCAGATCCTCATCTGCAGGACTCCCTTCTCCTCAGTCCCCCATTTTCAGCTGCCTGGTAGACCGTTCCACTTGGACTTGGTGCGGTTACGTCAAGGGCAGGGTCAAAGAGAACAAAAGAAATCTCTCCCCTTTGACCACCAACCTAATTTATGAAAATCTTTTTAATCTTGAACAAACCTCTCAGAGGAATAATTTGTGTACCTTCCCTGTATTTATTGCATCATCCATACTTTAATTTCTTGCGATTTGATCTCTGGCTATGTTGCTGAAACTACAGTCTCCCAAGTTATCAATGAGTTGGGTTTTTCTACCTTTATGCGCCTTGCCTCCATGCACATCCTTAGTACTTCTCTGCAATGTTTTACATTGTTGGTCAATTCCTGTTTGTTTTTGGAAATGTACTTCTCTCTTAGTCTATGAAATACAGCTAAAGTGTGGTTTTTTGGGTTTTTTTTTTTTTTTGCCTTTTTTCTCCCTTTTCCCATCCTTTTTTAAAAAAATTTTTTTTTTTTACATTTATTTATTTTTGAGAAACAGAGTGAGACAAAGCATGAGCAGGGGAGGGGCAGAGAGAGAAGGAGACACAGACTCCAAGCAGGCTCCAGGCTCTGAGCTGTCAGCACAGAGCCCGACGCAGGGCTCGAACCCACAAACTGTGAGATCATGACCTGAGTTGAAGTCGGACGCTCAACCGACTGAGCCACCCAGGCACCCCGATTCCCATCCTCTTTTTAATGTTTATTTGTTTTTGAGAGAGAGAGCGAGGAAAAAAAAAATTCCAAGCAGGCTCCATACCACCAGCACAGATCCCGATGCAGGGCTCAAAACCCACGATCTGTGAGATCATGACCTGAGCCCAAGTCAGATGCCATCCAGGCGCCCCATTTCCCTCCTTTTTTGAATGGCCTCTTTTATTTTTCTTTAATCTTCAAATGCAGTGATTTGCAAGTCTGTCATAATCCTTCTCTGGTTGGTCTTTCTGTTCCTTTCCTGGGCAGTGTCTCTGCACATGACCACCAGATCCTCCTCTCCAGGCCTGATTCCTTTCTTGAGGCCACCTTCATTTTCCACTGCTGGTAGACAGCTCCGCTTAGACCTCTTGCACAACATGAGGGAAGGCTGCATCCTTCCTCTAGGAATATAGGGTCCTTTGACACAAAAATCAAGGAGGAAAAGCTTAATGTATACTATATTAAATGGCAGTCCAGCCCATTACTCACAGATTTTGTAATTTTCAAGGAAGGTATTTCTTTTTAGAAATGCTGTACATCTACATTACTGGATTAACATGACTTCTCTAAAGCATTTCCTTTCATGCTGAAACTGAAGGAAGGTATTTCTTTTTAGAAATGCTGTACATCTACATTACTGGATTAACATGACTTCTCTAAAGCATTTCCTTTCATACTGAAACTGAATACCAATTTCTATATTTATAGGCTGAGGAGGAATTAATATCTTTATAGCTTTCTGAACAAAATTTATCAGATAGTCCCATGAACCATGAACTTTAATACACTAACTTCCTTGATTTTTGAGTCAGGTTGAGACTTGCACCTGAGCATTTTGGCTTCTTTAACTGAAGAAGACAGTTTTAGGACAATGATTATATCCCCTAAGTTAAAGTTTGGGATATTTATGAATAGTTTTAATTCACATTTCAAATTGACCCTATGGAGGAACAATGCAGATTTAAACTAAAATACAGAACTGTGCTTTTCTTGAAAAATTTTTCTTATCACATGAATAAGTAAAAGGATTTCCTTGCTATGCATTATCCGATGTTTAAATTTTTTAAATATTGGGCTCAAAATCTCATTTCGTTATATGTGTTCTTATAGTTTCACTTTTACTGTAGTTGCTGCTTTTTTTGTTTTTGTCCCTAAACTAGGTGCAGGTTGTAGGGCCTGAGGCTTAGTTTTTGGTAATTTTGCTACAAAATTTCAAATACAAAAAACAGTATGAGTAGTAGGAAAAATCACAAAAGTTACAAATTTGAAAGAGCTGGTAAATACCACAACCATCCCAAAGTCCCCCCAAAATCCATTTTTATTAACCGATTGGCCTACCTCTGTAATACTTTTTTCCCCTTTATATTTTGACTGCTTGCTGACAGATTGCCTTTCCTAAATCATTGATTTTTATAATATTTTCATAACAAGATTAAAAGGATAATTCAGTCTTTTTTGTAGTATGTTTGAGCAAGATTTCTTGATGGTATTGATATTAGGGTTTATATCATGTGACCTCTCATACAAATGTACTTTCTGGTTATAGGAGTGCTTCAGGTTTGAGCCCTAAAATAAGAATTATGATAAATTCTATTTCCTGTGATTCCTAGAAACACAACTTTTTTTTTTTTTTATAATAGTAGTTGCCAAAGTGTCTATTCCATAGTTACCTTTGACTTGGTGTTTATGAGAACTAGATTCTGAGCTTTCAGGGTTCCATATCTAAATATGAGAAGAATTTTCCAAAAAGTATCTTCCTGCTTCACTATATCTCAATGCTTGCTTCCTTCACTGCACAGGAACTTCAGTGCCAAAGGCTATGGGCTCATGACTGAGTCCCTGCAGGTGGGAGTGGGCACAAAGTATTCTTGGAAGTCATTTCTACATGGACACACCTCCTAATAACTATACATGGAAGTCAAGTAACCATATGGTACCTTATAGACAATATAAATACGTCCCGCTCAACCCAAACAAAATGTGATTCTACTTAAACTTCTCCATAGCTGGATCCCCCAAATGTCTGTGGATACTCCAATACTACCGACATGAGGAAGGTGTGTTAGAGAGTCAGAGTAGAGAGACTGTTACCTTAGTTAAGGTAAGGTAACTAGGGTAACTGTGGATGAGCTACCTTATCTTAGTAAATCTCATAGATTTTAATAAAATATATGATTACCTGATTCAGTTGGTAAAGCCCTTTCCTGGCCCTGAGGAAATGAGAGTCTGGAAGCTTCCCCAACTTAAGTCATAGTACATTTGCCCCTATTTAGCCTTAAATGTATGTGATGATTCCTAAAAAGCATTAGCTTTCTGAATCTTAGCTACTTTAACTCTCTTTATGATGTAGTGCTCTTTGAGATTTAATCTTTAAATTTGTGTTTTAAAGTAAAAATACAGAGAGCAATCTCCCTCAATTTAAAATTGAATTTAAAAAAAACCCCACCAGATTTGCTGTACAGAAATTTACTTACAGGGCATAGTTTTGTGTAATCGTTCAATAAGTATGCCACATGAGATTTGCTATGGGCATTACCTATCTATGCAAAGAGGGTTAGGGAAGAGAAGGTTTTTAATCACAGAGAACACTTGTCTACCAGTTGTCACGTGCCATGTGCTGCTCCAAGTGCATTTCACGTGTCACCATTTGTAATTCTGGCAGAATTGCACACTAGACAAACTGAATGCCCTCCTGTTAAGAATCTCAAGAAATGCTAGACAAAATATAACAGAAATCTTAATGCATGATGGAACTTGTAAGGATGTAAAGGAAGTCTTGCTAAAAATGAGGAGACTAAAAGCTAGGAGGTGAGAATAAGGGAGGGCGCTATGTTACCTTTGTAGACCATTGACATTTGGGTTTTAATACTCGTGTGGGGTTAGAAGTGAGACTATGGAAACAGCCACCCCTGCATAAAATAGGGACTCTCAAAAGGGAGTATTCTGTATTCTTTGGGAGTGAGTGGTCTAAAGAGTCTTCCCATTAGTACAGGAAAGCAAAAGGAAATTTATCTGTCTTAATTTGAGTTTTGGGTAGGGGAAAAAAGGTCTTCCTAGAAGAACTTGAGTTCATGTACTTGATTTCCTGTGAGTTCAGGATTTATTATTCCCATGTTCCATAAGCCAAAGGCTAAGAAATTAATTCCCAAATTAGTTTTGTGCTAGTAATAGCCCTGGGACAAATCCCAGAACAAAAATCTACTCTGAAGGGAGTCTTTTTGAGATATTAGGAAATCAATAAATAGCTCTCCTTTCTTCTCCTCCCTAAATTGGGACCTGACTGAATTATTGAGTCAAGCAGCTCATAATCAGAATTTCACTTCTATTCCTGATAAATCTGGTTGGGCAAGGTGCAGTATGAGCTTACACATACTTTATCATCTGACCTGATCAGCGTCTTCATTGAGCTCAACTTTGCAGGTACAGGTCACCCACATGGGACAGACCAAAGATTGTGTATGGTCTGGCAGTTATCCATGTCACTATGTAATGACAGAACAATTCACTAGTAACATATAATGATTCTAAAGTTTCATGCATTTGATAGGATAGCCTCACAATGTATTAAAAAATCACATGAGGAAACTGACAAATTCACAATCCTAGAAGAAAGTTTTGACTTCCATTTCTTTGTAATTGATACCCTAAGTTGACCAGCGTTAGAAACGATGTTGAAGGTACAACTCAATAATCTTGATCTTGGGACAACAATCTCAATAATCTTGACACAAAGTAGAATGTTGTACCAAAAATTAAAGAGTACTGGTTCTATTGGTACGTGCAAGCCAGTAAGCTGCAGGTGGCAAATTAAAGGCCGCACATGCTGTATTTAACCTGGAGACTGTGTCCTCTACCCTTGCATAGAGAAATTCTTGGATACGGGAAAGACGACCTTTACAGAAATGGTATAGTATTATTTATAATACCAAAAAAAAAAAAATCTAAATATCTCTGAGAAGACCAGGTAAGTTAATTCTGTTGTGTACACACAAGGAATACTAAATATTGTTTAAAAAGATTGGAATAGAGTCACATAACCCAAAATGGGGAGGTCTCATAAACATGAGTGACAACCAAATTGTAGAATAATCTACTCAGCATAGGGAGATTTATGTGAATTGTAAAATGTAAAAAAATACTGTTTGTGGATATATATATAAATAGAGAATGCTAGATTTTATAAACAACAGTATTAGGATATTTTTTTCCTGTTCATTTTTTTAAAATGTTTACTTACATTCCAGTTAGTTAACATACAGTACAGTATTAATTTCTGGTGTACAATATAGTGATTCAACACTTCAACAGTATTGGGATATGAAGTGATTCAACAGTATTGGGATATGAAGATATTATTTTCGGTGGTGGGGTAAACCTGGGGCAAGCGAGGATAACAGGTTTTACCACAGTGCTTTAACTGTGTTTGAAATTTTGTTTGTTTCTAAAAGCTCTGGAGTAACACCAAACATAATTTCAAGATTTTACAAATCTCGGTGAAACCACAAAGACCTCTATAGATCAGCTATGTAAAAAAGTCTGCATACCGCTGGGACTCAGATTGTGTGTCAAGACACTCGCAGTTTGGTTCACGATGTGTCCTTGGAGTACAGTGCCCTTTCTGACCTACTGTAGTGTGCTCCTGCCTGAAGACTCATTTTGGATAACATCGTTTTCCATGAAAGCTGCTCTGATCTACCCTAATGCCAATCAATATTAACCTTCCTAAGTGTTCCCTCAGCATTTTGCTATTCCTCTATTACGTCCCTTATGGTCCGTGGTTGCATATCACTATGATGTGTGTGTGTTACTAGATTGTGAATTTCTTGAGGACAAACCTGGGGTCTATATCATCCCTAGCTATTAACGTCTTTATACTTACTAGGCTCTGAAAATAACATGAACCAGCTTTATTGACAGTTTCAATTCGACGATTGTTGTACTCTAAAAACTATTCTTTGGTGACAGCCAGAGACATGCACACACACGCGTCACTCGCCAGTTGGCAAAGGTAAGTCCTAGGGATGGCCAAATACTGTGACACATGGATGGTACTTACTAGGGAGTCTTAGTCATTCCTGCCACCTAAGTCTTGAAGAAAATCACACAGCATCTGTAACTCCTTTCACCTCACCATGGCCTTATCAATTCTAGAAGATCATGCTTGGGGGCATGGAAGTGACATTCTCGGCTATAGAATGTAAAGGAACAAATGTTGCATCTTTGAGAATATCAAAGAAAAAATAATTGGAATAGTTTTCCATTTAAAAAAATTTAATGTTCATTTTTGAGAGAGAGCAAGCGAGAGAGAGTGTACAGGTGGGGGAGGGGCAGAAAGAGAAGGAGACAGAATCTAAAACAGGTTCCAGGCTCTGAGCTGTCAGCACAGAGGCCCACGCTGGGCTCAAACTCACAAACCATGAGATCATGACCTGAGCCAAAGTGGGACACTTTACCAACTGAGCCACCCAGGCGCCCTGGAATTGTTTTCCATGCAAACATTTAGCCTTTCCTTATAAAGTGATTGGTAGGTACATTTTGCCCCACTCCCCATTTTAAAGATGAGAATACAGATGAGCTTAACAGCAAGGACTCCAAATTTAAATTCTTATGACTCTTGCTCAGTGTTCTGTCCATAGTTCTTTTACCCTGACCTTTTCTAGTTTCCCATTCTTGGGGTATGATTTCTTCCTTTTCTTCTAAACCAGTGTAGAAATAACTAATGACTAAGGTGTTCGTTGGAAGTCCCCAAATATCAGAGACTGGTGATTGTGCCCCCAAATCATTTAAAAAACTCTACTAGTGAGCTGACACAGTGCTCAAGGATCCCATCATACCTTTTACCCAATTTCATGCTGCAGTGAGAAAGCCGCCTCATTGGTTGTGATTAGGCTACTTACAGTATAACTGACATTTTCCTATGGTTTGTTTCTGTTCAGGAAAAGTAATGATAAACACATGGGAGAGCCAGGAACCGGTCTGGACTTCATTGGCACTCTCTTATTTAGTGGCAATGGGGAGATGTACAATGTGATTTACAGAGTAGAAGAGACCTCTTATTTAAACTTTATAGTATTAATATTTTTGAATATTGATTTGGTTGTCAACATGAGCTGTAGAATTCATTCATTTGTTTGATTTGTTAACAAAAGGCTTTATATCTAACATCTCTGTGATTGTGCAGAGGAAGACAAGTTTGTTGTATGTATATCAGTAATACAGAGTGAGGCGCTGGAAGAAATCTGGGCGGCTTCACTAGGGTTGAGCAAATGAAGAGGAGGAGGACTGTTTTGGGGAAATTTTAGTATATGCCTTCTGGCACCCACTCAAACTGTGAAAGTTGGGTAAGAATATCTGAGTTGTTCTATCAGTGATTTAAACAAAACAAAGAATGGAAACCAAGTGTAAAGATAAACAACATCAGGAAAGGAATTCTTCAGTGTGTACCCGGAGAAAGTTGTAATGGAAACTAATGTATAATTACTTACATGTGGAGCTACTGTGTTGCTTATTTTGCTTTATTCTCACATTTGCTGTGTTAACAAACAACAGATGAGTGTTAGCTCTTTTGTAGTTATTGAATTACCGGTTATTTGTCTCCCAGATTCCTAATTGGTCATCCCAAGGTGTCACCATTCTCCTGCAGATGCACAGACATGGAAAAATATGGTTATTAATTAATCAGAGTTCTCCAGAGAAACGGAGCCAAAAGGATATATAGATAGGGATCTAGCTCTGTGTGTTTTGGCTATGTGTCGAGAGACTAGTTCATGAAGTAGCTCATGTGATTGTGGGGCTGGCAAGTTTGAAATCCACAGGGCAAGGGGCAGGCTGGAAACTCAGTCGCGACTTATATGTTGAAGTTTTGAGGTAGCATTCCTTCTTTGGGAAGCCTCGGTCTTTGTTCCTAAGACCTTTAACTGATTGGATGAGGCCCACTTGCACTATGGAGGGTGTTTTATTAGGGTTCTCCAAAGAAACAGAGCCAATAAGGGTGTGTATGTAAGATTACGGAGGCTGAGCAGTCTCAAAATATATGCAGTCAGCAACAAACTGGAGACCCAAGAGAGCTGCTGGTATAGTTCCAGTCCAAAAGCCAGCAGGCTCAGCACCCAAGAAGAGCCAGTATTTTACTTGGAGTCCAAAGGCAGGGGGACGGACACAAACATACACACACACTGCTGTCTCAACTCAAAGCAGTCAAGTGGAAAAGGTTCCCTTTTACTCAGGAGGTCAGCTTTTTTTGTCTATTCAGGTCTGCAGTTGTTGGCCCACATTGGGGAGTGTAGTCTACTTTACTCAGTCTATGGATTAAAAAGTTATTCTCATCAAAAGCACCCTCCCAGATGTGGGAGGCACCCATGGCCCAGTCAAGTTGACACATAAAATTAACCATCATGGAGGATAATCTACTTAAAGTCAACTAATTGAGTGTTAAAAAAAAAAAAAATACTGTCACAGTAACATGTAGATGAGTATCTGACCAAATGATTGGGCACGTAGCCTAGTCGACACATACAACTAATCATCACATAAGGTGTACTTAAAATTTTTTTCATTATAAAAGTACTGTGACCACATTATAAGTTATTAGGAAGGAGAAAAAGTAATATATCCATTACCCCACCAGAACTTTGTATTTTCTTTGTCTTTTTGGTAAAAGGGTACATTTTAAAGTACACTTGAAAATATTTGCAATACTGTTTTAGATGTTTGAAAGCTTTTATCTCTCATGTTTGTTTCAGTAGTCAGCGCAAAAACACTGTAATGGGAGCTGGGGCTCGGGATGCCTGTCCCATCCCTACCACTACTGGTTTTATCAGTTAAGAAAGAAACAGAATTCTCCAAAGCCTTGGTTTCCTTATCTGTTCATTAACAGTTTGGGCTTGGCAATCTCTAATGACCTTTACAGCTTGAATATCTTACTAACCCACGATTTCTTAAAGTGGGGTAAATGTGCCACTGTTACTCTTGCCTGGAGGACTGGAGGTCCTATACAGATGAGAATCCTTATTCAGTAATTAGCGTTTTCTGTATTTGAACAAAAACTACTTAGCACACAAAACCATGGCTTCCTCATTGTTCCTCAGGACAGGGTGAAAACTAGCAAAGGGAAGCATTTTAAAGAAAAATATTAAGAAAACACATGTTTTAGACCAATATGGAAAACCATTACAAATGAGTTTAGACTGTATGTTAATCTGTTGAGTCTACCTTGTACTTAATGTGCTTTCTGCTGCTTTTCCACAGACCCATCAAGACCAGAGTTCTCTTAGCAGAAAGCAGTACAGATGTTCATTTCACATCTTGCTCAACCTGTATTGAGTACAACGTGTGCCAAATACTGGCCAGGGGCAAGGATCCTTGGGTAAATGCAGTGTGGCTATATTTGGCCCTTAGTACCTTACAGTCTCATGGGGCATCAGAAGTATTGATGATGACTCACAACCCAGTATCCTATCTGCAGTAATAGAAGTGTGTAGTAGGAACCATTTCGGGGGTGATAGAGGAAAGGACACCCTGCCTTCGGGAGACCAGGTAAAGCCTGAGTATAGTCATTCTTAACATGGCTGACAAATTGGAGGTGAGCACTCTACATAAAAGGAATAGGATGCCCAGAGGCCTTCAAGAGACTCTTCGGTGTTTTCCGATATGTATTTTGATACAGAACGTGCCTAATACAGAAAGAGCTCTCTCCCCAGTTCCTGGTGGCAAGCCTGAGCTAATCTTTCAGCATTCACGGATTAGATTCTGGAATGTGTGCCATCTCTTGCTTATCTGTTACCTGACTTGAGGCTTCTGTTTTTTTATTCTTGAAAAAGTCTCAAGCAGAAGTCTACATGCCCTATAAATATGCTTTTTCAATATGGCTTCTGTCATTTAAAAAAAAAAAGGCAAGAGAAGAAAAATGATTTTTGGTGATCTTGGATGAGGAAAAACTTTGTATCCCTGATGACATGGCTGAGTTTGGTTTTGTGTTTGCTGGGAGCCTACTGTAAAGCAAACCGATGTGGCCTTCTGTTCTGTTCCACGTGCCAGGAGCTTGCTGGGCTGGGTTCCCACTGAGTCTGTGTAATACATTCCTTCTGTCCCACCCCATATTGCAGATCTGCTGAGGCTGACATCATCACCTTGGATAATAAAGCCATTCCCAAATGTATTACAAGTGGAACTGCCTTAAAGGAGGCCTAGGGGTGGGGGTGCAGAGGGGCTTGCCAATTAGCTCAACGTTGTAATTTCATTTGCCTTCTTTTAAAAAAAGTCCTCTGTAGAAAGAGCAATTACACGTTTAAATTTGAAGTGTTTTACAAGGCTAATTTATTGCTCCATTGCTGTCTGCCCTGCAAGCGGATCTGTTCATCTGTTCTTTTGGCAACCTGCCGGACTGAAGTTTGCTTACCCTCCCGGTGGGCCTCATCAGGGCACCTTGGGAACTGGTGGGGATCGTATGGACTAAGCGGGTGCGGGCTGCTGGGGGGAATTGTTTGATGCGGTGTTACTCTGGTTGGGAGCAGAGTTGTGCAGTGTTCTTCTTTCTCGGCCAGGGCTGGGGTTTACAGAACCTTTCCCCGTTCCAACCCCTTGCTTTCATAGCTAAATGCTGCTGGTTACTGGTAAAGCCCTATCTTAAACCTTACTTAGTCCAGGAATTTTCCCTGACCCACCCAAGGCCTGGGTGAGTCCCCTTGTTACATTCTCAGACAGCACCCTGTGTTTCTCCCTCAACATACTTGTTGGCAGTTCCTTTCCTGTCCCCTCGCTGCATTGCAGGCTGTGAAGACAGGGACGATGGCATTTCTCGAGACCTTGCTTCGTGCCAGACCTTGTTCTCAGCTTTTCCATGTCTACAGTGTAGGTTGAGATCCAGTCCTGGAGCTGCGTGGCTCATGTAAACTCTGGTGGGGGGGGGGGGGGGGGGTGAAGGAAGGCAGTACTTGAGCTGAGGTTGGACACCAGACAGCAACATGCCCTGCCTTTCAAGGTAGAAGTGATTCTCAAGCTAGAAATGGTCTCTTGTGAGCTGTATAACTTGAGGAGCTTAACTTCAATTGCCAGGCATATAACCACAGATTAACCCTGACCACTGTGGGCACTTGACATGTGTTAACCATATTTCGGCAGTTCTAAGGTAACACGTTTTTCAAACCTTTTAACATTGCTGAAATTAAGAGGCATCTTACAATGCTTGCATAATCTGGTTTAATTGGCAAGGAGTTTTCTTTCTTAGTGATAGGTAAAATAATGATGTATCTTGGGTGTCTCAGCATTTATAAAATATGATAGCTTGCTCTCATCTATGAAGGAGAGAGTATCCGATTCCTCTGCTTCAGTATACAGCACCTGTCTAGAAGTTCCTGGCTGCTTATTTTTTAATGCGTATGTTTATATATACATATATATGCATGCGTGTGTATGTGTATGCACCCATGCACGTACACACAAACGTGTATATATAGTTTTGGGCCTCATCCCAGGTCTAGTGCATTGTATGACTGGCCTGGGCTTCTGCATTCCAGCAGTTGCCCTGGGGGTTCTGTCACAGCTAGCACGAAACAGTTTGAGAACCAGTGCCCTCATTGATCCTCTGTTGGCTTGATTCTACTTCTGATCACTCCTCTCTGCCTTTTTCTTTTGGCTTTGGCTTTCTTCTCTCTTTATATATGCAAGCATCTAGCGAACACCTGGCACAAAGTATGTTCTCAATATATATAACTCCTTTCTTCATCCTTTCTCCTTCGTATTTTCAGAATTGGTGAGTGAATAGGATAGGTAGGGGACAGAGTTGCAGGATATGTGGAGGATGCAGTGCAGGAGTTGGGAGAGAGCTACTGACCTTTCCCTGTGTTGTTAGCAGGGAATGGGGACTGGAGAGAGGGAGAAAGCCAGACACCTTGCTTGTGTGGTTTTGGGCTGTCTCCATATCATGGCTTTTCCTACTCCTTTGGTACTCTAAAGTGTACTTCAAGCACTTTAATTTCTATTTTTCTTGTGGTGTATGGCCTGGGGTGAAATCCCCAGAGCAAATCTCTACCCTCTTCGGCTGACTTACAGTCCTGACCAACCTAAAAAACATGTACCCAGGAAAACTCAAAGTATTGGAAGGCCTTGTGATTGGCCTGTTCTTGCTCATATTTAAGTGTGACTCTTACCTGGAGAACCCTGGAGACCGATCCCTCTTGTGTGCTCTCCCACATTTCTAAGCTATTGCTTCTTTTGGTCTGGAGTGCATCCTTTGGTCCTTCCGCGCCCTTCCCTGAGGACTGTGCCACTTAACCAAGGCCTCAAAGAGAAGAATGGATGCTTATTCTCCTCTTAGGTTTTCCCACCCTTAGAACTAATCTGTTGCTGGTCAAAGACACCTGTAAACTTTATATAGCTAATAGCTTTCACTTAAAGTATTGTAGTATAATTATAAGAGTGGAATATGACCAATGTTGGTGCCCCAGTATGTCTAGCACATAACTAATAGTTAAATGTGAATATGTGACTGGGGAAAGGTGGGAATGAGCATTGCTATCTGAGAAGAACTGATGGATCAGCTTAGGTTATGGAGAGATTCTGTCTTGGGGGGATGGGAAGGGTAGAATGGGAACCGATGGTGAAAGACCTATGACCCCAGACCCAAGAACTTAGACTGTTCTGTACATACAGGGCCCCCTCCCCCAATTTTTTTGAACAGGAGACTACTAGAGTAAAAATATTTTGGTAAGATTCATGTAGCTCCCATGGTTTGGAACTGGGAGATGGTGGAGGTAAAGTGACAGAGGGTGAAGAAGACTATTGTAGAAATTCCTGAGTGCCTAAGACTTTGAATGTTATCAAAAGGGGTGTAAAGGAAGGAATGGCTCCAAAAATATGTCATGAAGTAAGAGTCCTTATTGTTGAGGGATGTGGGGTCAAGATCCCTTAGGCTTCCACTGTAGGCTGAAATAGGGTACACAAAAGGGGAGCTAACTAGAGGAAAAGAAAAGGGTGATGATTTTGTTTGATTTCATTAGGGTTTGAAATGAAGGTAGCTCTTTATTTTTTTTTTAAGTCTATTTATTTTGAGAGAGAGAAGAGAGAGAATATCCTAAGCAGGCTCTGCACTGTCAGCATGGAGCCCAATGTGGGGCTCAAACTCCTGAACCACGAGATCATGACCTGAGCCAAAGTCAAGAGTTGGATGCTTAACCAGCTGAGCCACCCAGGTGCCCCTGAAGGTAGTTCTTCTAAAGGGAGGTGTCCAGCTGACAAAGAGAGACTTGGAGATGGATTAGTGATGGAGATAAGAGATTTGGAAGTTGGGCACGTAGAGGTGCAGTTGGCATCATGAGTGTGGAAAGATGAGCTAAGGACTAAACACACAGACTATGATAACACCCTAAGTGAAGACAGGAGCCAAGCAGGAAGTCTGCAGGGCTATAGGCCTGGAATAGTCCGTTCAAGGGTCTCTGTCTTCTCGGCATTTTGGGGGCAGTGGGGTGGTGCTAGGACTACAGGATAGCCCTTTTTCTCTTTGTTCTTGGGTTAATTCTTTTTTTCTCTCATCTTGCCTCTTTCATCTGCCTTTGCTATTTCTGAAAAAAAAAAGGATTTCTTACATTCTGTTTTTGCAGCTTTATTGATACATAATTGCCATATAACATTGTAAGTTTAAGATGTACAGTGTGAGGATTTGATACATATTGTGAAATGATGACCACATTAAGGTTAATTAATATATCCTTTACCTCAAATAGTTATCACTTTTCTGTGTGCTTAAGTGTTCTCACCAACATCTATTCTCTCAGCAACTTTGACTTAATTGACATATATCATTGTAGAAGTTTAAGGTGTACAATGTGTTGATTGGATACATTTGTATGTTGAGAATTGATTATCACCTTAGGGTTGGCTAACACTTAGGTCACATAATTACCATTCTTTTTTGTGGTGAGAATATTTAAGATCTACTCTCTTGGTAGATTTCAAGTATATAATACAGTATTGGTTCACTGTGATCACCATGCTATGTGTTAGATCCCCAGAAATTATAGTCCCTGTGCTCTACATTATATTGCCTTCCTTCTTTTCTTTCTTTTCTTTCCTTCTCTTCCTCCTTCACTTCTTTGGTTCTTGAGTATTTAGGTAGAACAGGGACAATCTTGGATGCGAGAGAGAGGAGTACAGACAGAAAGGAAAACGTGGGCAACCTTGGAAAGTTCACAGTCCTGTTTTACGTACTACTCACGAGACCACTTTGTCCCTCAAGGGCAAATTATTCTTCATTATAGAGATAAAATGCATTTTGTTAAATGGTATTTCCAGGTAGCCTATTATTGCCTAAGTGTGTATAGACTCAGAAATTAACTGTCACTTGGATTTAGTTATAAGTAACCTCATAAAAGTAATGGTCTTAAAATTGCCTTCCTTTGTTCTCTGGTTTCCTAATTCTGGAAGACCTAGAACAGCTCCCTTTTATTTCTATTGGAAGTTGACATCGGAATCCTGCCTCCTCCTACCAATATGCTTAGAACCATATTCACATAGAAATCAGATTTTAAAAGATACATCAAGAATTGTACTGCATCGTTAGTATAACATTTTAAGTACTAATTTATATTCATAGCAAATATTATCTCAGGGATATTTTAATTTATATCTAAATTTTTAAACATATAATTTTAATTTTATATAGAGATGTTTAATTTATAGCTAAATATTTCAATTTATATCTAAATATTTAATTATTCATAAAGTGACTTGATTTTAAAAACAAATACTGTTTGGGAAGTTAATGGAAACATCCTTCTTTTCCCACCGAGAATGAGCTGATCTAATGTTATTTACCCATCCCAGAGAGAATAGTTTCTTGATTCCACTCTCTCTTATCTTGCTGTTGCCTTGAAGTCCCAAGCACATTCTCCTTGCAGTCTGGGTAGCCCACTTCTCACTAGCTTAATAGTTTGTTCATCTTTGCATGGAGTGAAATGGACTGCCCTCTTCATAGGGGTTGCACACCCCCTAGCATTGCCTGCTCACCTTGACCTTCTTTGGTTTATCACCACTAAGGTATTTGGCGCATTCCTCTTTAAGAATCAAAATACTGGCGGGTGGGGGCAGGCTTGCTCAGTACAGGCCTTGACTCTTGATCTCAGGGTCATGAATTCAAGCCCTGTATTGGGCATAGAGCTTACTTAAAAAAACCAATCAATAAAAAGAAAGTACTTAAAGTCATCATGATGTGACATTTATCAGTTTGGTTCATGGTTTTGTGTACTTCTTGTGTGTCTGGCAGTTTTTCAGTTACTGAAGTGTGTGTATAGGTGCGTGTGTTTAGTCATGAACAAGTTATAAAGCAACATAAACATGCTTGATATGGAATTTGTTTATGAAGAATTTACAATCTAGTTCCATGGTGAATAATGGCTTAGAATAGCAAACTATTCCCCCATAGGCCAAATTCTACCTTTTGCTACCTATTTTGTAGTTTTATTGGAACATAGCCACACACATTTGTTTACGTATTACCTAGCATTACTTTCAAACCACAGTGGCAGATTTGAGTAGTTTTGGCAGATTATGTGGCCCAAAAAGCCTAAAATATTTATTATCAGGTCCTTTACAGATGAAGGTCTCTGGACTCCAAGCTTAAAACCACTGAAGTGTAGGTCACCTGATGCCCAAAGACTTGCCTGGGGTCTCATGGATGGGCATTTTCAGAATACCTACAAATTCATATAAAACATTGTATACCTACTTGCAAGAGGACAAGCCAGAAAGACCTAGACTGAAACCTCTGCTCTTTGCTGATTGGATGACTTTGGATGGAGACACAAACCCAGAGTCTTAGTTTTCTCATCAGAAATGTGGGCTTAGTAGCTATCTACTTCCCTGGGTCATAAGAATTTAGTGAAATAACACACATGTAGTGTCTAACGTGGTTATGTGCTAGTTTCTCTGGGAAAGACGAGTCCTCATATGTAGCTCCAGGCTTACAGGATTCTGCTAGTTGACAGTGAAGAAGACTCCCTTGTTTTCTCTAATTTCAACTTAGGAGAAAGGTTCCTGATTGGCCCACTCTAGTCACATGCCTACCTCTAGGCCAGTCACTGCCCTACCAGGATCCTACTGCCTGAAGAAGTATTTGCCATCAGAATGGGATGCAAACTAAAAGTAATATGTTAACTACTTGCCTTTACCTGCATTTGACCTCCTTATTTGACTTTACCCAACCTTTGCATATATTCTAGCTTGAGATAAATTTTTTAAGGAGGAAGACGTTACACATGGACATTTACTATATGGCTAATTGCAGTCCTTTTGCAGCATCAGCAGTAACAACAGCAGCAGTTTATGAAGCTCCTAGGACACACCCAGGGTTATGTGCAATTCCCTACATGCTAGCTATATCAAATTTCCACTAAGAAAGCATATGGCCATGCAAGTGAGCCTGACATTATTACAAATGACCTTGTATCTGCTGGGAGGGTGAGGAAACCATCATAAAGGACTAGCCAGCTCTAGTACTGCATTATACTTTAAAATTACTAATGGCAAACCTCATCACTGATCACAACGCACTGGGGACCTGTGTCATGCTGGTTGAGAATCACTATCCTGGAAGAACTTAGAGTCACCTTAGGATGATGGAAGAGGCTTAATAAATGAGTCCTGATACAAGGTAGATAGGTGGAGTGCCTAATAAATGGAGATGGCGTCAGGAACAGTTGAGAGTGTAAAACATCCTACGGGTAAAGGATTTTTTCATTTTTGGACCTGTGTTCATTCTATGTCTCTGTTAGAACAGATGGAGACCCCTGTCATTAGCTTAAGCAAAAAAAGGGGAATTTCTTAAAATGATGAAATAGATCTTCTAGTCCTCAGTCATCTAAAAGGATGCCTGACATATATTAGGTGCTCACTAAATATTTGAATTGAATGATCCCAATGAAAAAGTCATTCTAACGAAGTCAGTACTCAGTCTCCAGGTCTTATCTCTGATTCTCAGTACATAACACCCCATCCTTCTCTCCCCTGCAGCTTGTATTTCCGCTTCCCAGTCCATGTGGCAGCATATGGCCACATACAGCTCCTAGGTTGATACTGTGCAGCTTCAGGCATGTGATGAAGTTGGCTTGATTCCCTTACTCCCAACTCTAAATTCTGGTAGTGACGGAGTCTGATTGGCACAGTGTGAGTTAGTGGTCCACTCTTCGTGAATCACTCATGACACAAACATGGTGGCCAGCGGCATCTTTCCTACCATCCTGTGGCTCTGTTTTGGGTGATACAGAAAACATTCCAAGACAGAAATTCATTATAAACTAGTAACACAGTCCTCGGGGTATCTACTATGTGCCCCATTGAATAGATGAGTTAAAAAGTACCAAAACCAACCCTCCATGCCACTTGCATCAGAACAGCATTGGTTAGGGATTGGTGGTTGTAGCTGGAGTCAGAATAGTTGAGCCTCCTGGTCTTGGGTAGAATGTCAGCCTTGCTCTTCTGTGCTTATTATCTCTTGGGTTCTATGCCAAGCAAGAGAACACAGAAGTGTCTTTTGAGAAAGTGTCAATTTGAGGCATCCTCATTTTCATGATAGCAGCTAGTTGGTGTTGAATAATAATGCAATTCTATTCCTGGACTTCGTGATTCCATCTCTGAGCAAATGCAAAGCAGATCTTGGCAGGTATATCTATATATGATCAGCAATGCCAAGGCACCTCTCGCTGCTAACGCAGTGCAGCAGACGTGAGTGACATTTTTAGGTTGTTTGTACTGAGTGTAATGTTTTAATGTGGAATGTATCGTGCATTACTCTTGAGAGACCGCTTGGTTTGGTAGAAAGGGTCAAGTGGGTTTATATCCCAGTTAGACCACTTGCTACCTCAGAATTATCAGGTAAGTTCTTTAACCTTTCTGAGTTTAAGTTTTGTTATTTGGAAAATGGAGATGATGACATTTTAAGAGAAAGAAGTAGGCACCTTACCTTATACCATATGCAAAAAATAAATTCCAAATAGGTTCAAGAGTTAATGTGATAAAAGAAAGCTTTCCAAGTTTCAGAAGGCAATAAGGAAAAAGGCTTTCTTAAGCATCATAAACCTACTTCTAAATACAAAGTCACTGAGAACACAGTTAAACACAGCATGGGAGAAGATTTGTGACTCACGTATATCCTAGACATTGAATTAATATCCATACATGTTCAGTAAAACAAATATCCACAACAAATCAGTAAAACAAGCCATTGAATAAATAGGCTAATAAACAGGCAATTCAGAGAAGAAATTTTTAAATGACTATAAACTTACAGACTCAATTCATCCTTAAAAAATCATTTTTAAAAAATGAGATTGCCTTGCATGGGATTAGCACAAATGAAAATGTATTAAACTATCAGGTGCTGACAAGTAACGTGAAACAATGAGCACTTTCACACACTGTTAGTGGAAAGCTTCTAAGTTATTTTGGCATTAATTCTGAGATATAAGACGTGTGCCCTCTTTGACCCAGCCATTCCACGTCCAAAAATCTATCAAGAAGTCTTCAG
The DNA here is from genome assembly GCF_022837055.1 of Prionailurus viverrinus. Lineage (NCBI taxonomy): Eukaryota > Metazoa > Chordata > Mammalia > Carnivora > Felidae > Prionailurus > Prionailurus viverrinus. Next base: position 62,916,951 of record NC_062578.1, on the reverse strand, counting down.
TTGTGCACAATTAAATGTACATGGATTCTTATTTCAGAATATTTTGTTGTAGGGAAAAACTTAGAAACAACCTTCGTTAACAGAGTAATTATGTATATCTATTAGAAAAGCTCTAAGCAAATTCGTGCCTATCAATAAAGGGGTCACCAAGTCAACCAGGTATATTCATTCTGTGCAATATTATGCAGAGATTTAAAAGCATGAGGTAGATCTCCAAATAATATGGAAGTGGCTCTCCAAGACCTATTGTTAAATGAATAAAATCGAATCATAGAATAATGTAGTATGACCCAATTTATGTAAATGGTACTTATATTTAGGTATGTGAGCATATGGAAAAGAGAAAGAGCCACACCTAATTTGACACGAGTGGCTTTGCGGAAAGTTTAGATGTATGGGGTGAAGGATGATAGTCACAGTTTGTTATTGTGTTGTTTGTTTTAGGTGAAGCCTTTATTAATTGGTTTCTTCTGAAACCTAAAGTAATAAAGTATATTTTAAGTGGTGATCATGTAAGGGTAAAATATTAAATGAAAAATATCGAAGACCATGTGTGGCATATAATAGGTTCTTGATACCTATTAATGTTTTTCTTTTACTCCTAAGCTAGAAAGTATAGGAATTGTATGAATTGAGAAACATTAAATTAGTGCCTACTATATGTCCTGGGGAAGACATCCCTGTAAGGACATTCCAATGTACCTGTGAAGATAAGACAGATTCACAGATCCATCCAAAAGTGATTTGGATTGGTTTCCCCACTCCAGTGGTTGGTTTCGCCTAGACTCTGGACCGTTTCTTAGAACCTTTCCTGTTGTCCTGTCAACATTCAGTGCAGAGTGATAGTCTTTATAAGCAGCTCACTTTTGTTATGTGTTCTTATACCTTACCCAAAGGTTTCTGGTACCATCAATCCCCTCTGTCTCCCGCACTCCCTTTTATGAGTTGGCTCTTGTCTTCTTGCCCGTAAAGTTTTGGTATACCTGTGCCTTTTGTTTCAAGCTGCCTTGACTCTTTTTTTTTTTTTTTTCCAGAAGACAAACATGCAATAAATACATATTACCTCTGTGTTACCACAAGCTTCTATCATCACTGCATCCCTTGTTACCATTAAGTTGTTGCTTTTCTTTAGTTAGCTACATTCCTGATCACTTGCCATTCCTCCCCTTCCTAATGAGAACAAATCCATTCTTTCATGCACGTCCTTTCTTCCTTTATGCATATCAATCTGCTATATAGAATATCTTTTTTTACCTGTGTCTTCATGGCTGGATTTGAGACTTCCAAAGAGAACAAAGATCATGTGTATTCATCCATGGGCTAGATATCATGCCTGTCTAGGGCTGTAAGAGAAGCAGTTGATTACAGCATGTCATGAACACTCACATGTTGAAGGCAGACAGAAGTACTTAGGAAGGACATGGAACTGAGAATCATGCTATTGGGCTTGTGCCAGTGGGCAGGAGGTGAGTAGGTACAAAGAGTACAAAAATAGTTGCTACAATAAGGAAGACAGAGAATGTGTTTTGACTGTCAAAAGCCCAGAGAGAAATAAATGGAAAGCTGAGAGAGATGATGCTAGAGAGAAGACTGCAGCCAGATTAGGACTTGATAAACTCTACCTTGGAATTTGCCTGGGGAAAATGGTGGCATATAACAGGATCTGGTCCCTGCTGCCCTCCATCCTAATTCCAGCCCAACTGATTTCCATCTGCCTGAGTGGAACAGATACGGGTTAGGCAGGAACACCTGGGGATTTGCTGGAATCTGGAACCAGAGGGCCAAGCTGAGAGCCAGCTCAAGTGGGCGGTGCAGTGGTGGGGAGCCCTTCAGGAGTATTGGGATGCCTTGCCTCCCCGAGAACGTGGTGTGCAGAGTGCTGTAGACCCTGGGACTAAGGGCAGTGTCATCCCTGAAGGTGGCTCCTGGAGGACTCCTGACCCCTAAAGAGCCATGACAAGGAGTGAAAATACACTGGTTGAATCTTCCCATGTGAGCAGGAGAAGGCCAGCTTTCGCAGCTGAGCAATCCAAGGAGGAAATTTAATCCCTCGTTATGGTATATAGTCCTAGTAGGCTTAGTTTCATCTGTGGAAACAAAAATCCCCCAAACCTCGGTGATAAAAGTACAGCAAACATTTCTTTTTTCGTTGTCACTTTACATGTCAGTAGTTTATGATCTGAGGTCTCTGCCTGGATGAAGCTCCACTGTCTGGAAAATCAGTGGTTGTCATAGCAGGGAGGAGGAGAGATGGGTGTTCACACAGTGACCTTGAAATGGTTTCACCCAGAAGGATGCGTGTCACTTTTTCTCATATTCATTGGACAGAACAAGTCACATGGGTACACTTAACTTTGGGGGTTAGGGTAGAGTATAATCATTCCTATACCAGAGACAGAGGGAACTGTATATTGGTGAACAGTGCAAAAGCCCACTATCTTTGGGAATGACACCTGCCAACCTGGCCGTTGCTAGTCTGTGGGCCCATTGTGCTTCCTCCCTCTTACCAGATTACTGCTTAAAGGGTCTCCGCAGTTGGACCTGAGCCTCAGGAGTGAATGGAGTTACATATGGGCAAAGGAAGATAACCTAGAAGGGGCTCAGAAGCTGGAGAGAGGAAAGATATGCAGAATACCCTAAATAGGTAGCAGCTCTTGGAGAGATTGGTACATCATAGCCTATGGACCAAGTCTGGCCCAACTATCTACTTTTGTGAGGCCTGCAAGCGAAGAAAGATCTTAAAATTTAAATGGCTGGGAAAAAATTGAAACAAAACTAACACCTATCAAATGCTTTATAGTGTGTCACAAATTCTTTGAAATCTTTGCATTTATCAGTGCAATGAATCTTTTTGCCAGTCCTATGAAAGAGGTACTGGTAGTCATTTTATAGAAGAAGCAACTGAAGTTTCTAGATAGGTTAAATAGGTAGGGTTGATGAGTCATCCAGCTGAATTCAAATCCAAAAGGTTTCATCCAGAGCCTATGCTCTTAATCTGGTTTTCTTTAACACTGTGAGTGCAGTATTTAAGTTATGAAAGAAAGATAAAGGTATCATACATTCTGGTGAATTCCCAGAAAAGGTGATCACTCTATTTCAGAGAAGCAAAAAACAAAGGGGGGGGGGGGGCGTACTCTGTAGGAGAATGAGCCTATGTTTCCACCATGATGGTGGGGAACTCTAACTTTGAACCCCAATTAAGCAAAATTAGGAACCCGTCCAAAAAAAATTCCATTCTTCTCCTTGGTAGACTTTAGACTTGTATTACAAAAATCATACTCCACTATTGACATTATATTTTGTGTTTATCCAATGAAGAATTTTGTGCAAATTGATTCTCTCTAGTTATGTATGTACCTACATAATATCCTCAGTTTTGCCTAATGGCCCCTAAAGACTGAAATACTTACTATCTGACTCCTTGCAGAAACAGCTTGCTGACCCCTGAACAGATACTGTAAAAGGAGCAGGAGATCACCAGTAATATTAATGAAAACGATGATAGGAACATTTATGTAAATAAATAATTCTCCCTTAACTTTTTTTAATAGGAAGTTTTCAAACAGACACAAAATAGTTACAAGAGTAGTGAAATGGATTCCCAGGTGCCCAACAGTTTCAATAAATGCCTGGTTTTACATACTGCCTCAGCTGTTCCCCCACCTGAATATTGGGCAATGATATCCTGACTTTTCATTGAAAAATACTCCAGTATGTATCTATAATAGGTGAGGACTTCTGTTTTTTTTTAAATGCATAACCACACACCATTATAATACCTAACACAATTAATAATACCTTAAAGTTACTACCAAGTCCATGTTCAACTTTTCCTAATTGTCTCCAGAAAAGCAGAACTTAGAACTTTGTACAAGTAAGGGGGAGGCAGTGAGCAGTAATTTGATCAACCCAAGAAATAGAAGGAAAAGGAAAAGACACACACGAAACAAAAACAGGAAACAGTGGAAGATACAAATAAATTGACAAATTCCCTTATTTTATATAGATTCAGTTAAAATCCAGAAACATGAAGCACCTTTAAACCAAAGAGATGAACAATGGTATAACTTACAGGAATGTGCAAAGAGATACTAAGAAAAGTAGATTATAATTGTAATACCGAGCTTATGGGAGTTTAAGGTTAAAAAGCACTAAGTAGGGTAAATAAGGACATTGCAATAGGCACAATATAAAAAAAAGATGTATTAGTCATAAGCATAAGTGTATCAAGTGAGACCAAAATATAAAGCAAAAGTTATTAAAATGCAGAGGGAACTTGGTATTAGTAAAATTTTACAATATGACCTTGTTATGTATCTTTCAGGATCATCCAGGCAGACTATGTTATAATAAAATTGAATATATTTAACTTTGGAGTCTATGAAGGGGAAAGATGTGTGTATTTTTGTATGTCTGCGGAATAGTTCTAAGGATTGATTGATTTTAGCCTCAGATTTTCGTGGGCCATGTTTTGTAATCATAATCCAATTAAACATTTTTTAAAAAGATTGGTGCTAATATGATAACCAAAAAATGTCATTGTGTGTTTGTAAAATTCTTTATTATCCTTGGATCAAAATAGAAATCAAAATTTGAGTTATAAACTGTCTAAAAGGTGATTAAAAAGAGAAAATCTTAAACCAAAATCCATGAGGCATGCCAAAAGCTGAAATCAGGAAATGTATGGTCTTAAACATCAGTACCTAAAAAGTGAAATAGAGGAACTTAAAAAGGTGGATCTCAAGAATTTAGGAAAAGATGAGATGCCTGGGTGGCTCAGTTGGTTAAGCGTCTGACTCTTGATTTCAGCTCAAGTCATGATCTCACGTCTTGTGAGTTCCAGCCCTGTGTCAGGCTCTGTGCTGACAATGAGGAGCCTGCTGGGGATCCTTTCTTCCTCTCTCTCTGCCCCTTACCTCTCCCCCAAAGTAGATAAATAAACTTAAAAAATTTTTTTTTAAGAATTTAGGGAAAAAAGTAGAAGTAGAAATTGTTGAAGTAGAAAAGTTAGGTGAATCAAAATCTGGGTCTTTGAAAAGGCCAATAAAACTACTGATAACATCTTCTTGGTTGTATTTGAAAATAGACAGCAAAAAATATATATAATTAAAAACAAAGATAAAAAAACAAAAAAATAACAAATAGAAAACCATAGGGAGTAAAATCAAAAGACTTATAAGAGAATGCAGCATAAATCCTTGTGATGCTAAAATTGAAAGGCCAGAGGAAATGTTGAGGACACAAGTTAAAAGTCATTTCTCGTGCTGGCCAAGATGGAGAAGCCCCACCAGGCCTTGGTTTTGAACAGAACACCAAAAGCCACAACCTGTGGCCTCTGAAAAGTAAACAGTACAGACCGATTGGGGGTGGGGGGCAGGACCTGAATTGTATGGTGGTGAGGTTCCTGGTTTTTCTCTTTCACCCCTGGCTGGAACCTGAGGGTGGCTCTAGTTCTGGAACTGTGCGGAGGGTATCTGTGGCCACAAGTTAAGAAACTCCTAATTCTGGCCAGAAGATCAGGAAAAGGGAGCCCCCTGCAAGCTGGAGAGTGTGGGAGAAATCTTTTTTTTTCTTCCCTTTTTTTTTTTTTTTTTCATCTTTTAGCTTTACCCCAAGGGTGGCCTCTCTCTGGCACTTTCTGAGTCACAGCCAAGATGGAGGTATCTAAAACCTTGAGAGAAAATAGTCTCTGGCCAGAAGAATCAAAAAAAAGGTAACTCTGTGGTCCAAAGTGTGATGGGGGTAGGTAAACCCCCATTAATTTTTCTCCTATCTCTAACCACTTTCCCCAAGGGTACCCCCAGTTGTGTGTGAGTGTGGACAATGGCGTTTCTTTCTTTCTTTTTTTTTTTTTTTAATGTTTTTATTTTTGAGAGACGGAGTACGAGTCAGAGAGGGGCAGAGAGAAGGAGACACAGAATCCGGAGCAGGCTCCAAGCTCCTAGCTGTCAGTGCAGAGCCCGACATGGGGCTCGAACTTGTGAACTATGAGATCATGACCTGAGCTGAAGTCAGACACTTAACCAACTGAGCCACCCAGGCACCCCTGGACAATGGGTTTTCTAAAACTCAGTCTCACCTTTGTAGGTGGAGGAAACGGGAAGACCACCTCCTGTCATGACTGATATGACCATGCATTGGTTCAATTTATAGATCTGTATGCCGTAAAGAATTATTTTTACTGGATATAAATTCAAAAGTAAAATGAGAAAAACTATATACTCATTCATTTGAGGTTTGCTAGAAGATACTAGAAATATGACTAAAGGTCTCCCATTTAAAAGTCATAAGAGCTTGGGGCGCCTGGGTTGAGCATCGGACTTCAGGTCATGATCTCACTGTTCATGGGTTCAAGCCCTGTATCGGGTTCTTGTGCTGACAGCTTGGAGCCTGGAGCCTGCTTCGGATCTGTGTCTCCCTCTCTCTCTCTGCCCCTCACAAAAATAAAACATTAAAAAAAAAAACATAAAAATAAGTCACAAGAACCAAACCATTATACCTGTGCTCTGCATGTCAGAAATCATTTAATCCTAATATTACGGCAACATTCCAGACTCTAAAGGAAGACAGCATAACATGAATAGCAAAACGTGACTTTAAAAAAAGTATAAGGAACAATACCTACAATATTGTGTGATTACATCAAATCTAGCATTGTGTCAATGAATAATATGTTACAACTAGGTAGGCTTTTTTTTTTTAAGGAATAGAAAATAGGAAATAGATTTCCTTATGTGAATAGGAAATCTATCTGTATAATTCATTCCTATAACAAATAAAATATAGTGTATTAAAAGGTAGTTCCTAAACTTCAGCAGGTATTTCTGATGAAGCAAACCTAAGGGTAAGTGGGAATAGGTGGGAACTTCATGAATAAAACTCCATGAAATAAAGGCTGTTATTTCAAAAAACAAAAACAGTGGCTAATATTTTAAATGTCAAAACACTTGAATAATTTCATCAGTTAAAATCAGGATCTAGGGACATTTGGGTAGCTCAGTGGGTTAAGCATCTAACTCTTGATGCTTAGAGGGTCAGGTCTGTGGGTTTGAGCTGACAGTGTGGAGCCTGCTTGGGATTCTCTCTCCCCCCTTCTCTCTGCCCCACACTTACTCTTTCTCTCTCTCTCTCTCTCTCTCTCTCTCTCTCTCTCTCTCTCTCAAAACAAATACACAGGAACTAGACAAGGATGGCTACTGTCACCATTATTCAGCATTGTTTTGGACACTCTAATATACTAAGGAAAGAAAATGTAAAAATGTGTATAAATGGAAAGAATATAACTATATCACCTTATAAAATCGCGTGCTTAGAAAATTTATATAGACTGATAAAGTACTAAAAGACTTTGGCCATGGTAAATGTATAAAAATCAGTATCTTTTTTTTCTTCTCTATTAGCAAAAACTGGTCTAGAAACAGAACTAAGAAAATATCGTGTTCACATTTGGTGGCTGCGGTTTACCCGTGTGCTATGGGGGATGACTGGGGGATACTAAACCTGGGAGAAAGAGGGGCAGGTTTGCATTTTGAAAAGAAGGTTTCAGCAGCTCTGAAGAGACTGGCTGGAAGCAGGGAGACCAATTATGAGGCTCCTGCAGTGATCCAGGCAGCGATGATGTGGCCTCAAGCAGTAACAATGGCAGTGAGAAAGAAGAGGAGGAGAGAGAGTAAAGATTTCCCATCGGCTGATTGGGAGGGAGAGGGGAGAGTTAGAGATGAATCCCTAGATTCTGGCCAGGGGCCTGGGGGAGGGGATGGGTGCTATTCATCGCGTAGGCATGCAGGAAGATGAGCAGGTTCCGTGTGTTGGGGGTGGAGGCCCATGTACAGTTTAGGCGTGTCGTGTCCAGGACATAGAAGTATTCAGCAGGCAGGTGGTTACATGGGTTTGGGGCTGAGAGTGAAGGAGGCATTCAAGGAAGACACTAAGTGTCACTAGCAGGTTGGTCTGATAGGCTCAGTGTGATTACTAGGCTAATGTTTTTCCTATAGGAAATGGATTCCCAAATGCATGGCATACGGAAAGTTTTCCATTCAGCCCTACAGATCAGCATACCTCTCCATTTCTCCACTTGACTCCACACCTCAGAACGCTGTCTGGTGGACTGTGTCAAGCTTTTCTTGCTCTTGCTCTTCTGATTGCCTTTGTTCTTGCCGGAATGTTTGAGCCCCTGCCAGGCTGTCTTCTCTTGAGCTGTAGCAACTCTGCAGCCTTGTGGCAACTGCTCCCTTACCTTGTCCCTTTCCGCTGAGATGTATTAGCAGCTCTCTGCTGCTATTCTACTCTACCTTAACTCTGCCCGGACCTTTCTAAGTAGTCCCTTCATTAAATTCCTCCTAATGACCCACTTGATGTGCTGTTGGTTTCTTCCTCACTATACCTGGCTAGTGAATTGTCTACATCAAAATCACCTGGGATGCCTGTTAAAAATACGGATCTCTGGACTCCATCACAAAACAGTTCCTAGGAGTGAAACCAAAGACTGCAATTTATCAAGCATCTCTCAAGTGATTCTGATCTATATAGCCAGTTTGGGGAACCTTCCCTAGTCTTCTTGGCAACACTTCCAAGACCGTGGAAGCTCATGAGCCAGATGGTTGAAGTTAAAGAATTCAATCCCAGCCTCTGCCATTGCCCTTGTGTGACCTTGGGCAACATTTCCATCTGTCTAAGCTTTGGATTCCACCAATGTAAAGAGAATTTGTAGTTCCTGCTTCATCTTATTGTTCAGAGGCTTAAATGAGGTAATCCATGTAAAACATCAGGATGCTAATCAGCTTCCAGTGTTACTATTGATGGTATCCATTTAATCTTCACACTTTCCTATTTTGCCAGTTTTAGGACAAATAAGACTTGGTCCCAGTGTTCAGTCTTGTGAATGACACAGAGAAGTGAGATAAATTCAATTAGAGGCCTCAATATTTATAAACTTCTAATTTAGGAACTTTCACTGATGTCAACAAAACTGTGGCCCAAAGCAGATATTTTTCTACTCTGTCGTCCTTCTGTAGGGTAGGGTTATGGATTTATACACCTAATTCCACAGAGATGTTTTGTAATGAATCACTTTGGAGTATAGAAGAAATTAGGAGAAGTAGGGCAGATTTCAGAGACATTTGTCAAATGTCACAGAGTTGTCAGGCTGTCCATCTGTTGGACAAGGAAGCAGGGCAAGGGTTCCAGGGACTAGCACATAGAGTCCATGAAATGTGAAAGTGTGGGATCATTCGGAGGGGCACAGGTATACCTGATAGATTCGAAGAGAGAGCCAACAGAGCCAACATGTTTCAGTGATGGATCACGTGTGGGGTGTGCACAAGAGACAGGGAGCAGTTGCCAGTGTGCAACTGTGTGACTCAAGGTTTTTGACCGAAGCAGTTGAAAGGTGACAGTTGTTAGTAACTGAATTGAAGAACTGTGTGAGAAGAGAAATCAGGAAATCTCTTCTAGATATTTTTAGGTGGAGATGTTGAGCAGGCAGTTAAGGGGAATGGGTCTGAAGTTCAAGGGAGAAGTCCAGGCTGCAGGTGGGAATTTGGGAGGCAGTAGTGTATAGTGGTATTTATGCCTTGAGGCTGGGTAAATCCCCTGAGAAGAGCTACAGGGACTGAATGCTGGGGTACCCAATATTTAGACATTGTGGAGACTAGAAGGAATCGAGCGTCCAAGAAGGGGGTAACCCATGAGGTTGAAAAGAAGGGAAGTGAGTCCTGCCCTAGGTGCTAAAACAAGAGATTGTTTCCAAAGGGGGGTTGGCAGAAGCAGATACTCCTGATGTGTCAGGTGTGGTAGCTCAGAGTTGGCCATTGGTTTTGACAATGTGGTTCAGTCATTGGTGACCCTGAAGAGTTGTCTCAGTGGAGTGGTGGGGGCCAAAAGCTCAAGAAACATGGGGTTCAGGAGAGAATGGGCCCTAAGGATTCAGAGAACAAAAGTGAGGACAGCACTCTTGAGGCTTTTTACTCTAACAGAGGTAAAGAAAAATGGAGTAGGAGCTGGAAGGGGCACAGAGATACGACAGGTGGGTAGTCGAATGATGAGGGTTGGGAAACGCTGTTCTGTTGGCTCCTGTTTTCTCAGAAATAAGAAGTGGAGTTTCCATTCAACAGTGAGGACAGAGAATGTATGTTGGAGGGAGTGGGCAAGCGATTGGGTTGGGGGTTGGACTGCTTGTGTATTATTCTCTAGCCTTATTCAGCTGAGCGCATGCAGGAATTAAGTAGAGTTGGATTTATCTAAAGGTGGAGTTTTGCCAGGCAAAACAGCCAAATGAAAGAAAGGCAAAATATGTCATGTAAGAAGTTTAGTTTTATTTTCTAAACACTGGGAGTCTTCTACGATTACAGGTCCTCAGTGTTTATAAGGATAAGTCTGAAAGCAGTGGAGAGGGGAGGACCTGCATAATTGTAACAGATGCCAAGAGTTGATTCTTAATTCCATTTTGGCCACCCTGACGTGGTGCCTGCTTTCAGTTTGATGTTCTGTGACCATTCTAGTGATAGGTCCAGACGTGGATCTTTGCATCCATGAACAAATAATACCTTCCATTTGCACAGGAGGTTGAGGGAGTACCCCCTTCACCCCCCTTCCTCCCGGTCTTCAATATGCCAAGTGCCAAGTCAGAGTTCTCTAAAAGGTTTGTGGCTCCCAGAGCTAACTTTAAAACTCCTGTACATCAAAGTGCATGCATGGGGTGCTACCCTTTTGGCTCAGCTGGGCCAACTACTTTCAGGTACAAAATATATTTTATGAGTTAGATACATATCTAAGAGTACATTTTGTAAAGCCAGATAAAATTGCATTTTCAGCTAGGGAAATATCAAATATCAGAATGACCTCCAAGGACCAAAACAGCCAGGAACATTGTGTATTTTATGAAGTAGAGAGATCTAAACAAAATCCATCGTGTGGGTATGTATAAAATGTATTTACACCAGAATAATCTGTCCTAGGATGGCCTCCTCATGGCTACTTGCCTATGCCCTCAGGAGCAGTTGGATATCTTGATTTTGTTTAATTCATGTAAATAAAAAAACCTTGAAAACGTGTTTATTCTCTTAAACTGTGCCAGTTTCATTCAGTGTCTGATACACCGGTTTCTCAGTGTCACAACTCAAGAGCCCTGCTGACAAGGCCTTCAGTTAAACTGGATATTAAATTATTTAATCTGAAATTGTCACAAACAGAGTTAAAAGTTCACAGCAACTTTGTGGAAACGTGTCACTCGAAGTGATTCCTTTCATTTTGTCTTTGATAGAAACTTCAGTAAAGCTTTTGTTAAGGGAAGATGACTATTTAGTACTGAACTTTGTATCGTCTTAGCATGTGGGCATTCATGTGTAATTTAATTTGGTATGGAGTTCTTAAGTTACTGTAAACGTCGCACTGATATGCTCATGTCTCCCCCAAATACTGCTGAAAACCTCTTCCTCTGTTCACCAAGCTGTCAGGAGTGGCTTCTCCAACGTGAACTGCAGTCGTTGGGTGAGGTGCCTGGGTTCTGTCTACTGCTTTCCACCTAGGTCTTGCTCTCGTTTGCGTGTGTGCACGCATTTGCGTGCTCTCTCTTGCTCTCTATCCCTCAATCAGTAACTGTATACTAAACAGCCTCCACAGTATTGGATTCTGTAAACATACCAGAGTTATGGGAAGACACAACTCTCACCCCAAAAGCTCACAATTGGGGGAATACTGGGTGGTATATTTATTACCAGCTAATTAGCTAACCAATACTTGGGACCGTGCTTTTTCTCTTGAAAAATGTGTATGGTAAGTCACTTTAAGATTCCCTGTTGAGGGGCACCTGGGTGGCGCAGTCGGTTAGGCGTCCGACTTCAGCCAGGTCACGATCTCGCGGTACGTGAGTTCGAGCCCCGCGTCGGGCTCTGGGCTGATGGCTCAGAGCCTGGAGCCTGTTTCCGATTCTGTGTCTCCCTCTCTCTCTGCCCCTCCCCCGTTCATGCTCTGTCTCTCTCTGTCCCAAAAATAAATAAACATTGAAAAAAAAAATTAAAAAAAAAAAAAAGATTCCCTGTTGAGTAATCCAAAGTGAATTTGGAAACTAGATAAACTATCCCCTTTCTCCCTCCCCCTTCCACCCACCCCCACACCCAGTAGAGGGGAAGCCATTCTTCTGCATTTGTTCTATAGCTTCTGATTCTGGCCAAATGCCAACAAAAGGAGGCGGTCACAAGGATATGACAGTTAATTACCTGGGAAGAAAGAAGCCTAATAAATTCATGGCCTTATCACTTAGCATTGTTATTACCACTAAGGAAAATAAGGACCTGGATAGAGATCATCAGGAGAGCCCAAACAATCTTGGATGAAGCCTGAATGTGTGTATTAAGCATAGAAAGCGCTGAAGGTCACGCATCAGTCACTTCAGCCATACGTGTGCATATCTCGTGGTATAACACTATCAGCAATAACGTTGTCAAATATGCAGGCGGCTAAAGGATAAATATGGAAGTAGTGTGAAAGGTAAAAGCGAGAATGGAAGAAGAAGTGACAGTGAACACTTATCTCTCAATAAGAGAAATGATTTCAAATGTGCCCTCCTTCAGGCCAGCTCTGACAGATCTCTAATACAAAATCCTTCGCCTAACATAGCCTGCATCTGAGAGTTACAGACCCTGTGCTCAGCCACCTCGGCTCAGCAGAGGGATGAAGGAAATAGACATGGCAGCCGGTGGTAAAGGAGCTTAGCTCAAAGGGAGGATCAGGAGAAATGTGACAGACAGTGAGTGCTGGGTAGAGATAACAGCTGCATGATGGATGTTTAGAAATGTGTGAAAAATTGGACAATAAAGTGGAGAGGGGGCAGACACTACCATTTTTAGATCAGCATGCACAATGATGCTAGTTTAGACTAAAAGGAGAGCATCAGGCATTCTGACATGGACTAGACGCCATGAAGGAAGGGAAATTTACACCTATGCATTTAATATACATTTCAATCATATATACACAGATTCCAACAAACCCTTAGTGCCTGAGCAAATACAGATTGACGAGACGGATGGTGAATCTGTGCTACATAATAGGTTTACCCTTGTCCTAATTATTTTTTATGGATCACTACTCAGAATGGATATAAAAAAGAATGGCTTTAACCTTTCTCTCAGGCTGATTAGAGTTTTACTATCTTTTTGCTCTTCTCCTTTCTAAATCAATGAAAAAAAGTTTGTATAAGAAACAATAAATTGAGCCACTCTGACCTTTTGATATTTGGATAAAGCAAAAAATGTAAGTGATTGTCTTTGGACATCTTATTGATGAGTCTTCCAGAAGAGAAACATAAGCCACCTGGTTTTCTGATTATTTTTCCTCAGTATCTGGTCCTTTAATCTCTCAGTATTTTACCATGGAGAGGCCTGTATCTTCACAAGTAGGCTATATGTTTTCAGAAACAGTTAATTCATGTAAGTTTCCTGGACTAAATGTCAGTACATAGATTCCACTGAGTATATTTTAAAATGATCTTTTTTTTTATTCCCTCTATCCTCCTCCTCATAGCATAGAGGAAAATCAGCTTGCATTGTGTTGGGGTGCTTTTTCTTTCCCTGATGGTAATAATGGCCATGTTTTGAAGTATCTCACACCCGTGCAGTGTGATCTCTCATCACGCCAGCTAGTTCAGATATTTCAGATGTAAAAGTGTTCAGGTAGGCTTCCAAATGATTTAAATTGACTTTTGTGAAAAGTCAGGAATTTGAAGATGCAAAGATATTTTCATATATAGTTGTTTTTTTGTTGTTGTTTTTTTTTTGCTAAAAGGTGGTATTGTGTTTCAGCATATGGTTGTCATATGAGGTAATTAAATCATTAGATTCTAGCAATGTACTTATTTTAGAGAATAAACCAAGCAAATTATACTATGCATGTTCACAACCACCCCCCTTCCTCAACTCCCCTCTAAGCTCTGTAATGCCTTCCCTAGAGTCATACCTAGTGTGGGACCACAAAAAGCTCTTTCATATTGCTGACAATTACCTGAAATTATCAGTAATCATACAAGAGGCAATTATAACTCCTAGAAGCACCAACATAATTATTACATCTTTTTCAGTGCTCTAAACTAAACTTAAATGTACTCGGATAGCTTGAACACAAATAATGTTGTTGTGACTGTATTAGTCAAATTATATAGAATACACAGGCCACAAGTTAAATTACTTTAGTTGTGACCAGTGAAAGCAAGTCCTATTTTAAAAGTGTACAGCTTTAGACCATTTGTAGACCTCTTTTTTTTTTTTATGAAATTTATTGTCAAATTGGTTTCCATACAACACTAGTGTTCATCCCAACAGGTGCCCTCCTCAATGCCCATCACCCATCCTTCCCTCCCTCCCACCCCCCATCAACCCTCAGTTTAGTCTCAGTTTTTAAGAGTCTCTTATGGTTTGGCTCCCTCCCTCTCTTTTTTTTTTCCTTCCCCTCCCCCATGGTCTTCTGTTAAGTTTCTCAGGATCCACATAAGAGTGAAAACATACAGTATCTGTCTTTCTCTGTATGACTGATGAATGGATAAAGAAATTGTGGTTTATATACACAATGGAATACTACTTGGCAATGAGAAAGGATGAAATATAGCCTTTTGTAGCAATGTGGATGGAACTGGAGAGTGTTAGGCTAAGTGAAATAAGCCTTTCTCCTTTTTATAGTTACAACGTGTTCTTTTAAAAAACATTTTTTTTTAGTGTTTATTTTTGAGACAGAGACAGAGCATGAACAGGGGAGGGGCAGAGAGAGAGAAGGAGACACAGAATTGGAAGCAGGCTCCAGGCTCTTAGCTGTCAGCACGGAGCCCAACGTGGGGCTTGAACTCACCGACCGCGAGATCATGACCTGAACTGAAGTCAGACGCTCAACCAAGCTGAGCCACCCAGGCGCCTCAGTTACAACATGTTCTTTAAGGCCATACCTTAATAGTGACCATCAGATCATAGGTAGGCAGCATTGTATTACTCGGAATGCGTACTCAGCTGGCATCAGCATCCCTCAACTTAGAGATACAATCACCAAACACTTGAAATCAAAGGTACAGCCACTGTGTGTCTATAAATCATCAAAAAGGATAAAACTGTGCTCCATGTATTTTAGAATAGACACAAATATATTGCACTACATTGATTAGGAGAACAGCCCCATGTGGAAAGAGCCCGAATGTCCATCAACTGATGAATGGAGAAAGAAGATGTGGTATGTGTATATAATGGAATACTACTCAGTGATCAAAAAGAATGAAATCTTGCCATTTGCATCAATGTGGATGGAACAAGAGTATATTCTAACCGAAATAAGTCAGAGAAAGACAGATAACATGATTTCACTCATGTAGAGTTTAAGAAACAAAACAGGTGAACATAGGGGAAGGGAAGCAAAAATAAGATAAAAACAGAGGGAGCCAAACCATAGAGACTCTTAAATACGGAGAACAAGCAGGGTTGCTGGAAAGAATATGGGTGGAGGATGTGCTAAGTGAGCAAGGGGCATTAAGGAGGGCACTTGCTGGGATGAGCACTGGATGTCTTATGTAAGTGATGAATCACTGGGTTCTACTCCTGAAACCAATACTACCAATAGCATGTTAACTAACTTGAATTTAAATAAATAAATTGACAAAAGAGAAAGAAAATAGCCCCAGGGGACTTGAGATTTCTATGAAGGGGAAAGAATGTAAGAATCTCATCCAGGCTTGCATTGAAATTTGGATATAACTGAGGCTCATTCTTAAGCTTTAGCCATTTAGACCTTTCTTCATTCATGATTAACAAAACTGAAGCTGTTACATGCCTGGCAAAATGCCTGGCGTATAGTAGATGCTTAGTATTTGGTAGCTCATGTTACATATAGAATATTGTGGTGAAGTTCCCTAGAATTTGGTGGGGAAATTAAGTTAGGGGTGTGTAGAGAAATACAAATCTCCTAATAGACCTCAGGACTCTGGGAAGGTGTTTATCCACTGAGAGTCTAATTGAGGAGGAGACAGACCAGTGCCATTCTGTGGTTGGTTTTCTTTAATTCCCACGTGATGGACTGACTTGTCTGTTAGTATAAATCAGGCTGGACCTCAGTCCCAATAACTGTTGACTTTTGTCCCCCTCTGCTGATAGTTTTCTGCATTCTTATGTCTCTCACCTCTTAAATCTAGTTCTGTTCGATGAAGCTAGCCATCTTATGCCTGTGGTTTCCATGTCCCCCTTCCTTAAGAATTCATACTTTTCTGTTTCCTAACATTGATTGGACACATGCTATGTACCAGGCCCTTGTGTCTGACATTGGGGATAAGGAGGTAAAACAACAGAGCTATGCATTCCAGCTCAGAAACCTAACAAAGACTTGGTGGCACTTAATGATGCATGGAACACATTTCCTCAAGCCTTTCTTCAAGAGGTCAGAGGCACTCAGTGTGATGGGGGTACAGTAGAGGATGAAAGAACTTACCATCCAAGGAAAGTTCTATATATGCTATGTAATAAGGTCTGAGAAGGGTGTTTGAGGCTCCTGTGTTACTCGGTGATTTCCCTTTACCCCCAGTTTAGTAGAACAGAAGTTTATTGATAACTTAGAAAGTTTCAGGCAAGCACTGTGTTAAATGCTTGACTATGTGTACCCTGCTCATAGTCTTGGTTATTCTATAACCTTTTGGGCATGGGGCCATAGGAAGTGTATTAGAAGGAGGGATGGGGCAAAAGAGACTATTGTCTATCTTACCAAGTTATGAGTACTGACCCCATAGCTAACAGGATGATATTTTCGTGGAAAGAGACTTCTCTTGGCTTATATGTCCTCCACCCTTCTCCCATTTCTATACTCATACAGGCCCTCAGTTTTATAAGAACCCATTTTTGTGGTTTGGTGGAGTCAGCTGTGCCCCTCATAGTGGTGGGTATGTGATTTATGCCCGGTTGGTCCTCATCTCTTCGGCCACACTGATGAGTTCAGAGGCAGACATGCCCAAACTAGGTCATTTAGAAGTGCACAGAAGATGTTTTTGCCAGGGCTAATGAGAGACCACAGTCTGTTTCCTTTGGGTTGCTAAGCTGGTAGGGAGTGAGTCTGAGGCTCCTGCTGACCATCTGCTCCCTCTGTTGGAGAGAAACAGAACTTCAGTGGCACTAAGGCCCCAGAATCCCAATTGTGTGTGCGAGCTAATCCCCCTCTCCCAGCCCTTTCTGGAGGTGGGTGGGCAGGTATAGCTAATTTAGAGTTGATTGAGTCGAATTATTCTTACAAACTCATAATTATTCTTACAAACTCCTGCATTCAAAAGCTAAGACATTACCGATAAATGCTGGTTGATTTTATAACAGTCTACCAGTGTTGAGGCCATATTGCCTTTGGAAATCACCACATGTGTGTGTGACTGATGCCTAACTTTTTTTCTTTCTTTCTTTTTTTTTTTTTTTTTTGTTTAACATTTCTTTATTTTTGAGAGAGCACAAATGGGAAAGGAGCAGACAAAGGGAGACACAGAATCCGAAGCAGGCTCCAGGTTCTGAGCTATCAGCACAGAGCCTGACACAGGGCTGTAATTCACGAACCACGAGACTATGACCTGAGCCAAAGTCGGACGCTTAACCGGCTGAGCCACCCATTTACCCCAATTCTGAACTTTTATATGACACGTCCCATCCTTATGATGGGCAGGCACCAGCAGACGCCATGGTTTCTGGTGGTTTTGTTAACAATCCTATGTTCTATAAGCATCTGGGTGATACATCATCTGGAATTCCTATAGGTTGTCTTTATGGGTATGATATACCTCCCTTCTACTGGTTGTTTTAAACATTCCTCAAGCACTTACTATGTACTAAGAAGTACTGTTAGACATTAGCATTATAACCTTTACTCTATAGCCCTAGAGAGGATGATACTGTTACTGCTCCCATTTTGCAAATGAGGAAACTAAGGGTAGAACAGTTAAGTAATAGAACTGGCAAGCAAGTAGTGCTCAAGCCGTGATTGATGTTTGAGCCTGACTCAAGAGCATTGTGCCAGGGTTATCCGTGCACCCGACATAGTTTTGGTTTGTGCTTATTCAGACTCACTGTAGACAGTCTTGCCCTTTTCTTCCCAACTTCTTGTTCCTCTAGGTGACCAATGTGCCTAGTACCCACTTTGAGGTTGAAACTATTAAGAAATTAAAATGGTTCCTCCCCCACTGATGATCTGTGGGAGAGGTAGTCACCCACATAAGGAAAATAAAAGTCAACTTAAAAAGAAGGTTCTAGGTTTTCTCAGAAGTTCTTGGAATATGGACCTTGTAGAAATATAGCGTCTGCATAATGTTGTCAAGATTACAATAGTTTGTCTGAAACAAAAATGTCAACAATAGCAAAGAGCTACAGATTAGATATAAAGAAAAAGGCAAAAGGAACATTTATAGTCAAAGGATAAATGGACACTTTGAGCTCTCCTAGGTGCTAAGCTGCATTTCTGTACTAAGGAGAGCCTTCTATATGCCCACAACTCCTAGGGTTCCCTGCACTAAGCAGCTGTATATGTCTGATATAAGCAACATGCTGTAAAAAAAATGTAACACGTTGGTCCAAAGTTTATACAAAATTGAGATGTCCTTGTGCCAGCCCAGATGAACATAAATGAGTCTTTAAACCAGCATATAATACTAGGTAATAAACTTTATAAGTAATATCCATAACATAGAGGAAAAGAACTGTTAACTGTGTGATAGAGACAAGAGAAGGGTGGAGATATCAGTGGCAAAATAGAGTGGACTGTTATTCAGCTTTAAAGAAGAGAATCCTGTATGAAATAATATGGATGAAGTTGGAGGGCATTATGCTAAGTGAAATAAGTCTGTCACAGAAAGACATCACATGATCTTATATGTGGAATCTTAAAAGTCAAACTCGTAAGTAACAGTAGAATGATGATTACCAGAGGTTCTCATAACCTGCAGTTGTCATATTTAATTTTTTTTAATGTTTATTTTTGAGAGAGAGTGTGAGCAGGGGAGGGGCAGAGAGAGAGAGGTGACAGAATCCGAAGCAGGTTCCGAAGCACTGTCAGCACAGAGCCAGACACGGGGCTTGAACCCATGAACCATGAGATCATGACCTGAGCCGAAGTCGGACACTCAACCAGCTGAGCCACCCAGGCCCCCCTCTAATTGTCCTATTGAATTACCTTGACTAAAGGGGTATTTCATGTACAAAGAGCATAATGGCAGGCAGATGGTCTACAACCTGAACACTTTGTGAGCCAGCCACCTTAAATACATTATAGACAAGGGAGAAAGGATACATTTCTTGACAGTTAGCCTTCCTCATCCTGTGGCTGTGAAGAGAGATGGAATGGGAATGGCTGGCTCATAGATGTCACTCAATAAATACTTGCTGCAAACGAAGATCAGTGAGAAAACTGATGACTCAGGGGACTCCCTTCTGCCTTCTCCAGAGCCTGCTATAAAGTCAGTCTGAAAATAGGTGTATCTTTCTCCACAGGTGCTCCAAGGATGAATTGAGAGAATGCATAAGGAAGCACTTTCTAAACATAAAACAAGCACTATCCACTTATTCCGAATTCCTACTTCGGCCCCATGGTTCTATCCCATGGTCAAAAATTAGAGAGTGTCAGGGGAGTGTAAAAAATAGCTTTAAATGCTGCGTGACCGGGAAAGCTTGCTGGCCTTATATCAGAGAGGCTACAAACTTGAAGTTGAGCCAACATGTGCATTTAGCTGACCTGCCCACTGCTTTAGTAAAAGTATTATTTAATCAGTTGCCAGCATTTAATAATAGCAAATTACACTTAAAATATGAATTTTAAGAGGTTCTTGGAAAATTGGATTTTCTGCAAACTTTGGAGCTGAATTTCCATGTGAAAGTAATGGATGGGAATGGGGTAGTGGAGGCTCCCTATAGGAGAGGCATACCTTTTTATCAGCTCTCATCCCCAGTATTGCCCATTTCCCCCCTAAAACTGAAGGCACATGTTATTTGCTGTTGATATTAGAGCTTTCTTTTCTTTCCCTGTGACCTTTTCTATTCATTTTTATTACCTGTAGCCCCTTAGGTGGTCAAGTTTGTGAGCTTTGTCAAGGGGCTCTGTCACCACTGCATACAACTCCCCCCATCTTCTCCCTACTTCCTACTCCCTATACTTGAACTATTTGCCTTGTGGGCATTTTCTTCTTTTCTCTCTGCAGCAACCAAATCCTATTCTTACACTTGACTCTGCTATTTTGACCTGGTCTTTGTTCTAACATGTGTACAGACATATGTGTATAGTGTGGTTTGGTGTGTATATAGAGGGAAGCATCCTCTGACTTTTAAGATTTCTTGACAGATATATTCAAACCATTTTTCCTTTAAGATTTTGAACTCTGTATTTACTGAGTTATTTGTATGTTTTATTTGTAAAATATTATTTAAATTTCTCTCTCCTTGGGCTAATTGCATTTGCGATTGGCAAATTTTTAAATTTTTATGGGCTTTGGTTTTGCAAGAGAAAAGTCAAATGACTAGTGCATATCTGAAATAAATGAATACTATGGTATTTATTATGCCAGCACAAATGCATAGTATTTATTATGCCAACACAATGAATACATAGCATTTATTATGCCAGGACAATTGACCAGGCTGTGGAGAAATAAAGCTAGTGTCTGCCTTCCAGGTGTTCAGTCTAGTGAAGGTGATATACATAAAACATAAGTAAAAGAAAATAACATAAGTGCTTAGTAACATTAAAAATGACCTTTGTGTAGCTCCCAGTAGTGCACAAAATATCTTTCCCATATGTTTATATAAGCAAGAGCTTTGCAGAGAAAAGAAGAATTAGAACTGACTGCAAGACTTGAGAGAAGCTTCATGGAGGTGATATTTGAACTTAGCTGTGTAGGGTAGTCTGAATAGTGGAGAAGAGGTTAGAGAGGGTGCACTCAAGCCAAGAGAATGACATAAGCAATATTAAAAAGGCACAAAAGGGTAAGGTATGTTTGGATATGAAGAGTAGATCAGTATAGAAGGATCTTAGAAATCAGGTAACAGTGTTCTAGGTGATTTCATTGGAAAAAATAACTAGGACTGGATCATAAGGAACTCTGTCAGTCTAAGGATTTAAGCACTGAGATAAAAAAGTGTTCCTGACAACACTCAGTGCTCTTTATTTCCCTTTGTCATGGGCTCATAAAAATATTGTTTGAGTATCTGATATGGCCCTATTTCAGTACAAACTCATGTATGTTGGAATTCTCTAGGATTTGTTCACTGTAGGTGCTAGAAAAGGAACAAGCTATTTATGCAATCAACCAGTCAGATAATGGGCTAAATATTTATTGACACACAACACTGAAAACGCCAATCATAGCTCCGGCATGGCAGATCCAGGGCTCACCCATTGTCATGAATCCCATCTTTTAGGTCTGTTTTGTGTGTCTTTGCTTTACTGTCCAGCAGGGTATCTGCACGTAGCAGTCCCCAGCCTCAAGTCCAGTAGACAAGTGTCTCTTTATTGGAAATTCCTGCCAGAGTCTTCAAAATTAAGGAGTCACTCAATTGTTAACACCCAATGGAAATGTGGTCTAAGTGTTACAGAAGTGCCTCTAAGGAAAGTATAGATCCTATTTCCAGATAAGGGGGAATGGATCAGAGTTAGAAGGCAGAAAATGTCCACTACGGTACTCTGTTCTCTCAGAAAAGTGCAATAACTGATTGATTTATTCATTTACTAATCCACACATTTATAAGATTGGAGGCTCAGATTTCTTTGATAAACAGAAAAGGCAAGTTTGATTTGTCTTAATAAAAGCAACAAGTGCTTGCAAAGGGCCAATGCTTTGTTCACTGCAGACGTGGTGTGTTCCTTTATGTGCTTTTACAAAACAAACGGATACTTTTTAAAGTCTTCACAATGAGCAATGATTTAACTGCAACCAAATCGTGTCTGTTTAATTTTCTACTCACTGATCTACACGACATGGTAGAGCCCAAGGCAAACCTTCATTCTGTTGATTTTGTGTGGCATTGTGTTGAGAGAGATTTTAAATTGTCTTTTTTCTCCCCTTTACTTTAGAGCTTTCTATAGAAGCTTGAATGTAGGGTTTTAAGAAAGAAAGTGCCTTTTCAACCGGAACTATAGAGTTGCTGGGGCCCCACCATGATAATTGACACAGCAGAGGTTCAGCAAACATTGCTCTGAAGTTTGCATTATCAAATCTACCCAGATTTTCCAATCCACAAAACGTCTATTCAAGCACTTTTTTTTTTTAAGCATCAAGGGATTTCTAAATTTGTCAATTGACCTGCTAGACACTGCATATTATGTTGCCTAAAATAGTGCCATAACTGTGGGGGGAAAATGTAGAATTGTGAAATCACCTATGGTGTTAATGGCTTTCTCTTTCATATGAACATTTCAATTTCAATTGCTGTCAGTTCCTCTAAATAAGAATCGATCTTTTTTTTCCCCCCTTCCTAATTCCCATCATTCTGAGTGCTTTCCAGGGAAGTAACCAAATTAAATTAATCTCCACAGCTTTAAGTTTTTGTATTTATTTATTTATTCTTTTCTAATTTGGTGAATCTCTTGCCCTAAGACATCCCTTTTGTTAACAGTTCAATTTCCTTCTACCATTCTAGATGAGTTGCCAATGATAAGCAAAGTAATATTTGAATTCTAGTAGGTTCTTTGTGAAGAAAAATATAATATGCCAGACTGTCACAGTCAGTTTATTTTTTAAATGACAGAGGTATTGTTAATACCTTTTAACTTGAATTTCCTGAAGAACTTCAAGCTTTAATAGTTTTAAAGTCAGTAGAAAAGTAACCACATTCACACTTTATTTGCTTGGAGGAAATGTACTTTACTGAATATGCGAGTTGTTAGCATTTTTAACTATTAGCTAAAGCTCTTGATAGAAGGACTCTGAAGAATTGTTAAATGAACAAATCGTGTTTTTGGTGGGGGGCGTGGTTGGAGAGGGTTTGGGCGTTTAGTGCCTATTACAGCTAGGCTTTGATGTCTAACCTTGACCACTAGGTGCCATTCTCCAACATATGATGCCCCCTTTCCACTGCCTGTAATGGCCAAAGTGTATACTCCACTTGGGGAAGAAGGGATGCTCTCGTTTGATTTATGATATGAATGACTCTTCCTGGAATTGTCTTGCCAAACCTCTTTGTCAAATTTCAAGATTGAGTTATATAAATGAAATTATCATTCTACTTCATAGGCAATAATAGAATGTCATAAAAGAAATTTCCATAAATATGTGTAGTTCCCTTTCTTGTTTAAAAACAAACGGCCAACTCAACTACCTCCTTGCTTTTCAGTGGGATCTGCGCCAGAATCCCATGACCTGCTTGTACCTGAAGGCTCCTGGGCCCCACTCTAAGCCTGCTCAAGCAGAAGCTCTCCAGGGGATTCTTCTGTAAAACAAAAACTGAGAACCACTGTTAAAAAAGCTGTACTAGGGGAGCGGCTTGCCCACTAAAATGAGAGGAGTGTGTAAAGGAGAGAATTGTATTTATTTATATGTGTGTGTATGTGTGTGTGACTGTTTCAGCTCACACACAATATGAATTCTCTCCCTCAATATTACCATCTTTAAATATCAGTATTATTGGGGTGTCTGGGTGGCTCAGTCAGTTAAGCATCCGACTTCAGCTCAGGTCATGAGCTCACTGTTTGTGGGTTTGAGTCTCTCATTGGGCTCTGTGCTGACAGCTCGGAGCCTGCTTCGGATTCTGTGTCTCCCTCTCTCTCTGCCCCTCCCCCACCCCCACTTCTCTCTCTCTCTCTCTCTCTCTCTGAAAAATAAGTAAACTTAAAAAAATATCAATATTTTTCACTAATGAAGTAATTGTAACACATTAACTATAATGTTACACTTGAGGGCATGTTAGTGCTTTATTATACAGGTATCTTTTCAACAAGATCTATAACCTAAGACAGTATCACTGTTGGATACTTAGGATACTTATTAAGGACAGAAGTTTTTCTTTTTTTAAATTAAATATTTAAACTACATATAAATTAAACTGTTCATGTTATATTTTAATTAAAAATAAACTAAACAGGGGTACCTGGGTGGCTCAGTCAGTTAAGCGACCGACTCTTGATTTCAGCTCAGGTCATAATCTTGTGGTTCGTGGGTTCAAGCCCCTCGTTGGGCTCTGCGCTGACCGTGAGGAGCCTGCTTGGGATTTTCTCTCGCGCTCCTCTCTCTCTCTCCCATAATAAATAAACTTAAAAAAACCAAACAAACAAAACCTAAGCATAATCTTTCATGATACAAAAGGTGTCAGAGAAGGGATGAGTGTGTGTGTAAAATGTTCAGTTTTGAGTTTGGGAGAAGCTGTGTGTAGGACTGTCACGAAATCGTGCGCTTATACATTTCAGAGGTAAAACCATTTCCAAAAGAAGATGTACAAATACGTTCATTCCTGCCCTCAGAGTTAAGGCCAGTTTCATGAAGGCACAATAAAATTTCTGTTCTTTAGGAAGTGGTATCTGAAACTCTTACTATTTTGCTTCAGTTCAGGTTCCAACCAGTCAGACCCTCCTCATCCCTCGCTCAGCCTGTGCGTTTAATCAGGATAGACAAGGTGAGTTTTTGGCTGTCCGTCAATGCTTGGGGTTAAATATTATTAAATTGTGGATAGTTGGCCAAATGCGTTCACACAAGAACTTTTTAAAAGTTTTAGCATAATTACTTGGCCCTTCTGGGATACAAACACATACAGATGAACATTTCACGGGATTTGTGATCTTTTTCACCTTCGTTGAAGACCAGTTCAGAATCACCTAAGAAGGTAATGCTTTTCTTATACCAGAAAAAATTGAACCTTAAGGGAAGAAGGCTAATATTCTTGGTATATTTTTTATCATCCACTTGTCTCCCAAGTGGCAACTCCCTGTCAATATTTAGACCAGAGTGTTATTAAGAATAAGAAATGTTATTACAGAGCAGATTTTATAAGAAATTTGATCCATCACTTTGGTATGACACCAGACTTTCAATCATGGTGTAGCATTAAAGTTCCATTTTTAATGTGGCCTGGAATTATGTTCAAAATTGAATAAAATGTGTTTGAAGAAGACACATTCATCCCTTCCATTCATTGTTCCCCTCTGTCCTGCTCTACCTCCCTTTGTGACTGCTCACAGGACTTTGGTTGAAAGTAAGACAGTGTGTATTAATTGGGCACTTGCTGTGTGCCTCAAACTGCCCCATATTTAGCAATAATGAAAATAACTCCCTACCCAAAATAAGAACAAGTACATAAAGTGGTCATTGCATGAGTGATGTTGAAGCAAGAATATAAGATTACTTGGAGATAGGAGTCTGTTTTTATCTTACTAGACATGCAATCATACATACATTGAAATGTTATTGACAGGTCAAAGTTTATTATTAGTTGTGAAAATGGTGACTTTATAGATGGGGGAGAAAAACCTTTGAGAAGGCAGCTTTAGTCTTTGATTCATTAATTCTTAAAAGGAAGAAAATTGTATTGTCTGGGAATGTGTTCAGCTTAAGTAAGCTTCATCTTCCTTTTCAGGGGAAATAAGATCGGGCCTTGGAGAATGCTTCTCTCATAAATTGGAAATTTAAGTTGTTTTCCACTTGTTTTAGAGCTTAGTTCTATATTCCATACAACAGCTATTGTATAATTGACTCTTACCATTGGTACTGTAATTGAGAATTCAAATCTCAGTTAGTTCTGGGACCTTGAGCAAATCGCCAAGCCTCCTAAGCCTCAGTTTTTTTGTCTACAAAATCGGAATAATAGGCAGTAAATGAGATGATGACTGCACCATGCTTGGCATGCATCAGACTTTGTACATAATAGCCTTTCAATGCTTTTAATCCATGCCTTGTGGTAGATGTCTGTGTTTTACATACCTTCAAGGAGTTTACAGTCTTACTAGACAGGACATATATTTGTGTGGTTATAATTTAATACAAGATGAAGTTCAAAATTAAGTTTCGTGAATAATCAAGATAGTGAAAAACTGAAGAGAGTAAAGCTATTGATTAGTGGGTAGATATAATTGAGTGTAAATAAAGAGGAGTCCCAGAAATCTCTAGGCAAGAAAATGTGTCAACCTTCAAAGCTGGAGCTTGGTCTTCCCCAGATTGCTGCCACCTCTGATCCATCCTGCTGCTGTATAGGGACCAGTGTTCTGGTGTGCAGTGTTCTGTACCAAGACCATTGGGGTGTCCATGGATATAGGCACTGAGTTCTGTTAGTGACTGCAGTAGTAAACAAGAGAGCTGACTTCTACTGAAAGGTTCCTTTTAGGGATAACAATGAGATTGAACTGTTATGGATGATATTATGGCCAAAGCACCAAAGGATACTCAAGATCTTGTCTGAGGGCCCAAGGAAGATATTCTGGTGACTGCAAAATAGGAGGCAAATAATGCCTCACTTTTGGCTCTGATTTCACCTTAAGTGTTGATATAGAAAGCTCTAGTAATTGAGTGAATTCACAAAGAACATTCTGTTTTTTTAAGCTGGTGGACATATTAGGATGTGACTGTTACAGAAAGCCCAGTTAAATAGTAGCTCAAATAGATGGTTGAAATTCTCACATGATACGAAGTCCAGAGTATGCAATGCATGACGGGCTTTCATGTGTACAGTATCTTCAATGTCACAGGCTTGTTCTCTTCTGCCTGCCTTAGCATAAGGCTTTGCCATTTTTGTAGTTTCAGCTCTTATCACATTTGCATGTCAGGTGGGAAGGGGGGTAAGACCTAGGGCCACATGTGAGTGCCGGAGGAGTCTGCCCCCTTTAAAAAATGGTTTTCCTATGGGGTGCCTGGGTGGCTCAGTGGGTTAAGCGTCCGACTTTGGCTCAGGTCATGACCTCATGGTTCGTGGGTTCGAGCCCCGCGTCGGGCTCTGTGCTGACAGCTGGGAGCCTGGACCCTGCTTTGATTCTGTGCTTCCCTCTCGCTCTGCTCCTCCTCCACTCACACTCTGTCTCTCTCTCTCAAAAATAAATAAACGTTAATTTTTTTTCAAATGGTTTTCCTAGAGACCAACCTAACCACTTACATTTATCTTTCAGACTAGATCTCAGTCACATGGCCACCTGCAAAGGATCCTGGGAAGTGTGGTTTACACATAGCTGCCCTGAAAAAAAATCAGAGTTGTGTTCATAAGAAAGGAGAGGATGAATAGTGCAGAAACCAGTAACACCAATTGCCAAGGTCCATTAAGCCCGCAAAGCTTCAGGATGAAGTGGGTTCTGAGACTTGCTCACCAAAACCCAATCTCAGATTTCATTCCTATGTCCCCCTATTCTAATAGTGGCAGGTAGTGCACTATTAAAACTATTAGTTTTATGTTCCTCCCGTACAAATTACAGTGATTTTTATTTTCTCAAATTTCTGGAGTCCAAAAGTCTGAAATCTTAGAAGAATTGCACTCCCCCAGAAGGCTCTGGGGAAGAATCCCTTCCTCCTCATTCTAAGTGCTGGCACCTGTAAGCGGTCCTTGACTTGTGACTGTATCTCTCTCTACTCCATCTTCACGTTTCCTTTTCTGTGTGTCTGTCTCCTCTTCTATCACAAATCTCCTTATGCTGTTCTCCTCTAAGGGAACTTGATATAGAGCCCACCTGGATAATCTGGATGGAATCCTCTCAAAAGCCTTAACTTAATTAGATCTGTAAAGATCCTGTTTCCAAGTAAGGTCCCATTCAGAGGCTCCAGGAATCAGGACATGGACTTGGATTTTGGAGGACACCATTCAACTCACTACAGCCTCTGCTAAGCACTGAGTTTCCCTGGTCACTAAGCTGACCTGGGAAAACTTTTAGAAATAGCAGCTAAAAGGCCCATCCACCATATGGTCTCACCAGCTGTGCATGTATGTAGAGAAAGCAGAACAGTTAACAGCCAGGTTACCTTCCACTTATGGGTAGACCTTATACGGTTGTCTTGAGGACTAGATGGACATGGAACTAAGTATGTATTTAATAAAGAGAATCTATCCATTATTGGTGTGTTGCTTTGGTCTGGGCTTTTCTGTAATGTCTAGTCTAGGAGAGGACATCACAGGAATATGTTGTTTTGCTATGGGTTAAGAAGGCTGGTGTAGATGGGGCACCTGGGTGGCTCAGTCGGTTGAGCATCCGACTTCGGCTCAGGTTATGACCTTGGGGTTCGTGAGTTCGAGCCCCATGTCGGGCTCTGTGCTGACAGCTCGGAGCCTGGAGCCTGCTTCGGATTCTGTGTCCCCCCTCTCTCTCTACCCCACCCCTGCTTGTGCTCTGTCTCTGTCTTATGAATAAACATAAGGTTTTTTTAATAAAAAATAAAATAAAAAGGCTGGTGCAGAACTGTGTTGAAGATATTGACCTTTCCTTCACACTCACCTATGGCCTCAAGATATAACTGAAGGTGTGGTGAATTCGAATTGTATAATATGCTGACAGGAAAAGAGGGGAATATCAGCTGATTTCAACGGTAGCTAAGGATGGAGGTAAACCAAGAAAACCATGGGACGTGGGCTATTTATAGGGTATAGTTAATTTAAGAAACTGTTTTTTCAGGACTTATGCTTTGAGGCACCCCAAAAGACAGTTTAATAAGGAGGTTGGATATGACCACCACCCAGTATGGCCAACTGGCAAAATTAGTGTTCCCATTCCTCTCAGACTCTACAGAATCATTTCAGGCAAGCCATTTTGTGGTAAGATTAATTTTTCTTTCGGTTATGCTTTAGGTGTTTATTTTAATTGGATTTTATAGGGAACAGAGAAAGAGGTGGTAGTTCTAGAAGACTGATGAGAGAATGAGAGGTGGAAGGATGTGGTGGTGGTGGTGGTCATTCCCTTCCCATCGCTAGGTGGCGCTTGGTTTCTGAATTAGCCTCAGAACATTGTCTTTCTCCTCAGTTTTCTTAGAAATGGTACCAGGCAACATCATTTTGAAACAAATAGGTAACTCTCCATGGACTCTTTTTTACCTTGAGGATAAATTTCAGCCTTATTGGAAGTTCTCTGTAGGGTCGTGAGGAGGGCTTGGAGAGATGAGCCTTCGAAATGCTTTTGGCTAGTTGGAAGGAAGCTCTGAGCAGTTACCCCCTTCATAAACATTTGTTAAATGAATAGATGACTCTGATACCTTTCCATGAAAGAACCTTCCCCATTAAAGGCCCAGGCCCAGCCACGTAAATAATCACTTAAGTTTCTTAATTTCCCTTCATAAGCACTACTGGTAGAAGAGCTTGTTTTCTAATATTAAACCAAACCGCAGTACATGATACATTTCCTTTGACTTGCGAGAAATCCCCACAGACAGCATTAATGGATTTCTTTTAAATTGTTGTTTGTAAAATGAAAGCAAACTCCAAATAATTATATAAAATTGTTTTTTAATGTTTGTATAATTTTTTCATCATTAAAAGCCACTGAGCTCTTTAATATTGAGGCAGAACCATCCATTGAACATAAAAAATTGTTACCTTGATGCTTTTAATATCTCTGGCTCACACACAGGCATTCTCTGCGTAGTTATTTATAGTGCTTGTCACATTAGTGGTTTCTTCTGACAAATGTATTGTTTGGGCATGAACTTCACTAGGAGGGTGGGGATGGGGTGGGGGTCCTTAGCCTGGAACCTCCTGGAAACCAAGCCTTTGTGCTTGACTGGCCTTAGAGAATTGGACAGGGGTGCTTCTGTCACTTTATTGTTTGAAGGACCCTTACGTGATGCTCTTCTCAGCGCTGCCCCTTGTTTGCAAAATCCTCCTCTGCATGGGCCAGAACTCAGTGCTGGCTGGAAAAGCCCACAAAGTCTACTTATTAGGATCAAGGTATAGTTTTTAAAACATCATCCTCACAATCACAGAGGTGGCTCAGGAATTGACCAGATGTTGGCTTTGAATTTAATTTCACATGCACTTTTACTTATGAAAATTAACTCTTAAAAGTCTTCCAGATTTGCCTATACTGGAGACCATTAGTATTTTAATTTGCCCTTTCATACAGATATTAGCAGCTTTTCCTGTCAGTTCTGTTTCATTAACACCTAGCCTGAGACTGTAAGGCATGCTGCTAAATAGTTGTAAATTATTTCTAGTTTTATGTCTGTGCATGAGGACATTTATCAGGAAACAACATGCAAAATTAACCTAATGCTAATATATATTTGTCTTCTGTAACCCATGATTTCAAATTTTGCATTCAGCAAAACAGCTTCACTGGCCTTTTGAATTGACTGACTTTAAGAGTTGCTACAAATTTGAACTTAAATGTTAATAGAATATCACTAACATCACTAATAGAATATCACTTTTGTCTGTGATAAGATTTTTTTTTGAAGATATAATTTTTTTGCATGTTTATTGTGAAAGAAAGAGCATGAGCACAGGGGAGGGGCAGACAGGGAGAGAGTGAGAATCCCAAGCAGGCTCTGCAATGTCAGCACAGAGCCCGATGCAGGGCTTGAACCCACAAACCGCGAGATCATGACCTGAGCTGAAATCAAGAGTCAGGTACTTAACCGACTGAACTACCCAGGTGCCCTGGAAGATTATTTTTTAAATAGCTTCCTAATCAAATGAACAAAACAATTCAGGGTGTGGTCTTGCTACTCAAAGTATGGTTTGTACACCAAAAGTTTGGAGGTTAGAAATGTAAAAGCTTGGATCCCACCCTAGGCCTGCTGAATCAGAATCTGCATTTTAACAAGACCCCCAGGTGATTCATATGCATGTTAGAGAGCATTGCACTGCATAAAACAGACATCTCAGCTAAGGCACTCATAGCACATGGGAGTACCACATTATCAGCCATGAACACTTTTTGTAAAGGTGCTTTCCAAATGTCACTCAGCCGGCCAGTGTCCAAGCTGGATAGATTCCCAAGCCACATTCACAAAATGATGTTTGAATAGGTCTCATGGATATTTTAGAAATCTTCCCAGCCAATTATGAAAAAAGCTAGTTTTCTAGAAAGCAACACATTGGAGAATAGGATACAAAACTGAGTTTTTGAAGGTTGGATGAATAGGGAGGGTTCGCATTGAGAAAGAGGTGATACTACACTGGCTCTAAAGTGCCAACTCCTAATCAGTCAGGGACCACTTGAGAAGGACAAAAGAAAATCGAAAGGACAGAACAAGTGGCTAGAGAAGTGTGGGTGTCTCTTTTTTACCATCCCACACCTGTTGGTATCTGTTGTATACAGACCACCATGCTAGACAGTGATGGACAGTGAGGTAAGTAATTAGACACTCTCTGTGCCCTCTAGCACTCTCTAATAGAGTAGGGAAGGCAAGAATATCAATAACTCTGATCCAAGTGAGAATAAATATGAAAACAAGGTGAAATAATTGCCTTCTCACCATAGAGGAAGGACCAATTGGTTTTAGCTGAAAGAATCAGGAAAGGCTTTTTGCAGGGAAACTTCTAGGCGTTGTTCTAATCACATGGGAGAAAGATTGATGTGGAAAGAAAAGCTGGAGGAGGGGTTCAAAGACAGAGTAAACCTCAGTCATAAAAGGTCTCTTGGGGTCCAGATCAGCATTTACTCTGATGTGGGCGGAAAGGAGGCATATCTCAAGAGACCCCATAAAAGCACTTGGTTGTACTAGCATGGAGGACCGTGGAGCCATATTAAGGACAGTCTTCTCTGGATCCTGGCTCCAGATTTAGGGAGACTTTTAAGGAGATTCAGAGGTCAGGGGGTTCAGATCGTTTTTTTTGTTTGTTTGTTTGTTTTTTGTTATTTTTCCCTCATTACCCAAGAGAATAAATGCTTGAAGTTCTTGGCCTCCAGCTGAGTCGTCTTGGAGTCTGTGGTCAAGATTCATAAATTATTTGTGTTTTTATCCACACTGATCTTTTGGCAGCTTCCAATGTTCATCACTTTTTCTCTAGCTCTGGCCAACTGTGTCCGCCTTGAACACAAGCAACTCCTATTCAACAGTACTGTATGTGTCTGGAGCATGTTTAGGCTTCCAGAGAATTTTCATATGCTACTGCTTCATTGAAGCTTTAGATCCACCATCCAGGCTGGGCAGGAGAGCTGTTATTGCCATATATTATTGCCAGTTTGCAGGCATGTGGCTGATGAATCTTCAGGCTGGGAATAGGTTGTTAATAGTCCGTTCCACATATCCATACTTTTCCTTATTCCTTTTTGTAAACCACTGGGGTAATTACTGGTTCTAATTAACAGTATTTGATCCTCCTCGTCTTCTGGGTATAGAAGAGTGAAATTCCCAGTTTCCACTCCTGTACTGGGCAAGTAGTACCAGCAGGAAATAAACTTTGACTGTTAAGTGACTCAGACTGGGAAGACACTGTAGCACAACCTAGCCTATCCTGAATGGTACAGGCCCCACATCAAACCATGTATGAAAGCCAGCATGTATCCATGGGAGAATGTGGGCACATAAAATGAACTTAGCAGGGTGATAAAGCATACATATACTGAAAACACTTCATGGGGCAAGACTGTGTTCTCAGAGGTGAAATGCTGTGCTTACCTCTCCCCTGTTGTATCGATCAGTTCTATGCACCTCATACCTCTCGTGCCCTGTCTATATTTGTTGAATGAATAAACATATATTTGTACTTCAAACCCTGTGGATATGTCCTTTCTATCAAGACATGCCTTAGCAATAATACCACTTCTTCTCTCATATTTTCCGTGCTATAACACTATAAACCATGGGAATTCTGGTTGTGAACACCAACCTTTATCCAGGAATTTAGTTTGGGTAGGATATCTGTATTACCACTGAACTGCTAGTCTCATCAATTTTAGAAGAAAGGGATGAAGTAATGATAACATAGAAATTCAGAGAAGGAATTCTCCAGCTTGATTTGGTGATATGCCTGGAGTGATCCATGTACCTCTGGAGTGCAATGAGGTAATAAATGTTAGAAACCTAACATGCCAATGTAGCAGATCTTAAATACATTAGTGTGTTTTTTTAGGTTTCATTGGAAACACCATTGTCTTCATCTTTTATTTACCATACTAATGAGCATGTATTCAAAGGAACAGCATATAGCTGTGTAAACAGGTCCTGAGACTATTTCTGGGACTAGTGGTCATTGGTATATTCAATGGATTACAAAACACCTTTTTTGAAAAGTGAAGGTACATTTGTTGCACCTAAAATCTGAAGCAGGTTGAGCCGGAGAACAATGTCTGTGATCGCTGTGTTGCACTCTGCGGTAGCACATTCCCCACTTTAGTTCAGTTCCTTGATTATTTGCTTCCAGTGATTCTGTTTAATTAGTCCTATGTTGCTTCATTCTTCCTGACTTTTTTCATCTATTTCATATTCTCCATCTGTTTCTGTCTCTGAAAATTTCATTTTGGTCTTTAAGTTTAATTGATGTCTCCTCTAACATTTCATAGTTCATTAACATTTCTTATCAGATTTCTTATATTCAGTTTTGCCATTTTGACAAATCTAAAAACTTTTAAGCCCTTGATTAAGTATATCGGTCCTCAAAAAGTTATCTATTTTTTGCGTAAATATTCCCAAATGTTTGATTCTTATAAACATTTTCCCTTGAGTCCAAAGTAGATGGCCTGTGTGATACCCTTGATGTTACAGGTTGTATTTCAAAATATAATAATAGTAATAGCTAACATTTAATGAGCACCTAAACGTGTCAGGCAGTTTCCTTAAATGCTTTGTATTATCCCATGTAATCCTTATGAAAACCCTAAGAGGTCAGAGCTGTTGTTCTCCATGTTTTATGGAGAAGGAGACTGACACCGAGGTTGTGCACCACCAGCCATGGAGTTCACCCAGTCAGCTGGATCCAGGTCCTAGTCTCCTAACCGAGTTAAAGAGAAAAAGAGATGAGATAAATAACTGGCCAGAAATACTTACAAGTCTTTGAAGATTAATTATCTTCCTATCAGTGACAAAACTGACTAACCAGTTTTCAACTGGTCATTATGTACATATTTGCTGGCTGAAGTGATCAATTAAAAATCACACTCAACTGAACTTGAAAGAGAAGGGTTTCACAGAGTCTGTATATTTGGAACCATTTTTTAGACTAAGAGAGAACATGAATGTCATGACGTTACACCTCCTCAAAGCTTTGGAATTTGGGGCTCTGAGACTCACATACTGTGGTTTACGTGGTGTCCAAGAGCCAACCTAGTCCTATATCCACAGGGGCACCTACATACCATGACCATCTAATGACCCCAGTTGACATTTGGTTCTCTTCCCTTTTGATACATTATTGCCTGAGCTCACCCTGCATTCTGTCATCTTCTAGTGACAAGAATGATGACAGCTAACATTTACTTTAAACCTTGTGTTGGGTACTTGTGCTATATGCTTTCTGGGCATTTTATCATGTGATTCTTACAACCACTCTGTAAGGTACATACTGTCATACCCCCGACCTATAGTTGGGGTACCTGGGCCGTGGAGAATCCATGTAATTTCTTATGATGATGCAGATGGATGATTGCAGAACTGGGTAATCTGTTTTCACCATATGTGATTTGGGGTATATGGAAGTTGTTCATCAGAATTTTTTAAATTTTTTTAAATTTTTTTAAATTTTATTTTAGAGAGCAAGTTGGGGAAAGAGGCAGAGGGGAGGAGAGAAAGGGGAAGAGAGGGAGGGATGGAGAGAGAATGAGAGAAAATGAGAGAGAATGAGAATCTTAAACTGGCTCCACACTCAGTGCAGAGCCTCACCTGGGCAGGGCTCAATCCCACAACCCTGGGATCATGACCAGGCTATAATCAAGAGTTGGACGTTCAACTGCCTGAGCCACCCTCTTTCATCAGACTTTTATTACACCGTGATTCATGTAACATGTGCTGAGCACTCAGAGGAAGGGGAAGGTTTTTGCCCTCACAAACTTGTAGTCACACAGGTGGACAAATAATTGAGATAAAGAAATGGTGCTGGGGAAGCACGATAGAAAGATCAACCAGTTCCTTGGGGGAAAAAGAACAAAGTCAATATATTTGATAACTGGGCAAGAATTTAACCAGGATAATAAGAGTAAGACATTCAAGATGAAGGGAACCCCATGTGCGGAGGCCTGAGGTCCTTCACTGATTTGTTCAACAAATATTTTTGAGTACGTAACTTCATTGCAGACATTAGGAACTGCCCTCCTGGACTCAATGTTCCAAATATGTAATAGCATTGAATGGAGTTTCATTAAAGTGCACCACACATTTAGCTCATAGCTACACCCAGGGTTTGCAGAGGGAAAGGGTGGGAAGCTTTGTATTAGTTTCTTATCACTGCTATAACAAATTACCACAAATTTGATATCTTACGGTTCTGAGGATCAGAAGTCCAAATGAGTTGTATAGCTTTGCCAGGGCTGTGTTCCTTCTGGAGGCTCTAGGGAGGGATCCATTTCTTTGTCTTTTCGTCATCCAGAGGACACTTCTATTCCTTGACTCATGCCCCCTTCCACCATCTT
Source organism: Prionailurus viverrinus (assembly GCF_022837055.1). NCBI lineage: Eukaryota > Metazoa > Chordata > Mammalia > Carnivora > Felidae > Prionailurus > Prionailurus viverrinus. The sequence continues at coordinate 62,881,518 of NC_062578.1, read as the reverse complement.
CAAAGGATAGTGCCTTCAACTTTATCCTACTCTGATACTCCTGTCTTCTCCTTGAAAGGACTCTGTGATTACAGTGTCCTGGATAATCCAGGATAATCTTCCCTTAATCACGAAGTGCTTACAATGGGCCTTGTGCCATGGAAGGTAACACCTTCACAGGTTTTGAGGATTAGGATATGGACACCTTTGAGGGCCTGTAATTTTGCAGTGGAGGCAGATGATAAAGAGCTTCATTTGACATACCAGGACCTGAGCTTTGTTTAATAGAAGCTAAAAGAGGCTGGGGAAAAAAAGCTTAGAGTCTTTTGCTGGTGAGAGCTGATGAGGGTCTGAAGGTGGTATCAGTGGGAATGGAAAAGGGTAATCAATTTGAGAGAAATTGGTACATAAAGTGCTTGGCGGTTAACTGGTTACATGGATGAAGGAGACGGAGAATTCAAAGACAACTCCAGTGGTTCTCACTTGGTTAGCTGGTTAGCAAATGTTCTTAATTCTCTGCTTGAAATGACATATTCTGAAGTATTCAGTGTCAGCATGAATATTAAGGCAGTGTAACATTAGCTGCATTGACTTGTAACAAAACCCTAGTGTTATGCCTTCCACCTGAAGTTATTTAGGTCTTCTGTTTTTATATTTTTCTTTCTTATTCTTTCTTATTCCTTTTGTCTTTCCTAAGCTGTTCTTTAATATGATGGCATACCCAGATGTCTTGACTACGTTGTATTTTAATAGAGTATCTTAAGCTTGCCTACGATTGGAGCTTTTAAGGGTTGACACACATCACTCTTTTGGTCTCTGTCTCATGACATGTTAAAGTAATTTCTGATCTGCCAGTCCCACTTCTGAGTATTTATCTAAAAGAAAAAAAAATTATCGTCTCAATGAGACATCTGCACTCCTATGTTCATTGCAGTATTATTCATAGTAGCAAAGATATGAAAACTACTTAAGTGTCTGTTGATAGACGTGAATGGATACAGAAAATGTGTTGTGTGTGTGTGTGTGTGTGTGTGTGAATGTGACTCAGAAATTCCACAGCTAGGTGTTTTCAAAAGAAATGAAAATATATAGTCACACAAATACTTGTACATGAATATTTATAACACTTTTATTCATAATACTCCCAAAGTATAAACAAGTCAAATGTCCAACAAAGGAGTGGGTCAACAGATTTTAGTATATTTGTATAATGGAGTTCTCTGCAGCATTAAAATAAAACAGACAACTTGTATACCCAGCAACATGATTGAATCTTACAGATACTGTGTTAAGTAAAAGAAGTCAGGGGCGCCTGGGTGGCGCAGTCGGTTAAGCGTCCGACTTCAGCCAGGTCACGATCTCACGGTCTGGGAGTTCGAGCCCCGCGTCGGGCTCTGGGCTGATGGCTCAGAGCCTGGAGCCTGTTTCCGATTCTGTGTCTCCCTCTCTCTCTGCCCCTCCCCCGTTCATGCTCTGTCTCTCTCTGTCCCAAAAATAAATAAACATTGAAAAAAAAATTAAAAAAAAAAAAAAAAAAAAAAAAAGAAGTCATACCCAAAAAGCATATATACTGTATGATTCCATTTAGATGAAGTAGGAAAACAGGCAAAACCAATCTATGGAGGTAAAAATGTTGCTAAAGGAGTGAGGATTGATTGGAAGACAACATGAGGGGATTTTGAGGGGATGGGAATGTTCTAGATTTGATTGGGGTATTGGTTACATGGGTGAACACACTTGTCAAAACTCCTCAAATTGTATTCTTAAGGCATATACATGTTACTATATGTAAATTTTACCTAAAAAATGAAAATACTGTACTCAGGTACCAGGAATGAAAGGATGAACAAAATAGGTGAGATCCCTACCTTCATGGATTTTGCAGTCAAAAGAGTGAGAAAGACCGTAAAGAAGAGATTACTGTGGGATAGACCTTACAATGTGGTGTTATGGGAGCATAAAGCAAGGGGAGACACTCGGGAAAGGTTAGTGTCCCAAGGGAAATGACCTTTAAGCAGACTTTTAAAGGATGAGGAAGAGTGACTTGGGTGAGGTTGAAGAGGCAAAGATGGAGAAGAGTTTCCTAAAAACTTGGAAAGTGAAAAAGAACTCTCTCCCGAGGAGCCAGAGCATGGAGAAGGATGAGGGAAGTGACAGGAGATGATGTACTGGAGAGGTTGCTGGAAGCCACACAATGAAGAATCTTGTAGATTACGTCAGGGGCTTTGATATTTATCCTGGGGTAATGGGGAGATGGTGTCTGGTGTTACTTTGCAGAAGGACATCTTTGGGGTAGCAGAGCCAGGTTTACCCCTGTATTCATCCTTTCCTTAATGTTAACAAAAATTTTAGCTGGGCATGGCTGCCCAAAGTAAAGGCTTTGTTTTCTCACCTAACTTGCAGCTCTCTGTGGTTATGTGGCTAAGTTCTGGCCAGGGGGATGCAAATGGGAGCGTTCCTTAGCAGTTCTGGGAGTCTTCTCTAGGAGAGAGCTGGAGTATGCCCTCCTTCATTCACCTCCTCTTCCTCCCTGCCTTCGGAAACTTGGATGTAGCCTTGGACCTTGAGGATGCTGGCCACATCCTCAGGTCAGATTCTAGGGACTTCATGGAAAAGAGCTTACTTACACAGTGGTCCTTGTTGCAAACCTCTAGACTTTCATGAGCGGGAGAGAGAGAGGGAAGACCGAAGAGAAAGTATCTTTGGAATGGTGTTACTGTGAGGTGATCCTAATCCTAACACAATCTGACTTACACTTTTAAAAGATCATCCTGGCTTCATTGTGATTCCTAAACACAAAGTTTCATTCATACTCCTATGATACTTTGCTTTCTCTTTTGTTTCCTTGTCCCTTAGGGATGAAGATGATGAAAAGGAGGTAGTCCTTCATCAACATGAATAATGCTTTGTGGTTTTTACTTTCAATTTCTTAATTTTTTCGAGTGGTTGGTCTAAAGTATAGGAAAATGATAGATGTGATACACAATTATAAATTAATTGCCAAGAACCTGGAAACCAAATCTCAATAAATGGGTTCCCCCACTCCTGTTTGTGTTAAGCAAAGTTGATTAGCATCTTAAATAGGAAAGTTACATGACTCTCATATATGAGTAGCTGCAAAATGTTAACATATGATAATAATTTGCTGCATCAACAGTATCAGACCTCTTCTTTAAAAAAGTGCCCAGCTAGTAAGGACTTCATGCATTTTACTCAATAAAGACTTTCTCTCTGCAAGGAGGAAACAAAGTTTGGGACTGTGCACTGGTGATATGCAAAGGAACTGTCGCTTCTCTGTATTAATCTGAATTCTCTAGGATGCTTCTGGAAAACAGAGCTGTCTTTTTCCCTCCCATCCCCCCCATCCCAGTGTCCACCAGGACCTCAATATCTTAATAACCAGCAATTTGCATAGATGTTTTGAACAATTAAATCACATTACTTTCAGTGCCTCAAAAACAAAAGGCAAAGCTAACATAAAAACACTATAAAATAAAAGCCATTACAACAGCTGTACTTAGAATATCCTTAGAACAGAAGGATAGTATGGGATAAAAATGTTTTAAATTAGTTTTTAATGTGAATATTAAAGGCATTATAAATCCATCACATGAACAGGATTGTAATTTCCAGTCAATATAGAGAAAAAACATCCTGATAAGAAGGGTTTTAAAGCGCCGGAACAGATTGCTGAAGGAGATTGGCCAAGGTGGTTTCTCTAGAGATCTTTAAAGGGGAAGAAGCTTACTTGTCTTAGTTGGTTTAGAGGAAAGTTGGTAGGAGGCAAGAGGCTGAAATTTCTGGCATTTGAAGGGCTCTTCTGCGAGAGTATTTTTAAAGTTCTATGCAAAGGGAATGTCTTCGTGACCTTGGGGTGGGCAAAAGTTTCCGAAACAAGACACACGAAGCACTAACCATACGAAAAAATGACAAACTGGTTGTCATTAAAATAAAGAACTCCAGGTCATTCAAAGATACAGTAGAATGAAAAGGTAAGCCACAGATTAGGTGTGACTATATTTGCAATGCATAATTCCAGCAAAGGACTTGTATCTGGAGTTTATAAAGAAGTGCTATCTCGTAGTGAGAAGAGAGATAAAGACCCAATTACAGATGGTCAAAAGATTGGAGCATGCACTTCGCAAAAGAGGATGTCGAAGTGGCAATAAACACGTGAAATAATGGAGCATCACTGCTAATCTGAGAAAGGTGAATGAAAAACAAAATGAGATACCATGGCATCCTCCCCAGAATATCTACCAGTTCAAACTGCCAAGACCAGGGTCTGGCCAAGATGGTGAGCGATTGGAAGGTTCATACATTGTTGCTAAAGTATGAATTGACACCACCTCTTCGGAAAACTATTAGGCAGTTTTTTGTTTTGTTCTATAAAGTTGAACAAATACCCTTTGATTCTGCAGATGCAGCCCTAGGTATTTGCTCAAGAGAAAGGAAAATGTGTCCAAAGACTTATACAAAACTGTCGTAGCAGCTTTACCCAAAATAGCTAAAAACTGTAAGCCTAGGTGCCCACTAATAGGAGAAGGGAGAGGAAATACTAACCAAGGATGGTATAGTGCTTACATGGGACTAAAGAAGAATGAAGTATGGATACATGTACAATATAGAAAAATCTTAGCACTGAGCAAACAAAGTCGGTCACAAAAAGATGCTTATAGTATTGTTCATGTGCAGAAGAGAAGGCAAAATTAAGAAATAGAGGCACGAGAACAGCTGCCTTGGGGCTAGTGGTTGGAGCCAAGGGATGGTGTGGCAGGTTGACAAGGCATGGGAGTGGAAACCTTCTGCAGTGATGGAAATTTCCAGTGTCTTGACCTAGGCTGTGATTACAGGGTATGTAAAAAACCATTACATTGTACACATTACATTGTACACTTTTGTCTACTTGAATAAAAAAGAAAAATAATACAATATATTCTGTATTGTGATTCTGAATCGTTGTGGAGTGTAGTCCAGTATTTTATTGAACATATTATGTAAAGCACCTGTCCTCAAGCACTTTAGTACACTGTCATTTGAAAAAAAAAAAAAAAAAGGACACTTGGGTGGCTCAGTTGATTAAGCATCCAACTTTGGCTCAGGTCATGACTCACAGTTCGTGGGTTCGAGCCCCCGTCCCCACCCCCATTGGGCTCTGTGCTGACAGCTCAGAGCCTAGAGCCTGCTTCAGATTCTGTCTCTCCCTCTCTTTCTGTCCCTCCCCCGCTCATGCTTGCTTGCTTGCTTGCATGCACACACGCTCTCTCACTCTCTCTCTCTGTCTCTGTCTCTCTCCATCTCTCTCAAAAAAATAAACATTAAAAACTTCTTTTAAAAAGTAATTGTGGAATGAGTGAGTGGAGCATGTACATAGTGCATGTGTTATTAACTGTATCCCATGGAACAAAATGTGTTTGAAGTAAAGGCCATTATTATTGAGAGTGATAGTGAGCCCACATCTGACACTAGTGTTGATATTTTTTATTTCTATTGCTGACTTGAAGGCTTTGGTGGCAGAGACCTACTCTCACAAATGATTACTTATGGAAGTAACCATTTTTCCATTTTAACTCACCATCTGCATTGTTGAACTTTACAGTGGATATCTTGATGTTGCAGGGTAAAATGGATTATATTAAGTATGTCCCAGTGGTGAAATTAATCCAACTGTAGGATTAAAAAGCCATGCTGCATGAGAGAGATCTGTCTCTCAAGTCATGAAGCCAGGATTTAGGGCCGTCTTATACCATGTTAATGGACAAGAAGGTAGACTTGGGATAGGAAAGAGTTCTATTACCTAACAGCTCTGACCAAGTTATTTTTCATCTCTGCATTTCATTTTTTTCTTCCCATAAAAGGACCAATAATATCTACCTTAGCTGTAATAAAATAACTGGGAAAAAAATAATAACAGAGACCTAGAGCCACTAACATCCCAAGATGGTGGCACGGGTTGTCTAGGTAGGAAAGCCTGCCATGTATTGGCTGTGTACCCTGTTCTCTATATACACCTGTGCTGGGTATTCCATTTGCCCCTGTACATCCACTCTTGCCTATTTCTGCCTTACTCAGACCCTGGTAGGACCACACCACTGAGGCCCCTTTGCCCTTTGATTTCCATCTGGGAAACATCGACAGGAAGACAGCAAAGTTAGTGTTTATTTCTCCCCTCTCCCCCTACTGGGTTGTGGTCTGACAGTGGCTCATTCTGCTGCCTGCAGCCAAGGCTCACTGCCTGGCAGGGTCTCTCCTTTGGCTGCAGCTCTCTCCCTGTCCCCTTCTGGCTTTGAGGTGGTATCTGCCTTCCACTGTTGCTGATACAGACCTGTTCCACTTTTCCTTGATGGTTCCAGTAAACCAAGTTGTCAACACAACTTACTGTGTTTTCTATTGCTTCCATAACAAATTACCACGAGTTCTGGAACTTAATACAGACTGAAGATATTACAGTCCTGTATGTTAGAAGTCTCACATCAGGTGCCAATGGGCTTAGATCAGGATGTCAGCAGGGCTCCAGTTCTTCCTGAGGCTCTAGGAAAGACTCTGTTCACTTGTCTTTTGCAGCTTCCAGAGGCCACCTGCATTCCTTGGCTCATGGCAGCTTTCTCTCCCTTCAGATCCAACGGCAGAGGGTGAATCTTCCTGTCCTCTCTTTCTGACTCCCTCTTCTGCTACCTTCTTCTACTTTTTAAGATTGGGCCCACTCCGATAATTAAGGATAATCTCTGTATTTTGTTTGTATATAATTACCCTTAATCAAGCCAGCAACGTTTCTTTTGCCATGTAAGGTAACACATTTACAGGTTCCAGAGTTTAAAGTGTGGACATCCTTTTGGGTCATCATTCTGCACAACCACCTTGATTACAGTCTGTCCAACTATTTTGTGTCATCTGCTTTCTGCCAGGACGTTGATAAAGCACTGTGTAATTCCATCTCATAGAGATTCTGTGAGGTAGATGTTGTTGCCACAGATGAGGAAATTGAGGACAGAAAACAATCAACTGCATTCATATTTACAATACTGGTATTAGGTAATTTTAATGATACTGGTTAGTTTTAAAAATCAGAATATCCAAAGTTATTTATGCCCACTAGCTGCTAGAACTGCTGAACGCAACCAGTCAGTCAACTTATTTGTTCTTAATCTGTTCCCTATTTCCAATCCCACTTCTGCCATTTACAGGGGGAAAGTGTGTTTAATAAGTTATTGCAGCATTTGGTGTGAATTGGTTTAATGTGTCACCTCCTCAAGAGAATTGATATTAAAGAGATCCCAGGGCGGGGAAATATTTGCTAACCAAGCCATCTGGTCTGTTTACTTAATGTTAGTGGGTATTTGGGGCCCATGGGTCTTTCAGTCCTATCTGATAGGAAGCTACTTGCTCTTTTTACTGATGGTCCTATGTGCTAGGTTAACCAATGTAACATAGGAATTATGCCATTGAAAGAGCACAGAGTAGAGGAATAGTACAGGTGGGCACCCGTGGCTTAGGTCTATAGATCATGATGATGTATTTGTGGACAAACCAAGAGCAGATTCCTAGCAGGGAGAGCAGGGCAATCAAAAGCATCATTGAGTAGATCCATTAGCATGAAATTCCTTTAGGACTAGGAAGCATTGTCTGGATTCTTTGATCTCCATTTTCCTGGTGCCCAGAGCAAATACTCTGTAGATCTTTAAGTGAAAGACTCAAAGAGAAGAAGAGAAAGAAGTGACATTTCAGGATTTGTAACCACCCTTTCAAAGATAGAAGCTGGTTGCTTTTATCTGGCCGTCTCTTGCCCCTCACAGTAGAGCACTTAAGGGTTGACAAGTATGTTGATAGCTAGAGGGAGGGAAGGCTCCCTAGGAGATATTAGCTGTTTATTTTGTGAAGGAATTTTAATGTGTTATGCTGCATCATAAGGGGATAGTGGTATTTGGACCGTAAAGTTATATCAGTAATACATATGTAACTTATTTGTAATAGAATATTATAGATCAGTGAAAATTCCACTTGGCTAATACATCTAAACCCATTCTTCAGATATTCACATGACCACTTCAACCATGTGACTTATTTCATTGAGGTCTTTGTTCACATGTTCCCTTCTCAGATATGGTCCTCCAGTTTTCCTCCTAGCATTCATCATAGCATGACATCATATAACTTTATTATCAGTTTTTCCCCACTTTAATGAACTATGCAGCTAGACTCTCTGTGTAGTTTCCTTTTCCAGTACTGAGAACAGTACTTAATACACTGTTGGCATTCAGTGTATATTTGCCAAATGCATGAATCTGGCTTTGACTTTAACTGGAGACCTTCTACTGGCCCATCTCTGTGATCCTCAGTTTTCTCACCTATGAAATGGGGGTAAGAATTACAATGTAGAGTTATTTTCAAAGCAAACAGTATGTGAAAGATCCTGGCACATTATCTGGCCCTTAGAAGGCCCTTGAAAATGTGAGTTTCTTAAACATTGTGTAATTGTGTATGTTCCCCAGGGGAGTAAGCAGTTTTTGTTATATATGGGTATTGTTATTTAAGAAATTTGTTAATATTAATGATCTAGACATGAGTTACAGTCGTCACTTTGATCATTGAGGCAGAAAATCAAAGTTGGCTGCTGACCATTAAAGCAGTATAATGAAATTCACTAGATGGCAATCTTCCTCTCGGTATCTCAAGAGTTGAGTGATTGACAGAAGTTCTTATTTGTTAAAGCAAATTGTAAATGACCACATTAGATGACACAAGCAGAGCAATAAATGTAGAAAGTGATTTAAGACTAGTTCTTATAATGTCAGTCTTTTTCGATTTACAAATCTAAGTGGTATGTTTCTCCATAAAAAGTACAAGTTAATGCAAAATAGTGTCTCCTTAAAATGTCAAGTGCAATGAATTACTAAGATGTGGCTGATGGTTTGTGTTTTAACCTCAAACACTCCCAGTTATTGTCTTGATTGTTACAAATAGCAGGTATGCTTTCTGACATGATTATTACTTTATTAAATAATTTTGTTTAATGACCTCTTATACCTCTTCCATGTCTCTGTAATAATTTATTCATGAGGCTCATCATATTCTGCATAAAACTAGCATGATTATATTTGCACCTGAAGTTTTTTTTTTAGATTGAGATGGATGGCAAAGATCAGATACTTTAAAAAAAATACTTTGCTGCGCTGCCCTCTAATAGCCAATTTTACTGAATGTGAAATGTATTTACTTTCTCTTCGTTGTGTCTTCCCTGGGAATAATATGCAAAAAGCCAACGAAAACCCTGTTCACTACAGAGCAGGCTTTCAGGTAGGTACTACTTGGATTCCTTCCAAGAGAGATTTATTGCAAAAGTATCAGAATGTCTTTATTATAGGGTGATCTCTCTGGGTGTCCTAAATTATTGATCCTTGGACAGCTTTAAAGCCAGTAATAAAACATATACCAGTTTTGCTTATCTTTTGTTTGGTAGCCATTCAGTGAAAGTTGGAGCTGCAGTGTCAAAGTGGGGTGAGCTGTGACAAGTTAAAGTGATCTTTGCTTCAAAGAGTCTCCATTAGTCTAGGGAGAAGACTGAAGTGACCGAAAGTGCTCGTTTTCAGAGGGTGGGTATCCTCTTGTATCAAGGGGCTGACTTGCTGCCTTAAATGTTCACTTCATGTCTTTGAAGCTCTGGGGTCCTGTGCCTATTGAATTAAGAAGATACTCTACTCATGATCAATTTTAGGGAATAAAACTAATGGATGGTCACTTAGCAACTGTCATTAGACATCCTTTGAGGGGCAAGACTTCCTGGACCCCCTGCTCTTGCAGTAATTAGCTGCATGATCTTGCTTCTTTTGTACAATGGAGGTCGTAACTGGAATCTACCTCATGGGGTTGTTGGCAGGATTAAATGAGCTAATACACGTAAGGCTGTTGGAATGCAGCCTGGTTCCCAGTAAGCACGTCTAATATGTTTCTTCCAAGGCACCCTGAAAATCCTGCTTTCTGTGTGGGGTCTTCTCGTGTCTCTGCTCTTTCTGGCTGCCTGTGTGACTTCATGTCTGAACCATATATTTTGGAGCTTTGTTATATTTAATGTAACCCTTTCTTGTACCTTTATTTTCCCCCCAGTTGTCCATCTTGGCCACACACTTATAAGATTATTAAAGGCAGGGATAGTAATCAACCGTTTTTAAATTCCTCCTGTGCCCCGAATAGCAGAGACTGGCTAAATCTTTGACTTTGGATCTTTGATTTAAAAAAAAAAAAAAAGATCAAAATAACCCTCCTCTGCAAAGTCTGTTGGGGTCTAGCTTTGCTATCCCTGTGGAGAATTGGTAGGGTTGGGTTTGGGTTTGTTGTTTGTTTGTGTTTGTTTGTTTTTAGCATTTCTTTATCACCTAAAAATCTATTTCCTCTTTTCTTCCTTTCCTTCCAGCCAATCCAACCACCTAGCCAGCTGTTCAACTATTTTATGTATTTACTTTTAAATATTTATTTTTGATAGCACAAGCAGGGGAGGGGCAGAGGGAGAGAGAGACACAGAATCTGAACACCAGGCCCTGAGCTGTCAGTACAGAGCCTGACATGGGGCTCAAACTTACGAACCGTGAGATCATGACCTGAGCTGAAGTTGGATGCTTAACCAACTGAGCCACCCAGGCACCCCAGCAATTTTATTTTTAACCTCTTGCTGTGGTTCCAAAATAGTGCTAGGTGTTAAGTATACAAATGGCCAACCTAGAGATAGCCCATGTTTTCATGAAACTTCTACTATATTGTGAGCAAATAGTTGAATACCTAATTATAAAGTACTTTAAAGGCTAGAAAAACTGGAGGGCGCAGAATGCCGTGAATGAATCATAAGGACCTACTTTAAATTGCATAGGTGAGGAGGCTGCTCTGAGGAGGTGTTACATAACCTGAGACAGGACAGTTGAGAAGAAACCATGGTGCTAACGTGAGTGATAGGAAGGAAGGTGAGGAAAGCCATGACAGAGGGGACTATCTGTAGGGAGACAAAGAGGCTTTCGATGAACTCAAGAGGGCCAGTGCCCCTAAGCCCTGTGAGCCTGGAGGCAATCACCAAAGGTGACACCGCAGGGATAAATGGTGGTGATCCCATGGAGCCTTGCAGGCCACACTTAGGGTGTAGACCTGACACGTAATGAAAGTCAGTGGGATGGCTAAAGGGTTACATTTTCTCATTTCCATTAAAAAATGTTTCTGGTTGCTGCTGGGGATGTTGCTCTTGAGGGGACTCACGGCAACATGAGGGGACCTGGAGACTATTGCAAAAGTCCATACCTCTGTTACCATGTTTAACACATTGGGCTGTTTGAAAGATTGATTTACTTGGCTCTTCATGTTTACATCACTAGGTCCTAACATACTACCCAACATATGGTAAGATATGTCAGAAAGCACTGTAGGGGAGATAAATGCCTGAATTAAGGGCCCCCGTTAGTGCAGTCCAGGGGAACTGCCTCTCTTGTCTGATTGTCTGAAGTACTCATGATCCTGTGGTCATCTGCTGCTGTCTCCTACTTACGGCACATGATGTGTGCGCTAACTCCTTAGGCACCAATAATCGAGTATAATACCTTCCTACTAAAGTGGGCCTGGGGGAGAAAACCACTTACTTCTCCTTGCCTGGAGGGTTGGTGTCATTCATATTCTTCAAGGACCTTGCCTATTAAACCCAAATATGACTCTGGTCATGGTGGGTTTATACTTCTGCCTTCTCATTTATACTCCTTTAAAGAAGCCAGTGACACAACTTCAGAATAAGAGGTGCTGTGATAGTGTGTTGGGATTAAGCAGTGAACGCAAGTGACAAAAATACCTGTCCTTACAGAGGTTGTTTTCTAAGAGCAATTATATAAGATGGTGAGTATTAAGGTGAGGTGGGAAGGAATCCTGGTAGCTGGGGTTATTATGGTCATAGAAGGCTTCACTGAGAAGGCAATATTTGAGCAAATACCTGAAGAGTGAGCTATGAGGATACTAGGGAAGAGCATTCTAGCTGAGAGCAGCCAGTGCAAAGGCCCTGAGGTATAGTGTGCCTGGCAAGTTAGAAGACAAGGAGGGGTGTGAGCTCAGGGTGATGGGTAGATGTGATCAGTGAGATAACAGTGGAGAGACAGATGAGGACAGGCCTGTGGTTCACTGTAAAGACTTGGTTTTTAATTTGAGGGAAACGGAGCCAGTGGACATTATTGACTAAAGAAATTACAAGTGTATTGACTCTTAACTGCTCATTAAGTGACAGAGAGAAAACAATCTACCACATTCATTTGTCTTAAAAATTGGTGTCCCAGGTGTGGTGTAGGAATTTGCTGACATCGGCCTTGAGTAACTATGACATATTGTCATTGCTTGGGTGGCTTAATATCAAATAATGGAGTGTCAGCTCTTCTCTAATGAGGTCCTAGAGCTCCTACTCACTGCTGGAGAGAAGCAGTCAGGGTCATGAGGAGTAGGTCTGTGCAGCAGAGACCTATGGTGACAGAAACCGCCCCAAGCAGCTGGCCGTTAGGAAAAGACCCTCACATTACTGAAGTGGGGAAGCATCCAGGCTATGGTTAACAGCTGGGATTCTTGGGCCAGGCTGCTTGGATTGGAATCCACTTCTGACCTTTGCAAGCTGTGTCATATTAGGTAAGTTAACTTCTTTCTGCCTCAGTTGCCACAACCATGAAATGGGAATAATTGTGGTACCTCTTAGAGTTACCGTGAGGATGTTATGACATGTAAAGGGCTTTGTAGATGTTTTAAATAAAATCCACATATACCCCTGCCCTTTCGTGGAGTTTTTGCATCAGTTTCCTTACCTTGCGGCTCAAGGAAATGAGATTGCTCTCTGCAAAGCCCTGTTGGCTCTTCCCTGGGTTCCTGTGTTTTCCTCTCTGTGTTTGGATGGTTAGTAGCTCTGCAGTTAAGCCGGATAGTTGAGGGCTCTCCTCCAGTCCTGACTGAAAATGGAACAGCAGGTTTCCTTTAAGGTGAACACCCTGTTAGAGGAAAATATATTGGCCAAGTCATCATGCTAATTATCTAAGGCTCAAAGGAATTAATTTTCTGGTAGTTGTTGAGCTTATTGCCTTTATAAAAAAATAGTTTATTAAAATAATATGATATAAGAGGATTTATATTTTAAGTAATTGGATAGTGCCTGGAATAAGAACGAAGGCTTATTGAAACTAGAGGCCCAGGGTCAGATGGGCAGTATCATTGAACATATATTCTTCATAGGTCCTTAGGTTTTTGAGGGATTGGCACTGTGTGATGAATGCCATGTGAGAAGCGCATCTAGTTCTTTTTTACTCTAGAATCTTCTTTTTTTTGAGAGAGAGCTAGTATAAGTTGGGTAGAAGGGTAGAGGGGCAGAGGGGGAGAGAGCAAGAATCTTCAGCAGGCACAGAGCCCAATACAGGGCTCGATCTCGCAACCCTGATCCCGACCTGAGCCGAAATCAAGAGTCAGACACTTAACCAATTGAGCACCCAGGCACCTAGAATTAAGTAATTAAGAGAGTGCAACCAAGTACTGAGTACTATCCTATTCCAGGTGCTTTTTAAAAACTGTCCCCATTACTCATTTGGTGAAGTAGATGATATCATCTCTACCTCACAGTTGGAGGAAACTGAAGCCAAGAGGCTCACAGCTACAAATGGCAGAGTCAGCGTTCAGAATTTTGTGTTTCCCGAGACCCCATTCTTTGTTCTCTCCTCTCCTTGGCAGGTCACTGCTGGGCATTATGAGGCAAAGGACTTGAGTCTTCTATCTTGGTAGGTCGTGTTAATGTTTCCCTATAAGAATGTTAGATCCTACAGTCGATGTTGTACACCTGGCCTGGGAATAAGCCCCTGGGTATATATACCGTGTCCTCAGTGTTGACTGGGACGTACAAACTTTCAACTGGTATTCAGACCAAAGGGTCATGGCCATTCATATGAAGGTCTTAGCCATTCATGTAAAGATGAAAGATGAGAAAAATGACAAAGATACCAGCTCAAACTACGGAAATGAAAAAAGTAAATAATTTGAGTTGAATATCTCTGGGTTACGTTGCAGCAAAGGCTCTCTTATCAGCTGCTAACTTTGCATGGCTGTTACAGAAGGAGCAGAAGTTGCTGTTTGAGGGTTACAAAGCAGCCATCATGAATGGGCATCAAACAAAGCACAGAATCAGACTTTGCTCCACCTTGGGTCAATACCTCATTCGGGTGATGAGAGAGGCCTGCTGAAGTGTGCAGGGACAGAAAGTGATGTGTCAAGGTGGGAACCACTTGATGACAGGGTCTCTAGGAGACTTGCATTTGTATTGTTGCCAGCAGTTGGGAAGAAGTATGGAGCATTGCTTAAGAGCTGGCAGAGAACCACTTGAGCTGGAGGAACAAATGCCATTTTCTGAGCACTAAGGTTTCTTGGCAGAAATCTTTGATATTTGATGCTACCAGAATGGCAATGAGGGCACAAAATAATTTTAATAGTTATTTTTAGTAATTTTGAGAACACGCCTAGTATTGTCTTGCTCTTGAAGCCACCTGTTCAGATTTGTTGAATGTGGATAGAAATGATGTCAAGCCTCATTGGTCTCCTTCCCTGCCACGTAGAAGCCCCTCCGTATGATTTCCATCCGTTCCTTGTGTGACGGTAATATCAGCCGTGTAGTGGACTGAACTGCAGTCTGGGAGTTTTGGAATTGCTGGAAGGTTTGGCAAAATTAAAAGTGTCTTACCTTTCTGGGCTAGATTCTACTTAGATTCTTTATCACCATAAAATGAAAATTTCAGGCACCAAGGGACAGAAAACATGCAAAACATATTCTTTCTTCCATGAGTCCCCAAAAAAGTAGAGTGCCCGGCAAAACCCAGAAGTTACTCACACTGCTCCTGGCGTCTGCCTCAAGCCGAGAGGTCTTCCCTTACCTGCCTTCCCAGGGCATGAGAACAGGGTCTGTTCACCCAGGCGTGGGGGAGGATGGCAGAGGTCACATCTGCAGCATGCAGCTGAGACCGTGCCATCCCCAAGGGGTGGTCATTCCAGTGTGAGGAGGTGTTGTGAGTCCTCAGGTGAGGAAATGTGGACCACCGGCGACAAGTCACAGTTTTGATGCTTTGGGAGCAGGTAGGACAGCGACATCCTCACAGACCCTTTGCCTGCCATTTGAGACACCAAGTGGCAAATGTTGTATACTTGAATTATTTCTATAAAGGGGAGGGATTTCTCACAGGAAGCTTTGAAGCATTGTCCTGTCTCTGCCCACCATGTTGCAGATGCAGTTACTTCTCTGGGAAGGGGCTGCTAGGAAGGGGAGGTCTGAACAGAGCCTTGCTGGAGAATGCTGAAGAACTTTTGTTAATCCGTCTACCCCACCTGCTTCTCACTAGAAGGGGGAACCACATGGTGACGTTAGTGCATCTCTGAAATTGGGATTTTTCCCAAAGTCTTCTATAACCAGACTTAGTTGTGTCTTCCTCTCTCTGCTTTCCTGGTACCCAATTTGACATCTAGTAAGCCCATTAGAATTTACTAATTAATCCAACAAATGTTAATTAAGTGCCCCTGAGGGGTAGTAGAACATGGAGGGTAAGGGTGCAGACCAGGGCTATACGGCCTGGGTCTCAGCCCTGACTCTGCAACTCACTACTTACATGGTCTGGTCAGTTAATCATTCTGTGCCTCGGTTGCCACATCTACAAGGTGGAGGTGAACTTTGTATCTGCATCCTTGGGTTGACGGGAGTGGTAAATATATCAAAAGCATAAAGAACAATATTTGGCATGGAATAAACACTGCTCAGGAGTTTGTTGGATGATAGTGTTGATGACGGTGATGGTATTGTTGCTGTAAAGCTGAGAATAAAAATTATGTTTCTGTTATCATGTAGCTGGTGATCGGGGTGGGGATATAGCCAGGCCAGTCCACAATTTCATCACAGAGTGGTGCTGTGCTTGGATAGAAGTGTGTAGTCAGGAGCCTAGGGGAGACTTGGTATGAGGTAATGGGATGAATGCTAGAGGGTTCGATGTGCTAGCTGCCCCTAAGGCAATAAGCAGGGTTCGCAAGGAGAGCAGTGCCTTCCAGTAGGAAGACCGCACGTGCGAAAACCTGCGCAGACCAGTTTGAGAACCCCAGTTAGTTTGTAAGTTAGCACGTGAGGTTGCAGGTGAGGGAGGGGTGAGAGACCGAATTGGAGAGAGAAGGAGGAGCCAGATCGCACAGGGTCTCCTGTTCCTAGTCAGGTTTCATCTGGAAGGTCTGAAGCAGAGGAGTGACAGAGCCAGCAAATGAAGCAATCGAAAACAAGTGAAAACATCGATAACCCTGAAAGCATTTCGAGTGTCCTCCTCTATAAAATCAGGGACCGTGGGGTTGCAGAGTGTTAAGTACAGAGCGAGTGGACAGAACGTTCTCTTTCCGAATTCTCAATCAGTGAGGCAGGAAACAGGTGGCATACTCAAGTAGGGTATATGAAAATAAATGTTAAGGAGGAGACAACTTAGAGGTATGGGCAGGGTTTAGAAAACCAACAGGGTGTGGTGAGGGTGGCCGTAGAAGGGAGCCTCAGGGATGTGAGGTGGCAACACTGTGGCAGAGCTGGGTTTAGGGCTGAAGCCGTGGACAAGGGGCTGCTGATGGAGGGCAGAGAGGAGGGAAGAGTCACTGCCAGTACTTCTGGAAGAAGCGGGGAGCAAACTACCCTTTCCCACACACTCCTTTCCTGGTGCCCACCATCACTCAGCACCTCCCCCCCCCCCCCCCCCGCCCCCCAACGCAAGACAGCGATGTGTCGAGGTCAGGAAAATGGGGAATATCCAGCACTCCTCTCAGGACACATTGTTTGAGACTATTTTAAATCTTTTTTCTTTTTTCCGTCAAAATTCACTATAAGACAATAGCTGTGGTTATATGACTGGAATTTGTGAAATTTTGCAAACCACCTTCCTATTCTGACTCAGAAAATTATACAAGTCCCCCCTCCTTTTTTTTTTTTTTTTAATATAATCAGCTGCTTTCTTCTGTTAGAGCATTCTAATGGGAAACCACAGAATAAGTACAATAATTCTACCACCTCCCCCTATTTATTGAAACTCGTGTGTGACAGACTGTAGAAACTTATCACCAATTCTTACAAAGATCTAGAAGACGCTTTGTATGACTCACACTTTATGGATAAGGAAATTGAGGCAGTGATGTTCCAATGACACTACAGCTCTAACTAATGAACCTGGGATTCACACTCAGTTTGGGTTTGTTTATACCCCACTGCCTTTAGGCAATAAGGGTCCTTTATTTAGGTCGGTCCTTGCTTTGTGGAAGGCACTGAGTTCCTGTGTCTCTGCTGTCACCACCACTGTTATCACCAGCAGCAACAAAATAAGCAACATAAACGTGGAACCAGGAGAGAGCTCAATGGACACTAAACCTGACCATCTTAAGGAAGAGTTATTTTTTTGTGTCTCAGTTTTGGCTTTGTAAAGGGATTTTTATCAGATTCCTTCTTGCAGATGCTTTCAGTAGTGACATATTGGTTGTAATTTGGTACCGTGGAGCATTTCAGTGGAATTATTGGTTTCGCCGCTACTTTAATACTATTTTGATGCAACTAAAATTTCTGCAACATAATGTAAGAATAAATTGCTTCGTGTTCTGGGCTGTCCTCCCGCTCTCATCCAAAATGGTGGTGGTGGCTGAAAGTCCTTACAACTGCAGACTAGGTAATTGAATAATTTGTATACCAAATTAAGGTCCAAATGATGCTTTTAATAGCATAATTACTCATAATCTGGAAAAGGTCAGCATTCACTAGTAATTATCTATTCTCTATAATTTTTAAAACATGAAAAAAATGCTGTGGCCAGCACATCGAAAGGGGAAAAGGCACTGTAAAACATCCCTGGTATGAAAGATCCATGCTTTATTAAATTAGTAATTTCATTTGAGAGACACAATGTATAATTGATCAGCTAATTCACCTGAAGCCTTTCATTTAAGTACTGTATTTCACAGATCCTTAAATGAACATTTTCTTTCACATTTTCACATTTCCAAAATCTGGCATCATTGCGTGCCATAGTTTCTTTGGCATCTTTCTTTTTCTGTCGCGGTGGTACATAAAATAAATGTTTGTCTTAAAATCAGTGACATCTTAGATCTAGTGACAGAGGGAATCAGACCTTTTTATTTTAATGTTTTCTCAATGAGATAGCTCTGAAAGACCCAAGAATCTTTCGGAAGGAGCTAATTCCAAAGACTAAATTCACATATTCTAACAGTTATTTTTCTGATTTGTATTATGTGCCTTATCTGTGTGAGACATGGCGTTAGTACTTGATGGCAGTAATAATTGTGATGGTAAGTAGTATCTTCTGCATTTGGATAGTGCTTTGTAAGTTTGAAAGGGGCTCTTGCATTCTTCATCTTACTTAGTCTCAGTGTTACCTTAGAAGGCGTCCTTTCTACTTTCAGGCTAAAGAGTCAGCGACAAACCTTCTGAAGGTTCAGTGATCCCACTCAGGTCCCCGTCGACTGAGCCAGAACGTGGGTCTCTCCTCTCCAAGTCCATCCTTTAGAGCAGGGACTTCTGAAGCAGCCGGGCCTAGATCCAGCAGCTGCCCTGCAATCCAGCATCTGAGCAACCTCTCTTCTCGGCTTAATTGCATAAGTAAAACGTGAACATCAACTCACTGTTTAAAACAAATGAGTAAAATATGGAGTAAAAAGTGGCCTATCCCCATACCACAGTGCCTTTTCTAGTAGATGCTATATGTGTGTAAATAGCTTTCCAGCATAAATGGAGTTCTATATATAGTATTTTGCAATTTGCTTTTCTTACTTATAGTGTATCTTAGAGATTTACTCGTTCAACAAATATTCACTGTTCTCAGCACTGAGAAATCCTCATGTCCGTATATATAACTGTACCTCCCTATCTTTTTTTAATTGAGAAAGAATACTCCATTCTATGTATTTATCATCATTTATTAAAGCATTTCCCTATCACTGAACATCTGGCTTGCATCCAGTGTAGTTTCAATTACAATTAATGCTAGAATAAAAATAAAAAATCCTAGCACCTACCAGTTTGTGCAAATGCATATACCTATGGGCTAATGCCCCACGTGGAGGACTGAAGGATGGGGATACTTCTATTTTAGTTAATTTTGCCTAACTATTCACCAAGGAAGCTGAAACAGTAGTATGTCAGAGTGAGCTACCTGAATCTCCATGATCTCTCTCTCTCTCTCTTTCTCTCTCTCTCTCTTTCTCTCTCTCTCTCTCTTTCTCTCTCTCTCTCTCTGTATTTTTGCCATTTATAAAAGGGAGGAAATAACACTACAGCGTTCTACTGGAAATTCTGTGGAGTGAGAGTTGGATCAAAGTAATGATAGCCACGCTGCAGGATTTCACTCTCATGGATAAGACAAATCCACAGAATAGGACATAACACAACAATAAATTGCAGGAGCATCTGGATGACACAGGCAGTTTTCAAAGGTCAGAGGAGGACCAGAGGACTTCTGGCTGCCATGGGCTGGGAAGGCAGAAGAGTGAGCTGTGGGCTGTTTGCTGGATGGGTAGAAACGTGCCAGGCTGCAACCTTCCAGGCAGAAAGAGTAGTGTGGACGGGGGCAGAGAGGGGAGAGGAGTGTAATGGGAGATTCTTGAAGTCCACCAGAATCCTATATGCAGATGGAGTTGCAGCCTCTCCTTGGATTGAAGCTTCTCCTTTGCACTGCACTGGTCCTGCAGCAAGATAGGCCACATGGTTTTGTCTCCCCAGGTTGGCCATTGCATTCTGTACCCCACTTCTGTGCACAGTAACAAAAATTATATACCCAGGGGCAGGCTACCAAAAGTCCCACATAGTCCTCTAGTAGGGAAGAGTGTTCATAAACATGGCACTGATCGAGTTGGAACTGAGGGAGAAATCTTTTATTGCCATCACGAAGCTACATTTTGGTTCAGCTCCCCTCACCTGAACAGCTCTGTGCCTAGCATTCTGCCAGGAGTGGCAAAGAGAGGACAAAGAAGAGTGAAGGGGATGAGGAGGTAAAGAAGCCAGCTCTAAACCCATGAAATAAAACTTTCGTGATAGAAAGAGAACATTGTTTCACATCAACAAAGCCCTGTGAAATACCACATACGTCACTGGATCTCCCTTTACAATGGGTTATTTTCCGAAGGCGTCTCTGAGCCAATGGAAATAATATCAGGGTAGTTGAAAGCCATGTCGGCATTTTTAAGGAAGATGTTCCCTTCCGTAGGAGAGGGGTTTTTGTGAGCGTGTTGAGGACAGATTGGTTTTCAGAGGCAGTTGGCAAAAACCCATCCCTCCTTGTAGTTCATGTTACCACCTGGTGAATCTGCCAGAGATCAAGATGACGTGCTTTCTGGTCTGCTTGCCATAGCTGTTACCCACCACCCGCTACCATTTCATACTGATAGGAACTGAGCCCTAGTGCACGTGTGTGTTTACTTCCTGTCCTAGGGTACACTGCTGTGTGCTACTGTTCACTGATTTCCACGTTTATACAATGGACATATTGTCATGTAAGAGCTGGGGTTTGCAGGGAATGGGGTTACCAAAAGAGAAAGAGGTGGCGTCTTGTAGCAGGACTCAGTCTCGCACTGATCCAGCGTGGTATCGCACTGTCCCCTCTCCTTATACGCTGGCAGGGCTAAGAAAGCCACAAGTCTTGTGATCTCCTCAAAGCCCTTTGGGCTTTTGAATTGGAAGAGTGTCTTGGTGATTCAAATGTGTAGTCTAAATAGCCACACTGAGGGGCGCCTGGGTGGTTCAGTCAGCTGAGCTTTCGACTTTGACTCAGGTCATGGTCTCGCAGTCCGCGTGTTCAGGTCCTGTGTCGGGCTCTATGCTAACAGCCCAGAGCCTGGAGCTTGCTTTGGATTCTGTGTCTCCCTCTCTCTTTGCCCCTCCCTTACTCATGCTCTTTCTCAAGGAAAAAATAAACATTAAAAAAAATTTTTTAAAGCAACACTGAGTCATAAATGCATTGATCCTGTCATTGATAGATTGAATCCTGCCCCGAGAATTGTGGTCTGAGACAAAAATGCAGATGAGATGGTTCTCAAACAGATCCTTAGCAACTAGCATATTTGGTCTATGGCAACGTGCTTACGGGCTGCTTGAGCCCAAGGCTATCCTAGAGGAATGTCCAAGAAGTCTCTAAGGTAAGTAGCTGCAGCCTACATGTCCTGACGCCGTCCACTTTTTACTGAGTCTGCGTTGCAACAAAGATCCCTGCCACATGCTTTTCTGCAGGGGAGCCCACAGATGGCTCTTCCACTTTTCTGACTGAACCTGGATCAGAGATCCTAACTTTAAAGTAGAGGTAGTGTAGCTTTTGAAATAACAACAACAAAAACAATAATGAAAATAGTAATAAACCTTCATTTAAGTTTTTCCATGGAGTAGACCTTCCTCTAAGCACTCTACATGGATTATACCACTTAATCCTTCAACAATCCTGTAAGGTAGGTATACAGTTACCTGCACTTTACAAACAGGGAGCCATGATATGCTCTGGGTCATATAGATGTTGAGTGGTGATTTGAGCCCAGGGTCTGATTCTAGCATCCCTAGGGTATAATTGTTTATAAGGGTTCAAAGGGGCCCAGAAGTAGCCATGTGGACAAAGAAGTATAGACAGGGCACAGAAGCATTTGATGACTGACTGGCCCATTGTCTCTGAATAGATGATTCAAGAAAATGCAGTGCTGTCATTTTCTGTTCCCAGCAGACCGGTACCTTCTTTTGTGATTCCTACTAGGAATCATTGATTACTGAAAATGGTTTGTGAAGCAATCCAATTAAGTGAGCCAAGAATTACATGTCAAGTGTTACCATCTTTATTTGCTTATGTCAAGTGGAGTCAGAGCCCTTTTGTGATCAGCAAAGCAAGTGTAAAGTGGTTGATTAATTTCCTTTAAGTTTTGTCAAAATTTGTGGGCAGGGAATCTAATTTTCAGTTTAATTTTCCTTCCTGACACACATTCCATTCTTTTTTTCATTCTATTACTGTTAGCCAGAACACATCACTTGTAGTTTCACTTTGTTTGAGTGTTGGGTTAATAATATTAATCTGGATCCTTCTCCCTTTTTATCTTTAAGTAATTTGTAAAGGATGGTCAGTTACAGGCCTGCTTAAGTAGATGTCAGCCATTTTGCAGAATAGCTGGGAAAAAAAGCAAAAGATTTTTATTAAAGTATTTATGCTTCCCACACTACAATTCTGTGTGTATGGTTAATATTTTTGTGTGATGTGCTGTGTGTCTACTATGGGCTAGAAATACAAGGGTGAATAAAAATCCATACCGCTTCAGTTTTATATTTAAAATGAAGATGATAGATTTATTTCATAGAGCTCTGATTAACTTACATGATATTTGTAATATCTTAGTCTAAGTATTCAGGAAGTGTCAGCTGAGGCCACATGGCTTCAAGGTCGTCTTGGCTATTAATTATGGGACCTAAGACCAGCTGACTGCCTTGATCAAAGATCTCCCCTACACTCTAAGCTCTCAGACCTGTGTTGAGACTCCTGTTGACTCTCTTCATGTTGCCAGTACCTGAACTGTGACTCTTTTCAATCTTTTTTAATGTGTATTTAATTTTGAGAGAGAGAGAGTGTGTGAACAAGGTAGGGGCAGAGAGAGAGGGAAACACAGAATCGGAAGCAGGCTCCAGGCTCTGAGCTGTCAGCACAGAGCCCCACGTGGGGATCGAACTCATGAACCACGAGATCATGACCTAAGCCAAAGTCGGTTGCTCAACTGACTGAGCCACACAGGCACCCCTATTTTCAATCTTAAACTGAGATTTCGTCTGTAGAAACACTGTGGTAGGTCTTACATCTGAGCTGTACATGGAGTATTTGCTGGTTTCTCTAGTGTTGAAGAATTGTGATGTGAGGTGGAGAAGATTTTTAATTCCTCCTCTCATCTGTTTGTTTCACTTTAGTTATCATTAGCTGATCGTGAAACCTCTTTTGTAAAGTAGATCCATCCTAGAAAACTAGGGGTATGCCTGGGGGTAACCACCCCATCATCCTGTATTTAACTGCAAAAGTCTTGAGTTCTGGGAAATACCTCCCAACCCCATGCCCCCAGGATGGTCTCAGTTTTAAAACTGAAAATTCCTGCTTCCACGAATCTCCTTGGTTCCAAGAAAACAGATCAGTGACCTTAGATGCGGAAGACCAAGACAGTCAAGAATGCATACCTACCGTCTTGTTTGTATATAATTATTTTGCCATAATAAAAAAAAATGGAAATTAATTATTCCCTTTGAAATACAATAACTGCCTTCAAAGTTATTTCACAGAGATGAAGCTATTTATTACATAGCTCTCCTGAGGGCAGCGCCTGAGAGAGTTGTGAGAGATCCAGATCTCATCCTCTGCTTTGTTATGTATTTGAAGCCATGTAGATTTCTTCCTCTCTGGTTAAACAGATTCTGGAGATTGTGCATGACTTTTCAAAGTAACAGGACAATAAACGAGATGTTCCTTTAATTGATTTAAAATAAGAACTATAACTGGCAAGCAGGCAGATTCCATGGGTCAGATGATCACCCTTTTTAAGCCCTTATTAAAAAAAAAAAGTCAACCTAGAAAGTAAAATAACCATATGAAGTTTGCTTATTAATCCTGGTACCAGAGCAAAGGAAGTTGAGTAATCATATTAGAAAGCCATCACGTTTTATGAGTTCCACTCACCCATCTGAAAGCTTATGTCAGTTCTCAACCCTGGCTATGAAGTATAATAATTACTTCCTAGGTCTGCCCCTCCCACTCCCCACCCCTCGGAAATTCAAATTTAACTTGATTGGGGTAGATCTCAGACATTGCTATTTTTAGAGTTAAAACAAAATATTTTTAATGTTTATTTATGAGAGAGAGACAGAATGTGAGCAGGGGACGGGCAGAGAGGGAGACACAGAAGTCAAAGCAGCCTCCAGATTCTGAGCTGTCAGCACAGAGCCTGAGGCGGGGCTTGTACCCACAAACCGCGAGATCTTGACCTGAGCGGAAGTAGGATGTTAACCAACTAGCCACCCAGATGCCCCAGACATTGCTTTAAAAACAAACAAACAAACAAAACAAACAAACAAAAAACACCTCCAGGTTATCCTAATTTTCTCCAGGGTTGCAGCTAAGGATATAGGAAACCTGGTCCCCTGCCAATATGTGAGACCCTCTTGATAGTGGGTAGTACCAAAGACCTGGAAAATCATGTACTTGGCCTCTGCTTTAACACCATAAGGAGTGAACCATTCTGTTGAGACAAAACAGCAAAGCATAACATCCATTACATTCTGTTTGTGATTTCCTGGGGAAACTCCACATTATCTCAACAGGACTTGGAGGTGTTTCCAAATTATTTCTTGTGGTGGGAAGAGTTTTTGAGTGTCCATTCAAAATTGATTAATATTAGCTCCATTTTTAGATGATACCATTGCAAATCTTGTCCCCAGAGCTTAGTTGGGCAGCCCACTGGCAGTATTTAAGAGGCACGGTATTAGCTCAAAATAAGGGAACCAAAATAATACCAAATAGAATTGTTTATCCTTTACTACAATTTTTTTTTTCTTTACTGTGCTTTCAAAAGACTTTCTTTGTTCCTTCTTAACTTGCCTTTGGCAACTTTGGGGAGAAGCCCTTTATTCTTAGCTACATAGTCAACATTCCCCAGGGTAGACTCCAAATTCATACCATTTTCCCAAATATAAACAGCCCTTTACTTAGTCTGACTCTCTCCCTGGTTCTAACTATGGTCAACCTCTAATACCCTTTTCCTGGAGCCACTTCTGTTCTCTGAAGTGTTCTCTGTAGTGATTCTGATCCAACATTCATGGGCCAATAGAAATACAAAGTCTCTTTGTCCTTGCTATTTCTCTTCTGCAGGTTTCTTCAAGATGAATGGTTCGGTCATACTATACTAGTTTACAGCACAACCAAGTTAGGTTTGGCAAAGTTAACTCCATGACGTATCATAAGTACAAAGCAAGTGCATTTCTTTGCAATGGTTATTTTAGGGGACTTCTCCCAGCCTTGCTTTATTTTGTTTTTTATTTTTTATTTTATTTATTTTATTTTTTATTTTATTTTATCTATTTATTTGCAAGGCCAGAGGGTGAAGGGCAGTATATAATTGAAGGATCAGCTGAAATCCTAATCCTTTTAGCAATACTGTTGCTCTTCAGGGTTTCTTCTATAGTTGCCTCTGAAATATTTTCATTTTTTTAGATGTAGAAACTCAGACATAGTCTGAAAGAGAGATTAAACGACCTCCCCAAGGACATTCATTGCTAGTCAGAGGTTGATTCAGTAATCTAATTAAGGCCTTATAATTCCAGCACCGTTGCCAAAACCACACTTTTCCCTCCTCCTCCTGCCAAACCCGGTAATTGAGTATAATGACTTGCCTGGCCCCTGGCCCTGGAAGTCCTCTGATGCCCACAGCTGAAGCTATCTGACCACATTTAAGGATTCTACCCCAGGCCAAGGGTGTAGGATGATTAGTGGTTGTTAATCAGAAGGAATTTGAGGAACCCTCCTCAGGGGTCAGGTCTTGCTACTTGGGCTTCTTTGGGCTTGCCCTTTGTGGCACTGACACAACCCCATGTTGTAAGCTGGTCCTGGTAATAAATAGGATGACTGTTCTTTTTCTCTTGGTTGGATTTTCCTGTTTGTCCTTCAACCCCTGCAAGACTCGGATGCCCCGTCTTGGTGCCTGACCTACCTTCCCATAGTCCCTCTTCTTTCTGTGAGCCTCTGCTAGGAGGTGGGAGCGCTGCCTTCTCCTGCCCACTCACCACCTGCTCGCCTTCCCACATGACACTGGCATTGACAGGTGCCATTACTGTCTGACTCCTGGATAAATCCTTACCTTGATTCCAGGCCTCCTGGTCTGTTGATGCGGCCTGCCTGAGCCAGTGTGTCTCAGCATACACCCAGTGTCTATGCTGCCCCTGACTCCCTGGGCTTCCCCCTGTTTACAGCTAGGCCTGCCTTGCTCTGTGGATCTGTCTAGGTTCAGGGTTCCAGTCTTAGTCCACCACCTGTGAAGTTCCAGTTTCTTGGCCTGGAAAGGAGCCATACGTTCCCATAGCGATTGAATTCTGTTTGGACTCAGCACTTTCCTCTACTTTTCATTTATTTCTTGTAGGACTTAACCTTTTATTCTGGCCTCTGTGGGTAGCCAGAAATTGCCTATCGCATTTCCGTGTGATGTTAGACCTCTCTGCTTTTGATTTTGTAAATTGTCCTCATTTCTCATTTCCTTATTTTCAGCCATGATGTCAGATTTGGTTTCTTTTTGTTCTCCTTTCTTATTTGATTTCATGGAGGTTTCTGTTTGATCTCTTTTCACTGCATTGATCTAGTCAGCAGATAGATGGATGGACTGGTGGATGGACAAAACCATACAAACTTTCTGCTCACTTCCTTTTTAATCTAAGGCTGCCACACTCAGCATCTGGTACATGTAAAATGGAGTGCTGTTGTGTCTAGTGTACCTCCACAATCCCTTAAATGTGGTTAACATTCAACACATGTCTATTAATAATAAAGCAAAAACTATTGTCATATTCGGGTTTGGTGTCAGGATGAAGGAGAGCCTTGTCCAAGTTTACCAGAATCACCATATCCTTCACTTCATGTACGGAGAAAAGCAAGACAAGGCTATTAAAATCTCTGAAAATAAGTAATGTCTCTAAAGGAATCCCATTATCAGATGTGCACATAGTCCTGGATTGCAGTTTTTGAAAGTATTAAAAATGAGAGAGATTTGAAATAAAGCAGCTTTGGGAAGGGACAGATGGGGGGCTGGAGTAAAGTTGGGTTCAATGCTCCAAAACTGACAGAATAAATGCAGGTATTCCACAGTTTTTTAAACCCTTATAGATGTTGAAGATGTTTCCAAGTTTTCACTGTTGCAAATCCCATAGCAGTACACATCTGGGTATGCCCTCTTACACATATGCATGTGTGTGTTTTCAGGATAGAGACCTTGAAGTGGAGTTACACGTTGTAAACTTTTAGAAAAACATTAACTGACACTTTGAAAAGGCAAAACCAGTCTAAGAGCAAACCTCCCACTGGATAATATCAGTCATCTCCATGCTTGCATATTTCTTGAGTGAAAACTTAATCATAGTTTCCCTTGGCACATCTTTTTACTAGTGAACACTATACAATAGTTGAAAATGAAGTGACTTTGTATGCTTTAGGGTGGAAAGTATCTCTAAATCCATTAAGCAAAAATAAGTCAAAAGCAATGCATGTGGGAGTGTCCCATATGGAGGAGTGGGTGGAGCTTATAGAAAACTATATATTCCTATTTTACGTATATACACGTAAAATGTATGTGTAAAATGCATCAAAAAGAAAATGTGCACAAACCTATACCTCAAAATCCTGATAGTTTCTGCCTCTGCTGAGAAGAATAAATTGGGAAAATAGTACAAAAAGAGTGTATATGCCTATTATACACCTGTATTGTTTGAATTGTTACGGTGAGAATGCGTTCTTGAGTCACTATAATATTTTAAAATTAAGACATCCATAGTGTAATATTGTCTGTCTCTGAGTATCTGAGCCTTTGTTAAGTGACTGCTAGAATAATAAATTATATAAAAGGAAACATTTATATAATCAACACCTATCTGGCAGACCTTGTATTGAAGCTGTGAAGGGTAGAAATGATGGATAGAACTGTCAGTACCCTGGAAATGCTCATGGTTCTGTGTGGGAGCAGATATTTAGATAATTAAGCCTCATCAGGAAAGGGACTCTCATTGGAGGCTACCAAGAACTATGGGAATAAGGTAGGGGGAAATGAGGTTTTATTTGGTTTGGGGCTTGAAAGGCATGCAAGAATTCTCCTGGTAAAGATGGTGGGAGTGACATCCTAGCAAGATAAAACATTCTGTGCAAGGACACAGGACCATAAAAGGGGCAAGTGTTCATGTGGCCCAAAAAATAGTTCCAGGGAAATGAAGAGTGACAAAGCTGGGAAGTTATGTCAGGGGTACCAGTCATGACAGGTTTACCAGATGGTGCGTCGCAGTGGGTCTCTTTCACCTTTGCTTCACCAGCATCGTACTTAGCACTGAGTGTGTGCATGCAGGCATCCCTGCTACACGTGGGAACAATACTGCATCAGTCTTGACGGCTTCCTCATCCTTAGTCTATCCCGGCTTTTCTTCCATACTCCTATACGTTTGTTTATCCATAGTGTTTCTCAGTCAGCTGGTTTCTTTTTTCCATCACATTAATATCCTCATGTGGCTCTGTCCTAAAAATACACACTGTTGGCTCGGACTCCCCATCACCTTCACTCATGCAGGCAGCAGGCTGGGTGCCTTCCTGTAGGTGCTCCTCTAAATTTTTCTGTCTTGCAGTTCTATCACAAACTGCTCTAACCTAATTATCTTTCTCTTTGTTCTTTCTTTTGAAACCTTTGGCCCCAGCCCCTGATTTTTCATCTTTCCCCAGCAGATAGCACAGTGCTTGGCATGTAGTAAGTGCCTAATAAATGTTGAATAAATGAATAAATGAATCTTCATTTAGTGGTGGGTTGTTGATTGTTAGCATGTATTTTTACACCTGGCCCTGGAAACTGTGTTGTGTGTGCTTGTTGAACAGTGTAATTATGTAAATCCTAATTCATGGAAGAAGGGTAGTAATGGAGATGGAGTACTTGGGAGGGGCAGAGCAGATTGGAGACAGTGATATTACCTGAACATACATTTCTTTTGAAAAATCAAAGATTTTTCAGTAAAATCAATGTTGTGACACAGTTAATTTTCGTGTTCCCATGCTGAGGTTCGTATGTGTTAATTTTTTACAAAATACCTCCAACTTATATCAGCATTTTTATCTTATAGGCTAGCTGTCATATGAAATAAACATGCCCACCATATCTGAAAGACCTTTCTTTCTCATGGTTCCCATCTCCTGTGCCCTAGTCCCAAGCTCTCTCCTCATCCAGTTTTCTTCATGGCACTCACCACCATTTGTTGACATGTTTAGTGTCTCTCTCTTATGCCAGAACATAAGCCATGTGCAGGCAGGTGTCTTTTTGTTCTTTCTCACCAACGCATCTCAAAGTGCCTTGCATGTAGTGGACACTTGATCAAGTATTTCACTAATGAATGATTCTTGTAATTAATCTATAGAGAAAACTGTCTAACCATTTGCCTTCTGCCTGATATTAAAAATTTATCATATTTAAGTCCTCTTAAACTGGGGGGAGGGGTGGAAGGGACCACTTATTCTGTAAATTTAAAAACCTTTGGATGCACCTGACACAAAATAATCATCCATAGTTATTAATAATTGTTTGGTTAAAGTGGCTCTTAAATCATTTGAATTACAATATGCAGAGGCATTTCCCTGTTCTCAGAGCTGCCCTTCTGTCCAGTCCTTCATCATCTGGGTGTACAGTTGACTTGTTTAAGGTAGAAAATCAAGAAAAATGTAGAAGTGCCACTGAATATGTTAGCCATAGAAATCAGAACACTTTGCAAATAGGAACTGCAAAACTAATGGGATAAGTAATAAATTATTATTTGACACCTTTCCTGTATAGCGGATTACTTTTAAAGAGCACTATATTAGTACTGTAAAAACTAGAGCCATGAACTAAACACACACACACACACACACACACACACACACACACACACACAGCTAGGGACTTAAATACTATTTGCTTTGAACAATGGGGCAAACAGAGCATGAAATTAAGTGTTGGGCACATTAAATCTACAGATTTTAAACTTTTTATATGGTCACTTTTCAATGAGTAATAGTAACTTGAAAACTAGTTTGACTCTAAAAAGAATTATGGAATAAAATACATTTGATGAGTAGGAATAATATGATTGAAAGGGTAGCTGAGAGATAGAGGCTGGAATCACCCTGCTTGCCGTATGAAGGATTTCTGCTGCCTCATAATCAATAACCCCAAATGACTCTGAAGGGCTCCACTGATGTATAAAAGGTACAGAAAAATAATGTAATGGAGGAACAGAGAATCAGTGGAAAATTAGTTTGGAATCCTCTTCTGGGCTTTTCTTTAAAGGATCATAAAAATGTCCTGCACTCAATTCTCTCTGGTCTGTATATCAAATGTGTAACCCAGATATTTTTATTATTAAGGTAATGTGCTTTCAAATCAAAGAGGTCAAGAAATGCAGAAGATACCTTTGACCCTCCAGTCTCTTTTTGCACCTGCTGAGAATGCCAAATGGCTAAACATTCAGAACAGGCCCCAGAATAGAAGTGGAAAATAATGTGCATGCAAAGGCAGAAAATGAAGGTTTTTTTTTAATTTAAAAACCTGTGTAAATTCAAGGAAAAATGGAAATGGAATGAAAATGAAAAGAGGAGCTTATTAAAAAGGAATAAACAGAAGATAGAAAAAATGAAAACCTTAGGATTTTCGAGGATGATTTGTGGGGAAATGCAGTTTTAGTTCAGTAGGGGAACTGCATTTGTGGTGTATCGTTTAGTGTCATTATTCATTCCCACAGACTCTGGATGATGCTTGTTGAGCGCAAGAGTTTTTCTGGTTTTGGATTTGTTCAGCACTTCCATAGGAAACCGAATTTCATTTCCACAAATAACATTCGTGAGCCGAGCAGGCATTGCTCAGTGAGATCCAAATTTCTGTTAATGGCCCCCAGTGATCCTCCCTGGGGAAGGTCAGACGCCACACAGACCCAAAAGACAAGATATATTGGAAGAAAGACTGAGCAAATGAAAATGCTTCTCTTGGCCACGGTGTACACGTGTACACGTGTGTGTGCTGATTGGGAGCTGTGATTCATGTTCAATTGGGTACTTGTGGCCAGAAAGAATGTGGAGATTTTGTTCATGAATAATAAGTGCTAGCTTCATGCCTGAATATTAGAAATGACCAAGATATTATGGCATGTTTCTTTTCGTGCTGTTTTCTGGAAAAGAACCATAAGATGGAAACCATCAAGTCATTTGCATTTTTGCCGTCCTCTGGGTCTGGGTAAATTATGCCACTGGAAAATAATTGATATGGCTTATTATGTAGCTGTCAATGGATATATCTAAAAATGTGTTGCAACCCTGATTACCATCTGACCCACACTTCTTCAATAACAAGTACTAGTAGCAGTAGTGGGAATAGCAACTGAAGTAATGATAAAATAATAAGAGGGACTACCATTTATTAACTATCATTAGTGCCAGGGACTAAACAACATATTTTGTGTTTATTTTCTAATCAAATCATCATAGAAAACCTGTAAGACCAATATATTGTCTCCTTTTCCTTTATGGTGAAGCAGAGATGTAGAGAAATCAAGTCACCTGCTTACAATTAAATGGCTACTAAATAGAAAATTCAAGATTCAAATCTAGGCCTCTGGAATTCCATTTGAGCAAAGTTAAGCAGAGTGCCCATTCACAATGTCATTGAGCCTCACCTATTTAAATCTCTTGGTCTAGGGCGCCTGGGTGGCTCAGTCGGTTAAGCGGCCGACTTCGGCTCAGGTCACGATCTCGCACTCTGTGAGTTCGAGCCCCGCGTCGGGCTCTGTGCTGACAGCTCAGAGCCTGGAGCCTGTTTCAGATTCTGTGTCTCCCTCTCTCTCTGACCCTCCCCCGTTCATGCTCTGTCTCTACCTGTCTCAAAAATAAATAAACGTTAAAAAAAAATTTTAAAAATAAAAAATAAAAAAAAAATAAATCTCTTGGTCTGTCAGGCTTATACCTGTGAGTACAAAGTATACCATGGAGGGAGGGCCTCTTCTGTGTGTCCAGTATGCCATACATGTATATGAAGCATTGAACAAGTATTCAGTAAAAATATTTGAATGAATAGGCAGGGAAGAACCCTCACTATTTTCAAATTCAGATGGACATAACTGCTCCTGGGCTTTGCAGATTGCTGCGTCACTTGCAGTGGTCTGACATCAAAGCCTTGCTCTACTATCCAATTGGGACAGGAAAAGACACAAGGAACAAGGAGGACTTGTGGCTTCTGGCCAAGTATGAGAGAAGCTTGGAAGTTGCCACTCAGTCCTAACACTAAAAGGTTGAACAAACTGAAAAATCAGTAACTCTTCTTAGATTCATAAGAGAAATGAGGCTATACAGCAAATTGCTGTCCCCCAAATTGGAGAGAGCAACAGGTGAATATAGAGGATCACAACTTAACAGTGCAGAAACCTCCATGGGAATCAGTACCAGGTTGGGAAAACATGACCTGCAATTGATGAATTGCTGGAGGCTCAGTGTGGATAACTCTGAGAGAGAAACTCCAGGGGGACCCAGTCATTGGGGGGTATTATTCTTTGGTGAATTTTACCTTTTGGAGCTCTACAAGGCTCTCACAGTGAATATCAGAGATGAATCCCCTTGTGCATCTGGCAGAAAGAAGGGAAAAGGTCCATTTTGAAATACATGGGAGTATTCTGTTCATAATAAGTTCTTCCCTCATGAAAAACTAACCAGTGCCTAACTGACCTGGAAGAAGAAAAACACCCAATTCCAGCCTATTCTAGCTATCTTGTTGTACTTAAAAGAGGGGAGGGTGGGACTGAGAAGCATGTATAAAGTTCATAGTGCAGTCATAGACTTAATAAAATACTGAACTCTAATCAGAGAATTCTAGAATTCTTTGCCTCCTCCCACACCTTACATCACATTACTAAGGACCTATTTTTATTTTTTATTTTTTTTTCAATATATGAAACTTACTGTCAAACTGGTTTCCATACAACACCCAGTGCTCATCCCAAAAGGTGCCCTCCTCAATACCCATCACCCACCCTCCCCTCCCTCCCACCCCCCATCAACCCTCAGTTTGTTCTCAGTTTTTAAGAGTTTCTTATGCTTTGACTCTCTCCCACTCTAACCTCTTTTTTTTCCTTCCCCTCCCCCATGGGTTTCTGTTAAGTTTCTCAGGATCCACATAAGAGTGAAAACATATGGTATCTGTCTTTCTCTGTATGGCTTATTTCACTTAGCATCACACTCTCCAGTCCATCCATGTTCATATTTAGTTCTTTCTCATTGCCATGTAGTACTCCATTGTGTATATAAACCACAATTTCTTTATCCATTCATCAGTTGATGGACATTTAGGCTCTTTCCATAATTTGGCTATTGTTGAGAGTGCTGCTATAAACATTAGGGTACAAGGGCCCCTATGCATCAGTACTCCTGTATCCCTTGGGTAAATTCCTAGCAGTGCTATTGCTGGGTCATAGGGTAGGTCTATTTTTAATTTTCTGAGGAACCTCCACACTGTTTTCCAGAGTGGCTGCACCAATTTGCATTCCCACCAACAGTGCAAGAGGGTTCCTGTTTCTCCACATCCTCTCTAGCATCTGTAGTCTCCTGATTTGTTTATTTTGGCCACTCTGACTGGCATGAGGTGATACCTGAGTGTGGTTTTGATTTGTATTTCTCTGATGAGCGATGTTGAGCATCTTTTCATGTGCCTGTTGGCCATCCGGATGTCTTCTTTAGAGAAGTGTCTATTCATGTTTTCTGCCCATTTCTTCACTGGGTTATTTGTTTTTCAGGTGTGGAGTGTGGTGAGTTCTTTATAGATTTTGGATACTAGCCCTTTGTCCGATATTAAGGACCTATTTTTAATAGTTACTTTTACACAGTACATCATCTGGCTATCATGGGAAAAACTACAAGGTCTACTAAAGATTGAAAAACAATCAGAATCAGACTCAGGAATGGCAAGGATGTTGGAATTACCAGAAATTTAAAACTTACATAATTGATGTGCCAAGAACTTTAATGGATAGACAACAGATGGGCAATGCAAGTAAATAGATAGGCATTCTAAGAACCAAAAAGAAATGCTAGAGATAAAAAAAGAAAAAAAAAACATTTTAACGGAAATGAAAAATACCTTTGATGGGCTTATCAGTAGAGTAGACAGAGCCGAGGAAAGGATCTCTGTGTTTGAGGATATCTCAATAGAAATCTCCAAAAATGAAAATAAAGCAGAAAGAAAAGACTTGGGGTGGGGGGAGGGGAACAGAAAATATCCAGGAACTATGGGACAATTACAAAATGTGGAATGTACATATAATACCAGAAGAAAGAGGAAAACAGGAAGAAATATTTGAAACAATGACCAAGAATTTCCCTAAATTAATGTGAGATACCAAACTGCAGATCTAGGAAGCTCAGAGGACACTAAGCAAGATAAATATCAAAAATATATATGCCTACATATATCCTATTCAAACCACAGAAAATCAAAGATTAAAAAAAATCCTGAAAGAATCCATAGGGGGGAAACATCTTATCTGTAAAGGAACAAATAAAAGAATTACACTGACTTCTCAGAAACCATGCAGACAAGAAGAGAGTGCAATAAAATATTTTAAATGTTGAGGGGAAAAAAAAAATCACCAATCTAGAATTCTGTACCATGCAAAATTATCCTTCAAAAATGAAAAACATTCTTAGACAAACAAAAATTGAGAGGATTTCTTGCCAGTAGTCTTGCCTTGTAGGAAATGCTAAAAGAAGTTCTTTTAAGAGAAAAATGGTATAGATCAGAAACTCCTATCTACACAAAGAAAGGAAAAATTTCAGGAAAGGAATCAGTGAAGGTAAAAGAAAAACTCATTTTTCTTACTCTTAGTCAATTCAAAAAATATGTTCAAAATAATGGCCACAATGTATTCAATAATTATGAATATTCATATACTTATGTGTAAGTGAAGTGAATGACAGTGGTGATACAAGGGAGGGGAGGGAGGAATTAAGATTATTTTGTCAGTATAAAGTACTTACATTCCCTTGAAGTAGTATTATATTATTTGAAAGTGGACTTAGATCAGTTGTAAATATATATTGCAAACTCTAAAGGAAAGACTATAAAATTTTTTTCAAAAAAGAAATATAGCTGATACACTAATAAAGGTGAGAAAAGAAAATTATACAAAATGCTCAATTAAAACAAAAAATGATACACTTACAGCATTGGGCAGATCACCTAAGAAGAAAATCAACAAGGAAACAATTGCTTTGAATGACACACTGGACCAGATGGACTTAACAGGTATATTCAGAACATTTCATCCTAAAGCAGCAGAATACACATTCTTCTTGAGCGCACATGGAACATTCTCCAGAATAGATCACATACTGGGTCACAAATCAGCCCTCCAAATACAAAAAGATAGAGATCATATCATGCATATTTTCAGATCACAATGCTATAAATCTTGAAGTCAACCCCAAGAAAGAATTTGGAAAGCCCTGAAATACATAAAAGTTAAAGAACATCCTACTAAAGAATGAATGGGTCAACCAGGAAATTAAAGAATAAATTTAAAAAATACTTGCAAGCAAATGAAAATGAAAAGACAGTAGTCCAAAACCTTACGGATGCAGAAAAAGAAGTCCTAAGAGGGAAGTATATTGCAATTCAGGCCTATCTCAAGAAGCAGAAAGGTCCCAAATATACAACCTAAGCTTATCCTTAAAGGAGCTAGAAAAGGAACAGCAAATAAAGCCTAAAGCCAGCAGAAGAAATGAAATAATAAAGATTAGAGCAGAAATAAATGATACAGAACTCCCCGCCCCAAACACAGGAAAGATCAGCAAAACTAAGAGCTACTTCTTTGAAAGAATTAATAAAATTGATAAACTCTTAGCCAGATTTATCAAAAAGAAAAGAGAAAGGACCCAAATAGATAAAATCATGAATGAAATAGGTGAGATCACAACCAATACCACAGAAATACAATTATAAGAAAATGCTATGAGAAATTATATGCCAATGAACTGGGAAATCTGAAAATAAATGGACAAATTACTAGAAACTCACAAACTATCAAAACTAAAATAGGAATAAATAGAAAATTTGAACAGATCCATAACCAGCAAAGAAATTGAATTAGTAATCAAAAATCTTCCAACAAACAAGAGTCCTGGGTCAGATAGCTTCCCAGGGAAATTTCACCAGACATTTAAAGAAGAGTTAATATCTTCTCAAACTTTTACAAAAAAAATAGAAATAGGAGGGTAACTCCCAAACTCATTCTAGAAAGTCAGCATTACATTGATCCCAAAATCAAAGACCCCACTAAAAAGACTTACAGACCAATATCCCTGATGAACATGGATGCAAAAATTCTCAACAAGATAGTAGCAAATCGAATTCAACAGTACATTCAAAGAATTATTCACCATCATCAAGTGGGATTTATTCCTGAGCTGCATGGCTGGTTCAACATTCGCAAATCAATCAATGTTATATGCTATGTTAATACATAATAACCATATGATTCTGTTAATAGATGCATAAAAAATATTTGACAAAATGTAGCACCCATACTTGATAAAAATCCTCAGAAAGTAGAGATAGATGGAATATAACTCAACATCATAAAGGTCATATACAAAAGATCCACAGCTAATATCAACCTCAGTGGGGAAAAACTGAGAGCCTTTCCCCTATAGTCAGGAACAAGACAAGGATGTCCACTCTCATCATTACAGTTTAACATAGCACTGGAAGTCTTAGCCTCAGCAGACAACAAAAACAAAAGTCACCCAAATCAACAAGGAGGAAGTCAAACTTCCACTGTTTGCAGATGACATGATGTTCTATGTAGAAAACCCAAAAGACTCCACCAAAAAATTGCTAGAACTAATACATGAATTCAGCAGATTTGCAGGATATGAAATCAATGTGCAGAAATCTGTTACATTTCTATATGCCAATAATGAAACAGAAAAAAATCAAGGAATCAATCCCATTGGCAATTGCATTAAAAACAATAAGATACCTAGGAATAAACCTAACTAAAGAAGTGAAAGATCTATACTCTGAAAATAGAAGACTTATGAAAGAGATTGAAGAGGACACAAAGAAATGGGAAACTATACCATGTCCATGGATTGGAAGAACAGTGTTAAAATGTCTATACTACCTGAAGCAGTCTACACATTTAATGCAGTCCCTATCAAAATACCACCAGCATTTTTCACAGAACTAGAACAAACAATTGTAAAATTTTCACAGAACCACAAAAGACACCAAAAAGCCAAAGCAATCCTGAAAAAGAAAAACAGAACAAGAGGCATCACGATTCCAGATTTCAAGCTATATTACAAAGCTGTCATCATCAAGACAGTATGGTAGTGGCACAAAAATAGACACATAGATCAATGGAACAGAATAGAGAAGCCAGAAATGGGCCCACAACTATATGGTCAACTCCTCTTTGACAAAGCAGGCAAGAATATCCAGTGGAAAACAACAAAGGGGGTTGGGAAAACTGGACAGTGACATACAGAAGAATGAAACTGGACCACTTTCTTATACACAAAAATAAGTTCAAAATGGTTGAAAGACCTAAATGTGAGACAGGAAACCATTAAAATCCTCGAGGAGAACATGGGCTAAACCTCTTTGGCCTTGCCCAGAACAACTTCTTACTAGACTCATTGCTGAAGACAAGGGAAGCAAAAGCAAACATGAACTATTGGGACTTCATCAAGACAGAAAGCTTCTGTAAAGCAAAGGAAGCAGTCAACAAAACAGGCAGCCCACAGAATGGGAGAAGATATTTGCAAATAATATATCAGATAAAAGATTAGTATCCAAAATCTATAAAGAATTTATCAAACTCAACACCCAAGAAACAACTCAGTTAAGAAATGGGCAGAAGATGGGGCGCCTGGGTGGCTCAGTCGGTTGAGTGTCCGACTACGCTCAGGTCACGATCTCACGGTCCATGAGTTCGAGCCCCGCGTCGGGCTCTGTGCTGACAGCTCAGAGCCTGGAGCCTGTTTCCGATTCTGTGTCTCCCTCTCTCTCTGTCCCTCCCCCATTCATGCTCTGTCTCTCTCTGTCTCAAAAATAAATGTTAAAAAAAAAAATTAAAAAAAAAATGGGCAGAAGACATGAGTAGACACTTTTCCAAAGAAGACATCTAGATGGCTAACAGATACATGAAAAGATCACTCATCATCACATGAATGAATACAAATAAAAGCAATGATGAGATAACTACCTCACACCTATCAGAAGGTTAAAATTAACAACACAAGAAATAACAAGTGTTGGCAAGGATGTGGAGAAAGGGGGAACCCTCTTGAACTGTTAGTGGGAATGCAAACTAATGCAGCCTCTCTGGAGAACGGTATGGAGGTTCCTCAAGAAACTAAAAATAGAGCTACCCTATGACCCAGCGATTGCACTATTAGGTATTTATCCAAAGGATACAAAAATACAGATTCAAAGGGGTACATGCACCACCCCACTGTTTATAGCAGCATTATCAACAATTGTCAAATTGTGGGAAGAGCCCAAATGTTCATCGACTGATGAATAGATAAAGAAGATATGGTGTGTATGTGTACACTACACACACACTACACACACACATACATACAATGGAATATTACTCGGCCATCAACAAGAATAAAATCTTGCTATTTGCAGTGATGTGGATGAAGCTAGAATGTATTATGCTAAACAGAACAAGCCAATCAGAGAAGGAGAAATACCATATAATTTCGTGTGGAATTTAAGAAACAAAATAAGTGAATATATGGGAAAGGGGGGTGAGAAGAGAGGGAAAGGAGCCACAAGAGACCCTTAATGACAGAGAGCAAACTATGGGTTGATGGAGGGAGGTGGATGGAGAGATGGGTTAGATGAATTATGGGTATCAAGGAGGGCACTTGTGAAGAGCATTGGGTATTGTATGTAAGTGACAAATCACTGAATTCTAGTCTTATAACTAATATTGCACTGTATCTTAACTAAAATTTAAACTAAAAAAGAAGGAAAAAAATTTAAAGTGTACTTATATTTTAAAAAAAAACAGAGAAGAAATGGAAGACAAATAGAAACACAGAACAAGGGCAACAAATAGAAAACAGTAACAAATATGGTATACATTAATCCTGCTATGTCAATAAGCACTTTGCATGTCAGGGGTCTAAATGCATCACAATTAAAAGACAGATTTTCAGAGTGGATCAGTAAATGAGACCATACTATATGTTGTTTACAAGAAACCCACATTATTTATAAAGACACATAGATTTAAAGTAAATGAATAGAGAAAGATAAATCATGCTGACACTAATCAAAAGAAAGCAGGAATAGATATGTTAATTTCAAAGCAGTTTTCAAAGCAAACAGAGGGTAAAAGAGGAGCATTATATAACAGGAAGGGAATCAGTTTTCCAGGAAAACATAGTAATCCTTAATGTGTAGGCATCTAGCAACAGAGTATCAGAACATGTAAGGAAGAACTGATAGAACTGCAAGGAGAAATAGATTGAATCCACTGTTATAGTTGGAGATTTCAAGACTTGTGTATAGAAATGGACAGATTCAGCAGGCAGTAAATCAGTAAGGATAGAGTTGAACTCAACAATACCACTGATCAACTGTATATAATGAACATCTATAGATACTTCATTCAAGAACAGCAGAATACACACTCTTCTCAAGCTCCATAGAACATTTGCCAAAAGAGACCACATTCCGGGCCATAAAACACACCTTAAGAAAATTAGAACAGAAATCATACGGTGATTTCTTAGACCATCATAGAATTAAACTAACAGAATTAAATTTAAATGT
This sequence comes from Prionailurus viverrinus, assembly GCF_022837055.1. Lineage (NCBI taxonomy): Eukaryota > Metazoa > Chordata > Mammalia > Carnivora > Felidae > Prionailurus > Prionailurus viverrinus. The sequence continues at coordinate 62,841,903 of NC_062578.1, read as the reverse complement.
AACCAGAATTAATATCTGGAAAATCACAAAATATTTGGACAGTAAATGACACTTTTAAACAACACATGGGTCAAAAAATAAATCTTAAATGTTTTGAACTAAATGAGCATGAAAATAGCAAAATGTATCAAAATTTATAGTATGAAAATAGTTCAAGGAAAAATGGTAATATTAAATGTGCATAAATTAGAAAATAAGAGTCTAAAACCAATCATCTAAACTTCCACCTTTGGAACCTGGGAAAAGAAGAGAAAATTAAATCCAAAGTAAAAAGAAATAGTAAAAATTAGTGAGCAATCAACTAAATTGAAAACAGGAATCAATAGATAAAATCGATGAAATCAAACACTGGTTCACTTAAAAGATCAATAAAATTGATAAGCCACTAACCAGGCTAAGAAAAAAAAACACAGATTACTAATATCAGAAATGAAAGCAGAGACATCATTACCAGTCCCCTGGACATGAATAAGACAATAAAGGACTATGAATAATTCTCTGCCCATAAATTTGATGGCATAGATGAAATGGACTAACTCCTCAAAAGACACAATCTACTAACACTCAAAACTCATACAATAAGAAACAGGCAAGCTGAATGGGCTTCTATGTATCTACTTAAAAATTAAATAATAGTAACCTTCTAAAACAAAGCACTAATCCTAGATGGTTTCACTGTGAATTCTATCAAACATTTAAGAAAGAAATTATACCAGTTGTCTACATACTCTTTTAGAGGATAAAATCTGAGAGAACACTTCCTAACTCATTGTATGAGGCAGGCATTACCCTAATAACAATACTGATGAAGACATTACAAAAGAAAACTACAGGAGTGCCTGGGCAGTTCAGTCAGTTAAGCTTCTGACTCTTGCTTTCAGCTCACAATGTCAACTTTATGAGATTGAGCCCTGCATCGGGCTCCACACTGTTAGCACGGAGCCTGCTTTGGATTCTCTCTCTCCCTCTCTCTCTGCCCCTTGCCTGCTTGCATGCATGTACTCTGTCTCTCTCTCAAAATAAACTTTAAAAAAAACAAAACTGCAGACCGATATCACTCACAAACGTAGATGCAAAAATCCTCAACAAACTATTATTAAATCGAGTTTAACAATGTAAAAAATAGTTACATACCATGATCAAATTGGATTTATCTCATGTGTGCAAGGCTTGTTCAATATTTGAAAACCAATTACTGTAATCCCCAACAATAGGCTAAAGAAGAAAAGTCTCATCATCATATCAATAGATGTAGAAAAAGCATTTGACAAAATTCAATTCCCATTTATGATAAAACTTCTCACCAAACTTTCAAAACAGGGAACTTTCTCAACTTGATCAAGAATATCTACAAAAGCATCTACATTTAATATACTTAAAAGTGAGAAACTCAAAGCTTTCCCACTAAGATGAGGAAAAAGACAAGTCTCTCTTGCCACTGTCTTTCAACATCATACTGGAAGTCCTAACTAATGAAGTAAGAAAAGGAAGTAAAAGGGATGCAGATTAAAAAGAAGAAATACTGTTTTTATTGACAGATATCATGAGTGAAAATGATGTAGAAGTTCAAAATAATTGAGCCCCCAAAATTTTCTGGGACTAGTAATGCATTATAACAAGGTTGCAGGATACAAGGTTAATATACGAAAGTCAATTTCTTATATACCAACAATAAACAAGTGGAGTATGAAATTAAAAACACTATATACTATTTATATTAGCACCCCCCAAAATGATATGCTTAGGTTAAATCTAACAAAATAAGTACAAGATCTATATGAGGAAAACTATAAAACTCTGATCAAGAAATCAAAGAAGACTAAGCAGAGATATTCCATGTTCTTGGGTAGGAAGACTTGATATCGTCAAGATGTTCTTTCTAACTTTGATATGTAGATTCAGTACAATGTCAGTCAAAATCCCAGCAGGTTATTTAGTGGATATTGGCAAACAGATTTTATAGTTTAGAGAGAGAGGCAAAAGACCCAGAATAGCCAATGCAGTATTGAAGAACAATAAAGTTGGAAGACTGACCCTACCCTAATCCAAGATTTACTATAAAGTTTTAGTAATCAAGACAGAGTAGTATTGGTGAATGAATACACAAAAGATCAGTGAAACAGAATGGTGAGCCCAGAAATAGAATTACATGAATATAATTAACTGATCACTGACAAAGAAGTAAGGGCAATACAATGGAGACAAGGTAGTCTATTCAACAAATTGTGGAACATCTCGGCATCCACATGCAAAAAACAAAAAAAACCTAAAACTTTATATTCTTTGCAAAAATTAACTCAAAATGGATCACAAACCTAAATGTAAAATTCAAAATCATAAAATTCCTAGAAGTTAACAAGAGACAAGCCAGATGATCTTGGATTTGCCTATGACTTTTTAGATAGGACACACTAAAGACTTGATCCATGTGAGCAGTAATTGATAAATTAGAGTTCATTAAAATTAAAACTTTCTGCTGTGTGAAATACACCATCAATAGAATGAGACAAGTCACCACCTGGGAAAAAATATTTGCAAAACACATATCAAATGAAGAGCCATTATTCATAATATACTGGGAACTGTTATAACTCAACAATAGGAAAACAACCCTATCAAAAATTAGACCAAAGACATGGACAGACACCCCAGTAAATGACATACACAGATGGCAAATAAGCATATGAGAGGATGTTCCACATTATGCCATCAGGAAAATAAAAATTGAAACAACAAGATACCATTATATAGCCATTAAAATGGCCAAAAAATTCGACACTGATAATACCAAATGTTGGTGAGAATGTGGAGCAACAGGAAATCTCCGTTGTTGATCATGGAATGCAAAGTGGTACAGCTATTGTGGAAGACAGTTGGACAGTTTCTTAGAAAAATGAAAATACTTTTACCATATAATCTAACAATCACCAGTGTTAGTATATTCCCAAAGGAGTTGAAAACTTCTGTCCACACAGAAACTTGCACATGGATGTTTCTATTGCCAAAACTTGAAAACAACCAATATGTCCTTTAGAAGGTAAATGGGTTTTTAAAAACTGTGGTACCATAAAAATTCTAGAAGAGAACACAGGCACTAATTTCTCTAATATCTGCCATAGCAATGTTTTCTAGATATGTTTCCTAAGGCAAGGAAAACAAAAGCAAAAATAAGTTATTGGGACTGCATCAAAATAAAAAGCTTTTGCACGGCAATGGAAACCATCAACAAAACAAAAAAGCAATCTAGTGAATGGCAAGATATTTGGAAATGATATATACGTTTGGGGGTTGGTATACCACAACTCAGCATCAGAAAAAACCAACAAACCAACACAACAACAAAAACACTAAACAGTCCAGTTAAAAAATGTTCAGAGGACCTGAAGAGACATTTTTTCAATTACCTATTGATGGCCCACAGACGTGTGAAAAGGTGCTTAACATCACTCATCATCAGGGCAGTGCAAATCAAAACCACAATGAGAGATCACCTTATACCTGTTAGAATGGCTAAAATCAAAAAGACAGAAATAACAAGTTTTGGGGAGGGTATGGAGGAAAAGGAACCATTGTGCACTGTTGATGGGAATGTAAATTGGTATAGCCACTATGGAAAACATTATGGAGGCTTCTCAAAAAATTAAAAATAGAAATACCATATGATCCAGTAATTCTGCTATTGGATATTTGTCCAAAGAAAATGAAATGTTTATTGCAGCATTATTTACAATAGCCAAAATATGGAATCAACCTAAGTGTCCATCAGTAGGTGAATGGATAAGGAAGACGTGGTATACATACAAAATGGGATATCGCACAGCCATCATAAAAAATATTATTCCACTTGAGAGAACATGAATAGACCCAGAGGGTAGTATTCTAGGTGAAGTAAGTCAACCTGAAAAAGACAAATTCCATATGATTTCACTGATAAGTGGAATCTAAAAAACAGAAATAAACCAAAAAACCAAATTAGACCTATAAATACAGAGACCAAACTGATGTTTGCTAAAGGAAGGGGGGGATAGGAAAAATGGACGAAGGGGAAAGGGAGATATAGGCTTCCAGTTATGGAATGAATAAGTCACAGGAATAAAAGGCTCAGCATAAGGAATATAGTCAATGATATCATAATAGCAATGTATTGGGACAAATGGTAGCTACATTTGTGAGCATAGCATAATGTACCAACTTGTCCAATCACTATGTTGAACACCTGAAACTAACACTGTGTCAACTCTACTCAAATAAAAAAAAATAAAGTAAAATCAAAAAGTAATAATCTGCGGTACATGTAGGCAATGGAATATGGATTCAGCGCTAAAAAGAAATGAGCTATGAAGCCAGGAAAAGACACGGAGGAAACCTAAATGCATATCACTAAGTGGAAGAAACCAATCTGAAAAAGCTGCATACTGTGTAACTCTGTGTGGCCTTCTGGAATAGGCAAAATTATGCAGACAGTAAAAATATCTGTGGTTCTCAGGGGTTAGAGAGGAAGGATGGATGAATTTCCCGAGCACAGAGGATTTTTATGGCAGCGAAATTACTCTTTATGACACTATAATAGTGGATACATGTCATATGCATTTGTCCAGATTGTTAGAATGTGCAATATTGAGTGTGAACCCTAACATAAACTATGAACTTCGGGTAATAATGATGTGTCAGTGTAGGTTCATCACTTATTCCCCACCAGAGAGATACATTTGTTGTATCGATAATGAGGGAGACAGTATTTGGGGCAGAAGTACGTGGAAAAGCTCTGTACCTCCCACTGAATGTTGCTATGATTCTAAAGTATTTTTTTTAAGCTAGGAAAGATTTTTTAAAGCTATGAAAAACATAAGGTGAAAAATGATTCTGTCATTTTCTAGAATTGATGTATCCTATCATCAAAAAATCAGTCCAGACGATAGAGATTTACTGTATTTGCTTTATAGTTCATTCGTTAAAGAATAGTTATTTTGTATGTAGGTGCTAGTTGTAGGGAATATTGTAGTAATAAGTAAATGTAAAACTATCAGATAATAAGGCTATAAGGAGTTAAAAACATCAACGGGGAACCATTACTATCTTATGCTAAGGAAAGATAGCCCTGAAGAAATGACATTTAAACTGAGATGTGAATGACAAGCCAAAGCTAGTCATGAGGACATGTGAGAGAAGAGCTAGCTTTCATTCATTCAAGCTAAAGTAGGATAGGATCCATGTCTTAGTCTTGGAACATTAAAACCAAGGCAAAGAAGAGTCAGAGACGTATGAAGAAAGGGCCTTACAGACTAGAGGATGGAATTTAGATTTTATTATAAGTGGAAAAAGACCATAAAGGACCCAATGAGACCTACATATTTAAAATTTTACTCTGAAGCTACGGATAGTAGATTATAGGTGGCAAGTGTGGAAGTTGGGGATTTGGGCAGGAGAGTTTTGCTGGAGTCTCGGTGAGAAATCATTGCCTTTTGAACTGGGTTGGAAGTGGTAAAGGTGGTGATCAGTGTTGGGATCCTGGACACCTTTTCCTTGCAGACAACAGTTCTATATGGGTTATATGGACGGATGTATTTGTGTATTAGGAAAAGGCGAGGGAAAACTAAGGATGAAAAGATTATTGGGCTTTTGGTCAGTATCTACCAAGATGTGGAAACACTTATAGTAGAACAGAATTGAGGGAAGTCAGAATTCTGTTTTGGAACATGTTATGTTTGAAAGTCCTACTGGATGTCTGAGTGAGCTATCGGGTAAGCACCTTGCATAAATGAGTCAAATTACAGAGATCTATTGAGGGAGAGGTATGAATTTGAACATCATTGACTTATTGACAGGATCTAAAGACAAAGGGACTTGAAGTTACCACAGGAGAGAATATAGAGACTAGAAGGGGTACCAGGGCTAAACCCCAAAGCACACTATTTAGGGTTTGATCAAAAGGGAAGAACCTGGCAACAAAAAGGTAGCTAATGAGGAAGAAAGAAAACCATTCGAGTGAGATACATGGAATCGAGAAGAAAGTACTTCAAGAACAAAGTGAGTCTCCTTGTGTCAGATGTTACTAAGCGGCCACGTGAAGGGAAGGGTGACATTGGAAGAAGTGTTGTCAGAACTAGCAGCTCTGGTGCTTCAGCGGCCGTGGCAGGAGGATGCTTGGTGAAGAGCAGGAAAGGAAGCCAACTAAAGTGACATGACCCAGTGCTGAAACAGATGACCTCCGGCAATTCTTTCAAGATGTTCTTGAAGAGGACAGAGAAATGGAATGAGACAGAAGTGGGGACAGGGAGGTTAGGGTTTTCAAACTAGTGGCAAAAAACTGGAAACAACATAAATGTCTACTAGTAGAGGAATGAGCAAGACATTAGCTTTTCAGTGGAATACAAGTATGTGCATGAATATGGAAATATGTTCTTTTGTATGGATAAAATATATCATGGTAACAACTTAAAAAATAAATGTGGAGATTGCACATACAAGATGACAGCACAGGTGTCTATTTCCTCATCCACTGAACACCATTTGAAAGTAGTAAAGAAATATAAGATGGTAGTAACAATGAGAACGGAAGAGAAGACATCAGTAGATTTGAAGATAAAATCTCCAAGAGGCTCTAGACTTGGGGACAGGAGTGAGAAACAGGATATAACATGGGGATCGGGGCACCTGGGTGGCTCAGTGAGTTAAGCGTTTGACTTCAGCTTGGGTCAGTTTGTGAGTTCCAGTCCTGCATCAGGCCCCCCACTGACAATGTGGCACCTGCTGGGGATTCTTTGTCTCTCCCTCTCTTTCTACCCCTCCCCTGCATGCATGTGCACTTTCTCTCTCTCTCCTTCAAAGTAAATAAACTTAAAAATTTTTTTAAATAAAATGGGGATCAAGTAAAAAATGTCAATCAGTCTTTGCCTTGCCTTCTGCTTGTAGGAACAGATCCCACTGGCCAGATGATTGTGTGTCGGGGGGAGGGGGGAGTCTGTTTCTAAAAAGTTTTAAGTGTCTAGGTTGAATTGGAGCATATTTGTATATCCGCTCTCCAGAGTGATGTCCTCTTCGTTGTGGCATTTGGGAAGCATTCTGAGTAACAGGCCACTCGGGCAACAAGCCCAGTTCAGATGCACAAGAAATCCAAGTCTGGTCTCTATTGCCTAGTTTTTGTTTTTGTTTTTTTAATTGATAAATCTGTAAACCAGATATTTAACTTACAGATAAAATCAAATATGCACATTGAGAACATTTGAGAAATACCAACCCTCCTTTTAAAAAAATGTTAATTAGTATCCTCAAAGAAATTCAAAACAATACTGCATCCACTGGAAAAAAAAATCCCCAGATGCTTTGAAAAAGGAACACATCAGAGAAAAAGACATTTCCTGGAAATTAAGACACAATTTTGGAATTTTACAATTTAGTAGATGATTTGGCAGATGAAATTGAGAACGTGTCCGACCATGTGGAAGAGGGGTAGGCCAGCTTTTTGCATAAAGAACCAGGTAGTAAATATTTTAAGTTCTGTGAGCAGTTATTTGGTCTCAGTCACAACCCTTCACTCTGGCTTTGCAGCATAAAAGCAAATGAGCAAGGCTGTGTTCCAGTAAAACTTTATGAACACTGAAGTTTGAGTGGCATATGATTTTTACACATTACAAAATATTATTCTTTTGATCTTTTCCAGCCATTTAAAATATAAAAAACATTATAATTAGCCTGTTGACCGTATAAAAATATGCAGTGGGCCAGATTTGGTCCAGGCCATAGTTTACTGACCTCTAATATAAAAGAAAAGTATGAATGACATGAGGGGAAAGCAAACTAAATGGTGGCATGAATTGAAGCAATTGATGGAATGTAAGAAAAAGTCTATTTGATTTTTGTCTTAGGAAACTTCTTTGAGATTCTGAACGGATATGACATTGGACAGCTGAGGATGTTATACAAGAAAAAATAATGAAAGCTAGAATAATTGGCCCAGCATCTGAACAGTATTTTTACAGTCACAATATAGTAAATGCTACTTATTGATTTTTTAACTTTGAATCAATCCATATGACATAGCAGATCTGATAGAGATAGAAAATATGTGCTGCTATCCTTGACAATATAAAAATAATAGTGCAAATGACAGAAGGTGGAACATGGAAGGAGATGATCGATTACAAAAGAGGAATGAAAACAAAGACGAGTCCTTATTTGGAAAAATCATACAGATTTAAGTATATTAAGGGTCAAAAAATAACCAATTAAGAACTAAAATTAATCATCCTGATTAAGGAAGCTAGCATATATGTGCCAAATCCTGATCATTCTCTTAAGAGTATCCAAAGATAATTAATTCTCTAAGTCTGACCAATTAAGGAGACTGAGGAGAGAAACCTTCATGTGCAGCTAGGGTTGGAAAAAAGGGACAGGTTTGAGTTTGATCATAATGTGCATGCTGCTTTGAAGAAATAATCGTTTCCAGTGAGAAAAATGGGACAAGAGACTGGTGTTTTTTACTCTACATCCTTTGTTTCAATTTTTTTTTAAAACTCTGTGCATGCTTTCTTTGATAGCAAGAAGATTAGGGATAGACAGGATGATTATAGAAGCATAAAAGTTATTTAAATTGTTAAATAAGGATATAGAATTTTTTTTGTTACAAGGGTCATGTGGCCATAAAGACATGTGCAGGGACATGGATTCTAGGAAGACAGTTTATAAATATGTAATTGTGTTAAGGAGATCAATCCTAGGTTAAGATTTCCTTTAATTGCATAAAAGTATTTGAAAAGTAAATGTAAATGTATAAAGAAATTTTCTTCTGTTGTCTTATAATTTATCTCCCTTCCATTTTATCCTCTTCTTTATTAAGCGTATGTAGTAAAATTTTCCAAGTTCTATCAATTGTAGATTGTCAGACTATTTTGCAAGTTCACCAGTTTCTCTGAACCAGAGTTTGTCCCTGTATTAGCTTGGGCTGCTGTAATAAAGTACCATAAACTAGGGGGCTTAAATAACAGAAATGTATTTTGTCAGTTTTGGAGGCTGGAATTTCAAGATCAAGGTCCCAATATGGTCAAATTCTGTTGAGTGCTCTCTTCCTGGCTTACAGATAGGTGCCTTCTTCCCATGTGCTCACAAGATGGAGGGAGAGCCTTCTTGTGTCTCTCCTTATATAAGGATGCCAGTCTTATGGAGTCAAGACCCCACTAGGTGACCTCATTTAACCTTAATTACTTTCATAAGGACCCAAACTCCAAATACAGTCACATCAGGGGGTTAGGGCTTCAACATACATATTTTGGAGGTTACAAACTTTCGGTACATAACAACCCCCATTGAACTGTTATTTGGCCGAATTGAACATAGGGACAAATTGTTTTGCCACCAAGAAGTCACATGGAACTGGAGAGTAGCTGCCCTTTATGTAGGCTTAACTTTTATTTTTTTTTCTTCTTTTTTTTTTTTTAATTTTTTTTCCCAACGTTTATTTATTTTTGGGACAGAGAGAGAGAGCATAAACGGGGGAGGGGCAGAGAGAGAGGGAGACACAGAATCGGAAACAGGCTCCAGGCTCTGAGCCATCAGCCCAGAGTCCGACGCGGGGCTCGAACTCACGGACCGCGAGATCGTGACCTGGCTGAAGTCGGACGCTTAACCAACTACACCACCCAGGCGCCCCTAGGCTTAACTTTTAAAACCCAAACGCACTAATTGGAAGCTTTGCACAGACTGACTTCTACCCTAACAGAGTCTAGAGTTTTTAGGCTCTCCAAACCCCAGTGTCCCTGCCCTGTTAAATACAACTGGAACTGTATTTTCTTAGTGCCTTTGTTTTCTGAGTGTCAACAGTATGGTAGCCCCAACTTCCCAAGAACCATCAGCCCTCTCTTTTCTGTAAAATGATCCAAAGCACTACTCAGCCTTTTAATTTTCATTTTACCTTTACAACAGCTTTGTAAGATGGTTCACGTTTTGCTGGTGATGTAATTGAGAGACTGTGATTAGTCCTGCCTTCTTGTATAGAGCAGACAATGTGCTGCTGCCCATAATGAAGAGAGTGGAAAGAACCCTGAGGGACTGATGACTGGTGTGGATCCTAGCTCTACCCTAGGCATACCCAGGTTAGGACAAAGGCAGGATTGCTTTTGACAGATTGATCTTAATTGATTCAATTAAGGAAGCAAACTAGCACTAGGAACTTCAATAAGGTGGCTCATGTCTTTTTTTCCCCTATGACCAGGAAGCCAGAGTGACCTCATGAGCCTCATTTTTTCTCACATGTTCATCAAACTAGAGTGATGTCATGGAATAAGCATAGACTTTGGAATTATTGCAGATGTGGACTGAATGCAGCTCTGAAGTTCACCAGCAGTGTGATCTTCCATGAGTTACTTCAATGCCCTATGCCTGTTCTTCTGTCAGATGAAAGCAATAACTACTTTATAGGTTGTTGGGATGATTAAAGATGGTTTATCTAAACTGCTTAGAACAATTCTTCCTATATGCTGTTATAAAATTGAATCTAATGTTCTCTCTGGAATGACATAATAAGCTCTTCTATCATGTTACCAAGCCTGAAATGGTCAGACTTGGCCAGGCATGTTCTTACAATGATTTCACAGGAGCAAGAAAGCATGCACAAGCCCCAAAGACCTCTCGAGAACTCCCCTCAGACCTGGCCCATCATCACCTGTGCCTTGAACTTTTGATCAAAGCAGGTCACACTGCTCCCCTTCCATCCCCACCCCCACCCCCAGAGTCAAGACTTGGAGAAACATGCCACCTTGTGCCTAATGGACCTCCAGCTGTATTCAGAGAGTTGTTTTGTACTTAGGACATTTTGGTATCAATCCACCACATTGTTACTCCAAAGGAATTGTCCTAGAAATATGAACGCATGAACATTTTCTGGTCCTTACATTCCTTTTTGTTTTAGCATGCTTTCACTCATCCAACATCCGCACGGGGTTTTGCTCTATCAGGCACATGCTCAGAGCATATTTGTGCCTTTGTACCTTGCAGCACAGCACCTCCCATAGGGTGTGCACATTTGGGCAGGTGAGCAGTGGGCTTTCCTCTGTACTGAGATGGAGCAGACACCAAGTACAGTGTGATCCTCTCCCTCCACGTTTCTCTTAACAAGCACAACACTCTGGGCTTACAGGAAGAACAGGCCTTGATAAACAGCCATCCAGGATGCCACAGACATCTCGTTTCCTATTGACTGCCTGCGCATGCCTGTTTACCCCTCCGTGAGGTTTTAATGTTAGAATCTCTTATGCCCAGCAGCATGCATTTGGAAATCAGATCTTCACCAGCATGACATACAGGCATCCACCTCACAGCTTGTGAGCAGTAGAGCATATGCATCTCGATGGTGCGCCTTTATATATAGTTCCATCAGGTGCCTGGGGAGTCCAGACAGTATCTTTGGCATGGCATTGGGACATGTTGTGCATGACTGTTCCTGGAGACAGGGAAGAGCTGGTTCTGAGTGTCAGGGAAACCACTGGCATGACCTATCATGGGAAAACACGAAGTGATGCTTTTTGGCTGCAGCAAAGCAGATTTGAGTAAGGCGACCATCCCTTTGACTCTCCTAATTTGGTATCTTTGCCTCTCCAGGTTTCTTCTTTTTTCCTACATTTTCTCATTTCTTGTTCCTAAGCATGCCATTTTTACTGGTGCCTTTTAATACTTCTCCTTTCCTTCAGCTATCTTCCTTTGAGTTCACTAACCTTACCACCACCTCCCAATGCCTGCAACTTGGCTCGGGTCAGCTGGACTCCAGGGATCACCTCTGTCTGCTGTATTGCATGGCTGCTTCCCCAGCGAGGCTTGCAAATTCCAGCAGGGCAGCATATCACTGACATGCGAGAGATTAGAAGATACACTTTCCTGAATACATAGTATGTGACAGGCACCTTTAAAGTGCTTTGAGTAAACTATTTCTTATTTCCACAAATGACAAGCTACGTTTTATTTTCAGTGTACTGAGGGACATGTTTAGAAAGGTTCAGTGACCTGCCCAAGGTCACCGTGCTAGTGAATGCCACAACTAACCTTCAGTCTAGGTCCGCATGATTCCAAATGCCAACCTTGTTTCGTTACATCACTCTCTGTGTCAATCGGAAAAGAAAAATCGAGAATCAGAAATGTGAGCTGTCTTGCTAAGAATTATACTGCTAGAATGTCTCTGCATATTTGGCTCAGTGTAAGAGAAATCTAATTGGAGAAAAGGCTGTTGTAGTTCTAACCTGGGAATGTCAAGAGCACAGCTGGGACTTGAATCATCTTTCTGACACTCAAGGATATAGGAGCTGTGATATATGATGACGGACCAGACAGTTCTTCATTCGTTCAACAAATAATTATTGAGTGCCTGCTGTGTGCCAGGTACTGTTCTAAAGTTTGGGACTCTTCATGAAATAAAAAAGATCCCTGCCTTTGTGGAGATGGCAGGCAGGTGGGAAGAGACAGATGAGGATGATAACAGACAAAATAAGTGAGCTATATAGTACCGTAGATGATGCTTGCTCTTGAGAAGGAAACACTGGAGCAGTGTAATAAGTATCAGAAGTGCCAGAGGGAAGAGGGTTGCATTTTTAAATAGGAAGATCAGGGTAAGACTTACTGAGGAGGTAGAACTTGAGCAAAGGTTTGAAAGAAGGGAGGGAATTAGCACTGTCACTGTCGGGGAGAGGAGCCTCTCAAGCAACATACGAACTGAGGAGAGTTGGCACTTATAAGCAGCAGCATTAAGGTGAGGGTAGTGGGAGCAGTATATAAAGGTAGTAAAGGAGTCCATCAGAGATACTGGGTTGCCAGATGGCTTGAGGCTTTGCAAGCCATTTCAAAGATTTAAAACAAGGGAAAAACAGAATGATCTGTTAGGTGCATCTCACCTAGATGAAGTAGGCTAGGTGTGGTATGATTGTGTTTTTGATCAAAATTGTAGCAGTCAGTGTGGGTGATGAAAGGAGATTGGGGTCTGGATGTAGTTAAAGGTAGACCTCTTAGGTTTTGCCAATAGATTCAGTATAGAATACAAGAGAAAGGAGTGTATGGTGATTTTAAGATTTGGAGCTATGGCAACATGAAGTATAAAGCTTCTCTTAGAGGAGGTGAGAAGTGTAGTTTTGAGAAGAAGGACAGGAGGTCAGTTTTGGACATGATGAATTTGAAATGTTTACTAGATCTGCAGATGAAATTGTGAGGTCATGGATGGTATATATAATTTCTTAGTTTGGGGAGAGAAGACTGGGCTGAAAATATAATTTGGGATTCATCAACAAATACCATGGTTAAAAAAAATAATAAAGCAAGATACCCAGTGGAGAGTACCAGTATGATGTGTGAAATGGAAATCAGTGCATTGGGTGGTAAGGAGACTTGTCTTGCATTACTGAAAAGGCAGGACTCAAAATCAGTGAGAGCATAGAAGCCTGACTTTGACTTCAACACACAAAAAAATTTTTTTTTGAAGACTTTATTTTTAAGTAATCTCGACACCCAACATGGGGCTCAAACTCACAACCCTGAGATCAAGAGTCACACACCTCACCAACTGAGCCAGGCACCCCAATACAAAAATAACATTTTAACCTATTAGAGCTTATTAGCAGTGGAATAACCATTTTCACAGGTGCTTTTGCTGATGCTGCAAATTTTCAGGGAGAATCTTGAACCTAGATCATTGTTTTTCCAAATTTTGTATAGCTCTAAAAAAAGAGAATGGTAATTATTTTCCATTAGGGGATTAACATTGGTCTTTATCCAAGAAGTTAACACACATGGGTATCTTGATATATTTATCATAGCCCTGGTTTACTCACCACTGTTTTAGATGTGTTAAAGTGGATTGGATTCTTGCCTTAGGTTTAAACTTGAACCTACTGGCTATGTAGAGTCCTCCAAAATTTCAGTTCCTGTGAGGCTGTAGTTCTGAGGATTTAGGAATGAAAAAAGCCATCACTAAAATTCAATATGGGCAAATTAAGGGGAAAATTATATCAGGTCAATTTTTTTTTATTTTAATGACACTACTATAATGATGTCTTAGAACAATGGTTCTCAAACTTTTAATCGTAGGATCCTATTATAATCTTAAAAGTTTTTGAGCACCTCAAAGGGCTTGTGTCTACAGGGATGGTGCAAATATGGGAGAACAACCAATACACTGGTTAATAAGGATACCCGATGATGCACTGAAACCTGCAAAATAAAGTTGAAGTTCTTAAGAATCTACTTTCAGGAAAGGAGAACCCCTACTTTGACAGAAGTTAATTTGAAGAAGACCCAAAACTGTAGATTTCTGCTAAGTTCAGTGTAAGCCAATGATCTGACTTTGCAAAAGAAAGGACGGAAGGTAGGTAAGTTTGGGTTTCAATACTGTGTTTCTTTTTGTAGTCAGTGCTTTTGAGATACTGCCTTTTGAAGGAAATATTAACAAGCTACCATGCCCTGTGGAGGAGACTGGAAATCGAAAGGTCTAAAGCAGATACCATGTGAAGAACAGATGGAGAAACTAATAATGCCACTCTGTTTACTTGGAAAAATTCCTAAAGTTGCTCACCCATTACTGCTACTGAGGGATGCTACACTGGTTAGAAGAGACAAACACTGGAAACGAGGAAGCACAGAATGGTTGAGGTGATGTTAAAGCAATGGTTAAAGACAGAAAAATGTGAAATAACACGACATATGTTTATCTTGCATTTATCTAAGAGATTTTACTGTAAACTTTCCAGCAGTGAGATGCCTTCTCATTGAGAAGCATGAAATTTAAGAGGTTCATTCATCACGTTTTCGTTTAAACCTAAGAAAGTGACCAAGTGGAGTTCAGAAGCTACACTGTGAACAGGATAGAAGAGATAACCGTTACGACTTTCTAACCAGCTCCTTGCATGAAAGAGTTAAGGCGACGGAAGAGGGCATTATTAGTACTTGAAAATCAATTCATTCAGAGCCAAGGATTCTGTGAACTAGCCCATGGATCCATTTTGGGGGTGAATGAGCTTCAGAAGCTGTTAAAGGAGACGCAAATGGCTTGGTGTATATGTTTGTCCTTCCCCTCCTCCACCTTGTCATTCCTTTTTCCAGTCTTGAGTAAGATTACACAGTGGTTAAACCAACGAAAGAGGAGACCAGCATCTAAAGGAAAATCACTGCAGGCTGGTTAAGAGAAGAGGCAATGTTGAGAGCTTGCAAACACCTGTTTATAATGAGATGCTGCAGATGTGTTTGCCACTTGCTGATATTTGGGCACAACAGTCACTCCGACCTGCCAGTACATATCAGCAATCTACGTGTTGCCTACTTTTTCCCCTCTCGGCCCGCTCGGCCTTGTGTAAGCTTTCCTAGTTGAGTGTATACAACCATTGGGAGCTTTAGGTTGTAGTGTTCTCTTATAAATCAAAACCTAGTAAATTAAAGAGATTTTATATTACAAAACAAGTAAGTTGACGGGGCACCTGGGTGGCGCAGTCGGTTAAGCGTCCGACTTCAGCCAGGTCACGATCTCGCGGTCCATGAGTTCGAGCCCCGCGTCAGGCTCTGGGCTGATGGCTCAGAGCCTGGAGCCTGTTTCCGATTCTGTGTCTCCCTCTCTCTCTGCCCCTCCCCCATTCATGCTCTGTCTCTCTCTGTCCCAAAAATAAATAAACGTTGAAAAACAAAAAACAAAAAACAAGTAAGTTGAGGGATAATCAAATGACAAAATTTAACTTGAAAAGCATTTTGTAATATGTTCTTTCACTATCAAGCTTCTTCTTTAAAGCATTTAATTATTTTGTAACTTAAAAAAGCTTCCAGTTTACCTTAAAGAACTTAAAACTGAAGAGTTTTCTCCATTTTAGCACAAACCAGAACTATAGACTGAAATTGTTGAATAAAGGTGAGGAATCATTTGCCAAAAGTAATTTGCAAACAGATTTTCCCTCAGGGATGTGTCTTTCGCATCAAGTGAGGCCTCCTTGTAAAATAGACCCTAAAAGTGTCTGAAGTGCACTTTCAGCATCTCTACAGAAAAGTCAGGACCAATTCGGAGAGGAAATGCCTGGAATTCTGTTTGGTATCACAATGCTTGCAGTTAAGATAACAAACTGCCTCTGGCTCCTTTCAGGGCAACAAAACTAAAATCATCACCAGGGCTGTAAATCCTGGAGAATGGTATGGTAGACCAGAGCCCAGAGAAAGGGAACTAGGGCAAATGTTTTTTTTAATGCTTGCCTTTCGGCAGGATAGGTGTTTCAGGTTTTTTTTTTAATTACTATTTCTAATAAATATGAAATACTATTGATTTGTTTTGTGAACTGTTTTGGATTTGGCTCCCACCGGGGGTGGGGAGAGGGAAACAACATATCAGAAAATTTGGGGCTGGAGTTGCATGTAAGCTGTGAGTATAGCAGAGCAAAGGAGGGCGCTTGAAACATCACTATGGAGCTATTAGGTTTGACAACTCTGTACCTCCCAGTGGGACGATGCAGTAGGTAGATTGACATGGGTTTGACATATGCTCATTGTTGTTCCAAATGACACATGGAAGTGTAAGCTCTTTAAAAGAGTTAGGTTATGGCATTCACTTCCAAAATTTGGTTGCTACTGGGGATGGGGTAATCGTGATGGGAGAAGTGACTGAAGTTCACCCGGGTGCTGTGCAAAGAGCAGTTCAGGCAGAAAAAATGAAGTCGGCTCTGAGAATCCATAAGCAGCTGGATACTGAGGGAAGTGGAGTCTTTATAGCTCTTAACCAACTAATGTGTGGCAAATTAATAATTCCATAATAAAGCCAAGGCTAAGAATTGGCTAATAAATGGGGCCAGTGCTTTTATCACTATCAGATTAAGAAGAGACAAGCAATTGCCCAATGATAGGAATCTTTATCCCTCCCCATTTTATTTATGCCAGTTGACATGGAGGCAGATCCATGTAGGTTCCTGCAGTCTTAAAAATCTGTGCCTAAAGCATTGAGTGTATTGCCGTCCAAGCAAGTGATACCAAATTACTGCTTAATAAGAGTATATTCTGAAGGAAAAGCAAGGCACCTCCTTGCATGTTAGCCTCAGAACACCCAAATTTATGACAAAGGGATAATTTGTAACAAAAGCATACTTGGGGGCTGATGGGGATGCATCCTGAGTTCACTTGGCATGTATGGGTTAATCTCGACCTGAAGCCCAGTTGAGGGGGCTTTACTTTGTGCCAAGGGGCCTCTGTTTCCTAAGAAATGAGCAAGTTAAAGGTGCTCTTCCAGGAAATTTAGTATATTGATATATAAGCAACTTCACCCTCTTGTCTTTCCCTTCCTAATTTACAGCTGTCCTATAATTGGTTTATAGGAGTTTTCAAGAGATGTGATTAGCTTTACCTGCAGTAAACTTGTAAAGGGTTTCAGGGTAATGATGTGTCAGTTATGAACTCATTCAGTTAATCTGAAGAAAAATTTTTAGAGCAGGAAGGAGCCAGATTCAGACTTGTAAAACATGATGGTAGTGCATTTCTAGCTAAAAGAGCCAAAATTCTAGTTTCCTTATCATGGAAAGGAAAAGAGGGAATGACGAGCAAATAAGAAACCAAACAACAAAACATTAACTCATTTGCACCAACGCCCCCAGAGGCCCTCCTCGCTCATCAAAATTAGAACAATTGATACGGGTGCATACGGAGCTTAGAGGGACCATGGTGGGCAGCCTGTGACTCAGGGATATGGGGTGTGGAAGGAAGAGGCTGACACGTTTGACTAGAAGCCACGTGGGAGCAAGACACAGTTGGTGGAAAGCAGCAAAACGCTATGCTTGAAATTCACTGCTGGGTTCATTTCATTAATCCATTCACTTATTCATCTTGGCTGCATAGCATCTCTTAAATGCAGGGCATTCTGAGAGCACAGTTGTAACACATCCTCACCAGCATATAACTTAGTATTGTAATTGTTACCAGCATTATAGAACATGGTACCTTAACTTCGTGATGACAGACAATGGTTTATGATGCTCATGGATTACGCGAGTCAGGAATTCACTCGGGGCACAGCAGGGATGGCTTGTCTCTGCATCCTGGTGTCTGGGAGCCTCAGCTGGAAGATTCAAAGACTGATGGCTGGAATCATCTGCAACTTGTTGACTCATTGTCTGATGGTTGGTTGGTGCTGGCTGTCAGCTGAAACATCAGTTTGGGGATTGGCCAAAATTTCTACACATCATCTCTTCACGTGGTCTGAGCTTCCCCACAGCATGTGGCTGGGTTCCAAAGCTGAATGCCAAAGAGGATGAGCCAGGCAGAAGTTGTATCTTTTTGGTGACCTTGCCTTAGAAGTCAATCAATTCCACTGTGCTCCACTGGCCAGAACCACTACAGACCTTGCCAAAATTCAAGGAAAAAGAACATCAACCCCAAATATCAGTGTAGGAATATCAAGTACAATGAATAAAGAACAGATATATGTGTACGGATGTGTATATATGTACATGTATAAAGTCATCCTTGAGAAATATAATCTACCACAATAAGAGTGAAAGAAAAAATTATAAAATAAGCATAAAGTAAAAACTATTGCTTGTGATGATTTTGTAAGTCATGGCCCAAAGAATCCTATTGGAAATATACTAACAGAAAAAAGAAACACCTGAGCACTGTGTTTCACAAGTGTGAATCACGTGCATGTGACTTCTGTTAGTATCTTGTTACCATCTATATCACTGTTCATTCCCTTCATTTTTTTAATTGACCAACAGTTTTTAAACTCAAATTTGTTTTAAAAGCAAACTAGGGGCACCTGGGTGGCTCAGTCAGTTGAGTGACTCAGGTCATGATCTCTCAGATCGTGGGTTTGAGTCCCACGTTGGGCTCTGTGCTGACAGCTCAGAGCCTGGAACCTGCTTCAGATTCATATTTCCTCTCTCTCTCTCTCTCTCTCTCTCTCTCTCTCTCTCTCTCTCTCTCTCTCTCTCTCTGTCACACACACACACACAAATAAACACTAAAAATAAATAAAAGCAAATTAGATATTACTACTGAAAATAAAAATTTTTTGCCTTTATTTGCCATAATACAAAAGTAACCTTAAATATAATAAAAATAAAATTGAACAGTCGCTAGGTGTGTTGCTTTCTGATGAAGGTTGTAATGGCAAAGCATGCCCTCTTTGTCAGAAATGTTAGCAGGTTTTCGAAAGATATTAAATCACAGTCCTACAAAATTGAGGCTCTCTTTTTGCCTTAATCTGAAAGATTGAAAGAGAAGTAAAAGTGAATGATCCCTAGTGAGAAGGTCAATGACATTGACCAGGTCTGGGTGCTGCCCAATATCCTTTAAAGATTTTTCTATATTACAATCCTAGATTTTTGACAAATACTGATAAAAATTTTTTAAAAACTAAGCTTTCATCTTGTCCCAGCCAAGTTGTTAGGATCCATGAGGAAGATGGGCATCTGGCACAGAGCTGATGCACATTAATTGATGAATGAATTAATTCTGTCAAAGGCTAGGTCCTAACACACCTTTGTTTTGTTTCATAAACCCCTTCCTGAAAGATCTGTTGAGCAGTAAAAGGCCTTAATTAGTTGGCTTCTACATCAGGTTTAGCCACCCCATTATCTTATTACCATTCTCCACATGCTGGCAGAATTGACTTTTTGCTTCCCCGCTGTGGCATAACTAATTCCTAGACTTTACAGGACCACTCCCAGGCCAGTGTGCACTCTTTAGTACGTAGGTATCTAAATCCAATAACATTCGTTCCTGAAATAATTATTAGCGCCTGCCAGGGCTAGTGTTGCACTAGACCCTAGAGATCTCAAAATGGACACTTTTGTGGACTACAAAGAAAGGCCACTTGGGAGCAGCTATTTCACCCCTAAAATTTAATTAAATGCTTAGCAACAGCATTGTCTTATTGTTGAAGTGTTTGTCAGAAAACACTACTTCCTGGGGACTTTTTCCAGTGGAGATGATAACTTGAGAATAAGTATAATTTCCATGGCCTTTTCCACCTAGACCTTTTCTTCTGGTTTTCATGGGTGTGGAAAAGGTCTATAGAGGTTAGGAGGAAAAGAGCCAGATACTTACCTTCAGGGATTCCAGCCGGTAGCCTTGACCACACCCTCTAGGACTTCTAACAGTAGTGCCTTTCTGGACATGGG
Source organism: Prionailurus viverrinus (assembly GCF_022837055.1). NCBI lineage: Eukaryota > Metazoa > Chordata > Mammalia > Carnivora > Felidae > Prionailurus > Prionailurus viverrinus. Next base: position 62,821,795 of record NC_062578.1, on the reverse strand, counting down.
GCTGACATTAACCTTTTCCTTCTTCATTTATAGTCGGCTACAGTGAAGCTGTCAAAACCAGTGGCTCTGTGGACTCAGCAGGATGTCTGCAAGTGGTTGAAGAAACATTGTCCGAATCAGTATCAGATCTACAGTGAGTCATTCAAACAGCATGACATAACTGGTAAAGTATGCGGCATCCAAAATATTTTACTCCCTCTTTCTCTCCCCATCACGGTGGCCTTTCCCATACCCTTACAATGAACTGCATCTCCCTGCTGAAATTTTCTGGCATGGGTTTGCTTACTTTAAAAGGAGAATGGATTCCAGACCCATGCAAACTATGCTACTGAATAAGCATAAGAAGTTCTAGAGAAGCTTGGATTCTGCAGGTTCAGTACAAGTATGTGGGAGTCAAGCTAAGGGGGTGGGTGGGGGACTCTAGAGAAAATGTGTACCAATCCTAGAGAAAAGAAAGGAAGGAAGTCTTCCAAATTATCTAGGTTTGTGGGATCAGTATTTGATGTTCTAAGTAGGAAAAATTTCTAAACAGGAAAATTCTGAGGTGAATATGATAATACTAACTTACAGTCCCTGAGATGAATACCTTCAAAGCACAAATGAAGATTCCATTTACATCAAGGGGCTCTGAGTATTATATTTGAAGGTCAAGAGACACTTGGAAGCAGAAACCATGACAGTATAATGAACTGTAAAAGCCCTTAGGATCCTGTCTCTCGATTGGAGAACAGGCTGGGTGAGAAGAAGCCGATAGGGCCCGCCGTGGGAGCCCATCAGAACAAGGGCATCTTCACACTTCCCCTGTTGTTCCCCTCCCACCCTGAGGGTCTGCATGAATATGGGCCGCGTCCCTCCCCTTGTCCCTCTCCCGTTGCAAACACTGTGATGAAACACAGGACTGAAAAACATGCTCTGTGCACCAAAACTGTGCTTCAGAGGAAAAATGTGTTGAGGAGTCCCGATTCTAGTCCAGATCCTTCCCCTTTTCCAAGAGAAGACTATCCTCTAGTGGGAAAGTGACTTGATCTTGAGTAGCCCAGCACTGTGGATACCAAGCCTCTTTCCAAACTGGGTGGTTTTCAAAGTGTGTTCCGTGGAGCCCTTGGGTGCGCTAAAGGTTGCCAATGGGATGGGGTGTGCTTTGGGTAGAGATAAGTGTGTCAACTAAACCAGCTCCCTTTATATCTGTTTTACGTGTTTGAATTATACGAAAAACTTCATTTGGAAAAAAGGTTTCTAATACTAAAGAACATTTTTCTTTTTTTTTTTTTATGTTTATTTTTGAGAGACAGAGCGCAAGCGAGGGAGGGGCAGAGAGAGGGAGACACAGAATCCTAAGCAGGCTCCAGGCTCTGAGATGTCAGCACAGAGCCTGACGCAGGGCTCGATCTCATGAACTGTGAGATCATGACCTGAGCCAAAGGCAGACGCTTAACTGATTGAGCCACCTAGGTGCCCCTAAAGAATATTTTTCAAATCCTGAGCTGGATTTTCCTAGATTCCTTCTGACCAAATTGGTAATGTTTTAATATTTAAGGAGCACACCCAAGTGTAGCTCAGGCTGAGTAGTTAACAGAGAGTGAAGTGTTAAAATTGTACTTAATTAATTCACTTTGCTTCCCCCCCACCCCCAAGTAGAATAAAATGGCTTTTTAGGTGAAATTCCTGAAATTCTGAAGGCACTGTCAGAACTTAGCTTAGATTCCAAGTGTCAAATTGTTTTTTCTTTGGCCCTCCCTTAACAATACAAGAGCATCTCAGAGTCCTTTTTTCCACCCCTTAAGTAATCAGTTAGTAACCATTTGGCTGATTATGGTCGCCTTCATCCCAAAATGTGTGCTTAATGTTTCTTAATGCCTGTGTGATAGAGTAAAGGCAAAGCCTTTTTCGTGATCTTGTTTGAAAGTAGTGTTATCTTTTATTATGGGTGGGCATTATGGGATACCCTTGAGGGAAGGGAGGCATTTATAATGGTTTTTCAGGGAGGGGCATTACATCCCTTAGAAGTAAAGGTCCCATGCTTCAGTGCTCCGAGTCAATGGTACCACTTCCCAAGGCTTTCTGCTAAGTGACTTGAAGAAAGAGGGTGTGGACATGAGATACACCTGTCATTGCTTCTGGTGGCACATTTGGTCTCCATGAAATGCCACTGATACTGGTAAACCACAACCTTCTTGAAATCCCAGGCAAGCTGCTTTAGCTGGTTGAGTTATTTAACCTCCCTCTTCATCTCCAAAATAAAGATAATACTACCTGTCCACAAGAGTTGTTATGAAAACTAAATGAAATAATATTAAATAAACTACTAAGTTAGCCATTTCTTGACACCTTCTACATGTCAGCATTTTGCTATCATGTCAAGACTCATCTGGATATGTCTAAAAACATACTCTTCATTCTAAGGGCAGCTTTTTTTTCAGGCAAGAAAGGAAAGCAGAAAATTATTGGGGACTCAGGGGACAGAGAGAATGATTTCACATTAACTTTTGGCCCACATCTTTTTTGACATTCACCTATGAGGCCTCAGAAAGCCACTCTCTTCCCCTGTTCTCTGGGCCTCGCCTCTCCAAATATGAATGTGAAATACCTGAATGATCGCAAGCGCCAAGTGGTCAGATAATAGACGGGACTGCAGCTGGCCCGCGGTGACCAGCCCTAGGATGCTGGAGGCTGTGGGGATCTCCGTGCCCTTGGAGACTAGGCTATGATAAGCAGGACAGAGAGGTCTGTGAAAAATTAAGACCTATGGTAACAGAGCAAATGTCGCCAGCCCCCAAAAAACAGTGGACTACTGAGGGTGAGGGCCGGCAGTGCTGACAGGTGCCGGGTAGAAGCCCAGAGCTGCAGCTGTGTTGTGTCATCTTGTGAAGGTCACTGGTGCCCTTCAGCTTCCTTTATCTGCAAAAAGAGGATGGTACCAGTACCTGCCTCATAGTGTTGCTGTGAAAGGAGTTCATGGTCCTGGGAAGCATGCATTGAATGCTGCTTCTGTTCTGAATAGCTGCTGCTGTTCTCCTCAGTGCTGTTCTGATTTTGGTGAAAACAACACACATAAACGGTGTTGAATTCGTCTGTCTTTATTATCCTGAAAACTGGGAAATGAGCAACCGGGGGTGGCAGGGTGAGGGTAGTCTAGGCTGGTAAATATCCTGTGCTCATCTGCAAGGCTGCAACAAAAATGCTCACCTGTCTCTTATTTATGCCTAGATCCTTTTGAGTGTTGCTGTTCCTTTGCTTTTTCTTAAAGGGTGGGTCTCCAATATCATGCTTATCAAGCAAGTGTGTTATACCAGTATAACATATAAACAGTCCCTTAATTTAGAGGCAGATGGTACAGCGATGGCAAATAAAAAGGACATATATTAAACGGAAACAAGAAAAGAGGGCTTTCACAGACCTGAGTGTGATCCTCCCTGCTTGTCCTCCACCCCCAACCTTTGACAAGCAAGAGCTATACAATATTACACGAGTTAGTTTTTCATCAGTGAAATGAGAATAAATATTTTAAGAGTTGTCGGGAGAATTAAATGGAACGATGCTCGTGAAGGGCCTAGCTTAACGCCTGATACATAGTAGACATTTATCCATTTACAGGTATTTATGGAGCATCTACCTTGTCCCGGGTTTGGGGAATACAGAAATAAATAAGACAGTCAGTGGTCTGTGCAGGGAAAAAATTGGGCTTCTGTGAAAAACTGTGCCTCGTCAATAGCACACCATTTGGGGCTATCTAATTCCACGGAGCTGTTTTTACAACTCCGTACGTTGTAGATAGCTGATAGCAATACAGAATAATCCTTGTTGTGGATGTGTAAATTCTGTCCCACAGAGGTTCAGCTGGCTTTCCTAGCCACTGTGGAAAATCTGACTTCTGCCTGCCATTGACACCTTCATTTACTCTCGCTGATCTACGTGTGTTTGCTCTTTGGATTCTCCTTTGTAGTATCTTTCTCCTGCTTATTATATCTTACTAGCTTCTTCACTAATGAGTTAAAAACAAACCTTAAACGTGTTCATTTTGTATTTTATGAGAATACTGGTTTTAACCTTTTTTGAAAATTACCCTGTTTTAACTTCAGTAGCTCAATTCCTTTTTTATGTTTCAGGCAGCAAGTCCATTAATAGTTTTTAAGCCTTTGTTTGAAAGACATTGAATTGTACACAAACATTCCCCCCTTTATCTCCAAAATCTAAGAAAAGTTAAAATGTGTTTCAGTATAGGAGCATTCGAAACCTTTTGCAAGTTTCCTACTAGAATTTCTGAGAATCTCATTGTGTCCAGAAGGCACCTGCTATTTTGTGGCAGATGTGTTTAATCAGAGGAAAAGTTACTAGTGTTACCTCCCTGCAGAAGCGCTCTTAAAAGGCATAAGATGGTTAGAACACCTGAGAGGCGTTAGGATAGATAGATTTAAATCATCAGATTAGGCTTGAAGGAAAGAAATTTGTCTATTTTCCTGTGCTTGCAAGATTCTCTCTCCAGCTTTCTGAGGCTGGCTTGGAATGCTGATGAGGAAGCTCTACTGGGGCCAGGTGTAAGCTCACAGGCAACTTTCAGATTCTCTTTTATGCACAGTTAAGAATATTTTCAGGTTTGAGGCGATTTCAGCCCCTGGCTGTGCCTTGTGTTGTTCCCGTGGCTGCTGAAGTGAGTTTACCTCCTTCAGCATCAAGTTCTCCATCTGGAAAGGGTTCTTTCCCCTGCCAACTTGAAAGGCTTATTTTTTATGGGTGAAGCACTTAGAGTTCCCTAGAATATAAAATATTTTTAAAAGCTATTTTGAATGTGTAAAAGGTTTCCGTGGAGTCTGCTTTGTGGCACAGCAATGGGAATTCTTCAGATGTCCAGATGTCTGCAGGAATAAATACTTTTCATATGAATATCCCCTGCAAGTGGTCAGTATTGATTTGTAGTACTTCCCAGTGGTCTCCTGCGACATAAATGAATATTTCTGTTCTTTTTGTCCTTCAAACACACCCCGTACCTCTTCTTTTCCCCTCTTCAAAATGTTCTGCTGAGATGTAGCACCCTGAAATGTGGCACTTCTGCCTACGTTATTGAACAAAAGGGAAACCTCTGTCTCTTTCAGACCTTTGGCTTGCGGCTCTGTGAGTTTGCTAACATTATTCCCTTCAGTGCTGATTTCTCTTTTTCACCCCTTCACCTTCTGCTATTGCCCTCCTCCTCTTAACTATGGTTGGAGTTACCCACAGGGACTATGGGCTGTATAGTTAACAAGCATCAAAAGAAGAGGAATGGTTACTTTCTGTGACTAGGTATGAGTGTACTACTTAATAGAATCCAATATAGCCACATAAAGTCTGGGCATATTTACAGACAGTGCCTCATCTGTACATTTTCTTGTTGCTGTTTTCCCTCTGGATACTGTGTTTTACTTTTCTATGTCTTTGTGTTTTGTTACCTCTTTTTGTATGAACTACTCTACATTTTTTATTGCATCTCAAGCAGCGTAGATTTGCATAGTAAAGTTTCTGACATCATCAAGGCCGAAGTTTCCCAAAAGTTAATTTTCCAGTAACAACATATATTGCTTTTAACCCCTTTTGGTGGCGAAAGCTTACTAATATCACCTTTCCACTCTTCAGAATTCCCAAACCAAGGGTACTGAATCTGGTTGTCTTAATGATCCAGGATAATAGACTTCTAAATGTTGGGAAGGGGGTTAGATGTCATCCCAGGTTTTATGAGGTCGATAAACAAAATATTCCTTTAAATGTAATGTGTACGTGGAGATCAGAATATCAGCTTCATTCCTGATAAAGCTTTTTGGAGAATGTCGTTTAGGTCTTCAGACAAATTGGTTTGCTCAGACTATTTTCCCTCTAAATTAGGCATTCCAGGGGGTGGAGGGAGGCGGGGCTGGGTGCCTCAGTTGATTGAGCATTCAACTCTTCATTTCGGCTCAGGTCATGATCCCGGGATTGTGGGATTGAGCCCTGTGTCAGGCTCCGCACTGAAAGTGGTACCTGCTTAAGATCTCCCTCTCCCTCCCTCCTCCCTCCCTCTCTCTCTCTGCCTGTCTCCTCCACTCACATGTGCACACACTCTCTCTCTCTAAAATAGTAAGTAAATAAAAATAGGACTTTCCCTCCCAGGCATGACTGGCCATGTCCCTTTTGCCACATAACAGAAAGCAGATTACATGAGGCACGCAGGTCACAAGAGAGGAAAGAACATTGCACTAGCTGAGCAAGCCCAATTCCTGCTTCCAAAGGCACCAGACAGAAGGCAGGAGAGGATCCAGGAGCATTAGTCCAGGAAGTCCTTCCACAAGGGACTAGGAAGAGTGGGGAAGTGGGTCCCCTTACCGAATCAACGCAATGCCTCCCTGTGTACCTAGATAGCCGGGCAGCCAGCCTTTGCTCAAACATCTCCAGGAATGTGCATTTCATAACTTTTAAAAGCAACCTTTTATCTAAGAGGTGGAGTGGTGGTGGTTACAGTGTTTGGTTTTTCTTATTCTCCTTTCCTTCTAAGCTGCAGGCCTGCCAAACTGCTTTGCAGGCATCAAATGCTATGTTCTTTTCTACCATTCTCAAAGCCACTCATATACCTGGATAATCCCAACTTCCATTCAGGCTTTAGTTCAGACACCATCTCCTACAGAAAGCCTTTTTTTACTCCTCCTCTGGATTAAGTAACCCATGCTGTAGCTCCCAGGGTAAGCCCTGTTGTAGGACTTGTCACGTTAAGTTGATAGGTAAAAAGTGTAATTATTAGAAGGTTCTGCTGAGGTTTAACTGAAACCCACCTGTAGGTCCTATTTAGGTTCCAGGTTAGAAACCTTTGCTGAGGAAAGCCCTTAATGACTGCTACTAGGACAGATTGTTGCCACCAGGCTCCAGGGGAACCGCGGCATAGTCCTCAATCCTTTCCTTCATCCCAGCCAAGTGTTGGTTGGAGATCCCAAAATGTCTGCCTCTGAATCCCTTCATCTCTAGTAGATGTCCTCCTTCTGCTACACGGGGAAGGTATAGACTATCTGATGGCATTTCCCTGAATATTCTTCCCCTCCACTCCATCTTCCAGAAGATGATACGACCCTCTTTTACAAATCACCTTTTCTGCCTCTGATTTAACCAGATACCCTCTATCATCCCCTGGGTCCTTGCTTCCTCAGCTGCAGTCATTCTCTCTTGAGTCTGGCTACACTGGCTTCCTCCTTTTCTCTAAATAGTTCCATTCTAGCCCCTTGTCCATTCTTTCTATTTCATTATTTTTTAAGTCACAGTTAATTCGTACATTTGAAAAAATGTACATAGCCACAACCATATGCCAAGCAGAACACCATACCCAACAACTTACAAACACTCTCTTCAAGTTCATGAGAATTATCCACCATGATATACTGCACTTAAGTGTATAAATAAATCTCAGCAAATTTCAAAACATTGAAGTCTTACAAGCACATTCTTTGACCACAACAGAATGTAATTAGGAATTGTTCATAAGATCTCCAGAAAATTCCAAATATTTAGAAACTTAACACACACTCAGGAACTGTGTGGGTGAAGCAAAAAAAAATCACAACAGAAATGAGAAAATGTTTTGAATGGGATGATAACAGAAACGTGAATATTCCAAATATCAGTCTTGTGCAGCTACAGTACAACTTAGAGGAAAATTATATCACTAAATACCTGTATTAAAAAAGACTTGAAATCAGTAAATGTTTACCTTAAGACATTAGAAAAGAACACACTCATCCCAAAGTAGGAGCTGAAACCAGTGAGATAAACATACGAGCAATAAAGAAAATTAACAAAGATGAAGTTGATTCTTTAAAGAGATAACAAAATTGGTAAACATTTACCTAGACCGAACCAGGAAAATAGACAATACCAAGAAAGAAAGTGGAGGTATCATTAAATTTCCTGTATACATTAAAAAAACAATAAGAAAATAGTATGAATAAGTTTATGCCAATGTACTTAGATGAAATGGACATGTTCCTTAAAAACTATAACTTAGCACCCACTTAAAGCTGGAAAATATAAATAGCCACATATCTCCTAATAAATTTTAAATCACAACCCCCGCCACATGTACACAGCCTAAGCCCTGAAGCCTTTTGCAATGAATTCAGATAATGATAACCAAACCTATGCAGATTCAGCGAGACAAGAGAGGAAAATGGGAGTACTTCCAAAGTCGTAAGTTCAGAATAACCATAATACCAAAACCTGACAAAGATACAAGAATGGTATGGCATAGACCAATGTCCTTCACGAACGTAAACCTAAAATCCTTGACGAAATACAAATAAGTTCAACATAGCCATAAACAAAAATGATACTATATCGTGACTGTGTGTGCATCAGAATTCAAGGTTAAGTTTTTGAAAATTCAGCTTGATTCGTTACATTAATAGGATAAATGCAGAAAGTCATATGATCATCTCACCAGATGCAGAAGGCTTCAGATTTCAGCTGTCACAGGTGAAGACCTTGGAAGTCATCACCCCAATCCTTACAACAGGAATAAGCTGGACAAAATAAAAATTCTGTTGGGACCTATCAAAGAACTGATGTCACAAGGCAGATGATCACCCTGAAATGTGGAGCAGAAGCCAACCCAATAATAACAGACAAAAGATTTGACCCTTTGCAAGGAAGACGAAAGAATAGACAATAAGCACATGAAAATATGCTAAGGAATATTAACACCAGGAAAATGCAAATAAAGCCACAGTGAGATACCACTTCACGGTCAGTAAAATGGCTTAAATTCAAACGACTGGCAATAGTGAGGGTTGCTGAGTATATGTAGCAACTAGATTTCTCATATGACGTTACCGAGTATAATATGGTACCACCTAATTCAAAAACTATAAAGGTTTTTATGTGGTTAATCACACAATTATTAAATGATCCTGCAAATCTACTCTGAGGTATTTACCCAAGAAAATTGGAAACACATATTCATAAAAATTCCCATCCACTAATATCCAAAGGACTGTTTCTCAGAATGGTCAAAAATTCTAAACAATTGTTAGGTCCCTCAGGAGTAGCATGGATAAACTGGTCTATATTCACACCGAAAGCACTGCTGGGCAGTAGAAAGGAGCCAGCTACTGATGCGTGCAACGTGAAAGCATGTCACATGCTGAGTGAAGGAAGTTAGAAACACAAGAGTATGCACGGTGTGATTCCATCGTGTGAGATCCGAAGACACAAAATTGGCAGTGGCGGCATCTGGATCAATGGTTGCTTGGATTCGGGTGTGGAGGGGAGATGGGGAAGAAGGGCAAAGGAACTTTCTGTGGTGATGAAAATGCTTATATCTTTGTCAGAAGTTATCAACTTGGCACCTCCGATGTGTGAAGTTTGTTGTATGTAAATTATATCTCAACGTTGGTTTTTGGAGACTTGTGTGCTTTCCAAATTTTCTAAAATGGCATAGTGTTTTTTAAAAGGAGAAAATGAAAATGTCATCCTATGTCTTTCCATACGGGCTGTTGGATCATTTCTATTAAAGATGTTGGAGACGGATCTATATTCATCTTCTATTACAAATTCATCTATATTTACCTATGTTATAAACATATAGGTACAAATATATAAAATATATAGATGCATTGTATATGATATAGAATAATATAAATATATGGAACTATAAAGAAAGGTATCTACATATAAAGAAACGGAGTTTGAAAATCCACTTGGTGCATTTTTCACTGGAAGAATAACCTGAAATTACCAGAACATTCTTGTAAAGAAAGGTACGGTTTTACCAATTGTTGGAAGATGACAGCTGACAAGAGAGCAGCTCTCTTCTCGTACTGAGACTTGCTCGTCTGAGCTACACTTGTGTATCCAAGACTTTTGGCTTTCACAGATGACTTAAATTTCAGAAAATATTTTTGCAGTAGCATATAATTGCTACCTCACTGCTTCACTCATTCATATTTTTAAATTAAAAATTACCCTCACCACCCTTTTATGAACCAAAGGAATTTTGACACACAAAATCTCATTTAAAAACACCCTAAATTTTACTTTAAGGAAAGCATACATTATTTCTCCCATTTGCATCACATCATGTGCCACTCTAAGGGGACATTCCTTGATGTTCTAAATACAGCATTTATTTAAAGTTATCTTTGAAAGGATAAGAATGGAGGTGATCACACAATGAACTATTTGCTTCATACATCAAAGAACTGGAAGGATTTTTTTTTTTTTTCAAACCAATCGCATAGACTTAAATGATCAAGACTACTCTTACAGGTGGGAGGATTTTTACTTGCTCCCTGATTCAGTTTTTTTTTTTTGGATGATGATCTCCCTCCCCTCACTGCTGTTTTAGGTTCTGTAGTTTGCAAAACTGAGACTTGAAGGGAAAGGTCTGCCTAGGTATCAGGGCCGGGGAACACAGGGCTGGGCTCAAGAGCTGGCTTTCTGCACCTTTGGATAGTTACAAAAGATCAGAGAAAGCCTGGATTGTGGAGACCCATGATAGGGTCCCCTCCACTGATTATTCACCCTGTGGGGCCTTGGCAAAAACTGTTTCACCTCCCTGAGCCTCAGTTTCCCTTTCTCAAAAATAACATGTGTATCTTACAAAGTTGCTACTGGTTGTTTTTATTATTGGTCTGTGATTATATGGACTCCATACATAGGTTTATAAGAAGCAAAGGAGGGTATAGAAATCAGTTTTCAGGGGTGCCTGGGGGGCTCAGTCAGTTAAGCTTCCAGTTCTTGATTTCAGCTGAGGTCATGATCTCATGTTGTGAGGTCAGGCTCCATGCTCAGTGTGGAGCCTGCTTGGAATTCTCTTTCTCCTTCTCTCTGCCCCTTGCCCACTCACACCTTCTCTCTCAAAGTAAATAAGCATTAAAAAAATTTTTTTAATGTTTACATGCCAGGACTCCAGTAAGTCCTTTGCTACATTATTTAAGTTTATTGTCACAATAACCCCATAAGGTAATATTATTTCCATTTTACGAGTCAATTGACTCTCCAAAAACTTAGGTATCTTGTCTCATGTCATAGAAGCCTAAAAATGGCAAAGTCAGGGTTTTAACCCAGGGCTGTCTGAATCCAGAGCTCAGGGAGTTGACCTCTGTGCCATGAAAGATAGCATCTTATAAGTACAAGCAAGTGATGAAAGAAGAGGAACACAAGGATAAACACCAAAGGAGACTTGAGAAGGAACTCTTATCTATTATCCGGGTTGATCAGGAAGTCTGCTTGGAGGAGGCTGGATTTGCCCTGTGTAGGATTTTAAAAGAGAAAATCCCTGAAATATCAAGGTGTATTTATGTATTTCATGTGACTCTCAGAGAGCTTAACAAGAGAATGTAACAACTTTTAAGCCATTGACCTCACCACCCCTTCTTGCATCAGACCCTGACTCTTCTTCCCACACTGGGTTACCTGCCTGAGCCTGAAAACATTTGGGTTTCTGAACCTGAGGATGGGTCAGTGATGGAGGTGGAGATAGATTAGAAGAGTAGACTGAGGACTACATTAGAAGAGGCTTTGAATGTCAGGGTAAGGAAACCAGAGTTTCCTCTTGTGGATGTCATTCACCACCCATCAGTGAGGGTAGCATTACCACTGATGAGGGAACTGATGAGTTCAGACCACTCTTGGGAAAAAAAATGGAAGGTGTGGATGAGAGAGGTCACCAGTGTGTGAGTTGTTGGCCCAAGTGGATCCTGGGTCATGATCTATCAGATATTTCTTTTACCAATCTCCAGCTTTTCCCTTTTCCCAGCCTCCAATGGTGGGGCCACTCCTAGCTCCTTGTCCACAAAGCCCACCCCTCTCCCCTTTCATTATTCTGAGTAAGCACCAGTGGTAGTAAATTTTCTTAACATTACTTTCTGCAGTATTACATCTATTTTGACCCCCTTCTTATTGGCTTCCTTTATGTCTCTGAGGAAAAGATACTTTGTCTCCCAAGGCCAATCCCCTAACCTGTGCTTTTCTCACTGCCTGTGTGACCCTCCCTCCTCCCCCACCAAATTGTGTTCATCTCTTCTTTGCCCATCAGACTTTTCTGCCTCCACTTTTGCATTCCAGTTTGAAGCCTTGCTGTATCCACCATATATCCCCTTCTTGCTACTCTTAACTGCAATCCTTCTGGTCTAGGTTTTCTGAGCCTCTGCATGAACAGTCTCCTACGATCCTACTTTATGTCTCTCAGGGAAAGCATCTATTCTTTTGTCCTTTTAAATCAGACTTGCCCGGGTCTCTTCCTGCTTAAAAAGACTTAGTGCCTACTGGATAAAGCCCAGATTCTTAAGCTTGGATCATGAGGCCCTTGATAAATCTTCCTCAGGTTCGTTTGCAGCCATTCCTTGAATCCATCCTATCCCCAAACCCCAGCAGACCACTCTCACTCTTGCCCCACTGTCCACCTAGTGAACTTGTAGTCATTTGTGAGGGCTAGCTCCAATTATGCCTGTCTTCCCTACCCTCCCTGGGCCTTTCCAAACAAAATTAATTTTTCCATTCCGTATTTCCTTCACATTTTTTTGCAGTGAATGATCGCTGTTGTTAGTATTAGAACACTTATCACATTATATTAACTTTACTTGATAAGAATACTTGATTAGTCCTTCAGTTTCCTGATTCGCCTCCTTTTCATGAAGCCCATCCTACACTTTTCTATCTGTAGCTTCTTATAATTACGTTCCATTGATGTTCAGGTCTCTTTTCCTGTCTCATTCTTGGAGAAGCCCCATTTTATTATTATTTTTTTTAACGAACTCCTATGCTGGGTCTGTACTAACCCCCAAAATGCTATCTTTAAGTGGACTTGAATGACAGACTCTCAAAACTTTGCAGGATCCAGAGCCCCATATTCAGGCACGTCTTCCCAGAGATGTTGTGGCAGAATGTGTCTAGATTTCTGCTCAGTGCCAAGAGTGATTGTCACAGTGTCATGGAAGCTTGTTGGGCCTGCCGAAAGTCAAGAGACAGGTGTTATTTTGGAAGATGGAAAGAATATCCTTTATCTGAAAAGCTTCTGTTTAGGGCAGCAGGGCAAGAGCCCAAAGTCTGTCCCACCACTCATATGTTTAGTGCCGATTTGCCAATGTTTCACAGGTAACAAAAGCATAATACAAATATAGCATTATTGTTTCTGACATCCATGTTGCCTGGATTTGGGTACAGCCGTCCTAGATTTTTATTCTCAACTCCCTGTGGCAGATTAGCTAACCCCAAACTGCTTTAGTGACATTGACACTGTCTCAGAGATTACATCTTACACCAGACAAATGAGAACAGTGAGTGGGTGAAATAGGGTTACAATTGAACCCTATAAAGTTGCCAATATTGAACAATTTTCACCAACAAAATGGCAGCTTCATTAGGTTTACCCCGATAGTGGAATAACGTATCTTGTTTAAAAGGAAGTACGTTGGGGCGCCTGGGTGGCTCAGTCAGTTGAGCGTCCGACTTCGGCTCAGGTCACCATCTCACAGTTCATGAGTTCGAGCCCCACGTCAGGCTTTGTGCTCACAGCTCAGAGCCTAGAGCCTGCTTCAGATTCTGTGTCTTCCTCTCTCTCTGTTCCTTCCCTGCTCACACTTTGTCTCTCTCTCAAAAATAAACAAACATTAAAAAAAATTTTTTTTTCAGTAAAAGGAAGTACGTAATAAATGTTTTTGAGACTTACATAATGTGCCAGGCACAGCAGTAAGTACTTTTTATGCATTAACTCACTTAATACTCAAGACAACTCTAAGATGTATTATCCTTCTCTTTACATATGGGGGAACTGAGACACAGAGGTTATGACTTCCTCAAGCTGACACAGCTAATAATGTGCAGTGGATATTCCAATAGCACGAGAAGGATTCTTCTGGCCCAGGGGTTGGCAAACTTCTTTTGTAAAGGGCCAGGTGAGGCCATTTGGCTTTGCAGGTCATGTGGCCTTTGTCCCAACTACTAGACTCTGTGCAGTATGTAAATGAATGAGGTGGCTGTGTTCCAGTAAAACTTTATTTACAAAAATAGGCAGCAGGCTGGATTCAGCCTACAGGCTATGGTTTATAGATCCCTATTCTAACCTCTTCCTCCCTATCCCCAAATATGTTTTCTCAGTGATGGTTACAAAAGAAATTTAGAAGTTACAGTTTTTAAAAACGTGTGTTACTTTTCCCTCTTATGTACCCAATGTAGAAAAATTAGAAAGTGCACATACACAAAAAAGGAAAACATATTAAAATCTCCCTCTGATTCCAACACTCAGAAATAATCCCTGGCATAAGGATTTTGATGTGTATCCTTTCAGATTATTGTCTCTGCACACTTATTTGTGTGCAGCAGACCTTAGGGAGTGGCACAGCCTCTTTTTAAGTGGCTTAAAAATACATTTATATGACAAATACATTTTTAAGTTAAATGCAAACTGTTTTCTTTGGCTGTTAGTAGTTATTCTCTGGGGATGTTGCATATATTTACGCTTTTCAGATAAATTGTGTATCTGGTTCCATAGGCTCCTCTATTTCACACCCACCCTCCCTTCCCTGGCTATGCCCGTCTTACATTCTTTGTTGTATTATGGAGTCACGGTTTTCTTTCTCTGGTATTTTTACCTCTGGTATTGATCTTCTCCCTTCACCTTTGCCCTGGTGATGGCCAGCCACAGAAGTGAAACCAGCCCTGTAGGTAAATGGGCACTAGAAAAATAAAGCGTCTCCAAGTCCCTGTCACTGTCCTCTATAGATGCCACCCTTGGGGGCAGTGTAATTTCTTTGAATGTTTTCCTTCTGTTTGCTTCCCTCTTCCCCAAGGCTCCTCCAAAAGAGAAGCTTGCACAGCTTTTCTTAAGTTCATTAAATTTTCAGTGCCTTTCCCCCATGGTTGGTACACGGCAGGCAACACAAGACAAGAGGACATTAGAATTCCTTCCGGGGAGAGAACATACTGTGAGCAGTTTCAAAAGGTCGCCTGTTGCCACAGTGTCCTTCTTTATAAATCTTTCAGGGGACGGTGAGGTGTATCTAGAGAGGAAAGATGGGATTGCTGTAGTCATTCCAGAAGAATCTTAACCTCAAATCTGCCTTTAGCAATAAACTCCCAGTGATGATCCGTTGAGCACACAGCCAAGGGGGGGGGGGGGGGGGGGGAGATACCTGTGTTTTTGCAAAATATGCTCCCACTAAGTTCAAGTCAAAGACTAGCCTGTCTCCCAACAAACGTAGACAGCTGTAGGGTAAAGGATGCAGTGATGGCTGGGTGCTGACAAAAAGTGCTGCTATAGAATGTGAAAGGGAAGCCACATTGTTTCTCTAAGCAATTTCCTGAATGTGTTTAGTTAACCATTCTGTGGATCTCCCCAGAATCTTCGATTGTTTTATTCGTAAAAAACTTCCCACTGACATTTGTATCACCTGAAATTTACAAAAGTGATATTTTCCACACATTATCTAAGTGTGAATCTCTCTTCAGATGAGGAACCTGAAGCTCAGAGAAGTTAAGAAAATTGACCCAGACCTCATGGCCAGTAGATGGCAGTACTCAACTCCTGACACCTAAGGCTACGTTTTTTGCTCCCGTCAGAGGCAGATTTTGTTTTCTTTACTCTCATCATTTTGCCCTTTGTTAAATGCTCAGCACAATCCTATTTCTCTCTTCTAGAATGTGCTTTGCTATTCTATACTATAGGACACACAAACTGTAGGGGAAGATTTTTGACGCCAAGGAGAAGATTGCCTTAGGAGATTCCGAACTCCAGAATGGTGTGTATATACCAATCACGGTTGTTCATGATCATTTAATGCTGAAGCTGTTATTCACCAAGAGATATTGTTACCTTTAACTAGAAATAGAAGGGAAAGGAAAATTATACCAAAACCCATTTTTGAGATAATTAGCAAAATGTCAGGGACAGATGGACTAGAAACTATGGAAAAACATATGTTTTACTGATGTTTTCTCTTTGATCATATGTTGGATGCTATAATGGCAAAAGCCTGTTTCCTGGCTTGAAAACTATCCTTTTCATTTTTTCTGCTTTTTACTTAAGAAACTGGCTGGCTTTCTTTTGGAAGTTTTTGTAGTCTGTATCCCTCCCTCTTTATCACCTCTGGCTGCACACACTTGAGTTGGATTTTCTTAGTACATTCAAAAGGACTAGGAAATAAATTGAATCTACAAACAGGACTACTCTGCTTTTTAGAAGCAGTATCAATAGAAACAATTATTGCATGCACCACTAAGGGTAAAACCAGGTCGCGGTCAGAAAGTAATGGATAGTATAGTACCTATCTTTGAAATTTTATAGTTTAAGAAGATAAGTGTTACAAAGATACCCTCACTTATTTGTTACCCACCGCTTCTCAATTCACAAAAAAATGGACTGGTGCATAAAAATGACACGTTGGTCACTGGAGAAACAGGAATTGACCGAATGGCGGGGAGAACAGAAAAAAAGAAAGGACCGACTGGAAAGAAGGCCAGCAATGTACTAGCCAAGTAAACATGGGTAGGTCGGACATCTGAAATGGGGCTCAAATTTCCCATCGCAAAACCAGTGGAGTTTGAGTAGAAAACCTCTCAAGTGTATTTTAACAGTAAGATTCTATCAGGCATTTAGCAGTTGACTCTCAAGAATTCTTTGCTGGTAATAGGTGAGGATGCAAGATGGCACAGTGAATGGTCCTGCTCGCGGTGTATCTAATTTTGTTTCAGTGCCCATTTACAGCTTACAGTGTTTGAAAAAAATAACCTTTCTTTTCGTTGCTATACACACATATAGTGTAGCTTGGACCTTAGATTTTTTTAGTAGGAGTTTCCTCTTTCATTCCAGTAATTTGTTTACTTACTGAATATTTTATCATTATCTCGATTGAAGTTCAATTATTTACAGATTAGATAATTTGTAATTTATTATAAATTGCTAATTTGCAGATCATTCATTACCTACTAATTATTCAATTATCTTTAAATTAGTGCTCATTAATTTGCTCAATAAACACTTGCTCGGCAATTACTAAATGGTCAACACTTCCAGAATGGAGACACAAAGAAGCTTGAGAAGGAGGTCGGGCTCCTTCTTTAAAGGAGGAGTTCACTTTGTGTCGATTCTGAGAAACTGGATCTTCTTTAGTACAGACACATATGTTCACATCTCTTCATTAACCTAATTCTGTTTATCTCCATATAAAAAAAAGAAAAAAATAAGGGACGCCTGGTTGCTCAGTCGTTAAGCGTCCTACTCGTGATTTTGGCTCAAGTCATGATCTGAGGATTGTGAGATTGAGCCCCACGTTGGAGCCTTCCTGGGATTCTCTCCTCACCTCGCTCTCTGCCCCTCCCACCTCTCTCTTGAGCTCAGGTGTGTGCGTGCTCTCAAAAAAAAAAAAAAAAAAAAAAAAAAGGAAATCCAGAAGAAATATGAAATTTAGAAACTGTTATTTGATGCCTTTTTTTCCAAGATTGGTAAAATGAAAAAAAAAAGTTTGATAATCTGAAAACATTTTGAAAAATCAGAATGCACAAAGTTAATGGAATCATGAAAATCAGATTTTTGTAATATATAATCATAAATACTATGCACCTATTACTCATAATATTTACATATTTGAGGGATGAAAGGAGAAAAGATGGATGGAGATACAGTGGCGGGGGAGGGGGAGGGACACAAGCCTGAAAGAGTTAAATGGTGTTTAAGGATTATCCTGTGGTATCTTTGTTCTTGTTATCATGGGGAATACTGGTCAGGCTAATCAAGCCCAAATGAATGAAACCCTGTACCACTAGATGGTTGGATTTTTCATGCAGGACAATTCCTTCGATCTGGAATTTTGGCAGCTGCAACATTCAGTTCAACAAGCTAAATGTTGTTTTAGATGAAGCCCAGTCTTTGTTATTTGATTCTGCCCAAGTTTAAAGATTTCCTTGATTTCAGCAGACTCCCTAGGGCACGTTGGAGATACACTAAGTAGAAGTGTAGTATCATCCATTATCCTTTGCCAGAATTTGAGTAATATGCCCTGGAAAAAAAAAAATAATAATAATGACCCTGGTCCTAAATTCTTTCCCTGGTCTGATTAACTTATTATCATTATGGTTAATAATAGCTAATGTAGCTAATATAGTTACAAAGCTCCTCTCACTTCATACATCTTCTGTCTCTCTGTACATCCAGCGTTTAGTGCCATCACACTGTGACTTAGATGGACAATACGTATTGCAAACTGCCTCCTCGATTCCACTTCAGTAGAAACTATTAAACTATTATTGGAACTGACCTGCCCTGATCTGATAGAAAGAAAACCCTATTCTCCTTTTATAACACGGAGCATTGATGTCTCTTATTCATTGTGCTGAGGGAAATGTGTCCAAAAACTTGAAAGGAAAAGGGGGGAAAGCCACGCTAGATAAATGGGGATATTGAGACAGCTTTAATGGAAGGTCTGTTCCAGTTGTCCTCGGCCTCAGGCACGGTGGGTCTGAAGAAGCCCGCTCCTCAGTTCTAGCACTGGATGGGCAGATCCTGACTTGTGAGTCACCCCTTCCGCCTGTGGAATGTGCCCTGGAGGTTTGTTTGTTTGACTTATGTGGGCAGATTGGATATCTCATTCTTAAAACATACTTGGAAAAGGAGACTGTTTACCCTGGGGGAGAATAGTTGCTGAAGAGGCTAGAGGAGAACATCTCCTTTTTTTCTCTTTCAAAACCCCAGTAAGAGTCAGCTTCAGGGTATGCTCGTCTTGAACAGAAAGCAGAATCCTCAAATGCTCACCCAGCAAAATTGTTTTCCAATTCATTATGACCTCTGGACAATAAGTGTTTTGTCCTCCCTCACATTATTCTCAGAAGTAAAGCGACTATTATTGGTAGCAGTCTACACACACAAAAAATGATACCTTAGAACAGGGTTAATCTCCCACCCCACGCCACCCCACCCCCATTGGGTTTTCCTCACATCTATTGAAGGAGATGAGTCCTAGCTGGAGACAATAAGCATGACAATATGGTTCATTATATGGGTCTTAGTTCATGTTCAAGGTACCAGTTAAATAATATCTCGGATGGGAGCAAAAACAAAAAAAAACACCATTGGTAAAATAGCCTTTGGCAGAAATATTTGTGAAGGATTTTTTTTTTCCCCTTTGTCCTAAAGAAGTGCATAGCCTTTCCTTCTGAAGAAGAGCTGGCAATGTAATTTTTCAGTGGAGTTTTACAGTTGTTTTGAGCTCCTCAAGGGGGAGCTTTCACACAAGCTAACTGGTATACTCACCTCTCAGGTTTGATGTGGACTTTCACTGGGGACTTTATCCTCCCATTTAGTCTGAATAGGACTCTCCCTTTGATAAGCAAGTTTTGCTCTCTTAATTGACATGAAGGGAGACGACAGTCGGCCAGTTACAATCTTTAAAATAATTATGTCAAGACGTACTTGGATGTGAGTTAATCAGTTTCATTGTTAGGTGTCCTACTACATATAAGGGGAGTGACCAGTCTGGTCAGTGTCCCCACTAGGGCATGAAAACAATGGCAACTGGGCTTTAGACATGTACTTTTCATTAGGACATTCTGTGTGGGTAGGATTATTCAAACCCACCAATGCACAGTGCCGCATATGCAGTCCCAGTTTGTGGCTGCTATGAGATTGCTCTTGGGAGCTGTTCCCCACCCCACCTCCAAACTCTGGCCCTTCCACATGAATCTGTTTCAGTGTAGAATGCCTATTTACCCTCATTTTTAATGTCTGGATGTAAGGACTGGTTAAGTCCTATTGAAAATCGTCTTTTACAAAAGTAAGAGGAAATGTAACAACTAGGTTTCCTCTCCTTGTGGTTGAAATTAAGGTACATTGGGTACAAAGAAGACTTCAGTTTTTCCCCCAACAAATGCTGAAACATTATTTCCTATTGCTTTTCTTATTTTCAGTAAAAAAAAAAAAATCAGATATGGTAAATTGTCACTAAAATGTGGTTTTTGGCAGGTGATTATTTGTCCTAATTCAGCCTCCCCATTATCCTCAGAGGTAATTTCCCTGGGGGAAAAGGTGAGACTGAGAGAAGGTACAGAGTAACACTTCTTTTTACGATTCTTGGAAAAATAACGTTCTTTCATGAGAAATACAATCTTTTAAAGACAAATGATTCTTTTGTTTCAACTCTAAATACAGTGGGAGGGTATCTGTGGAATATAAATATTTGCAGACTCTTTATGTAAGCCTGCTTTAACCAAACACCTGGTAAATGGTGCACAGGCTATTAATGACTTGCAAAACCTCCAGGTTGGGAAATACAGCTATGCCATTATGATCAGTCATTGGGCAAATAGTCAAGCCTGACAACAATTGTTTAATACCTTTTTACCCACGAAGACTCTGATTCACTGAAAACATTCAAGATTTCAGCATATTTTCCTCCCACCCCCTGACCCTACATCAAATTGCTCAATTATCTCCCATAAAGAGATGTATTATTCTTTCAAATTTGAGGTGTAGTGTCCCCCTGTTAGCTGAAAGTAGAAAGTTCCTATGAAACCTCTCCTAAACTGAAATGGTGTAAAGTGAATAGCAATACCATTAATTCATACAGAAAAATTTTTGTGTGTTCTCAGACCCAAAAAGTCACCTCTTTTAGGCTTTTCTGATACCTGAGGACACCGCTTCCTAACAGATGCACGAAATAAATCAAGATAAAGCACAGATGCCCACAGACACAAATCCCAGTTCTAGTGGCTTGATGCTGAGATGCTGAGCCTAGGTCCTGGGGAAGGTGCTTGGGGACGTGGGGGATGAGGATGCTGCTGCTGCCTGGGGTGCAGCAGCCTCTATTACAGCTGCTGCAAAATCAGCACTGAATGCTGTTTTCGTTTCTCACCTTTTCTCTGTAAAGCGAAAATCCTCTTCAGATGTCTTTCAGTTAGGGAAACTAGTACTAATGTGGGTCTTTCATAAATGCAAAGTGGCATCAAGGGAACTTCCGACAAGTGGGGGTTATCTCTAATAGGAACCGGTTAAGCAGTGTTACAAAATGTGTAGTCTGTTGTCTCTGCCAGGCGAGACCCTTTTAAAAGCTACAGCGTGTTCTTTACTTTCTTCTTATGTTAACACCTAGTATTTACATGAAACTGGGCTGTGCAGCTTAGGGTGTTGTTGAGATGGATAGGAAGAGGCAGGAGAACACAAGATACCACCCTTCAGAGATCTCAAAATACAAGCAGGGAGAAATGAGCTAAGTAGCCTCTCATAGCAATACACAGTTAATTGTCCAGAAGATGGTCCAGAGAGTGAATTCTGCTTGAATCCAGAGGTGAACTTATTGCGAGACAGAGTGATGTAGATTGATTTTAGGGCTACAGAATTTAAACTAGGCTGTTAAGAATCTGCAGGATTAGGAGATGCAGAAAGAGGACAAAGGGCATTCTGGAAGGAAGGGCATAGCAAGAAAAAAGAGACTAGATTGAATATGCCCAGTGAGTTTGTTTTGTTGTTTTGTTTTTTATTTAATTTTTTTTTAATTTTGTTAATGTTTGTTTATTTTTGAGAGTCAGAGCGTGAGCAGGGGAGTGGCAGAGAGAATGGGAGACACAGAATCCAAAGCAGGCTCCAGACTCTGAACTGTCAGCACAGAACCCGATGCGGGGCTCAAACTCGTCAACCGCGAGATCATGACCTGAGCTAAAGTCAGATGCTCAACCGACTGAGCCACCCAGGCGCCCCTTAAAAACATTTTTTTTTAAGTTTATTTATTTATTTGGAGAGAGAGAGCACAAGCAGGTGAGGGACAGAGAGAAGGAGAGACAGAATCCCAAGCAGGCTCCACGCCATCAGTGCAGAGCCCAATGTGGGGCTCAAACCCACAAACAGATTGTGACCTGAACTGAGATCAAGAGTCAGACACTTAATGACCACGCCACCCAGGCACCACTGAATATGCCAAGTGTTTTTAGGGACAGTGCACAAAACTGTGATTAGAAACAACGTGTTTTTAATTTTTTTTTAATGTTTATTTATTTTTGAGAGAGACAGAGCATGAGCAGGGGAGGGGCAGAGAGAGACGGAGACACAGAATCCAAAGCAGGCTCCAGGCTCTGAGCTGTCAGCACAGAGCCCATTATGGGGCTCGAACTCACAAACCGTGAGATCATGACCTGAGCTGAAGTCAGCCACTTAACCGACTGAGCCACCCAGACGCCCCAGAAACAACATGGTTTTTTTTTTCCAAGATGTATTTAATTGTATTTTTTTTTAATATTTTTTTTCAATATATGACGTTTATTGTCAAATTGGTTTCCATACAATACCCAGTGCTCATCCCAAAAGGTGCCCTCCTCAATACCCATCACCCACCCTCCCCTCCCTCCCACCCCCCATCAACCCTCAGTTTGTTCTCAGTTTTTAAGAGTCTCTTACGCTTTGGCTCTCTCCCACTCTAACCTCTTTTTTTTTTCCCCTTCCCCTCCCCCATGGGTTTCTGTTAAGTTTCTCAGGATCCACATAAGAGTGAAAACATATGGTATCTGTCTTTCTCTGTATGGCTTATTTCACTTAGCATCACACTCTCCAGTTCCATCCACGTTGCTACAAAGAGCCATATTTCATTCTTTCTCATTGCCACGTAGTACTCCATTGTGTATATAAACCACAATTTCTTTATCCGTTCATCAGTTGATGGACATTTAGGTTCTTTCCATAATTTGGCTATTGTTGAGAGTGCTGCTATAAACATTGGGGTACAAGTGCCCCTATGCATCAGTACTCCTGTATCCCTTGGGTAAATTCCTAGCAGTGCTATTGCTGGGTCATAGGGTAGGTCTATTTTTAATTTTTTGAGGAACCTCCACACTGTTTTCCAGAGTGGCTATACCAGTTTGCATTCCCACCAACAGTGCAAGAGGGTTCCCAAGAAACAACATGTTTTTAATCGAGAAGCACCTTAACATAAAAATCTTCATGTATCTACCAAAGGTACATAACAACACACATTCACGCTCTCCAGATGAGTGATGTAAAACAAAACATTAACTCACAAGTTTAGGGCCTGGTGATTTGGGTTAGAATTGATGAGTGGTCCTTCTGGTCTTGGCTGGGCTCACTCACTTGTCTGTGAGCCAGCTGGCTATTCCTTTGTGTAGGACAGACTTGACCAGGATGGCAGCAACAACTAGGACCTCTGTTGCCATGTCTCTCGCCTGCCAGCAGGCTGGCCCCAGCATATCTTCTCATAGTGATGATGGGTGTGCAAGAGAAGAGAACTCCAGTCTTCTGCTTGTGTCACGTTTGCTAACATTCCATGACCAAAGCAAGTCCCATGGCTGGGTTCACATTGCCTCTTCATTGTAGAGTGTATCCCACTTATAAATAGTGAGCTGTTCTGGTTATTTATTGCTGCTTAACAAAGTACCCCAAACATTAGTTGCTTAAAGATTCAGCCATTTATAATACCTTCTACAATCTGGGTGTCAGGAACTCAGGAAAGGCTTGGCTGAGCTCTTTTCATCTTTATGACATTACTGGTACTCGGCTAGTAGATGGACTGACCTGGATGGTCCAAGACCACATCACTCATCTGTCTGATATCTTGGGTAGAAGTCTGTGCTCCACTGGACTATCAGAAAGAGTGGCTGAACTCCAGTCCACTTGGTGGTCTTAGGGTAATTAAAATCCTTCCATGGCAGGGGCACCTGGGTGGCTCAGACAGTTGAGCATCCCACTTAGGTTTGTGAGCTCGAGCCCCACGTTGGGCTCTGCACTGACAACTCAGAGACCGGAGCCTGCTTCAGATTCTATGTCCCCCTCTGTCTCTCTCTGCCCCTCCCCTGCTCGCCCACTGTCTCTCTCTCTCTCTCAAAGATAAATAAACATTAAAAAAAAATTTTTTTTTTAATCTTATGGCAGAGGCTTTTCCCAGAGCCAGTCTCCCAAAGGAACAAGGCAGAAACAGCATGGCTCTTTCTGACCTAACCTTAGAACTTATGCAGAAAGCTGTGTTCTACTCTATGGGTCAAAGCAGACACAAGCCCTCCCTGACTCCAAGAGATGGGAAACACACCCCATCTCTTTACGGGAGGAACATAAAAGAATTTGCAGATATGTTTTGAAGCCATACGGGCATTCTGTAAGCAACAAATTGTTTCCATTTTTACCATGCTGTGAATAATAGCCCCTTGTGAAGCCCACATACCCAAAGAGAGGACCCAGTATGATAATCAGGCTCAGGTGCATGATCCAGGATCTTGTTATCTAAATCAGGTGCAGATAAAACTCCTACCTCAAGTGCTATTCACTGGGGAAGGTTACTTTTGATCTAAAGATAAGTGAGCACAAGAAGCGAGTTATCTGCTCTCCAATGTAAAATGGCAGTAGACCCAAGTCCCTATCAATTCTGAGATATAGCCAGGACTATACTACCAGTTCTCTGGTCAGAGCCCATTATGGCTCCCTGGCAATGATTCTCTAACTTTCTTAGCTTTGCCCGCTAGATAAAGGTCAGTAAACATTTTTTGTAAAGGGCCAAATAGTAAATAGTCTTCACGCTTGTCATGTATAGTCTTTATTTAATTTTATTTTTTTAAGTAATCCTCTAAAAATGTAAAAGCATTCTGGAGCACCTGGGTGGCTCAGCCGGTTAAGCATTAGACTTCAGCTCAGGTCATGATCTTACAGTTTGTGAGTTCAAGCCCCACATCAGGCTTGCTGCTATCAGCACAAATCCCACCTCAGATCTCTTCCACCCACCCCCCCGCCCCTCCCTTGATCGTTTTCTCTTTCTCTCTCTCTCTCTAAAAATAAATAAATTTTACAGAAAGAAATAAAGAAAGAGGAAGCAAGAAAGAAGGGGGAGAGAGAGAGAGAGAGAGAGAGAGAGAGAGAGAGAGAAAGAAAGAAAGAAAGAAAGAAAGAAAGAAAGAAAGAAAGAAAGAAAAATGTAGAAACATTCTTAGCTCACTGGGCATATAAAATCAGGCCACCACCCAAATCTGGCTCATTGGCCCTAATTTGCCAACCCCCTGCTGTATACTTGTGATTCTATCCTTTGAAGGCCATTATTCCTTTCCCACAGAAAGGAAATAACCTGTTTATTTGTGAGTAATTATCTCAGTGTGTTTCCAGCTCATAGAATTCTGGGGAGTGCAAGGCACTCTCTGTATCTGGCCTTTTAGGTCTAAGCTGGGAATGTATTCTACCAATACAATTCTCATAAAAACTTATTGGGTTTTCTAGAATCTTACTAGAATTCATTGTATTAGACAAAGTCACATGCATAAAAGTCTTTGAAATATGCCCTTCTCTCTTGTGGGTCCTCTGAAACTACTGAGGGACAGTGCCCTTAAGATTTCTTAGAGGCCCTATTGTTTAACAAAGGGTCTGTAATGCACACTATTTTTTTTTAAAGATTATTTATTTATTTTGAGAGAGTATGTGCACGAGTCGGAGCGAGGCAGAGAGAGAGAATCCTAAGCAGGCTCTGCATCATCAGCCCAGAGCCCAGCGCGGGGCTCGATCTCAAGAACCGTGAGATCATGACCTGAACCGAAATCAAGAGTCAGATGCTTAAGTGACTGAGCCACCCATGGGCCCCTGTAATGCACCCTCTTAAGATCCTTCCGAAGCTTGGATTTTTGTTGTTTTACTAAAATAATCTATGATACAGCACCTCAAATCTTTTGAGGGGCTAAAAAATGGTTTTCTAGCCACACCTGGTGTTCATATGTACTGTGAGAACACGTCTTCCCCACAGCATTCTGGTTTTGGCCTTTGCTTTTATACCTTTTCTTTCTTACTTTGATAACGTTCTGCTGAGAAACACGGGCTGAGAAATAGTTTTATTTTTGAACTAAGCCAAGTTCTGATTCCTTTATATTTTCTCTAAATTCTGCTTGAAACAGCATATTTCCTTTTTTAGTTCACCTCTCTGTATTTGTAACTTATGAAACACGGTTAAAAGAAACCAATGGAACTTTTGATGTCCCGTTGGAAATTTCCTTAGCCAGGTTCTTCAATTCATTAGTACAGTTTGTTTTCCAAAATACTGTAGGCAACAGTTTTTCTAGAATTTCCACCGCTGTGTAATGAGAGTTTCCTTCCCTCCATCTTCCAACAGTGTTTTCCTCACTTTACCTGTAACATTTTCCTCACTCAGCCTTACTGAAGACATCCTCAAGGTCTTTCTCTCTTTTGCCCACTACCTGGTGTTAAAGTCACTATGGCTTGCTATTTCAGCACCTCACTTCTGGTAACAACTTCTGTTAGTTATCTATTGCTGTATAACGACCCCCAAATTTTGTGGTCTTAAAAAGCCATTTTATTTTTTCTCAGAGATTTTATGTTTAAGGAATTGGGACAAGGCTCTGCTAAGTAATTGTTCTGTACCTTGTAATGTCAATTGAGGTAGGTAGGTTGGTTCAGAAGGTGCAACATGGCCCGCTTACATGTATGGGTCAGGAAATGTGCTCCACCTGAACCATTCACCTACATGTGGCCTCTCCAACATGGTTATTTTAGGGCAGGTGAACTTGTTATGTAACAGGTAGCTTGCTCAGGAGAATAGCAAGCATCCCAGTTTCCAAGAAAATGATTAATGGCTTTTACTGACAGCAATGTATGTTGGTTAGAAGAAACACAAACCCACCCAGATACAAGAGGAAGGGACATAGTTCCCACCTGTCAATGAGAGGAGAATGAAAAGATTCAAGTCTATATTTTAAAACTACCATAGGGACCATTAACACAGGTAGTATTTCATATGAGATAATTTTCATATCCCTTGTAGAGAGAATTGAACTTGAGCTTGGACTGTCTGTGTTCCTTTGTATTCAGTTAGACATAATTTCAGCCTTCATCTCCCCAAATCTTGCTTTCTTGCAGTTACAATCTTTTTATAGCACATCACAGTGTAAAACACTTTGGAACATGTGTGCCCAATATGTGTAAATACTCTAACATATACACATTATAAACAGATAACTTTGTGATTAAGCTCATGATAATAGAAAATTAAAATGGATCTGGTAAACTCAAATGTAAAATATTCTTAAATATCTTGCTAATTATGATGACTTCATATTATCACATTTCAAGGCAGAAAGATCTACTTAAAACTACATTCACAGTTAACAACAGTGAATATAAATATGTATATTTGAATTGGTCTTTCTCAATAATTTTGAATTCAGGGACCATTTTCTTGGGTGATTGGTATATTATGGCTTTTACCACATAGTGTAGCTAATTAAATGTTTTCCATTGGAGTAAAAAGTGCCAGTTTCACCATTTTACTGGTTTTCAATAACCATGTTAACTTTTTTTGTCTTGTATTTTATGTAAGGCAGTTTAGTTAAAACTGTTGTAGGCTACAGATGCATTTAACCAAGCACATGTAGATACTACACGTCCCAGTACACTGATCAGGGACCAGTGAGTGGGGGTAGCACTGCTGTCCCTCAAGCCTATGGAATCTCACTTTGCTCTCGGGGATATTGTACATACACCATTACCTTCCACCTAATGGAGTCTTTTTTTTTTTTTTTTTTAATATAAAAAATAAGATAGGGGAGCCTGGGTGGCTCAGTCAGTTAAGCATCCGACTTCAGCTCAGGTCAGGATCTTGCAGTTTGTGAGTTCGAGCCCTGCATCAGGCTCTGTGCTTACAGCTCAGAGCCCGGAGCCTGCTTCAGATTCTGTGTGTGTCTCCCTCTCTCTCTGCCCCTCCCCCGCTTGTGCTCTGTATCTCTCTGTCCCTCAAAAATGAGTAAATGTAAAAAAAAAAAAAATTTTTTTTAAAGAGTTCGTTTTTTGGTTTGACTCTTTTTTTTTCCCCTTTGCCCATTTGTTTCTTAAATTCCAAACTGATGGTTACCATGGGGGAGGTGGGTGGGAAGTGATGGGGTTTAAGGGGTGCATTTGTCAAGTTCACAACACTTCCTTATATGGTAGTGTTGAATAACTATACTGTACACCTGAAACTAATATTATACTGTATGTCAACAAACTGAAATTTAAATGAAAAGTTAAAAAATAAAAAATAAGAATATGTAGCCTGATTTTTTTTTTTTACCACACCCTAACGGTCTTCTGACACACCCCCTGGAGTGCAGACATGTCATGATGAAAGCAATTGACATAGAGAACCTTCAATAAATGTTGCATTAATTTTTAAAAATGTCTGACGCAAAGTAGGCACTCAGTATTTGTTGAGCATAGAAGGAAATTCCTGTACCTGCAACAAAAATAAAATTGCAGAAATCTCCATCGTTCTCAACAACTCACCTCCTCCATGAGCTAGTCAAAATATTGTGGAAGATTAGAGCTTATTTTCCTATGAAATACATTCCCACTGGAGGCCACTTTGAAAAATTAACTTTCTGTATCAGTGATGATTAACAATTTTTCCTCCCCTTCACACCCTTCCTATTTGTAACTTCATCTTGATGTCTGGGGTTTTACATTTCATAACAGCCTCATAAATCATTTAATTTCCTTCCAACAATTAGCGGAGTTGGGTTAGCAGTATTAATATCCTTTTCTTTATAGAGGGAGAGCTAAGGCATATTGAGTTGAAATTTCTTGCTGAAGGCCTTAACGAGTGTCTGTAACCATGCTGGGATTAAATGTTTAAGATTCTTTCTCAGAAGCTTTACCTGGGTTCCTTTGAGCTACTGTGACTTTTTGATCTTATCTTGAAATAAGAATTCTTGATGATTAAATAAATGGACTTTATCTTAGACCAGCAAACAGTAGAGCTTTCAAAACTAAAGGCAGTTAGCAAAGCACATTCAATATCAATGGTATTTTTTGGGAATAGAGTTACTATAAAACAAGCCTATTAAGTTGAAAAAACTAGGATGGTGGACGATTTGGTTCTTTCAGAATCCTTTTGAGGAAGGTGAAAGATGAAAATTTGTCCACCTCTGTCCCATATTTTTACATATATGCATACACTCATGTAAACCTCACTGAGCTCATGACGTGGAATGCTATCTTTCCAGTGGAGTCCCTTGTGCCACCTCCCAGCTGATTGTCTTCAAAGTGAACCACTTTTTCTGACCTCTGTCACCAAAGATTGGATTTATTCATTTTTAAATAAGTGTTTAATAAGTCTGTTGGTAGGTATTAGAGCATAAAATTGAAAGAGTTCTGCCATTTCCCGGGTTTCTGAGCAAAGCAAAACTTTTCTGATGGTGATATTGGGTAGTTGTTCAATAAGGAGGCTGGGATCGTGGAGAGAGTGGAATAGCAGTGGTGCAGAATTGAAAACGGATTCCCAGACAGAATGGAAGGTCCAGGTGAGGATGAAGAACATGACTTAGCCTGTAGTGGTACAATTTTCGCTGGTAATATGTCAGTTGGGAAAGCAGATGGTATGATCTTTGAGTTTAGCGAGTCTTTTGAAGCATAGGTACAAGGAACACCAGATTTGAGGACAGTGTCAAGGGAGTCTGGTATGCAGCTGAGTGTAGGATTACAGTGAAAGTGAATGCACATGGGAATTGATAGGCATGGGGAAAAGGAAGGTACAAAGAACTTGAGGGT
Organism: Prionailurus viverrinus; assembly: GCF_022837055.1. Taxonomy (NCBI): domain Eukaryota; kingdom Metazoa; phylum Chordata; class Mammalia; order Carnivora; family Felidae; genus Prionailurus; species Prionailurus viverrinus. Next base: position 62,792,316 of record NC_062578.1, on the reverse strand, counting down.
GCAGAACTAGAGTGTGATATCGCTGGCCAGAGAAGAGGTTGGTGATGAATTTTAAACTTTGAGAGCTCAGGGGTGCCTGGGTGGCTCAGTCGGTTAAGTGTCAGACTTCGGCTCAGGTCATGATCTCACAGCTCATGCATTCAAGCCCCACAGCAGGCTCTGTGCTGACAGCTCAGAGCCTGGAGACTGCTTCAGATTCTGTCTCCATCTCTCTCTCTCTCTGCCCCTGCTCTGCTTGTGCACTCTCTCTCTCAAATATAAATAAACATTAAAAAGTTAAAAAAATAAAAACAAACTTTGAAAGCTCAAATAATTCACAGTGATGACAAAGTCTGGAGTGTGGTTATGAGGGTGGTGGTGGTTGAAGTAGGGTAATACTTGGATAATAGATTCATTTGTATGGTGGAGAGTAGGATTTAAAGTAAAAATGAGTCTGGGATACAAGTGCTGTAGTCCTCAAGGGATGTGGTTACAAGTGCCATAGTCCTCAAGGAATGGGAAGGTGGCTGCGATTGGAGGATGGCATTGAACATCAAAGGGAAAGGATCTCTTCTGAAAGACCAGACTAATAGGGGTGCCTGGGTGGCTCAGTGGATTAAGCGTCCTACTCTTGATCTAGGCTCAGGTCTTAATCTCATGGTTCGTGAGATCCATCCCCTGCTTGGGATTCTCTCTCTCCTTCTCTCTCTCTTGACCTCCTTTGTTCATGCTCTTAAACTTTACAAGAACAAACTAGTAATTTGGAAGCAGCAAGAGGAAGCTGTTGTCAACAATCACCCTGGACCCACCTCACTGCCCTCCAGTGACATTTGTCAAGGAAGCAAGAAGGAGGACATTCGTAGTTGATTATTTTAAAAATAATTTAAATTATAAAGTAAACTTGAGATTTTGTTCTGTGCATTGTCCTTCCTAGTTGACTGAACGTAGAAATATAGGGCTGACCTCCCTCTCCTCCCTTAACATTTTTCCTGCTGAGTTTATCACTTTGTGATTTATTTTAAGAATGCAGAATGTTTATTTTAACCTGTCACATAAGAAATGTTAGAGCCAGGAATTTCAGGGAAAGCCTTGTGTATTTTTCCTCTTTAAGACTCTTTTCTGGTCAGAGGGAAATACTTAAATATGGTTCAATCCAGTTTATGTAACTTAGTTAAATCAACATACCCCAGCCTCCTGAAGTCATTGAACCTTGTATTTATCCAGGGAAATCTTTTTTTTTTTTTTCAGTGCTATAGAGAGAAAACCAAAAAAAGTCAGCAAGATTTTCCTTGTTATCTATGTGGGCATATGATTTCTATCGATTATTAATACTTATTAACAAAAGATATTTTCTCCAGACTTCCTTTATAGTCTGGGAACATGAGGGCTAAAAAGGAACTTAATAAAATCTGTGAAGTCATTAGTGGCAAGGACCAAAGGGCTTTCAAACTTGTTTTCCAGATTTTCAAATTCTTGGACAAAGTAGTTTACCTTTTTCTTCTTCCTTCCTTCCTGCGGTTCCCCCCCTCCCCCCGGTTTAACTTACATATAATAAAAAATGCATATTTTAAATGTACAGGTCAATAAAATTTTATACATGTGTAGCCTCATGTAAACCTCACTCAGCTCATGACATAGAATATTTCTGTCATTAGTATAATCCCTCGTACCTCCTCCCAGTTGATTATCTTCAGAGTGAACCACTATTCTGAATTACTGTGATAGATTTTTTTTTAATTCTTTTGTGTATGGCTTTTTTCACTTAATATTTTCTCAATAAGATTTATCCATGTGTTCAAGTATCACTGTGGTCTGTGGTTTTTCATTAATAATATCTCATTGTGCGAATATTTCCTAATTTCTCTATTCCATTGCTAAGAGACATTGGATGATTTCCAGTTTGGAACTGTTTTGAATAAAGCTGCCGTGAACAGTCTTGCACATGTCTTCATGAAACGAGTACTCATTTCCATACGGAGGAATGGAATTTCTGGGTCTTAGGTATATTCAGCTTAATAGGTACTAAAAGGCTGTTAAGAGTAATTGTTTCAGCTTACGCTTTGACCAGCTGTTCATGATAGTTCATACCATCCATATGCTTGTCAACACTTGGTATTGTTAGTGCTGTAATTTTAGCCATTCTAGGAGAGTTTTAAAAATAGTTAAAATAAGTCAATTTTAAAGTACATAAAAGAAAGTTTAGGTTCAAGCAGAGGACCATTAATTTTACAGAGTTTATTAGAGCACCACAAATAGAAAATAGTAAAGGATTTGTTACACTGATATTTCTGTAAATATAAGACCAAGATCACCTTTCTCAGCCTCCTTCAAGGTGTTTGGTGAGTATACATACTCCTGGCCTCACCCCCAGTCCACTGAGTCAGAATTCCTTTCCCTGAATTCTGCATGTATACCAAATCCCGTATTAACTGTTACAGACCTTGAGGTTTGTATGTACAACACTACATACATACTTAAATGACGGAAACCTCAAATGGCAACTGAGAAACACTGAGTTAAATCTATGTTGACTGTTCTAGAGGCTAACAATTGAGGTTATCTCAAATCAGGACAGCCTCAGAAAATTTCAGCCACTCTTGGTATCAGGTGTCTAACATACGAGTAGTTAGAATTCCAGAAGGAAAAGAGGGAATGAAGCCAAGGGAATTTTTAAATTTTTTTCAGGAGGCCGAGAATTGTCTAAAATTAGCACAGGCACCAAACCACATATCCCAGAAGGTCCTAGAACACCAAGTAGAATAAATACCAAAAATCAACAAAACATATCACGCTGAGACCTATCCTGTTGCTAAAGACCAAATGCAATATACTGTCTGTATTCCAAAGACATGGAAGCATTTTTGTCATTGATCACCCATGGCCTTCTGAATTCCAGTTATAGGTTCTTCTAGTAGGAGGGATAGGTTCTTCTCTTGTTCTTCCACCTCATCAGAACTTTCTCCCATTTGTTTCTCATTGTGCACTTGACTGTATTAGTTCATGATAGGCCTGTCAAATGCCAGTCTTTAAAGTTGACCCCTTAAGGTCATTTTCTCCAAATATTCACAACTTATTTTTAGAAACTTTTTTGTTGTTTTTAATTTAATAATGGCATCTCTTACTAGGTCCTTACTGTGGGTCATGTACTAGCTGTATATGTATATCATCTCTTTAATTGCATTCTCATGGCAACCTTATTAAAGAAATACTATTTTTTTAATACATGTAGAAACTGATGATAAAAGAACTTCAAATATTGTTCAAATTTCCCAAGCAAACAAGTAAAACAGCCAGTATTGAAACCCAGGCAATTGGACTTCAAAACTGCTACTTTTTTTCCTATCTTTATTGAGCTATAATCAGCAAATAAAAATTGTACATATTTAAGATACATAACATATTTTGATATATGTATGTGAGGGAAGAAAAACTACTCTTAATCATCTCAATTTTTTCAAAAAATGCCACCACCAGAGCGATTGTGTATGTGATACTTCTGAAATTATACCAGACCCTAGTCTCCATTTCCACTGAGAATTATATCCCAATTTGCTCAACAGGTTAGGGCACAATTTACCTCTTTACCTTTGTTTTCATTAGCCCAGTTGCGCAGCGACCTGCTTGAAATGAACAGACTCTTGAATTCTGAGCATTGCCTTAAAGGAAAGGGCAGGCTGGAGTGTGGGTGCAGTGCACCCACACAGGCAGATGCTAGCCTCAGTGTTTGTGTGGAGAAACACGATACCTCAGGAGAGAAGCTTTGTACCCACTCCCCAGTGCAGGGTGTGTGGGTGGACTCTTGATTCGGATTCTGATCAACTTCAGAAGTTGCTCACCAGCAAGTTCTTTTTACCTTGTTTTACTATGTTTTCTGGCAGGCTTCTCCTTTTAAGTGGCTTACAGCAACTAGTTAGTACCGTACTTTTTTTTAATGACGAAAAGACAATAAAAGATCAACAAGACCATGCCTTACAAAAGATTTATATTGTTAAAGGTCACACGGTGAGATCTGAAGAAGCTTACGATTTGGGGGTGATTCTAATGTGATTATCTTGGTAAATGCCAGCATCCGCCCTGTTGTGCTTTATCAGCCTGAGCCCCCGCTCCTGTATCTCCTCCCTCACCAGCACACTCAGAAGAATGTGTACTACTAACCTTTGCTCTTTGCTAGAAGAGAAAGCAGATTTCTAAGGGTTAAGTTACATTCCTTAGATGAAAGGTTGGCGTTTTGCACACAATAATATCCTTTAGCCTTTGACCCCTCTGGCTTTTCTGGCTGTAAGTTCCCTATAAACCCCAATCCCTGGACACTTTGTCCTTGTGGAAATCCCAGGCCTTGCCTCTCAAAGTTTTATCTCCTTGATGTTTCGGTGTTCCGTTGTTTGCCTCTCCTCTGCATCTTACATATTTCTCTCTGATATTTTGATCTGTGAGGACTTGCCTTTGATTAAGTGCTCTGATCCTTAAATGTTCTGTTTTACTTTGTCCACTTTTTCAAAAGATTGGAGGCACCTTGGGTGACCAGACATCTCTGGCATATTGAATCTGGGTGTCGAATGCATATACTTTCTTTGATAGATGACCTAATAAGCCTTTTCCATCTCTAATTTCAGTGATTTTGTAATACTGAATTATTTCTTTGTGTGAGCATACAATTTTCTTCCCCTCTAACTTTCCTGTGTTGTATAGGTTTTCATAATTACATGCAGAGGGTTGTTTAGAATCTAATCTTGGAAACATGTGCCTTTTTTCTTATGGCAAAACAAGGAAATGGAGCTTCATAAATCAGAATAGTGAGCTTAAAATATAATTTATAAGGAACAAATAAAGGAAATGTAAATCATGCTCAAGAAAGGCTCACTTTCATCTTAAAAGTTGGAATGAAAAATCATGTGGCTACATTTGTAAGTGATGAAAAGACATGCTGAAAATAAAATCTCAAGGTTAAATGTAGAAAGCACATTTAGTGTGTATCTGAACAATCCTGATATCTTTAAAACTTTTGTTTCTGCGTGCATGTGTGTGTGTGTGCATGCATGCGTGTGATCCCAGCAATGGACCTCCTGACTTAGCTCATTTAAAAGGTGAATTCTTATGGGTTCTGACTTCTGCGTCTTCACAAGCTTTTAATATTTTAAATAAAGCCTAGAGCTGTAATCAATCCAAAAATATATGGCACCTTAGGCAAAAAGGAACCTGGGAGACTGTTGCTTTACTATGAAAGAAAGTCTGGAAGAAATGTTAATAAATTCAAAGTTTCAGATGTGTCCAGTTTGCATACCCCTCTGATGAAGGGAGAACTCTAGGAACATTCAAAAAGCACATATGTTCTTTTTTTTTTTTTTTTTTAATTTTTTTTTAACATTTATTTATTTTTGAGACAGAGAGAGAGCATGAACGGGGGAGGGGCAGAGAGAGAGGGAGACACAGAATCGGAAGCAGGCTCCAGGCTCTGAGCCATCAGCCCAGAGCCTGACGCGGGGCTCGAACTCATGGACCGCGAGATCGTGACCTGAGCGAAAGCTGGACGCTCAACCGACTGAGCCACCCAGGTGCCCCTGTTCTTTTTGTTAGAAGCAAGATACAAAAATGATCCAGGTGGCTTGGGTTAGGATGGTGTGCCGAAAAATACAACCCAAACCAAGAGAAACCTGATGTTCGAACACAGATTTAAGATTTGAGACCCAACAACTCCATAAAGTCGTTTCTAAGGATGGTATCCTCTAATTAATTCTTCAGTTTAGGCACATTTTGGAGCTATTCTTCACCATAATAGTGAAGTTGTAACGTTTGACATCTTTATGTAGAAGACTTAATTTAACCGATACAGTTTTCATTGAATTCAAGCTGTTGATGTTATGATAGCAATACATTTATCAGTTAGAAGATGGTTTTTCTATCTCACTTGTTTTTAGTGGCTGTTCAGTATTCATTGGAATCAGCCCTTCCTTCTGACAGAGGCTGTCTCCTGGCTTGTGAGGGCGTATGTTCTCACAGACACAACATGGTGGAGTGTGTGTTGATTTACAGATTTTTGTAGCTGAAGGCATGTATTCTGCTATGCTCCATTACTCTGCATGCAGAGGAAAACATTTTGATTGTAAAAGCAAGCTTACTTCAGTTGTTGAGAAGATGGACCTTTTGCATGGGCAAAAGGACAGTGCTGCATTTCCCTGTAGCTTTGCTATTTCTGATGGACCTAATTTGTTTTTCTAGGTGTCTCCCAATTTAAAGAAACCCATTATACCAAACCCAAATTTACACAATGAGGAATCAGTGAGTCTCACTGATTGTTTTTGTTATTCTTTTACCAAATCCACATTTTTATAAGAAATTTGCTCAAATTAATGTTCAAATTAATGTGTGGCATAGTGATGAAAAGTCCAGGGTTTGAAAACTCCAGTGGTCCCAGGAGTGACTCAAGGTATCAGCTCTAACAGCTGGGAAGACTTTGTCAGGATTCTTCATCTCTCTGGGCTTTAGTTTTCTCCTCTGAAAAATGAGAGAAATCATGCCTGCCTGTGAAAATACAATGAGGAAGTTCATGTCCAACACTCTTCATGGTGGTCGGCATATAGCAAGACTTCAGTAAGATGGATCTTACATAGGTTTCCATGTATGCAAGAAAGTGTGCATATGTGTGTATGTTTATACCTATGTATTTTATGTTCAGATACATAGCGTGCTATGATTATTCAGTGTTACCAGTGTTTTATGGAAAACGAGGCACACTTAGAAAATCAATAGATGGTGTGCACATGGAATTTTTAGCAGATTTATCTTGCTAATTATCTATTGTAGAGGCCACTCTTAAAATTCATTTTCATTCCTTGCACACACACCTACTAACAATGGAGGTAGATGACCTAGAAGTGTGCTGGCCGGTACAGCGAAGCCACCAGGGCTGTTTTAAAGTCACCACAGGCAACATGTGATGTTTATTTCAGAGAATCGATCAGGTACCCTTTGCCTGGTGAAACCCTGTGAGAGTTTCATGTCCCCAGAAAGCAGGCTCAGAGGAGAAGATCTGCATGTTGGAAGTGTCTTGGGTGCTATCCTTTTGTTCAGCATCTGTGGAGGAAGTGAAAGAAGCGGGTTGGGCAAAGGGAGAAGTCAGGTTGTGATTCAGTCACAATAAGACCACGGTCAATCCCAGCTCTGGGGTTGTTCCAAGCTGGGGGTGGGTTACCTTGGGAGCCTGGGTCTTTATACCTTCTTCCACAACTGTCCACCAGGCATTGGATGCAGGCTGCGCTCAGAAAGAGGGGCATGACTTGGGCTAAGTGGCTCTTCTCAGCTCAGGTTTAAAGAAAGGTCGACACCAGGCAACACTCCCTTGCAGGGAGTTTCCTCTTTTAAGTTTATATGCAGAGAAAGGCCAGACTACAGAATGGGAGGAGGAGATGAGTTTTGGAATTGAAAAATAATAATTGAAAATTCCATCCCTTGCTACCCATGTGATCATAGTTATTCAAATTGTCAAACCCCATTTTCGTCCTTTTAAAAATGGGGATAATAATTGAACCTGTCCACAGGGCTGTCCCAAAGAATAAATTGAAGAATGAGAAATTGTTCATTTACACCTAGCTCCTCATAATGGTCCAATAAATAAAGATGTTTTTATTATTGATAATGATCATATTAAGAGTTTGTGGCTCCATCTCCGTGCAACTCTGTACCTTTGTCTGTTGGGCCAAACAAAAGCTATCTAGCCTAGGAGGAGAGTTCAGTGATTGAGTGGCCTGAAGTATTATCCCTTCCCTCTTCACATAGTTGTACGCCTAGGGTTCCTTCCTATACATCAAGGACGTTCCATTTCAGTAAGTCACATGTTCCAGTGACCACACTTAGACTTGTCAGCATTCGGCACCAATGGCCCCATCTCTTTCTTGAACCACACTCCTCCTCATTCTCCCACCTTTCTTTCCAAGTATCCAGCCATTCCTTAGAGGTGTCCCTGTTAGCTCATCTCACTGGTCTACCCACTTAATGCTAGAGTTCCTCAAAGACTCAGTCTTAGGGCCACTACCCTGTTCATGCTTCCTTTCTCTTTGACTGTGGGTTTGCATGTCAACTCTATGATGGGGGCTCCACGCTAAACCCCAGACCTGACCTTTGTTTAGAGCATGTACACCTACATGCCAACTTTACATTTTTGTTGAATATCTCATAGACAGTTCAGATTTATTGCCTATCTTCACCAGAATTATTGATCTTTTCCCTTGAATTTGCTCACTCAATATTCCCCACACCACCAACTGCACTTTATTCTATTGTTCAAACAAGAAATACTGGGATCATCCTTAACAGTCCCTTCTCTTCTGCCTCACATACCTAATCTACCACCAAATCCTTTTGATTCTGCATGCAACATGCACATTTTCCCATCAGCACCTCTCTAGAAAAAGCAACCACCATCTATGGGCTCAACAAAAGCTCCAGTCTCCTGACCAGTTTCTCTACTTCCAGATGTCACACCCTCAACTGAGACTATTTTGATAGTCAGCCAGAGAGAGCTTTAAAATATAAATTGTATCATGTCACTGCCCTGCTTGAAGCTCTACACTGACTCCTCTCGCACTTGCAGCAAATAATGAGATCCTTGATTTACCTCCAAGACCATGAATGATCCTGCCCTTGGCTGCCCCTCTGTCTTCCTCTCGAGCTCCTGGCCTCTGCCCTTCCCACAAACCCACCTCATTGGCTTTCTTGCCTTCTCTGAAAGCAATACTCCACAGAATATTGTGCATTTTTTCCTTTGCCACATTTTTTCCTTTCACTCTTTTACTCTTGTCTTTTTCATCCTTAATCTTTTAGCCTTAAGGTCCCGTCACATTTGCTTTCACCCTACCTCAGTCTCACTTGGGTTTCTGCTGTTTCTCTCATGAAGAGCATTTTGGTTTTCTTTATTGAAAGTATTTATTTGTATGTCACTAAACAACTCTGTGAGCACAGAGACCACATAGACTGGATTCACCACGGCTTATACCCAGCATCTAGTCGAGTGGGTGATGTTAGAAGATCATTAATTATTTATTAAATGAACACTGGACTTCAATTTTTTATAGATTAAAAAAATTGTTTTTAACATTTATTTATTTTTGAGAGACACAGAGCATGAGCAGGGGAGGCCAGAGAGAGAGAGGAAGACACAGAATCTAAAGCAGGTTCCAGGCTCTGAGCTTTCAGCACAGAGCCTGACACAGGGCTCAAAACCACAAACTGTGAGATCATGACCTGAGCTGAAGTCAGACACAGCCCACTGAGCACCCAGCTGCCCCAACATTGGACTTTTCTAAATAGAGGTATCACGAATTTGAATCAAGCATCCTGGTTCAAGTTTTTGCCCTGCCAATTACTAGCCATATGACTTTGAGCAAGTCACATCACTTTTCTGAACCTGTTTTTTTTAAAATGGGAATGATACCATTTCTTCTCCCTTTCTCACAGGAGAAGCTTATTCATTTAGCAGCACTTTAATAAACTTCTACCAACTGCTGAGTGCTGGAGTTGCTCAGTTAAATGAAGCCCACATTCTCTTCATTAAAGAGCCCAGAGTTTAGAAGGGAAGACAGGCATTTGAACAAATTCATGATTATAATATAGTAAGTGTAAAGGTAGAAACCTATTTGAGGCACATCTTTAATCTGTATGTTTAATTCGAAAGAAATGTGTTGAGCCAGATACTGTACTAGGCATTTTCATTTTTTTTTTTTTTTAATTTTTTTTTTTTTAACGTTTATTTATTTTTGGGACAGAGAGAGACAGAGCATGAACGGGGGAGGGGCAGAGAGAGAGGGAGACACAGAATCGGAAACAGGCTCCAGGCTCCGAGCCATCAGCCCAGAGCCCGACGTGGGGCTCGAACTCACAGACTGTGAGATCGTGACCTGGCTGAAGTCGGACGCTCAACCGACTGCGCCACCCAGGCGCCCCTGTACTAGGCATTTTCAAATGTATTACCTGTTTAACTTGCACACAGAAAACTCCAAGTGACCAAAATCATTATTCCCCTTTTACAGATGAGGAAACTGTGACTCAATGGCATTAAACTGTCCAGGTTCATAGCACCCATGTATGGAGGCACCAGTCTTCAAACCCAAACATTGTACTACAAGTTCAGGTCTCTACCCCCTCCCCAGAAATTAACATGATTAGAGTATAAGTTATTAATTACATTATTGCTGAAAGAATGAACTAATATTGAACTTAAAATTTTATAACCAAATCTAAGTCAGAAGGAAAAAAATGATACCAAAGAATCTCGCTTTTTCCTTCAACTTCCTCTGTTTTTCCAACTTATTTGGGGTCTATTTTCATTATCATTTGTAACTGATTATAAAGAGTTCAGTATCAATTATAGCATGCCTTTATTCGTACCCACAGTGAACGAAGTGTTACTTACAACAATAATTTGAAATTTGAAACCTTTCAAGGTTGGAGAACCCTCGTACATGGCCATCCCAGAACACTGGCTCTAGTGTGCTTGTTGGAGAAAACCCAAGTTGACCTTGTTTTGTTTCTTTCCAAGTAATTCTTGAAATGTCTCATTGCAACTTAGAGCTCTTTAGGAAAAAATATCAATTTGAGATTACTTTAAATATCTTATAAAGTGGAATTATAAAAAGGGAAATTAAGGGGAAAAAAGGGAAATTGAGGGCAGCGAAGTAATTTGAGTCCTCAAGCAGAGGTTGAGTAACAATGAGCAAAGGCATGTGCTACTTAAGTGTTGGTATTTGTAGTTAGCATGGAGATGGCATACATTTCACCTGTGAGAACAAAGGAGCCACACTGCTGATCATAGGCTCACCTGTGACTAGTCCTCAGCCGTAGGACTGATCATCATCTTCCATTGCTAACCTCTATTGAAAGCTTACACGTGTCAGGCGCGGTGCTAAGTGCTTTCTTGTATCATCTCATTTATTCTTTATAAATATTTCCATGATAGAGGTACCCTTATCATACCCACTGATAGGATGGAAAAATGAACTTGCCTAAATCAGCTTAAGTAACTTGCTTAAAGTAGTGTGTCATGTAAGCAGTAGAGACATGATTTGTACTCAAGCATCTGACTCTATGGGTTATGCCCTTAATCATTGTAAAGCCATTTGTCCATGTTGTGACAGCCATCCAGTGCCCCTTCCCCTGTGCTGCCACTCTTCAGGAGTGATCAAACTCATCGTAGCATGAGCCCTTCTCTCATTCTGTTCTTCCCACCTTTCTCTCGTTCTAGCATTATAATCTCTGAGCTGAAAAAAAGAATAAGAGAAGAAAGCTGTTATCCATTCTTGTCTCCCGCCCCACAATCATTAGCACCATCAGTAGCCTGGACTATTGGATGGCTGTTGCAAGCCTACAGGTCTTTTTGCAAAGTCAAGGCATTGCAGACATAGGAAAAGCTAGTCAGTTCAAATGTCCGTGACAATGCAACATGGGACTGCTTTCCTCAGGGTCTGCCACATTCTCTAACTTCAGTTTCCTTTGACAGAGTTCATTGTCATACTGTCCAAATATTATTTCACTAGCTTATCAAATAGTTTCCTGGATGTTGATAGTATATAAATGAAAAGATATACCTTTGCTTTAAGGACATTTAAGTAAGGAAATAGAAATCCTTACTGTAGCACTTACCAGCTATATTTTACCTTCCAAAGGTGAGGTTGCAAAGGGAGTCAGGGGGCACTTTCTGAGAAAGACAGGCCTGAGGCAGCCCTTTAAGCCGATCAGATAAGAAAAGAGGGAAGTCATTAAAAGGGGAAATGTATGGAGACATAGACATAGATAAACGAGACTGAGAATCTGTTCACATTGCTTATCTTAATATAACTTTTAGTGATAATAACCTATTGACATCAAATTTTGGGCTTCAAGCTTGGTGAACTTATTTTTACTCCCTTTTGGAGGACAAAAGAACATTATGTTGATGTTCATTTTCATTATTTCTTCAGCATCGAAGCAGTGTCAGCCAGTTAGTCAATGTTTGTGATCTTGGTTCCCTCAAATTTTAGTCACTTATCAGATAAGGAAACTTCAGTCAACTTTTTTTTTTTCTTTTTACTCCACTAGGCCCCTTAAGTTAAATGTCATTTGAAGTGCTATGGTTATGGGCTCAAGACATTTCAACATCAAATGCATGGAACTTTTTACTTGTAGAACTGGGTTGGGATCCCCATTCTGCTATGTGGTTGCTTTGCTGCTTTATCTCCATGAACTTCCGTTTCCTCATTTTTAAAATGGAGTTAAGAGTACTTTCCAGGGTGCTTTATGGATTAAATGGGACAATGAATGGAAAAAGGTCTGACACATAGTAGGTGCTTTTCCCAAAAGTAAGTTTTGTGTTGGTTTGCCTTCTCACCCACCAGAGTCCCATGAACCTTCCATGCTGAGGATTAGTCTGTCTCTTGGAGATGAGCATTTTAAGAATCGGTTGGAAGCAAACCTCCGGATAAATGGTTCTTAAGCTGGGGATTTTGCCCTCCAGCAGACATTTGGCAAGACTCTAGAGACTATTTTGACTGGCCCAACTGGAAGCAGGTGCTATGGGCATCTAGAAGCCAGAGACTCTGCAAAACAGCCTGTTACACACAGGACACCTACCATCCCACAACAAAGAATCTAGCCTCAAATGTCAACAGTGCCAAAATTGACCGAGTTAAGCAGATAAGTTCCACTCTACTTGCATACCTTATTGATAGCTTTTGAAATTTGGCATGCAATAAATAGAATTTCATTTTCCTTGTTACCCTTCACTCCTGGTAAAGGATTTTAGCTGCCACCACGAGGTTCCATTTCCATCCTTTCAAGTAACCCCATCTGTTTTGGAGTGACCTACACCATGCCCCAGAGGATCTTGGGTGGGCTCCCTACCTTTCTTTCTTTCTTAAAGTGGCAACATTATTTCCTATTTGCTTACTTTCTTGGCTATTTAATCAGGACAACATGAGAAGAGAGGGTCTCATAGCATACCCAGAAACTGAAGCCTAACAAGGTATATCTTCACAGTGAAACAACCAGGCAGCTAGTAACTGTTTAATTCAGCCCTGACTTTCAACTCCAACTCAAGACCGTTTCTTTCTACCAGAGCTTTCCTAATAGATCTTATGGTCCTCGTGGTCATTGCTATGGTTTTATCACATAATTGCTTTAAAGCTGTTTAGTGCTTGCTGATCTTACATCACAGGTAATTTTTCATCTCCTCAAAGGCAGGAGTACTGTTTCCATGTCTTTTGCTGAATATATCTGGAGCTGGGACAATACTCGTTGCTTTTTCTACTAAAAAAAATACCTGATACTAATAAAGTTAAACATTTAAAAGTTTAAGGTAAAACAAATCCCTACATGTCAAAAAGAGAAAGTCAAGTAGCTTTAAAAATTTTTTTAACATTACTTTGGCTGTGAGTCACTAGTTCAAATTAATCCACATGGAGATGCCAGTATGCCCCGTGCCCGTCTTTGGCATATGAACACTATACGTGTTTGGCTATTGTGGCCGTGAGCAGATTATCACAGGCTGGGAGGACACTTGTCAATAGAAATCTCAGGTGCTTCTTGGCAATTAATTTTAAAAGATGTCTAACGCACAGTGGGTTGCTCACCTTGTGCACTCAATTAACAGAGAATCCCAAAACAATGCATACAAATGCTAATAAATAAAAGCAAGCATACCAAGAGGTTGGGTCTACCTATCAAAACCAGAAAAGACCTTGAAGGTTGTTTACGACATCATAAATCTTCAGCTATAGTCTCCGTTATGTTGGTACCAGATTTCTTTCCTTCAAAAATCTGCTCTGAGGTACAAGGGAAGTAATTACTGAGTCTTCCCAGGGACTGAAACAGAATCCCCAAACAAAGTGTTTTAGAGTTTTCTTGAATTAATTTTTGAAGGGGATTTGGTAACTCTTCGTACTACCAACAACATAAAAGGATTTAACCTTTAATTTACTGTTTGGAAGATGTACATTCCTCCAAAAAAAAAAAAAATAGTGCAAGGCCACATTTTCAATCTGAAAAGCACTGTAATATAATTTCTTTCTGAGTTTATATTTCAGATGGGAAGTAACATTATCCCAGTTTCTTCCCATTAACATCATAAGTACGTGAATATATTCAACCAAAAAACTAGTTTGTCTAAAACAGTCTGTTTATCCCAGACTGGTTTAAAAAACAAAACAAAAAAATGTACAGTTCCCATCAGTATTGTAAATTACTTACAGTACTACAATGGAAATAAATGTCCATCAATCCTTCTCTTAAGCACAGAGAAGAGGCCTTCAATTAATGGCTAATCATTCTTAATGTAACCAAGTGAGTGACCAGGCCTGGCAGTGGGCTGTGCTCTCAGGTAGAAGTGAGAAGAGATTTATTGGTCTTGGAAGGTTTTGCACATGTTCTTGCCAGCATATGAGGCAATAGTTTGGCTGACCTCAGAGTCCTTGTTAGCTCTGGTATTGGTGATTCGCAGTCACCTTTAGGAAATCAAGCACTGGGGTGGGGGCTACTTAAGAAGATGGATTTGCAAGGCACATCCAGGTTATAAAAACTGGAGGGGCCAGTTCAGGCTAGTCTTCAACTACCTTTGGACTCAGTAGCTGTTAAGTTAGAATAGGCTGTAGAGAATGGAATCTCAAAACTTGGAGTCTGTTCCTAAAGTCTGATGAAACTCTGAAGGTGAGGTTGCCTGAATTACTTTCCATTGCGAGTGGGAGGGATGTGGGGGAGGGAAGGTTAAAAGTCAGATGTTGCAAGTGGCAACTTGTGAGCTGAATACGACCCATATACATGAATTGTTTGGCTCTCGTAGTATGGGAAAATAATGGGCAAATATTAAATTGGGAGGATTCATAAAACTTCTAGATTTTCAGTTGTTGTCAATTTAAAAATAGTAGAAGAAGCAACACTTAGCCTGTATTCTAGCAGAGCAAAAATGGGTTGGAATTGCTCATTTTAGAAAATTAAAAAACCGGTGTCCAATAGGCTATGGTCCACCTAATCCCTGTTGTCCCTTAGAGTCGTTCTCTTCACACATTTGACAACATTTGAGTTTGTGACCTCCGGTCACAAATTGGATAAGGAGTTTGCTGGTGCATCAAATAGAAGTATGCAGTCAGATTTAAGGTGTATTCCAAACAATTTGTGAGGAATAAAGATACCACAAGTTGCCAGTGATTAACTTTTGAAAGCCAGTTATTGTAGAATAAGTTCATATCATCCCTACTGGCCTACACCATCATGGGCTTTCTTGAAATGGAAATAAGAGGGACCGAGTAGGGACTCAACCATGCATTACACATGAGCTTTTATCTGTAAGTCAAGATTCCTTTGGGTGCAGATGGTATAAATGAGCTCAACTTGCTAACCTCTCCCACCCCAATATTGACTTACATATATGAGAAACCCAGGGGTATCTGACTTCAGGCAAGGCTGTATTCAGGAAATCTCATATTGTTATCTTCCTTTCTCATTCTTTTTTTGTTTTTCTCTCAGCTCTGCTCCCTCCGTTGGCTTAATTCTCTGGCAATTTCTCTCTGTATGTTGGCAAAGGTAGCCACCAACAGCAAGTCTAGGCTTATGTTGTCCCTTGGGACATGATCTAAGCAAGAAAGAGACTTCTCTCTTAGAAACCATGGCAATTCTAGTGAATTTTAGCAATTCTGATGAATTCTAGTGCACATTACTAGAACCAATATTACTTTCACCAATATTTATTTAGTGCCGACTTTGAGTTTGGCTCTAGCGAGGTGCTTGGAGACATCCATGAAGCCCTGATCTTCTGGATCTTACATTATGGGAGGAGGTGGAAGGGAATCAGAAGATGAAAAATAAACAGAATAAGCAGGAACATTATATAGTACTGTAGATGTGGAAAGTACTACCGGGATTTTTTTTTTTTTAAAGGCCCATGGGGTGAGAAGGACCAGTTCCCAAAAGTCAAAAGAGATTCTTTTACCAGAAATTGGCAGGGGTACAATGTAGGCAAAAATGAGGTATTTATATTAGTCCTATAAGTGGGAATGTTTTACAACTATGAACATCATCCCTTAAGTGCTGCTTTGGGGTGGACAGAGAAAGAAAAAGCCTGACTCATCTATAGGGTAGACATCATGAAATGGCATATAAGACCCCTCATGATGTGTTCCTTGCCTCAAACTTCACATGCAACAATATCAAGTTTCTTGGAGTTCCCTAAATGCACCTTTTGGTTCTCAGATCCCTGTCTTCGTCTATGCTGTTCCCTGTGTCTTGAATGCCCTTCTCCCTCCTACTCATCTCCTTGGCTTTTGTGGGGGTTTTGGTTGTTGTTCAAGGACCCCAGCTAAGTTAGGTGCCCTTCCAGTAGGTTCTTAAAGAGCTTGTGTTTGTCCCTCCATGGGGAAATCATTGTCTTTTCCTCAGCCTACCTCCTAGTGACATAATATGTTCAGCTCTTGGTACAGATGTAGATAGTCTGTATGGTGGAGAGGATGAATCTGTTTAAAGGCTACTCTCAAAGACCACTCATCCCCCTGTGATACTCCACCAAGTGAAGGCCATCACATCCTTGAGTATCATGAAGTTATACCAGTGTTTGCACTCTCTGGCTTTAAGGCATCAGAGATGATGACCTTTTTCTGCTCCTTAGTCTCTTGCCTGCCCTACTGGTGCTCTCTACACAAGAACTGGCAGAAATGGGTTTGGGGGACACATAAGGTCTGTTTGAAGAATTCTTGGGTGGCAGGTTAGAAGGTGGTTAAGAGCATGGCCTTTATGTATATTAGTATCTCATATCTGCAGCTTAGTAGGTATGTGACCTCCAGCTGGGTATAGTTGCTCTTAATCAGGTCTAGACAATAGTAGTATCTTCAGAGAACTGTTGAAAGTGAGGTAATCCATGTAAAACTCCCAGGACAGTGTTTAAAACTCCTAACAACTGTTCAGTAAATGTTTACTCTCATGATCATTGCTATGAAGAGGAGGAAGCATTCTCAGCCAGCCAAAGAACTATAGGACCCTTATTGCATGAGCTTAGTGTTCATGTTTGCAAAGGACATATATATGTCATTTGATCCTCAGACACTATGAAATAGTGTCATTTTCATCCCCATTACAGACGTGAGAAAACTAAGACCCAAATATGCTTGCTTAGGCATTTATACCTTTTAGCTCCCAGTTCCATGCTGTTGCCATTACAGCTCTCTCCGTCTTTCTTTGTTCCAGATATCCCAACTTTGTAATGACGGTGAGATGGAGATTCAAGGGTCCAGGCTGTGGGATGCTGGCTCTGTGTCCAGCACCCATCACTGGTTGCTCTTGACCAGCCAGGAGTGGGGTAGGGTTAGGGACATCTACCTGATGCTTGATAGGGGACTTTACCTGAGAGCAAGTTTGGAGCTAACGCAGGGCACAAGTGACCCTTTCTCTGGGGAGCTGTAAGTGACCTCTATTTCTAGCAGAAAGGAGGCCCTGTAGGACAGCCTCTTCTCTGAGAAAATGGGCAGTCCCTAACCACTTACAGTGGCACTGAGACTTCCCAGTAGGGTAGGGCCTGAAGCCACATCCTTTGTGCTCCTGGCAGTTTACCCAGAAATTTCTGGCATATAATCGTCCATCTTGAATAGGTGTGACAGGGCTTCCGTTACAGTTCTCTGAGCAGAAGGTAGGAGACACCTGAACTAGAGACCAAAGACCAGATTGGGCCTGAAGGTCGGAGACGCGTATCCAGACCTGCCTTCCCCCCTTTTCCTGTGTGGCTTTCGTCAGTTCCCCCTCTGAGCCTCAATTCTCTATGTGGAACACGATAAATTTCGTGCCATCTTCCAAAGTCTCAAATATTCCTTCCTGCTTATGGTAGAGTGAATGATGGCCACCCAGAGGTAGGAAGTCCTGATCCCTGGAACTGGTAAATGCTTACCTTATAAAGAAATAGTCCCCAAACATGTGGTCTTCACATGAAGAGATATTCCAGGATTATTTTAGTGGACCCTAAATCAAATCACAAGCATGCTTACTAGATAGAAGCAGAGTGAAAGGACACACACGGAGAAGAAGAACGTAATGTGAAGATACAGACAGATTAGAGTGACATGGCCACCAGCAAAGGGATGCTGGAAGCCAGCAAAAGCTGGAAGTTTCAAGAACCAATTGTCCCTTTCAGCTTCCAAGGGGAGTGTAACCCTGCTGACACTTTGATTTCAGCCCAGGGAAATGGATGCTGGACTTCTGGCTTCCAGAGCTACGTGGAATACATTTCTGCTATGTTAAATTCTCCCGTTTGCAGTCTGTTACAGTGACTATAGGAAACAAGTACACTGCTCTCTGTGTCCATGACCTGTCATCCATTCTTGCTGCCTATCTGCCCATCGAGGCTTACAGTCCCACTTGGTGCCTGTTGAAAAGAAGCACAAGACACTTGTCTTTTCTTTAAACCCGCAGGAAAGCAAAGTACTCATTTAGCGTCAAGTTCCCTATTCCTTTTTACTTGGCATCTGCGGTCACCACCAACACAATACAGCCTCCACCCTCTGCTATTTTCAGTTTCACATCGTCCTGGGAGTCAGTTTCCAGCCAAGTCTCTTCATCAGAAAAGATAGTAATTTAATGACCTTGAGATCATCAGTATGTGAGTAAAGAAGAGAACATTCATTTAGTAAAACTAGATGTATTCATTCAATAAATATTTCTTGAGCGTCGCATGCAGCCATAGGGAGTAAGTGACAGTAGGGAAGCTGACAGCGAAGATACTGACTCTTATGGAGCTGGCATTGTGGTGGACCACACTTGATAAAGCTTTCACGTATATGCTCAAGCTTACATTGCAGCAAAGTACTAATTTTCCAGGCCCGTTAGCAGGCCATCAGATCCATGTTTCTGCTGGGTGAACTTTCTCATCGAATATTCCCTGGCTTGAGCTTCTGCAGAGGGTCCTAGGTAGCATTTTTAGCACTGAAACCATTGCTGGGGGTCGAGCAGTACAGAACTTGGGTCATGATGGGTTTCTCGTGTTTCTCTAAATTCCACTGGGATGTGCTCATGCTCACCTTGCCCCAGTCAGCTCAGAGCTTTGGGATCGGAGAAGAATGTTGAAGGATTGAAAGCACTACAGGGAAGAAGGAAGAGTATTCTAATCATCCTCCTTTGTTTCATTCTGTTCTTTTCATCACTTCTCTATATCCCAGATGACTTCAAGAGAAGAAAATAGCACTGACACTACCATGATTTCTTTTGCCTCTAACACACCTCTCTCCAAGTAGTGACTCAACTTCCTGTGCTGAAATGGTGCCCCCTCCCATCTCACACTGAAAACCTGCATCATCTTTGAGGTTTGCCTTTTGCTCACACCCCACTTCTAGGTGTCACAGTTCAGAATTCTACTACTTATGACTTCTTCCCCTCCACCCTCGTCCAAGGCACCAGCACCTCATGGTTTGACTACCATGGCAGTGTGCTCACTCTTCCCACTGTTCCTTACCTCCCCCCCTCCACACCCCCAGTCCATTCTCCACATCGTGACCAGAGGGATTCAGTACATGAGATCCCACCCACGTCATCCCTTGCTCAAAATTTCCCATATTCAGAATAAAATCCAAAGTCCTCGCCAAGACCTAGGAGACCCTGTGTGATCTGACACCTGCCTTCTTTCAGGCCTCATTTCTTATTTTTCTCTCATCTACTCTGCCCTAGTGACGCTAGCCTTCCTGCCATTCCTCTGATGGCTTTGACACTTCTGGATGCTCCAGTGTCACCTCTTGAGGGAGGTCTTGCCTCACCACCCAAACTACAAAGTGCCATCCTTCCAGTAGGAGTCCCTGCATGTCAGTTCATTTGTAAATTGTCCGCCTCTCACACTAAATGGTAAGCTCCATGAAGACAGAAGATACCGCTCCTCTCCACAGCCTAAGTACCCAGAATAGTGTCAGGCATACAGTGGTGCTCAATAAATGCTTAATAAAGGAAAGAAGTAAAAGGTCAGCATATGATCAGTGTGAAGGGCTTTAAGTCTTTTCCTACTCTAAGAACCTAGCAGCCTGCATTAACGAAATACCATTTATAACCGGTTTGGAGTATCAGGACATTTAGTTGGTGTTCCTCTTTTGATACTGAATTGATTTTTCTCGATTCCTCCCCCGTCTAGACAACTGACTGCAGAGCAAGGTGCCCAACACACTCTCGGGAGAAAAGGCGGGGAATGTAAAAGCCATAACAGCACGCCTCTGTCGGAACATTCTCTGTCTGCAATAGTGGTATCCCTTTTCATCCCTGGGGTTGCTGGACTTCTTAAAAAATCTTTGCTTTATCCAATGGTCTTGGTCTGACTAACACTTACTCCCAAAGTCCTAGGTTAAATATTCTTTTTTTTTTAATTTTTTTTAACGTTTATTTATTTTTGAGACAGAGACAGACAGAGCGTGAGCATGGGATGGGCAGAGAGAGAGGGAGACACAGAATCTGAAGCAGGCTCCAGGCTCTGAGCTGTCAGCACAGAGCTCGACGCGGGGCTCGAACTCATGGACTGCGAGATCATGACCTGAGCCGAAGTTGGATGCCTAACCGACCAAGCCACCCAGGCACCCCTAAATATTCTTTACTCAAAGACAGCTTCCTGGACCAAGTTAGGTCACCCAGTTCTGTGATCTCCTATTTGTTCTTTCTTAGGACTTCTCACATACGTGTAAACATTTATCATTTACTGCCTGTCTTGCCATTCTGAAGGCACCAAGATTGACCCTGTCTGTCCTGTTCATTATACTCAAAGTGAATAACAAAGTGACAGGGACATAGTGGGTGCTCAGTAAGTGTTGAATTAACAATTGGATATTAATGCTAAGCAACACAAAGTGACAATATACGCTGCAAAAATAAAATGTGGTTGTTGATTGACGACTTAACACTTTCCTGACACCAGCATCAGAAGGAGATCCACTTTTATTTGGGTACTATTTTGTGGTCACTATTTTGTAGTCAACAGTAGGTGGTGGGACAGGCAGTTAATGGGACTTTTCCTGCTGAAAATGATCTAATTATTGGGCAGATTTTTCAGAACCATGGACCTTCCATCCAAGAAAGACAGTGAGTCAGATTTTGTTCATAACATCCTCAGCGTGCAGATCATGATCTGTTTTAGAAGTCGTTTTATCAGGAAATTCTTCTATACAATTCCCCATAATCTCCCTTCTTGTGATCTAAGCCTTTTGGTTTCCTCCCAAAGAAGAGAAAGCACAACCAAAGGTATAGTAGGAGGAATTCGGAAAAGCTCTTGTGTTTTTTTTTTTCAACTTCTCAATTTTCCTTCCTACAAGATGGAAATAATAACATCTATTTTCTCAGGATTTGGATAAAACCGTTTGAACAGCTGAGTATTTAACATGTGACGTGTTGATAGGCACTATTGTTTGTACCACAAAGTCTTCAGTGCACAGATTTTTATAGCTATTGGAATTTTGTAACTTGCGTTTTCAGAGCTGAGGCTGTTAACCCACCCGAGTAGTAGATAACATTCTGATAGGGCTTTTAGCTACACTTTGACCAGTCAGGTACATTACTGGAAAGGCTGAGGCTACAGGTCCTCAGGGGGCCACCAAAGAGAGAAGCTGAGCCATGCACAACAGAACAAAATCCTCACTCTGACTTACTGCACTGTGCTCTAGTGACAGACCAGCCGACTTACCGTGTCCGAACCCCCGTGTGTGTTACCATTGCCTCAGCGGAGCTGGCTCCTGAATGTCACAGCTTGTGAAGCCACAGCTCAGTTAATTGCTGAAAGGAACAGAAATAAGGATGGGTGATCTACGTGAGATGTTGAGAGGGATTCAGATCATCTGAACTTCAGGGATTTTTTTTCTTATATAGTATTTGTAAGTTGAGAACAGCTATAGAGAGTTGGAGGTCTTATTTGGAAGCGGGTTATCCACATAAAGGCTGCCAAATCCCATTCTGTAGTTTTCTAATGGAACTTCAGGACCAAGGTCTGACAGTGAGGAGAGCATTTGATGGCAGGGCTGTCCTGGAACCCTGGGACTTGGGCTCACCACCCCCTTAGTTCTCTACCTTTTAGTATGTCACTGCCCAGAAATTAGGAAAGGGAATCTGAATCCATTGGTTGATTTCTTAAAAATATGTTAAATTTCAGTCAAACGACCAGTTGTTGCTCTAACAAATGACCACGAACTTTGTGGTATAAAGCCACACAAGTTTACTGTGTTCCAGTTTTAGAGCTCAGAAGTCCAAAATGAGTCTTACGGAAAAATCACAGTTTTGGTAGAGATGCTTCCTCATGGTGAATATGAGAGAGAATCCATGTCCTTGTCTCTTACATCTTCTAGAAGCATGAATTCCTTGACTTGCGGCCACCTCACTCTGACTTCTGCTTTCATTGTCACAACTCTGTCTATGACGCTCCTGTCTCGTTCACTTATAAATACCTGTGTCATTAGATAGGACTCACCTACTAATGCCAGATAATCTCCCATCTTGAGACCCTTACCATAATCACACCTACAAAGTCCCTTTTGTCACATAAGGTAACAAATTCACAGGTCCCAGAGGTGAAGACATGGACATCTTGGGAGGGGAGGGCGTTATTCTATCACAGGAGACAACCAGAACTACTTGAGTCTGTGTATGCTCTTCGTTTCCTTTCTCATGGCCACCACGATCTGCCTGGTGTTACCAAGCCTCAGCTATGGCTACCTCGGATTCCTTTCCCCTTGCCTCTCCTTCCTCTTCCACACGTCGATTTTACTGAAGCTTCAGAACACCACAGCTCACTGCACTCATTTTCTTGCCAGGCACTGGTCCAAAGCCACGTCTGTCTTGGTGTAGTTCTTATCAGTGCCGCTCATCAAATATTTCTCTCCGTTTCCTGGCACATGCCAGAAGCCATGTGTGAACCTGTGTGGGTGGGAAAGTTCATGGGATTAGTTCCAGCCTATGATCTGTAAATGACCTCTAGGCTGAGCCTTTTGTTGATGCTATGAGACCTTTTAATATCTTCTCTTTTCCCTTTGCTACAATAATCAAGGTTCAAGGTGGATGGACTTGCATTTGATGTGCACACTAAACAGGAAGTAAACCGTATTGCAGCCACTGATATTTGGGGATCATTTGTTACTGTAACATGTTACCTAACATCCCACCTGATGCATTTAGCAAGGGCTAAAGGGAGGTAAAAAGAGCAAACGAAATAGATTGTTCCTACCTGGTTCTTTCCATTTGCCTGTCTCTCTTGTCCCAGGCCACATACACTTCCCTATTTCTCTGATGAAAATGTCCATGAACCCCACCTTGTGGCTGTGGGGTTTCTATTCTGAGGAGGTAGAGAACTTATTTTCTGAAGTGCATATGATAATACACTCAAAGATAGACCATTGACCACAAGTAGTTGACTCGACCCCAGTTGAAATGAGAAAGGTGTGCAGGTACGACGATGGAGTGCTTGGGAAGTGGAAGACCAGGCAGACCTCCTGGGGAAAGAGGGGTTGGAAGGAAACCAGGCCTGGCTGCCCAGGACCCCGGGTGTCTGCACACTGCAGGCTCTTCCACCCGGGGGCTCCTGGTTTTGCAATCTTTAGATGCCCTCACTCACCCTGCTTCCCTCACCCATCAGGCTGCTGCAGCCCTTGCCTTGGGCCAGAGATTGGGATTAAGCTTTAGCTCCCACCAGCTGGAGATGGATCTCTAACCCAGCACGAGGGCTGCAATGCCTGCAGGTGACTGCCTGCAGATTAAAACTGGAACTTTAAATGCATGTTTCACAGAAACATTATTGTAACCTGGGTGAAACATTGGTGGAGTTTCTCTATAACCACACATACAACATCCAGGTCTTCCGCTGGGCTCCTGTGGGCCAGCCTCAGGCAGGACCCATCACCTGACGAAGTGCGTTGTTTCTATGGAAACCTGCAATCTGTATCCAAAATACCCAGGTTAAAATTTTGCGATTTTATTTAACTCAGTGTGTTTTCAGTTGAGGATTGCCAAAATTAGATGAAAATTGGGGTTCTTTTTTTTTTTAATTTGTGTGTTTTCTTTATCTGGATTATCAATTCTTGTCAGTAAGAATAATCGAGGACCCTCTCTTCTAAATTATCTGTTTAGAAGGAAACTACTATTATGGCAGGGTTAGCCAAAACGAAGATGGAAATCCTTTCTGGCCATTGTTCATTTGCTTTTTCTTTTATTTCTTGAAACCCTGCAGGGCGAGCCCTGCTGAGACTCACTGACAAAAAGCTTGAGCGAATGGGGATTGCCCAGGAAAACCTCCGGCAGCACATCTTACAACAGGTGCTCCAGCTGAAGGTGCGAGAAGAAGTCAGAAACCTACAGTTACTCACACAAGGTACCCCGCTGCTGCCTCGTGGGTGGATATAAGGGGAAGATGGGAAGAAAGAAACCATTCCCATCATGACAAAGGGGAGCCAGAGAGAAACTATTGTTTTTTTGCAGAATTGCTTTTATTTAAAAAAAAAAGGGGGGGGGGATATAGATATAAAGGCCACTTCCCTCCTTTTCATAGGGAAACTTCTCTTTTTCATAGGTCACTGGGGGAAGGATGCACAAACAAATAATGAATGAGCAAATGGAAATATCTCGTGACCTAGTTTCAAGGACATTACATATAGCTGTATAGGATGTGCCCTGCACAACCTAGAGATACAGATACAGTTGCACCCCCTAGAGTTGTACAGTGCAGCCCAAGCTCTCTTAGTCTGACTACCAGTTCTGAGGGGGCCTTGGAATTTGCGTGATTCCATAGTTCATACGATCACAATACAAGTGGGATTTTTGTTATGTTTCATGTTACTTTGCTTTTCACTAACTAATGGGAGGAAAACATTTTAAAGGTATGTGTCTGTGTATATATACACGCATGAACACATACACTCTTTAGAGATTTTTGAGAATGCTATTTGGCATCCTGAAAATAGAATCACGTAAAAAAATTTTAATGTTTATTTATTTTTGAGAGAGAGAGTGAGAGAGACAGAGCATGAGCAGGGGAGGGGCAGAGAGAGAGGGAGACACAGAATCCAAAGCAAGCTCCAGGCTCTAAGCTGTCAGCCTGGAGCCCAACGTGGGGCTCGAACTCACGAACTATAAGATCACGACGTGAGCCGAAGTCAGACACTTAACTGACTAAGCCACCCAGGCGCCCCAGTAGAATCACTTTTTAAAAATAGACTGTAGAGAATTTAAGCCTGGGATATTATGACCATGCAATTCTAAATAAGGATCATTAATAAATTCAATATATTGGGAACACTGGAGAGGACTCAAGTGACAGAATAAAGCTAGAATTTGAGGAAAAGTTTTAAGTTAATGCTGTATGTAGCTTGCGTGTCTACATAAGATTTGGTTGCTATCAACGTCCACTGGCTATAACCCTTTATTTATTTTAATGTCCATTATACATCGTTGTGAAAGGATGATAAAATATGTGTTTTTGAGAGCCTGGGGAATTTTTCAATCTGTAGAATATTGTAATTGCATGCATACTGATATTGGAGAAATCTGGGTCAGCCAACTTTCGTGTTATTGCATTTAGATTATAACCCAGTAATAGACCATTTGCCTAGAGAAAGCGATGTACTGCCTGAAGATGACCGCTCTTCAAGGATGAATACAGACTTTGAGTGATACGAAAACAGTGTGTTTGTTTGATATGCATTATTCGCATTTGTCTCCAGAGGTATCCAGTGGTAAATTTATAGGTACAAGTACACTGAGTGATTTAAATCTGAATCTGACATCCTGATATACTTTTTGGTTTCTTTGAAGAAGTAAATAGAGATTCAAAGATTTATTACAAGAAAGTCCATCCCCAGTGCTATTTATAAAACTGAAAAATTATGAACAGCCTAGAGCTTCAGCAATATGGAAAGAAACAAGTAAGTCTGCTGAAACTCATGAGATACAATACAATGCGGTCATTAGAATGAAATCTTCACAAAATATTTGACAACATGGGAAGTGCTCAAGAAGTAATAGGAAGTGGGGGGGGGGAAGACCATGTAAAAATTTCATATTTACAATATGAACCAAATTTCTTAGAAAGAACATATTTTTATGTGTACACAGAAAAAGGGATGCCAGTGAATGTGCCAATATTTTGATAATGGTTCTCTGTAGGTGGTGGGATGGTGGGTGATTTTGTTTATTTTTTTTAATATATTTTCCAAGTTTTCTAGTTTGAATCTGTATGATGGTTATAATCAGAAAACACATGCACATTTTTAAGCTTCAATCACATGTATCGTTCTGCCAGGTTCTGTTCAGCGTCAGGCTTCCTCTTCTCTTTTGTTTTCCTCCTGTGATGATATGTAGAAAATGAGACCTAAACTCCTCTCATGTGCCTTGGACTCTTTTTTTTTTCCCTCTGCTACTGTCAGCCTGCAGTGTGTTTGCTTTGCAAAATCATTTTCTACAGCTTTCATTGCCCTAGATGCATAATATATAAGATTTTTCCTGAGATAGTACTCAAGTCTATTAAGCTAAATATATGTTTGTGTTCTGGGAAGGTAATGCTAAGTTCAGCCTTTTCAATTCAGTTCTTGTCACTTTCTTTAGCTTTGAAAAGCTGTGCCTTTTGCATTCTCTCATTCCACTCCTTTTAGGAGAGATCACGTTCTCTAGCTCTTCGATATTTTGTCTGCACTCATATTACCTTTTTTATTGCTTGTCCTTTACATGTTAATGTTCAGACTCATTTCATGCCAGGCAGACTTTAGAAAATCTATAGCCTTATTGAAATGATGGTTTCTTTTTGAAAAAACGCGAAACAAAAAAAATTGACAAGTTGTTTTTAATCACTGATAATAGAAGTTCTAAAGACAGCTGGGGTAGGCTTAAAATATTTGGGGTCTAGGTTGGCTATAATAAAAATTGGAACACTATTCCACCCAAGTTATCTGACTGGCATAACATATATATTGTATGGAAATTCACCATAAGAATGATATGTGGTTCAGTATTGAATATTTGATTCTTTATCTCTGCAAATATTAATCAGTAAGAAATAATATGCTGGATAAGTACAAACAAAGATTATAGAATGCTACATAACTTTTAGAAATCCCTGAACATGTTTCTAAAGGAAACACTGGATAATTAAGCCTACTTTTCCAACTTTTTGATGGCTGTTTTAAAACTGGCTTAAGCTATTGATTCTATACACACAGTTGGTCAAGAGCCATGTAACCGTTTTAGGACTAAGACGGTCTCAAAAGGACTATGAGGGCTCTAGCTGGTTACTGTGGGTCATCTGAACACAGGGAATATGAAGTTTCTACCCTCCTTTTTCCTTACTCTCCTCCTTCTGGATGCTGACCCAAAGACAAAAACAAACAAACTATAAGGTATTTTTTAAACGTGTGTGGGATTCATAGTAAATGTATCAGTTAATAGACACCATCATTGAATCGTGACAAAAATTTTTAAAACTGCTTATCACCTAAAGCCAGAACTGTTCTTCAGCTGAAATACTGGCCTCTGATTTTCCTTCTTTTATCCACAGTGGCCCTGTAACTACCTGACATTTGCAAGAAACATAACCAATGTTTGGCCCTGCTTTAAATGTTGTTCCCTTGGGTCCCATTTAGGTGGTTTCTTCCTCCATACAGCCTTTTAGTCTTCTGTGTCCTGTCCATGGAGTGGCCAGGATGTCAGTCTGGTGGGCTTATGGCTTTGTTCATTCCTGCAGAAAACTCACTCATGTCAGGGCACCTCCAGTTGTCTCTTGGGAAATGCAGTACTGGGCTGGAAACATCATTATTCTCTTCTTGATTCATGAGAGACAGGAGAAATGTTCCTTATGTAATAGCAACAGTGCATGGTATCAAATTAATTCATAACCAAGCATATGAGGGGCATCCTTAGCTTTTTAATAATGGACAGTGTTTGTGGGAAGAAAAACACCCCAGGGATACTGAAAGCTGACTTTCTCATATGGCTAATGAGTTTCAAATTTTACTGTATACAAATCACTGCGCTAATTGTCACATCAACTCCTGACAGTACTGTTGTTAGCCCCGACTTACATATGGGGAAATGGAGGATGAAGAATTTACGTGACAAAGTCAGACAGCTAGTAAAAAAGCACTATACAGGTCTATCTGAGTCAACAGAAAACTTTTATGCATTACATTTCAGTACCTCTCATCTGTCAAATGGTGATAAGAACTCCTATTTCATGGTGGTGCTATGAGTCCTGAAATTTTATGTGGAAACCATATAGCGTAGTTCATGATAATCTATGAAAATGGGTGGGCAGACATTGTTTTCTCTTCCTGAAAAGGGCCACATGTAAACATTTTAGTCTTTAAGGGCTGTACAGTATCGATTACAACTACTACATCATGTGAAAACAACCACAGATAATCTTAAATGTATTGAGCATAGCAGTATACCAATAAAACTTTATTATTACAGACATAGTTGATGGGCCATAGATTGTGGATTCCTGCTCTTCAGGGTTAAAAATGTAAACTTTTAACATCATTATCAAGATTATGATTTATTCTTAGTGTCTTCCCTTTTGAGTTGTAAATACTTCCCTCAATCTCAGGAACACTTTTCAATGTCTTCTTTGGCTACAAATACTTGGATAGTGTAAAAATGTAACCACAACGATGAGGGTTGAGTAACTTCGGGCAGTAGAAACCAGTATCCACCCTGGAGGATAAAGCAGATGAAGACCGTAAATGCCACCATCTTCAAATGCCTTTATAATTAGTGCCTACGAAGTGAAAAAAAGAAGACCATGATTGTTTACCAGGGCCACATATAGCTCATTAAACATTAGCATTTCCCAAAGGACTTTTTCCACATTGTCCAAATATATGTGTTAAATTTTAGTTAAGAATTGCATGACCAGAGGACTTTCCTAGAGCTTCATCTTTTGGAACGACACAAATTAGAAACACTACTTTCTAATCCAAGAAGACTTTTCAGAACCATGTGTACAGATTGGGTATTTTAGTCCAGTCACCCCCGCAGTGATACTTCAACTGAAGTAGGCCATCTGATCTGAAATAGGCCATCTGGTCCACCACATTGCTTAAAGAAGGAAGTCTTTGTAGAACATAGCAATAGACTCTTTGAGAAAAATTTTTCAATCTCATTTTACAGTTTTGGGCTCCAAGACCCAAAGAGGATTAGAGCATAGTTCGTGGTTACACAGCTGGTTAGTGGCATAACTGAAACTAGATCCCTGTTCTAATTCCCAGACCAGTATTCTTTTTTTCTTACTGTTTTTAATTAAAGTATAATTTACATACAGTAAAATTCACCATTTTTAGTATATAGCTCTGCAGCTTTTGACAAATGCATATAGTTGTATAACCACCACCACAATCAAGATATAAAATAAAAGTTCTCATTACCCCCAGCCTCTGGCAACCAGTGCTTTGTTTTCTGTCTCTTTAGTTCTGCCTTTTCCAGAATGTCATAAATGGAATCATAGAGTCGGACTTCTTTCACATACTATAATTCACTAAGACTTATCAAAGCTATGGTGTGCTTCCATTCATTCATTTTAAGTGCCTAGTATTCCATTGGATGGATAGCCCACAGTTGTATATACCACATTCTCCAGTTGAGGGACATCTGGGCTTCAAGTTTTGTAAATACTCATAAAACTATTATAAGCATGCATGTACAGGTTTTTGTAGAAACATGAGTTTTCATTTCATTGGATAAGTATCTAGAAATGGCATTGCTGTGTCATATTGTAATTCTGTGACTAATTTCGTAAGAAACTGCCAGGCCAGTATTCTTAAGGTAATAAAGGAAGAAAAATAGTCTTAGAGACTGGCTTTAATACATACAAAAATGTTACAAGCTTTCTGAAAATCATTGCATCTTTGTATAAGTCTTACCTAGTGCCCTACCTTGAGTTACCACCATCTTAAGAGGCCTCTGTTTTTCTGAGAGTTTCTAGTAAATTGTCTCAAAATAAGTCAAGGTCAAATATGTTTACAGTTCACTGATTCATTTGACTAAATTTTTCTTAGCATCTCAATTGTCATTAAGAAATGCTTTCTTTGTCTTTGTTCTGAGGAACATAATTATAGCAATATTTCCAGCTTCTGGGAAAGAAAACTTGAGCCAATCAGATTTCCTTTTACGCATATGTAAGGTATGTCTGATGGCCTTTCCTAGGGTCTTCCAAATTACACTATTTGGGTTTCCAGTCTTCTCCATGTCTTTTATTTAGCTGTGCCACTGGTGTTACAAATCTGTGTTCACATTCCATTGTCTTCATACTCAGCTTTTCTTCCTTATTATTGTACAACATTGAGCTTTGACTCCCTGGTGCTCATCTGTCTACATGAGCATGATAATGACTCCCTTGGTTCTCCTCTTTTTCTAATGGCTCCTTCTCTGGTTGATAGCAAGCCACCTTCCTGTATCACTCCAGAATGTTGATGCCACCTGGAGAATAGACCCTCTTAGCTCTTCTCATCGTTCATGCTGTCTGGAGAATGTTGTCCACTGCCATTGTTTTTAACCATCCCTTGCTCCATAGTGACTCTCAAATACATCTTAGACCTCTATGAAGCTTCAGATCTTTAATCTCCTTAAAAGGTGAACTCTGAATATTCTACTGGCATCTCAAATTTAAAATGTCCAAAATAGACTCCATTGTCTTTCTGACCATCTCCCCAGCCTATTTTAACCCTTGTGCTGCTTCTCAAGCTTAATAATGCCATTATTCATTCCATCACCTATCGTAGAAGGTTCAGAGTCACCTGACCTGTGATTACACCTTTTCCCTCACCATGCATGTATAATCAGTGACCAAACCTTCTGACTCCTGCCTGTTAAATGGGTTTCCAGTCATTCCATACCCCATGACCCTGCTGGCCACTGTGTTAAACCATTCCTCTTTAGCTCCTTCCCAGGCCTAAGAATAACCTACTAGCTACTTGATCTCTAGTCTCTGCTCTGCCCCATTTGTTCTCCTTTAATTAACTTCCTGCTTCTATTGCCAGACTTAATTGTAATATATTTCTGATGACATTATATCCCTCCTTAAAACATTTGATGGCTCCCAAATGCCTATAGAATAAAATCTAAACTTTTTAGCATTCCATAGAAAGCCATTCTGGGCATTTCATAGATGTATTAACTTTGGGCAAGTTACTTGTCAGAGATTAAGAATCTTCAGTTATAAAAATGGGAATAGGACCTATTTCAGAGTTGTTATGAATATGGTATAATAAAACTCATGAAAGGACCTAGTCTTGATGAGATACAACCTCTTCTGAGAAGACTTACCTCATTTGTCAGGCAGAACCAATCATTCTCTCGTCTTCATTACTAAGCACTTTGTTCATACTAATAATGTCTTTATTGCATAGTATCCATTTAGTATCCATTTGTACTTCCATCCAGTGAGGACCAGGTTTTGTGGTACTGGGGTTAGAAAGGAACACTCAGTCTAGCAATGAGGATAGGATGTATATGCCCCTATAGAAATGCATAGATGTGTAGTAATGCCACGGAACTGGAACCTAGCC
The DNA here is from genome assembly GCF_022837055.1 of Prionailurus viverrinus. NCBI lineage: Eukaryota > Metazoa > Chordata > Mammalia > Carnivora > Felidae > Prionailurus > Prionailurus viverrinus. The sequence goes on along the minus strand of NC_062578.1, from coordinate 62,760,847 downwards.
TCACCTGGGAATATGTGGGGTAAAGGAAGACATGCCAAAGGTATAATACATGAACTAGATCTTGCAAGATACAAGTTTTGATAGATGGCCAAGGGCTGGCATGAGGCAGAGGAGGAGCCTATACAAAGGCAAGGTAGCATGAGATCTCTCCATCTCCCCTATAGAACATGGACAACTTCATGGTCTTCTGATTTCCCTTTGCTCTCCTACCGCCTAGCATGGTACTTAGCAGAGAGTGGATCCTCTGCATATATTTACTCATTTAAAATTAATTGTTCTCCTTTTCTCTTATTTACTATTCTCAACTTAATCTTCTCAAAGAAGTAAATACAATGTCAATTTTTTACAGATTCATAATAAAAAAAATAGTAGCTACAAAGCTATTTTGAATCTTCCACGGGCAAAATTGCACAAAATCTCTTTTATTCCTTTGTGATCTTTTTGTATTATTTTGACCAGTAAACTTGATGGCAATGGCTCTTAAATATACCTTTTGCAAGGGGCTCTTAAATATATAAGCCACTCCTTCCTTGAGTCTTTTGGCCCACTATTTTCAATTTTAAATGTGAGAGATACTGTCAAGCAACTATAAGTTGAGCCTTTTCTCCTAAGACCCAGGAATTGCCCAGTGGCCCACGGTAGATGAGAACGTTGGATCAGGAATCTTCTAAGACTTCATGGAGATTATTCTTCTAAAATTGGGGTCTTTCATTACCACTTGCTCGTCCAGTGTTATTTGATTAGGACCTGCCAACCACATGTCACTTCTAAGTTGCCTCCAAGATAGCATTTCCTCAATCTGCTACCTTCTTGAGCTTTTGCCCCAACACATTTCAGAATCCCCATACCCTGTTATACAAATTGTATGGCCAGGAATAGTTCTAATTTTATCAAGTATTTGAGCTTTCAGAGAAATTCTCTCTGTTATAGCTTTATATTTAAAGGCCTAAACATAGACTTCTTTGGGGGATTGTTGAGCTCACACATCAGTGTGTCAGTAGGGGTTAGCATTGTGATGTGTACACTCTAGTTAGCATCCACCCCTGTTTCATTTTCATCATGGGACTCCATTATGGCTGGTGTTTGAAGTGAGGCTTCAAATGGACCCTTCTTATCTGTTCCATTCTTCATGGTAGAAAAATATCTGGGGGCGCCTGGGTGGCTCAGTTGGTTGAGCATTCGACTTCAGCTCAGGTCATGATCTCACAGTTCATGAGTTTGAGTCCCGTGTCGGGCTCCATGCTGACAGCTCAGAGCCTGGAGGCTGCTTTGGATTCTGTGTCTTCCTCTCTCTCTGCCCTTCTCCCACCCATGCAGTGTGTGTGTGTGTGTGTGTGTGTGTGTGTGTGTGTGTGTGTGTGTGTGTGTGTGAAAAACAAATAAACATTAAGAAAAATTTTTTTTAAAAAAGGAAGAAAAATATCTGTTCTGACTGCATTGATGTTCCCTCTAACCAGCGTAATTATTTAATTTGGACATGTTCTATGAGGAATTATTTGTCACTACTTCTGCACGACTCCATTTTTTATGGCATTTTTGCATTCTGAAAAGTAACCATTAGGGAACCCCCAAAACTCCAAATATTTATGTCTGCCTCTGCAGAAATCACTAACTTAAAAATTCTTTTACTATTGACTTCTTTGCATTTAAATGTCCTGGGTGAAGTTAAAGATACATTTGATGTTTTTTGTTTGAGCAATTCAAGATAGCCATGGGATTGCATTGTTATTTCACCTTGTGGTTTGACTGTGCATTTGAAGGATCTTGAACTACTGATACTGTATTGGCATTTGTTTTCCACAACTAACATTGGATTCCTTTCTTGAGGGGAAGGCTAAATCCTGAGATTTGGGTTCTGTGGTGTTTGAATCTCCTATGGGCTTCATTTAAAAGGCAGCTGTAGTAGGACAATGGCATGTGGACCTGAGGAGAGAAAATCAAAGCCAATTTCAGGGATGCCCTGAGCTGCCTTGGCTTCTCTAAGAGGAAACAGATAAATATACCATCTGCATGTTTTAGAATTTCTGTCCCTAATATTATATATTGCCTGCTTTCCTTTGGCCTTTTCTTTGGGACCCCCAATTCTCAGTGCCTGGAGCAAAACTCTACAGAGCGTAGATATTCACGATTCTCATTGCATCCATGTTTCTGCCTGCCATCTCCAGGAGTCATCACATGTAGGCTACACTGTGATTGCTCCAACCTTGTGCTCCAGCCACGTGTCAAAATCTTCTCTGCTTCTCTGAAATAACCCCTTCACTATTAGTATCCCTTTTTTCATCCCTTTATGTAGTAGCAGTTACACAGCGATTCATTCAGCATATACCATGAACCCAGCACTCCATGCTGTGTGTTAGGGATACAGGGATGGATACAATAATCCTTGATGTGGAAGTCAAGTGAAAGAGACACAACAGAGTTGTAAACATAGAATTCAAGGATCGTGTAGGAGGTGCATCCAAACCAGAAAGTATGTTAGGAAAGATTCCAAGAGGCAGTGACCTCTGAACTGAGTCAGCTATTTAGTTAGGGCGTGTTAATTTTCTATTTAGTCATCAAACAAATATATAAAATGGCCAAAATGAGTCTCAGAGAGACATACCATGGTGTAACACTTATATTTACTAAAAAAAAAAAAATCTGTATTTACTGAGTGCCTGGACTTTACTGGGTGTTGGTGAAATTCAGTAAGCAAGAGAGACATAGTTCTCAGATGTACAGATTTTACATTTCAATGGAGAAGACACTTCCAAACAAATTATCTTTTGTAGCATGGTGAATGATCCAAAAGGGGATGTTAATTATGCTTTGGGAGCTGTAAGCAGCCGGGACCTCCGTGACTCTGAGTGGTCAGGAAAATCTCCTTCAGGAGATGGAGCAGGGGAGTAGGGCAGGTCGGCTTTGAGACTATGGAAAGAAAAAATGTCCCAGTTGGAGGCAACAGCCTGTTCTGTTGCCAACATTGAAGAGGAAGCTTGGTGCATCCCAGAAACATGTGGAAGGCTGGACAGAAGGCTCATTTGGTTAGAAGGTGGAGAGCATGAGAGGGAGGGGAGCTGGTGGTGAGAGGCAAGACTAAGAGGGGCCGGGGTGAAGTGACACCCTCTGTATTTGCTCTCCTAAGTAATTTAGAGACAGTGGCGGGCCACTAAAAGGTTTGAACCAGAGACCATCCTGATGAGCTTTGTATAACAAAAGATGAGCACATGCCCTGAAGAGGGACAAGACTGGAGGCAGGACTCCTGTGAGGCAGCTCTTGCATTAATCTGTGCAGGAGATGATGGCAGCCTGAAGGAGGGTGGTGGCAAGAGAGAGTGGAGAGAAGTCAACTCAAGAGACCAGACAACCCGTAGTGATAGATCGAGGAACAGTAAAGAAGACGGTTGTAAAGGACCATCCCTTACTTCTCTGCACCACATTCTCCTCCCCCAAATCCATGCTCCCTGCGGCAGACTTTTCTTCATGCTTCTTCACAACTCTAGATTCTTGGACCTTCCTCCAGAGCTTGTGGAATTAGGCTCTCCAGTCCAGGCATCAGTATGGTTTTCCACAGCTTTACCCCCACGTGATGCTTATGCAGATGAAAGTTTAAGGGCCATTGCAGATTCCACGTGTGTAGTGTACCAGGCACAGCATGAGTAAAGCTCGTTTGGGCTTAATGACCAGGTAAACTCAGAGAAGGTCTTCAGCTCTTGGGGTAAATGAGAACATCTCATAGTAAAGCCCACAATGGAGTGGATCCCATCCTACATAGCCACCTAACCTTGCAGGTGATGTCCTCAAGGTCTAAGAAACTGGCCCACCCTCCATCCTTCCCAAGAGACAGCAACTGAAATCCCATCTCTCCCATTTCCCTGCGGCAAAATGAAATGGGTTCTCTTGGGCAGTCCGACAGGGCAGTAAAGAAGGTACTTTACACCAAGACTCCCACCATTTCCTGTGCAAGACAGGTTAAAGATGAAGCTGTCAAAGCTGTTCTGGTAGGACCTCCTCTACAAATAGAAGGCGGAAGAAGAGAAAACAAAGTGGCTGCTTCAGCTCACAAGGAACAGTTCAGGGATCCATATTTGAAACCGTCGAGGTTTTATAAAGTTTGGCAACCGTTTCAAAATCATTACTATTTAACATCAGCATCAGATACTGTATTTCCATACAAAGGCACAAGTTACCAAATCTTCAGTTTATCACAAAAGGGAAGCCTGGAGCTAATACTGATTGTGCACCTATTTGCACACTTGGCATTTTGAATTCTATATTTAGTCCCCACAATAATTTTGTAAGATGGATATCATGAACCCCATTCTATAGATAAAGAAACTTGGCCCAGAGAGCTGCAGTGCCTGTTCAAGGTCACAATTTAAAAGTGCACATATTAGGCAGGGTTCTCCAGAGAAACAGAACCATTAGGAGATAGATGTTTAATATTTTAGTCATATATGAGGAGAGAGAGACTTACTATAAGGAATTGGCTCTCATAGTTGTGGAGGCTGAGAAGTCCCAGGGTCTTGTTGTCATAGGAGAGCCAGTGGTATTCTAGTTTAAAAACCAGCAGTCTAAAAATCCAAGAAGAGCCAGTGTTTCAGTTAGAGCCCAAAGACAGGGAAAAACCCATGCCCTAACTCAAAATGGGCAGAAAGGATCCCCTTTAACTTGAGGGAGGATCAGCCTTGTTGTTCTTTTCAGACATTCAGCTGATTGGATGAGGCCCACCCACATTGGAGACAGCAAACTGCTTTACTTCTACCTATTCAAATGTTAATCTCATCCAAAGACACTGTCCCAGACACACTCAGAATAATGTTTGACCAAATATATGGGTACCCCCTGGCCTGGTCAAGTTGACACATAAAATTAACCATCACAGGGGGTGAGATAACTAGTCATGTCCAAAACCAGTGCTCTTTCTTGCTGCCCTACCTGCCTGCTGTTAAGTCTCACTTCTTCCAACGATACATTTTTTCTTTTACAAAAAACCTCTTGACACCAGTGTACTTTTAAAAATTACTGCTTGAGACTATTCACATGAAAGGTTTCACTTAATGCCTTGCTTATCACACATAGTTTCACTCTCCATCCTCCATTTCCCATTATTCTGGGCTGCTAGGAATGGTAGGTGTGTGTTTTTGCTAAGCCCCTCCTGCATACCCAAGATATTGTGACAATAAGAAATTTGTCTCCCTATTTGATGACATAATGAAGCAGAGATGCCAGCCTAGCATTTCCTGATGCCCCCACATACCCCCAAGTAATCTGAACCTTGTTGGATCAATGACATGAAATTTTGCCAGCTGGCGTTTTAATTGATTTAATGGAAATTGATTCAAAATAAATGAATGCACAGAAAATTATTAACAGTGACCTCAAAGGTTTCAAGTGTCTGCTATGTAAGAGGCAGTGTGGCTTTGATATATCCATCTGAAGTCTCCCGCTTTCCATGTTATGTCAGAGAAACAGCACAGATGTTTAGCACTAAAAACTATTAAACATGAAGCATTGATGAAAGCAGTGTGTGGGGGTTCTGAAAATACGTGAGAAGCACTGCAGTATGTTTTGGTTTGTCCCATTTCTATCCCATTGGTTGGTTGTCATGGTTCATGCTTACTGTAAACTACACATGTAGCTATTATCCTTCTAAGTATCATGAAACTTGGTTTTTCTTTTGTCATTTGATCATGCCATGGAAAGGAGGAAGAGATGACATAATAACAGAAATTTCATTGACCTGGATTTATTTGTTGTTTTTTTTTAAATTGATCCTTTCCTGAGACTTGAATATTTGTTTTGTTACACAGAGAGTTTGACTGTAATACTTTTGGTCTAGCAGGATTTGGCATGTGTGAAAGCATAAATAAATGGTCTCTAATTTTCTATTCCTAAAAGTTTAAATATGCATTGTCTTCTGGCTTTTCCCTCTCTAGTTCCCTCTTGTTTCTCCCCCGTGTACTTCTCCCCTAAAGACTACTCAGTCCACAGAAGAACTATTAGAAACTTATTAATTAAGGACCAGTTTCTGCTTCTTTGTCCGGGATAATCATTCATTTTGGAGCTGATTTTCTGCTTTAATTAAATGAAAATGTCACTCAGTCAAATGAATTCATTTATATTTATTTATCCAGTTCTCCAGGCTTGAATTTCTTAGTAGGGACTTGGACTCATCACATTTGTTCATGCAATGCACTGAAAAATGTCTCTTTCAGCAGTTTAAAAGGTTCACGAGTGTTTACTCCTTCCTCCCTGTAGAAGCACTGCGTAAACAAAGCCCTGACTAACAAATGTGTGAACGGTTGTTTTCCTGTGTAGACGTTATCTAGGTGCACATCGGGATATGTATTTGAGGGTGTCGGTTTAGACACGTGCACCTATGTATGCTAGAGCAGAGAAGTGAGGGATACACACTACCACAATCTCTTCAGACTTTAAGAAAGTACCAGGGTCATATTTGAACCATTTGTGTGTCTTTATTTGCCTTTCCAAAATGCTAATTGGTGGGTGCAACGTTTAAATGCTACCTAATCTTTCCCTTCATATTTTTTAAAGGATTTCTTACTGAGTATGGTCTATGTATCTAACACTGTAAAAGCACGTTGAAATGGAATAAACATACTTATTCACCCATTCATCAACTTTTGAGTACGTACTGCACGTCAGGCTAGGTATCGGGACTCAGTGATAAGCAGTGTAATCCTTGACACAGACACATAGGCTAGCTGCCAAAGCCTCACCAAAATCTTTTTGGCATGAGCAAATTATGTTCCATTTCCAGAAGGCTGGCACACTGGTGCTAAGGCCTTCTACCCTCTTTTCCAGAACACAGACTGAGAGCTGTAAATGGTATCTTGAATTCTCTTCAGGAAAAAAACAAGGGCAGTGGAAGCAATTCTCTGCTTTATTGAAAGGGTGGAAATGGGTGCCGATGCGCACCTGACACGAGGAAACTTTGATTTAGACTTTCTGGCGGGCGCACAGCCGCAGATGTGAAGTCCTTAATCACCCACGCTGCGGCAAAATCCCTGTGGGTGCGAAGAGGAGCTCTGAGGTCTTGTGCTACAACACTGGGTCCCTCACATGCACTGCCATTGTCCGTCCTGTGATTCAGGCAGGCTTTTAACTCCTCTGTTTTGGTGGTGGTGGTGGCTGTTTGTCTGGTTGCCTTAAATACTCTGGAGGCAACGCTGAGTTCAAAGGGCTCGAAAATTGAGTTTCCGACAGCTTACAGAGTCCATAAAATAGGCACAATTTTAATCTTCAAATAAATCATCCTTTTGTTTTCCTCTCTGCGTCATAATACGAGCTAAAATTATGATGGCTTGGCAGTTTCTGCAGTGAGAAACAGTTGTACTGGGCGTCAATTGGTCCCCTGGGTTAACCCGGCACTGGGGTTAGGAACTGCCAGTACTTGAGTTTCCTCATCCTTAAAATAGCTCCTGGTAGCTTCTAAGTGCTGTGACAGTAAAGATAATTGAAATAATTATTACTTAGACTCCAGGGAACCTATCCGATTCAAGCCCTGGGCTTAGAAAGAAAAGGTTGAAAAAGAATTGATATCCTGGTCCCTTGATATGGATGTTGAGCATGTTGACTCTGGCTGACCGCCCCCCCCCCCAACACTGCCCCAGTGGAGAGGAAAAGGTGATGGGCATCTCTAAAGGTAAGATTTGAGCCCCCCCAGACCCTATCAGGGCAGTTTATGGAGTATTTGGATAAGCATTTATTGAGCTTCTATTACATTATAGATACCGTGCTAAGCCCCAGATAGCTCCTGCCTTTAAGGAGTCTTCAGTCCAGTGATTATTCCCAAAACTTAGACTTTTATCCAAGTCTCATCAGAATTGGTTCTGACACCCAGGATACTTAGTCCCATATGAGGCCAAGGTGAACAGCCACAACACAGGTAATCGCTGTCATTTAGTGTGTGCTGTCTGCTCATCAACACTGTCCCAGACACTCTGCATTGTCATTTTGGGAGCTGTTGGGGTCCCTATTCAGCAGACTGAAAAAACTGATGCACAGAAGATTGAAGTCACTTTTGAACCAGATCACCCAGTCTGAGAAGTGATGGAGTGAGGATTTGAGCCCCAGCTTTCTCCAAAGCCCATGGTCTGAGACACCAGCTGGGTTTGTTGCTGTAACTCTGTGTATGTATTGCATGAGACTGGGAAGAACAGTCACCATTATCTAATGTCAGGGAGCTAACTGGAGGGTCTGTACCGCACTGCCCCTACAGAATTGTTCAGCTAGCATACCCTTTCTAGAGTTCTAGCCACAGGAAAGGAGATATGTGCAAAATTGTGTTAAGGGCAGTGAAGGAAAAATATAAAATGCAAGGAGAGGCTCTAAGTTGGACCATGGGATAACAGTGACATTTAAGTGGTAACAAGACGGAGAAGTGAGGGTGCCTAGGTGAAAGCAGAGGAAGAGCAAGCAGGCAGATGGAAAAGCATATGCTAAGCTCTGAGGCACAGAAGAGTTTAGCATTACCTAAGAACTGAACAAAGACCACAAGTGGGATTGCAGAGCTCTGAAGAGAGTTCTGTAGCCTGGACACAGCAAGGGACAGATGCATAGGGCCTTGGAGCCACCTTAAGGATTTGGAATTAGCATCTCAAGAAGTGCAGTGAGAGGCCATTAAAGGATTTTAAGCAGAGAAGTGATGAGATCATATTTACATTTAAAAAAAAATGGCAGCTGACTGGAAGAATGGGTCGGATGACAGGAGAGCTGGAACCAGGGAGGCCCGCCAGTGACCAGGGACTCTTGTAGAAATCCGGGTGAGGACAGGTGATCACCAGAACTGAGTGGTGGCCCCCGAGCTGAAAGGGGACAGGTCTGTCTGCTGGTAGGGTTCGCAGGGTGTGGTGATGGGTTGGATGTGGCCAGGAGAGGGAGAACTGAGGGTGAGTCAGGATTCCTGGTCTGAGCTGCTACAGACTGGGCCAGCCTGTGCTCGGGAGGAACCTGGATGGGGGAGTGGGAGGCAGAGGCTTGATAGGAATGAAGAGGTCAGTGTGTAACACGTTATGTTTGAGGTCCTTTGAAACATTGAAGAAAGCAGTTAGATATCTGAGTATGAAGGTCTCATGTGGGATGTGCACCGAACAGTAAAATTGAGGAGTCGTCCAAATATGTGTCAAGGATGCCACGCGGGTGGTGCATTGGCTTGACCACCAAGAGTTCCTGCCTTTTACTCACAACAGGTTTTGTTGTACGTCAAATAAGAGCACGAGGGGCAAACTCCAAGTGCCCTGGGTGTGCTTCCTTCACTGAGCCGCCTGTCAGCTTTTGTGCATCTCCTGAGTGTCTTCAGGTGTTTTGTTCAAATGAACATCAGAAGAGACCTTGGGAGGGACAAGAAGCTGTGCTGAGGAGAGCGATCACAAAACGGTGCCACCCTGCCATGCCCTCCAACCACAGCATCACCTCTGTCGATGCCCTGGTGAACTGTCACAGAGTGACTCAAAGCACAACATTTATAGTCGAAAAATCTGAGTTGTTATCCCAGCTCTGTCTCTCGCTATTTAACTTTAGGCAAATGACATATCCTTTCTGAAAGCAAGTTTTCTGTGCTGTAAAATCAGAACAAAGATACCTCGGTCACAGAGTTGCTATGCGGATTAGAAGAGATTTTTGCCAAGTGATTATTAGCACAGATCTGAATAAAAGATAGGAAGTGGATCCATATCTAAGAAGACATTCTTGCCAGAGATTAGCATAAGGCTGAAATATGTATTTCATAAGCCTATTCCATTAAGTCAAACACTGAATTTTTGTTAAAATTCTGCAATCATCCCAAGGCAGAGAGATGAGAGAGGCCATTGTGTAGAATATATAGCTTTATCACTTCCATTAAATTGCTTTTGACAGAGGCCAGTTTGTCAACCAGAATCACAGTCAAAAGTGTACCAGTATCTTAAGACAGTTTTTCATTGTCTGTGAACAAGTCTAGAGGATGGTATGGAAGCTTCTATATATAGCTATGCACTTGAGTTCTTTTGATGACTTCATTTAATCAGACTATTTATCTTATTGAAGACTCATTGCTAATATTATAGATGGGTTCTTTGTGAGTACATAAGGAGGACATTGTATAGGATGCCTCTGTTTTTGTGGGATTAGAAGAATCCCTACCTACCACTACCTGCAGGTTGTCCCATGATACCCTTGTTATACCATTGCTTCAATCATTAATAGTTCTTTGTGTTTTAGTGTTCTGAGAAAATCATCATGGTCATTACCCAAGTCAGCAGCTGTACTTACTGTGCCAGCACTGCTAGGACTGAGAATGAAGAAGACAGGCTCTTCCTTGTTATTCCCTAGTATTCTTGACCCTACAACTAAAGAACAGTACAAGGGTATTTGTGATATAATGCTCTTTGGAATCCTACATAATTAAGTGCTCTAGAATAGCCCTGTCCAGTAGAACTTCCTGAAATGGAAATGTTCTAGATCTGCACTGTTGAGTACAGTAGCCACCAGCCACATGTGGCTATTGAGTACTTGAAATGTGGCTAGTATGACTAAGAAACTGAATTTATAACTCAACTTTAATTGACCTAAATTGAAGTAGCCATATGTGGCTCCCAGCTACCATGTTGAGTACCACAGATCCAGCAATTCTGAGGAAGGGTGGGTGTGGGCTCCAAAAATTCAGGGAGGAAATAGGGCTTCAGGTGGAGCTTAGAATAAAGGGGAAAGTGAAGGATGCTCCATCTAGGGTAACAGCGTGAGCAAAGGCTGCAGGAAGGGGGAAAACATGTGGTTTGCGAACATTACACAGAGAAGAGAATTGAAGGAAAGTCACTGAGAGACTTTCTGAAAATCAAGGAAGAAGTTTCTAGAATCTAGACCACTCTTCTATTTTATTAAGTTTCGTGTAAGTATTTTACCTGTGGTAAGCCTCCCATTATTTGGAATGGGTTACGTGATGTTGACTTTGTTACGCTTTTTATAAATAAGTGATCTCCACAGGGTTATACCATGTCATGTACAAGTTGTTCATTGAAGCTGTCCATACTGGTGAGATGGCAATCTAAAGGTAATTTAAGGAAGCACTGACATAGCAGAGGTTAAAGGAACCTACTGGGGTTGAGTCACCTAAGGACTAGCAACAGCTTCTGCTGGAGGGGACAGAGAGCTGGAGCCATGGAAGAGGGGTCAGCTGACCAGAGAACCTTGTGAGAGGTGCAGCCATTACCACAAGCACCGGTTCCACACAGGGAGAGAAGGAGAGAACGGTCAAACCTCCTGTCTACTGCTTCCCACTGGTGCCTCTAAGTAGCTAAACACAACCAGAGATCAGAAGGCAGAGGGTCACAGGTAATGCACTCCTCAGGGGTCAGCCTCCCATGGCAGAGATGGACAGAAAAAGCAAGAATGGATTGTGGGGAAGAGGCAGGGAAAGGAAGTGTGAATAAACAGCTCTTTTCTTGATATTGAAAGAATAATGTATTACTTTGAGTTGTTACAACAAAAACACCATAGACTGGGTAGCTTAAACAAAATAAATTTATTTCTCATAGTTCTGGGCTGGGAGGGCCAAGATCAAAGTGCCAGCTGATTTGGTTTCTGGTGGGGACTGTCTTCCTGCTTTATAGATGATTACCTCTTTGCTGTGTCCTCACATGGTAAAGAGAGAGAAACAAGATCTCTTGCGTCTCATCTCATAAGGGTGCTAATTTTTTTCCTGAGGGCTCCAGCCTTATAACCTAAATACCTCCCACAAGGTGCCCTCCCCCCAACATCATCGTATTGGAAATTAGGGCTTAGGCAGATGAGATTTGGGAAAACATAAACATTTGGTCAATAGCTAATAGTAAAATGGAAACCATATAAATAGCTAATATGTTGGTTAAATTATGACAAAATCATACGATTGAAAGTGGTGTGCAGCACTGAAATTCTATGCAATGGCAAGAAAAAATCTTCGTGTGATTATTTATTTATTTTCTTTATTGAGAGAGAGCGTGTGTGAGCAGGGAAGGGGCAGAGAGAGAGGGAGAGAGAGAGTCTCAAGCTCAATGCCACAAACCACGAGATCATGACCTGAGCTGAAATCAACAGATGCTTAACCCACTGAGCCACTCAGGGGCCCCTTCACTAGCTATTCAGTGAAAAGAATATGAAAACAGTAGAAACAGGAAGATCCAAATGTTGTTTTTAAATAGTGTATATACAGTAAAATATTAGTGCATAGTATTCACACTCACAGGAAAAAAAAAGAATACTGGAAAGGCACTAGAATTTTAACAGTGGTATCTCTGGATGGTGGTTTAAGGATGCTTTTTATTTTCTTCTTCGTACTGTCCTGGGCTTTCAAGATTTTCTAAAGCAACATAATTATGGTATATTTCTAGTCTGGAACAATGCTTCTGTTGTTCTTGATATATCTGCAGAGCTATATACTCAGTAGAGAGAGGTATGTGACTAAGTTCCTTATTATTCAGTCAGCTTAAGTTTCATTGTATACCCATTTCTGCAGGATTGATGGGCACCCGCACATCTCCAAGTGCATTAAAAATGGGATGAACCAGTAAAATGCTCTTTTAAATATTCCACTAAGAAACTTTTAGGTCCTAGAGAATGGTCTGATTTCCTATTGATCTTTTTATTGCCTCAATCATTTTCTCAAACATGGTTAGTTAATTCAGATCCCTACCAGCCACCTTTCCTCATTATCTATTACATTTGGGTTTGTTAAATATGAATCTTTGGTGGCACTTCTATTATTAAATTGACAGTTGAGTAATGCTTTATTGACATCTGTAAGATTGAAGCATATTTCTTAGGATCCATGGTAATGGTAGCCATGTTTTTTTCTGAACCACCTAAGCATAGCCAGTTTTTTGTGCTCTTGTAATCTTCATCTTAAAAACAGCAATCCATCTGTTTCATCGTTTTATTCTTTCCTGATAGAAAAACATTTCCCTCCACTGTCTTACTGATCTACAGTCACCCATCCTTGATGGACTCTTGTAAGCAGAATCGTCGCCAGTGATGTGATGACTTATGCTGGTTATCATTTCAGTAAATCCTCTCCCTCTCCATGGCTTGCTTTTTAACCTCCAGCTGCTACCCAATTATTAGTTCGTGGATGGCTGCTTCAGCAGCATTATTCTAGCACTTGCTTGTAGCGGATATTAATAATAATCAGTTAGTAAATGTGCACAGTGTTAAATGCTTGTAAGGATTATTGTTGATAACCCTAATTGTAATCATAGTTTTGTGATGGCTAAGTTAAGATTCTTGTGGTTGTAAGGAATGGAAATCTGAAGGTGCTTTAGCCAAACATATGGGGCTCGATGGGGTATTCATTTTTTTTTACTGTTTTTTCATTTATTTTGAGAGAATGTGTGTGTGTGTGTGTGTGTGTGAGAGAGAGAGAGAGAGAGAGAGAGAGAGCGAGCAGGGGAGGGACAGAGAGAGGGGGAGAGAGAGAATATCAAGCAGACTCTGTGCCATCAACACACAATCCGACGCAGGGCTCGATCTCACAAACCATGAGATCATGACCTGAGCCAAAATCAAGAGTCAGATGCTTAACTGACTGAGCCAGCCAGGCGCCTCTTGGTGAGGTATTCATACTACCCATACGGAAGTCTTTGATAGGACTTCTGAGCAGAGGTAGCAAGACCTTGGGGAGGAGTAGAACTGTGAGAGCCAGCAAGAATCCAGACAACAGACTGCCCTCTTTCTATGGTTTCTCCTTTTCTGTCTGCTTTATTCTTTATATACAATATCTCTGTGACTCAAGTCTTGACCCCTTTTGAGTTTATGGACTGTGACTGGAGCACTCAGAATGTTCTCGAGTGCTCTCTCAATTTCTCCTCTCTCTGTTCCCAATTACTTTCTACATCTCCTCATCTCAAGTCCATAATCCCGAGACAGGAACTCTGATTGGCCCAGCTTTGATGCAATCAACAACAACCAGCAGCGGGAGGTAATGCTGCCCAGAGACATCCCGTGTGACCATTACGAGGCAGTCAGGCACCCTGAAAGGTGTTGATCCATAGTTACCATGCCCTTAATGCCTTCATTGTACGTAATGACAGAAATATAAATTTACTACATTAACCTATTTTTGCATTAATATTTAGAAGAAGGAGCATATAGCTCATAAAGATGGAGGTATGGAAAAAATGAATCTTGAAGACTTCTTTCCTACATAACAAGAAAGAACAGTTTTGTGTTTTCAACTTAAGATACTGTTACAGAGAGATGTCAGGGAGATGATGGGATATGATCAAAGGAACTGAAGTAAGGATCAGAACTAGTAATGACACCAGAAGAGTAAAAGTAGCCCATAGGAGGCAGGCAGCTTTGCCGTAGTGAAGATGGCCGCTTTGGTACCACATTTAAGAATCTACTATGCTGTGTCTAGACAGCAGCCCACGCATGTTTTATGAAGCTTGAATTCTGGAAAGAGGAAAAAAAAAAAAGGATCCATTTTAAGGCAACCAAAATACAGTTAGCTGTTCTGTGTGTGTCTTACTGTATTGGATTCCCAAATTCGTTTATCTAATAGACGATTGTAGAACACCCAGTAAGCCTCAGGCTGATCATAGCATGGTTATCAAACGAACCTTTAAACGAGCATGAGTATCAGATAAAGTTTGTGCTCGACACTTGAGTATGCACTTCATGTTCTTTAATTTGTTTAATTCTTAAAGCAAATGCCATGAAGCAGGTTTTGTAATTTCTGTTTTATAGAGAGAAAACCGATACTCTGAAAGACTAAAATAACTTGGTCAAGGTCACAAGGCTAGGGTTTGGAGAGGCTGGAGCTCAAGCCAGATCTGTCTGACTACAGAATCCTTGGTTTTACTTTTTAATGTCCGAGTCGTGTTGTCATGGGTTATTCAATCTGTTGTATTGATTATTTGAGGAATTGTGTGAGGGACATCTGTGCCCCATCACAGATAGCTCCCCGGCTGGCACTGGTGTGAAGCAATGAATGATTAGGCCATGATAAGCCACATATGATGTGGTAAATACTATGATTGAGACATCTAGACAGAAGGCATCTGCCCCTTCCGAGCTATGGATCCTTGGGCAAGTTCTTTTGTTCTCCGAGCTTCGTTGTCCTGCACCTGTAAAAGTGAAGGTGTAGTCCTATAAAAAGTCCTACTTTGTGGGTATTATGTGGAGTACAAGAGTTGATACATGCAAAGGTCCTGGAGCAGTGACAGGAACAAAGTGCTCCCATAATGGTAGCCAGGACTGCTGTCTACAGAGCCCTGCCTGAAGGAGTCAGGCAGGATTTACAGAGGAAACACGCTTTGACATATCAGATGTTGTCAGGTAGGGAGGCAAATGTTGGACATTTAAAGTGGAAGGATCTGTGAACAAAGGCCTTTGTATATTCAACCCACATTTAATTGAGCATATGCTATCCGCCAAGCACCCAGGTCGTTGTTAGTTTGGGAGAGGCATGGCACTATGAGAGTATATGGAATATTCCAGATCCTGACTTTATAAAAGAGGTGAGTCTCAGGAAAATGGCCACAAGGAATCATCTCTGAGAACAATTTTGTACATGACTAGCCCAGGATGGTCTCAAGGGGATATCAGACTAATTTCTTCACCTAGCCCTTTAGAAATTCTTCATTCAAGTTCCTTTAGCACACCCAAGCGCACTGAGAGGTCTTCCCCCACCCCACCCCCCCGCCACTTTTTACACCCACCTGTACCTGCACACTAATAAAATATATCATAGTCCTTCGTTTTACAGGGTGACACTGCTGACTCTTCATATATCTCCATGAAGGATTATTCAGTTACATGGAACATTGCTTAACTGAAGATAGCCTGAGAAGGGATAAAGAAACAGTGTTAAGGCATATTAAAAATTGGCTTTTTCCTGGTGGCATTTTGTCATTTTTCAGTTTGGCATCTTTCCCTATTCTTTCTTTCTACCATGTAGATCTGTATGAGGCTTGAATCAGAAGGGATTTTCTTGCAAGGTGCCTTTCTTCAAGCATGTGGATAAAATTGCCAGGTTTAGTCAAAGTTTGTATAGAGTCTTGCTCTATTTAGTCAAAAGCATATCACTTCTGTTGCTGGCCTCAGTCCCAGACTCCCAGGAAATTCTTAGTGCCTCTTGACCTGTGACAGTCTTCATTTACTCCCTAGAGTGGCCCTGGTTTTGAATGGTGTTGGTGTCGAGCCTTCCTGGGTCCTGGAGCAAGCTCCACCTGCTACCGCTCTGATTCCCTCAGGCCACCCTCACCAGACCATCCCATCCCATCCCATCCTGTCACCTCTGAAGCCACATGAGTCTGTTGCTATGCCTGCCATGATTCATGGCCTAGAGCTACAGGATCAAAACTTCTCAAACTTTCATTTATTTAAAAGAAAGCTCAATAAGCACATGTGGAGTTCTTCCTGTATGTGAAGGCTGCTCTCACTTTGCAGTTGAGGAAATGGAGGCACACCAAGGTTAAGAAAGTGGTCAACCAGCTGGTAACTGATGAAGCCAAGAAACTAGTGCTCCAGTCCAATTCAGGGTTTCCATCCTTAACCCCACTGTGCTGCTTCTCTGTGCTTAGAGCCACCTCGTCCAACCTCGTTTGGTCAAATGAGTTATTACATAAAAAGCTCCTAACACACAGTAAGAGGAATTTTTGTGCTAGCTCTTGTTATTTGCATGTTTAATAAAGGGTGAAAGCTGAGGCCATAGAAGTGATGCAAGTCTATACATTTAGGCCAGGATTTCTCAAACTGTATTCTGTAGGATGCTAGTATCCTTTGGATATTTATTTTTGAGAGAGAGAGAGGGAGACAGAGTGTGAATGGGGGAGGGGCAGAGAGAGAGGGAGACACAGAATCCAAAGCAGGCTCCAGGCTCTGAATTGTCAGCACAGAGCCCAACGCAGGACTTGAACTCACGAACTGTGAGATCATGACCTGAGCCGAAGTCAGACACTTAACCAACTGAGCCACCCAGGCATCCCATAAGATATCTTAAAAAAAAAAAAAGTGATCAAAAAGGTTTGAGAAATGTTGGTTTCAGAAAAAAGGTCTTTCATACCACAATACCTTTCAGATCCTTTAGTATGCTAATGTGCATTCTTTATTTTCAAAAGGTGGCCGTGGCATATAGAATTCTCTTAACTTACTAGACCCTCCATAGGAAAAAGTTAAGGTAGCGGGCCTGCGATTCTTTTGTTAGAAGGTCCTACTTGCAAGATTGGCCCTTGCTGGTGTCCTGAAACTTGATTTTCAGGAGGGTTCCCAGCTCTCCCTGATCAGATGGCCCATGTACTTAAATTGTCTGTATGGACAGTGTCATTTATCCTGAACACGTGTTTTCCTTCTGGGAGTTCGGAGTTTGGGTACATGCTAGGCAGAGGATGCCATGTGAACAGCCTCCAATAAAAATCCTGGCCAGTGAGTCTCTAATGAGCTTCCCTGGTAGATAGCATTTCACACAACATTCTCACCACTCGTTGCTGGAGGAATTAAATGCATCGCGTGTGACTCCCCCCCGAGGGACTCTTGGAAGCCCGTGCCTGCTTCCTTCCAGACTTCACCCTGTGTGCCTTTCTCTTTGTTGATCTTGCTCTGTATCCTTCTGCTATAATAAATGTCGGCTGTGAGTATGACTATTTGCTGAGTCCTGTTGGTTCCCCTAGCAAATCACCAACCCTGGGGATGTTTTTAGGGAACATTTTCCCGACAAGAAAATCCTATTCCTCACAGTGTTTTTTTAACATCCCATGGGCACTGGGGTTCTACAGCACACAGTATGTGCAGTGATGAGCTGTTCAGTCCCACATTTCAGAGGTAGAGATCGCCCCACACAACCACTCTGGGCTTCTTGGTAAAAAAATCTTAGGGTTCCTAAGGCCCACGTGGAGGCCATCACCAAGTAACAATTTTCTTCCTGGCTGAGACACATAGATTAAATATATACTGACAGAGCAGAACTGACTGTTACAATTTCATTATTCTTTTGGAACAATCGGCTGGGAAGGGTAAGGATGCAACCAGTAGCCTCAAGATAGAGCCATCTGTTACATTCTTCCATTTTTAGACTTAGCTCTTTAGCCCAGGATAAAACTACTTATATAAATTTATATGAAATTATATTTCCATTTATGTGAAAATGCATTAAATTATATAAAATTATATATGTGTAGAGGAGATTTTTATATATATCTAGACAACCCTACTGAAAGGACTTTATGGCTTTTTGAGCCCTCTGGATCATAACTCACCCCTTAGTAAATATGATTTCCCTGAGTTCATTTTACAGCATAAACAGAGGCACCAAGGGTCTCCTGAGAGCAGGTAGGCTGCTATGGTGCATGAAACCCAAATAGAGGGGTGATCAGCCTCAGAATGCGTTCCTCCAAGACCTTTCCCAGTACTCCTCCTCCTCCGCATTCTTCATGGCTGACTTGTCCTCCTCTTATGCTTTTCGCAGCTGCCAAAAGTTATATTTGCATATCCTCTACCATGGGTGGGGAACCGTGCTTCCTGCAATCCAGCCTGCTTCAGCTGACTTCCCTACCTTCTGTGTCTAGACCAGCCTACCCTGTGTTTCCTTTGACCTTGTTGACCTGTTTCCAGATAATGGCCAGTCTTACACCAAGACCCTGCCAACTCTTACTAGACTGGCCCTTTACCAAGCTGACTAGTGCACAATTTTCTAAGCACTTTGCTCTCCTCACTGTCTCAACACCCCGTGCTTATGCCACAGCATGTCGTGATTGATGTGTTTCTTCTGTCTTCTCTGCCCTTTTCAACCTGTCTGAATCCCATCTCAGGTTCCAATCTGCTTTCCATGAAGCTGGCCTTCTCCCTTGGACCCCTGTGGACCTCCCTGGACCTTGAACCCCCACCAATATCTGGGCCTGTGGCACACACCTTAACATTTATCCTTTTATTTGCTTAGACATCTAACACATGGTGATCGAGCTCCTAATAAGGGCTATCCATCGCCCTAGAAAATAGGGGAATAAAAAGAGAGAATGAAACAAAGCCCCCACCCTCAAAGAGCTCACCGTGTGGTTGAGCCCATACCATACCATACTGTTCTTTTTCATATGCTGGTCCTGATTATTCTCTGCACCTCAAAACTCTCTGGGAACAATGGGTTCCTCTTGTGTTTTCTTGCATTTTCAGAGTAATGAATGTTCAATCGTAAATAATGGTTAATCAGGAAAAGAGCTGATTTCTATTCATTTCTACAGTTCATGAGCCATATTAGCCTCTGTTTCCTCATCTGCAAACTAGCAATAGTCATATCTACTTCTTATAGTACTGTAAGGGCTGACTTAAATAATGTTTATAAGTGCCTAGCCCTGGGCCAACCACATACTAATCCCTTAAGTGAATGGTAGCTATAATTCTTATTAGGCAAGCCTGTGACACAGGTTTATAATTTTTTGTACCTAGAACTTTGGCCTCAGAGCAGCACTGGGAGATTTTTCCTAATGGGCCAGATCCTGGCATTGTACTGCCAACCTTCCTGCACGAGGTCTAACCTGAGCAGAATGGGTGGATTTAAAAGAGAAAGCAATTATGAGTCAGAAAGTCAACAATGCATGTAAAAACCTGCCAGGCTTCCTCTGCATGAGGATGTGGATTTCTACGACCATTTTTGGCATGAATTTTGCTGTCCGTAACTTGCTTCATTTCCTGACACTCAAGGCAGAGGGAGAGGGAGAAAGAGAGAAGGGAAGGGAAGAGAAGAGAGCAAAGAAAAGAAAACTAATTTCCATGTAATAACTGAATACCGTGTGCCAAAGACGCATATTCTGTCCTGACAGCATCTCCGCCAGGAAGGGGTTCTTGTTTGCATTTTACAAATTGGGAAATGGAGACTTAAAGAGGTTAAGTAACCTGACAGAGTTGCAACAGCTAACCTAGCACAGATCTGAAGCCAGTGCCCTTCATGTCAGATGTCCTTCGGGAAATCACGTCCATGGAATTCCTGGCCTGATCAGGCCTGATCCATCTGGATCTCACCTTCTACACGACCCATTCCCACTCTGCTCAGTGGGTCTGCGGCAGAGAAGACAGCTTCACAGCAAGCTCGCAACTCCGCTGGAGTAGTACCTCTCCCCAGGCCTGGGACCAGGTCGAGGCCAGCAAGGTGCCTGGTACCAAATGTAAGGAGGCACTCACTCCCAGGTTCATTATGTGCAGACCCACGATTTTGCTCACCCTGATCCCAACCCTGCTCCTCCTACGGACTGTCCTGGGATATTGTTGCTGGGATTTGCTAGAGGCAACTATACCAAGACCTCCATCACCGAGAGAACCGAGATACGTCTGAGACTGGCTGGCAAATTGTCTGCCATTCCCACCCTTCTCAAATCACATGTTTCTGTTTCTGGATAGCTCCTGCCCTAAAACTGTTTTCCCACCTTCAAAACTACCTTTCATGGCTTCTTTTCAACTGACTTTCCCTCCAAAACTATAATATGCCATACAAGCAGAAGAAACTACAGAGATCCTTCACCACAGCTACATCATGGGGTTTCACCCCATGTGTTAATTCTACCCTGTTGGAAAGTGGCCAGGAGAAAGAACTGGAAGGCCAGGCCAGGGCATAGCGGAAAACATGGTGCTCTTGGTGGAAAGGTGCTGGTTTGCAAACTGGCCCTTATGCACAGAGGGCAAGGAGAGACCAATGAAGGAAGCAGTTCAGTCCAGATCAGTAGGTAGCAGTATTAATAAGCAAGAGAACTTATATACAAGGCTTGTGTTGGGCAACTGCAGGACAAGTAGATCTCCACACCCACCCGCCAGATTCTTAAAGTTTACAGAGAAGCCCTAATGGGGCTCAGTCACATATTCATCCAGATGGTCTCAACAACACTTTACTCTGTTAAGGTCCTTGGAACAGCTCCCACTGTGGAAACAACAGGCAGAACACACATTCCACGACAGAGGAAGGGGCGCAGAGCCCTTGATTCCCCAAGTCTGGTTTGCAGGTCAACTAGCAGTCATGTCTTCTCCATGACCTCTTGCCACAACAGGGTGACCCTCGGACACAGAGTATGGGCAGTTGTACTTGCCACCGTTGAAACCCAGGCTAGCCCTCCTCATTTACAGAAGAGGAAACTGAGACCATGAGAGGGAAAATGACTTTCTGCAGTTAGCTAGCTAATGCAAAATCAGGGCTAGAAACCCTGTCTCCTGCTTCTAACATGATTTTGACACTGAGCCAGGGAAATGGGGACCACGATATACTTTCTTTTCTTGGCTCTGTTATTACCACATCTACCACCAACTCCTAAAATGTGGCACAGTTCAGCATGCCTGGGTGGCTCAGTTGGTTAATCGTCTGGTTCTTGATTTCAGCTCAGCTCATGATCTCATGGTTCATAGGATCAAGCCTTGCATTGAGCTCTATGCCAACATCGTGCAGCCTGCTTGGAATTCTCTCTCTTGGCACCTTCTCTGTTTGCACACGTGTGCGCTCTCTCTCTTTCTGAAATAAACATTTTTTTTTTTAAGTGAGGCACAGTTCATACTGTAGCTGTGCACCATTTTGCTCTCCCTCAAAACTTATCCCTCTAATTGAGTACCAGCAACGTGGTTCATGGGCCACTTCCATCAGAGTCATCTCAAGCATTGACTCAAAATGCTGAGTCTTGGGAAATTACCTGGTTCTTCTCAGCCAGAGGTGCTTTGGTCACTAAAGTTTAAGTACTAATGTGGAGTTTATATTGTTTGTATCAGTGACTTCTTGGTTTCTGTGCTTCTCTTTGGTTTTCTTTCCTTTGGGGCACTAAAGTCAATACCTCTATCATGTATTTTCAGTTTTCAAATGTGATGAAAGTCACTATACTTTTCATCAAACTGTGATTTGGCTAAGAAAGAAATGGGAGAAGGGAATTCTCAGATAGCAGACATTCAGTATTCCTTGTGGGTCATGATAGTCATGTAGAAAGATCCCTCATTTACCAAGTGGTGTGTTTTCAATAAAAATCTATTGTCAAAGATGGTAAAAAGCTTTTAAGATCTTCATTTTCAGTTGTAGGTAAAATATTTCCAAGTGCACATCAGTACTTTCTTAAATGTCCTTTATAAGAATTTGGTTTGGGGGCGCCTGGGTGGCGCAGTCGGTTGAGCGGCCGACTTCAGCCAGGTCATGATCTCGCGGTCCGTGAGTTCGAGCCCCGCGTCAGGCTCTGGGCTGATGGCTCAGAGCCTGGAGCCTGTTTCCGATTCTGTGTCTCCCTCTCTCTCTGCCCCTCTCCCGTTCATGCTCTGTCTCTCTCTGTCCCAAAAATAAATAAACGTTGAAAAAAAAAATAAAAAAAAAAAAAGAATTTGGTTTGTTGTGTGAAAGAAAGGGGACGTGCTGGTGGGCATGGGCAGTGTCCACAAATGTGTGGACACATTTAAAAATGTGATTTAAAAATCAGGAGATTGCACCTTTTTAAATTTGAATTTCCATCATCTCTTTTAAATATTCATAATATCTCATGCTGGACTATAGTCTCACAATGCAACAACCTGGTATCTTGATACCTACTCTCTGAAACAGACTGTGGCACATTAGAGATGTTTATAAATTCTTTAACATTCTTCCTGTTGAGATATGTGGTCTGGGTTTCCTCCCTTTGAGTCTGGGAAAGCTTAGATTTCTCTGACCAGTAAAATATGGCAGAGGTAATGCTATGTAAGTTTTTGGACACAGGCTTACAGAAACTGGCAGCATTTACTTCCTGTCTCTTTTGTATGTATGTATGTATGTATGTATGTATGTATGTATTCATTCCTTCCTTCCTTCCTTCCTTCATTCGTTTAAAAGAGCAAGCAGGAACAGGGGAGGGGAAGAGAGCGAGGGAGAAAGAGAATCCTAAGCAGGCTCGCCCTGTCAGCGTGGAGCCTGACATGGGGTTCGATCTCAAGAAGCACGAGATCATGACCTGAACCAAAATCAAAAGTCAGGTGCGTAACCAACTGAGCCACCCAGGTGCCCCTCCTTCCTGTCTTTTGAGACAATGATTCAGGGAAATGAGCCACCATATATCAAGTGCAACTGTCCTGAGACCATATGCTATGAAAGCCCAAGCCACGTGAAGGGGCCCTAGAAGAAATGCCATAGGGACAAAGACAGAAGGTCAAAGAGCATCAAAGTGCCAGACACACGATTGAGGAGGCCACCTTGCAAGTAGATCTTCCATCCCCATGAGGGGCTGTCACATGGGTAAGAGATGAATCACCAAGCTAAGCCCTTTATGAATTCCTGACCCACAAAAGCATAAGCAAAATAAAATAATTGCCTTAAGCCATAAATTTGGAGTAGATAAGTGAACAAGAGCTTGTGTTTCCAGTTCTATTCTGACCTCCATTCTTTCCCCTGGCTTCAGTTGCTTAAATTATTTTATATCCTGGTTCCTGTAAGAATTTGGATTCATAATCTTTATTTAAACCATGGTCTGGAGACCCTTGAATTATGTGAACTCTTGGAAATTAAACTATTAAAAATAAATATATATATGACAAAATTAGGTTCTAAAGGCGGGAGGGATACCGAAAAAAATGGAAATTTCTACTTGAAATACTTTATCTTTCATGAACCACCTTGCTCAAGGTGAAAAGAGTATAAGATCAAGGATTGGTAAGCTTTTTCTGACAGTTGGCTTCCTTATCTTTAAAAGCAGGTCCTTGGGGCGCCTGGGTGGCTCAGTCGGTTAAGCATCTGACTTTGGTTCAGCTCATGATTTCGCAGTTCGTGAGTTCGAGCCCCACGGTCCCCATCAGGCTCTATGCTGACAGCTCAAAGCCTGGAGCCTGCTTCAGATACTGTGTCTCCCTTTCTCTCTACCTCTCTCTCCCTCCTACTCTTTCTCTCCAAAATAAACATTAAAAAAAAAAAGCACATCCTATTCATCTTTGACATTCGTTGAGTCTTTTAGTAAGATAGCTCAGCTTTTGTATTATTTATTTTGAGTGTGTATTTGTGTATCTGGTAACACATTAGAAAGTATATTTATTCCATGGCATGCTAGCCTGTGGGACAAAAGAAATGTCTAGTTCTTTGTTGAAGTCTTGTACCTCCAGCTCTCAGTAAATACTTGTTGAATAAATGAATGGACAAATGGATGTGTATTAGTCACCCAGAATACAAAGACAAATGAGACACGGTCCCTGCCCTTGAGGAGCTCACAGTCTGTCGAACCCAGGCAGCAAATTAAATACTGGTTATGCCTCCTGGGTAGCACATTCTTTTATTCAAAAACACTACTTCATCTGTGTCTAGCCACTGTTCACACCATACCCAGATGAAACAGTAAGCTACATGAAAAAAAATGTAGCTTTGTATGGTGGCAGATGGCAACTAGACTTGTTCTGGTCCTCATCTGCCAAATACCCAAATATCAGATTTTTACTTTGCACACCTGAAACAAATATAATGCCATAGGTCAATTATACCTCAATGAAGAGAAAACAACACACATTTCTTGGAGGAGCCCAGAATGAGACAGGGGGCTGCTAGCCACCTCCCCTGAAGAGACTGCCTCGCCATACTGAGTTTAGGTAGGAGGGAGCTGGGTCCCATCAGAGCTGCGGGAAGCAAGACACAATCACTCAGAGGCACCGTCAGGAACCCATCAGAAAGGCAAGAACAGAATCACTGACGTGTCACTCCATCAGGCTCTGCTTACACAGACCACAGAAAAAAACAGTGAGGCTGTTGGATCAACACCACTCCTCAAAGCTGCAGCCAGAGCTGAAAGATTCAGGGAAAACACCAAAGTTTTGTTTTGTTTTGTTTTGTTTTGTTTTGTTTTGTTTTGTTTTGTTTTGTTTTGCTAAGGGAAATGGAGGAAGGCCTTGGTTGTAATCAGCCTGCCCCATATGGACTTGAAGGAATTCTCTTTTTTTCCTTCCCAGCTATGTTGGGCAAAGTGTCAGCTTTAGCATTTTTCCCCTTTCTTTATAATTGAGGACTTTGTGAAACCAGACAGAGAGGAAGCAAAAACATTTGTTTAATCTTAAAGATAGGTGGCTCCTGGGCTCCTGGGTGGCTCAGTCAGTTGAGAGTCTGACATCAGCTTAGGTCATGATCTCGTGGTCTTTGAGTTCTAGCCCCACATGGAGCTCTGTGCTGACAGCTCAGAGCCTGAAGTCTGCTTCAGATTCTATGTCTCCCTCTCTCTCTCTCTGCCCCCTCTTCCACTTGCACTCTGTCTCTCTCTCTCAAAAATAAGTAAACATTAAATACATACATATCTATATCTATATCTGTATCTATATCTATCTATATATATATAATGTTGATATGATCAACATTGCACAGAGTGTTAATTAAAATGCTTTTGGGTTTTGAAGGGTTTCTTGTTGTTTATGTTGAATGGCAACCATGAGGATGTCAAGAAGTCATCAGGGGGTGATGGCAGGGCTGTCTCACCAATTTCCAAGCAGTAGAGTCACATTCACGCCCAGGGAGGCCAAACCCTGCAGCTGGAAATGACTTTCTGTTTATAAAGTAGAACCTGGTGAAATACTTAACCAGTAGTTAATTTGCTGCTGGACTGAGCTTCTTCAAGCAGAAATCTTCTGAGGAAAAGTAAAAGAAAGAACAACAGAAACCATATTTCCCTCCAGTTTCTCACAGTTTTTAAAACTGCCAACATCTTAACCATATAAGGAAAAAGTATCATCTTTATCAAGGGTCATTTTTTTTTTCTTTAAAAAGTAGCTGTTTCACCATTTCAACATTGGAATCAAGAGTAAATATAAACTCACTGTCTTAGGAATTAGGTAAAATTATGAAAACAAACCAAGTATTAAAATTAAATAGTAAGTGCAGAAACCATCGATAGGAGATGGCAATTTGCTTGCACACGATGTCCTGCTGACCGTCAGCTTTATCCAGTTCTGCCTGAAGAGATCCAGTCTCAGAGGAGAACTTGGTATCTTCCTGAGAACTGATCCTGCTTGCTAATTTTTGACTTTATTCTTTCAAGTTTCACAACCTTTCTTTGATCTGTATCTCGGCTGTGCATCGCTGTCAGCTGTTACAAGTGTTTCCTGTGTGATCCACTACCCCTGGTGATTTCTGTACGTTTAAATCTAGAATCTCACATCCCAAGATTCCTGTCTGTAGATAGGCGGTATGTTATTAAGTGAATAAAGGTTTTATTGCCTAGCCTGTAGGCGGTGACTGGAAGGTGAAGTAAGGTTGAAGAAAGCATGTCAAGACAGCATGCTTGGTCTCCCTGCCTTGAAGAGGTCTGAGAACACTTAGTACCTGGGGACCCAGGGCCTGGAAGAGGCACTCACTGATGTGGAAAAGCAGAACTGGCAAGTGACATGGCTTACTGGCCCAAAGCCAGCAATTACTAGGGACCCGCTCAGTTGCATAGTCTTGTCCCCTTAATGTAGTGAGCCGAGCATTTTAACGTTTATTTATTTTTGGGACAGCGAGAGACAGAGCATGAACAGGGGAGGGGCAGAGAGAGAGGGAGACACAGAATCCGAAACAGGCTCCAGGCTCTGAGCCATCAGCCCAGAGCCCGACGCGGGACTGGAACTCACGGACCGCGAGATCGTGACCTGGCTGAAGTCGGACGCTTAACCGACTATGCCACCCAGGCGTCCCAGAGCCGAGCATTTTAAATGAGGACTACGTAGATAAAATTCCTGAAGCATGAGCCTCTTTTTTCCTCAATTCATGAAGACTGTTCTATAATCATAAAAATCACAGACCTAAAAGGAACTGTAAAAGATTATTTGTCCATGCCCCTGACTTCAGGTAGAACCATGTACAACATATCTATAAAGAACAATGCACCTGTTTTTAAGCATTCAAGAAAATGACAGTAGCCAGCTTTCTTCGGTAACCTATCCTGATGCTTAATTACCTTCCCCAGAAGAAAATTCCTAGAATAGCTTCAGAGTCAGAACTGGATTCAAATGTCTGTGTTGTCACTGTCTGGCTATGTGATAGTCAGCAGATGACAGATCTTGATAAATCTTATTTGGAACGTGGAATACGGAACAGTCTACTTACATCACAAGGTGGTTTTTGGAAGTAAAGAGATAATGTAGCACCTGACACAAAGAAAACATGTTCCTTTTCTATTCCTCTTTCACCCAACCAGATACCCTCCTGTTGTGTTCTTAGTGTCCTCTGACTCAGTGTGGAGAGACCATGTCAAGTGTGATCACTCTCTAAGGTAGCGGGTAGCATGGCGTAACTGGAAGACGGCACAAACGTCAAAGGGAAGTTGGCTTGCCACCTTCTGGAGAGCAAGACAGAGTGAGAAAGCAGCTAGTGTATCAGCATGTACTCGTTGCCACCATAATAAAGTACCACCAACTGGACAGCTTAGAACAACAGAAACGTGTCCTCTCAGTTCCAGAGGCTGATAGTGTGACATCATCAAGGTGCCAACAGGGCCGTGCTCCATTTGAAGGCACTAGGAAAGGGTCTGTTACGGGCCCCTCTCTCAGCTTCTGGTAGTTCCTTATATGGCTACATAACTCCAGTCTTCATGTGGCATTCTCCTGTGTGTGTGTCTTTGCCCAAAGTCCCCATCTTTATAAGGACACTAGTCTTATTGGGGAGCACACTACTCCAGTTTGACCTCATCTTAACTAATTGCATGTACAACACCAAATAAGATCACATTCTGATTTGCTGGGGGCTAGGACTTCATGCGTGAGCTTTGGGGGTACCCAGTTCAACAGTTTACTAGGTTGTGAAATAGTAATTCCTAAAAATCTTTTGCCAGGCATTATTTGATATTATATTTAGTACTTAGAACAACATAGCTTTGCAGCCAGCCTCAAACAGTACGGGAAGACAATTCCTTGGAAAACCAGTCCCAAGCCCCTCACTTGTTCGGAGAGAAGGGAAATGTCATAGTGGAGAACCCCCGAGTCATGTGCACAGATGGAAGAGGGAGACAGCATGGACTCAGAAGGGTGAGGCAACAACAGATGTCCTGGTTGAGCCACAGGAGGAATATTACAGGATAAAGAAAGGACTTGAGAGGCAGGGGCTTGTGAACTCTTCTCAGATCTGGGAGGTTTCTCTTCCTCTCGCCAGGGCTGTGTCCCCCTCCAGGGCTGGGAAGCTTCTGGCCCCACAACTGCAGGATGATGCAAAGGCCTTCAGCAGTCCAAGGAGAAAATATTTTTAATGTTTTTTTTTTTTATTTTTGAGGGAGCGCACATGAGCTGGGGAAGGGCAGAGAGAGAGGGACAGAGGATCCAAAGAGGACTCTGTGCTGGCAGCGGTGAGCCCAATGTGGGGCTCAAACTCACGAACTGTGAGATCAAGACCTAAGCTTAAGTCAGACACTCGCCTGACTGAGCTATCCAGGTGCCCACAAAGAGAAAATATTTCTAAAAGAGCTCTCGCCCTGAAAAGTAGCCTTCATGAAAAGAATAATGGTAATTGGGATTCTCAACACCACATTTTTGGGAAGTTGGGACTGAGAAAAGTTTAGAGTAATTTTCACAATATCAAGAGAGATGAAGAGCAACATTTTGTAATTTTAAAGCAAGGGGGAACAAGAGGAGGCTTGAATTATGCAAGGTGTGATTCAGATTAGAAAAGAACTTCCTGATAGTAAAAGAAAGAAATTGTGGTATTTTCCCTACTTATCTTAGAAAGGCACCCATGTCTCTATGACAAGCATAGTCATATGAGAGCCTGGACTTTTCCCATCCCTTTTTGAATGGACTGGCAAGATACTGTGTGCATAACCTATGCCAGGTGCAGGGCTAACGTCTAGGGTGATAGGGATGAAGGGCACAGGCCAAGTCTTCATAGAGTTCATTGACTCATGCTTCATGCTCAATACCTAGCTGTTGAAGAAATACGGAATGGAGATGTATAAATAGATTGTAACACAATGACAGAGTACTGCCCCATACTGTGATTATATTTCTGACTGGGTGAAGTAATTAATGCTTGGTGGATGAGCCACTTGAGCATCTTGAAAGATTACTGTTAGTTTGTGAAGTAGGTGTGGAAGGATGGGACACGCACAAGAGTCATGGCGCTGGGTCATCTGGACACCTGCTACATTGTGATTGGAGTAGAGGTTACGTAGTAGAGACAAAAGGACCGGTGATTAGGAGGTGGGAGGAGAATGAAATATACAAACCCCAGTTCTTCAGAGTCTCGTGAGCTCCTAGTGACTCTAATGGTTTATTTACCATAAGTCAAGTCTTACCTTATTTAATACTTTCCTGGCCTGTCCTGAAAATAGGACAACCTTTTTTGAGCTTCATTTGTAAATTTGTAAAACAAAAGAATCATTGCTGAGTTCATATTCTAAAAAATAGGCACGAGTGAGGTGATTCTTCAGTTTGGGAATATTTGACCTCAGCCATGGATATCTGTGAACATCCCTTCTCTTTCAGGAGTGACATGTTTCATGATCATGATACAGAAAACTGAACTAGCCTGACATCAGCTGCTTAACAGAGAGTGGTGGGGCTTCACGTAGGAGGTACATGAGGAGAAGGCACGAGCTATCTGGGATTCTCAATGAGGTTGGAGCCACAGAGCACAGGGAACTTGCTATTTAGCTCTTGCCAACTTCTTGCAGAAACATCTCCTCTGTGCACAAGGAGAGGGTGGCTCTGAGGGGCTCAGAGGCTCAGGGAACATGCTGCTACAAATGCTGCGTCTTGGACCCTCTGATCTCTCCCACCAAGAAAGGAGATGTAAGCCAGGCAAGAAGGAGGTGGGAGCTGAGGTGAATCAGCTGTGAGAGGAGCCCTCCCCGTGTGACTGTCTACTGAGTACTTCCTCCTTTTCAGACTCGTGCTAATGCTGGAAGGCAAATACCATACATTCCTGACCAGCAGGCACCCCAGGTTTTCCTTTAGAGACAGACATTTCCTTTGCAAAACAGTTGAATAAGCAGTCACTGTACCACAGGAGAAAATAAGGAGATAAGCAGAGGATGCTGTGGACCCTAGAGGGGGCCCCTAACTCCCCCCTAACACGGCAGAGCATTCCAGGCATAGCAGCAGGATTCAAGAAGTGACTTGCTCAGTATGGCTGGAGTTTGCTGTTTGTGGCAGGGGCTGAGACTGAAGTGTAGATAGAAGTGTACGGTGCTAAGGGACTGGAATGTCACCTCTAAGCCCCCACAGGGCAGAGGACCCAGAGTCATTTGGCTGTAAGCCAAGGTCCCACACCTTCTGCATACACATGCACAAGCAACCATTCAAGGGCACTTTCCTACCATTGCAATGGTTATGCTGAGAAAACCAGGGAAGAGCACAATTGTAAAGAGTAATTAGTGTTGTGACTAAATAAATGAACGCCACCTGTGCATCCTGTTTGGGGAAATGAGTCAAATTAGTGAAACAAGTTGCATAATCACAGCAAATGCCAATCTCAGCCATTGCCGCTATGCCGGTCATTTCTAGTTTTAATGAGTGGCTTCGTGATCAGTGTTCATTCAGATGAATGAAGAGGAATTTTAGGTTTATGTTTTATTTTCAATCACATACGTAATATGTAATCGTTGCCAGAATTTTTATTTTTTTTAATTTAGTTAAGCAAAAATAAAAAAGATACCCTAAGCCCACCATGCAGAAATGACCATCAACATTTTGATGCATATACTCTCAGACTTTCATAAATATGTATATTTATGAAATGTATATGCATATGTATATTTATGCATATATGCATATGTTGGGTATGTGTGTATTTATGCATATGTGTGTGTTTATGCATGTGTGCATATATTATGCATATGCATATATATGAAAACATTATTTTGTTATTTCTTCTGTTGTCTTAGTTTACATTGGACTTTTTTTTTTTTCAACGTTTATTTATTTTTGGGACAGAGAGAGACAGAGCATGAACGGGGGAGGGGCAGAGAGAGAGGGAGACACAGAATTGGAAACAGGCTCCAGGCTGTGAGCCATCAGCCCAGAGCCCGACGCGGGGCTCGAACTCACGGACTGCGAGATTGTGACCTGGCTGAAGTCGGACGCTTAACCGACTGCGCCACCCAGGCGCCCCTACATTGGACTTTTTTTGTTGCTGTTTCTTTTATTCCTCTTCTCTCTCTCTCTCTCTCTTTTTTTTTAAGTGGGGGCTAGTTTTACTATACAATCGGAGTTTTTCTTTGATTCACTTTTCCTTCCCTATCCCACTCCAGGAATTTGGAAGGTATGGTACTTGTTTTCAGTTCCTCTGATAGTTACTATTGAATTTTTAAATAAGAGTGATGCTTAAAACCCATGCTCTAAACTTATGTCTCTCAAATTATCAGTGTCAAGCATGAAACAGTGTCTGTTGACTCACCACTTTTTATAAGTGGAAGATGACTGCAGGTTCCTTCCTCCAGCTGGCCATACGCGCCGCCCCTCCCACCCAGTTTTTGTTGCTCTGCTGGGAGATTGATATCCTGGATTGTAGTAGCTAGGGTCTGGAATAACTAAATCATTGATCCTCGTGTAATTGGACGTCTTGTTTCAAGAATGACAGTGTTTACATTCTTCATGGAAATGATGCTATTTAGCAATGTCTGCATTCCATTTTCCGTGCTCTTGCCTAATCTCAGTTACCATAGAGAACATCAGTGTTCTAGAACCGTTTCTCAGCTGAAAATGTCTTCTCGTTGCCTTCCATTTCATACTGACAGCAGCTTGAGCAGATAATAGAATTTGGGAATCATAGCCTAAGCATTCTCCCTGGAAACTAGGTGGACACACTCCACTAACTTCTTTTTCTTTTATGTTATTTTTTTTTTTTTCCTGGATTTAGGGAAGATTTTTTTTTTTTAGACTTACTATTGAAAGCATCTAAATGTTTATCAGTTTTCACTGAGTCCTCAGTAAAAACCTTTTACACTAGAGATATTTTTTTTCATTTCCAGGAAATTTCCTGCAATATACATTTTTGAGATTGTTTCTGTTGCATTGGCTCTGACTGCTTCCTCTTTTATTCCCATTATACACCTGTTACAGATTCTGTTTCGGTGATTCCAGCCCGTCTATTCCTCTTTCATCGTTCCACTTGTTTGTTTGTTTGTTTTTTTTCCTCCTGAACTCTGGGTGATTGTCTCAAGTTTGTACTCACCAGTTTCCAAACCAGATTGATTTTTGGATCGACTTCAGGGAATTTTTGTAAATATAGATTTCATAGCTACACCCAAGGCCCACTGATTCAAAATCTCCTATATTTCACCCTAGGAATGTGTATTTTAAGTATGCCCCCCCCCCCCAGTTTATCTGGGTTTGGGAGCCACTGTTCTATTTCACTAATCTAATTCCATTTAATTCAGGGACGATTCTCCCCTTTACTGCTTTTCATGCAGTTTTAAATTCTGCAATGGAATTATTTGCTTGCTTGTATTCTTTTCATAAAATCCCTTTTTTATCTCTGTTTGTTGCCTCATTACCTCTCTTATAGCAACATGGTGTGTTGAGTAATTACCTTGAGAATACAAAGTGGTTACTCTTAAACTTTTGTCTTTGTCTTATGGCAATTCTTTTCTAAAGTGTGCTATTCTTTTCTCTTTTATGTGTTACATTTAGTCCCTTGTGTTTATATTATGTTTATAATTTGTGTTGTGGAACTTTTTTTATTCCGTGCTAGGGCCTATTTGATAGCTCACTGTTCAATGGTGCCTTAGGTGATTTCTCTGCATCCCCAGGTACTCTTCCCTTGAGGGCTGGCTGATATTGCCTTTACAAGTCTTGTCATTCAGCAGTCTGAGGAGCATGGAAAGGAGCCAGCTTTATGAGTAGACCCAGAGATAGAATTTTGCTTTACTCAGCATTTCCTACATATCTGGGGGCTCTTGAATCAAGACCAGTTCCTCCACATCTTGGGTGTGTAGTTGACCCTGCCCAGTATTCTGCATACCTAGCATGG
The DNA here is from genome assembly GCF_022837055.1 of Prionailurus viverrinus. Lineage (NCBI taxonomy): Eukaryota > Metazoa > Chordata > Mammalia > Carnivora > Felidae > Prionailurus > Prionailurus viverrinus. The sequence goes on along the minus strand of NC_062578.1, from coordinate 62,728,014 downwards.
CTACCTCTACTAATATCTGTCGATCTGAGTTGGGTAGAACTTACATGAGTTGGAGCAGTATCCTATCTAGTTCGAGGATGTTTCTCCTGGTGTTTTGTTTTTGTTTTGTTTTATTTTTTGTTTTGTTTTGTTTTGTTTTGTTTTGTGTGTGGAATGGCCACATTGTTGACAATTGGGTTAGAGAAAAATCCCCACTTTTGCTGGAGGTGCATGTGATTGAGCCATGTGCATTTCTTCCCCAGACTGCATGTTCCACATTGTTCCTGTTAGTGAGCCCTTCTACCTCCTGTAGACTACAGTTGGCCCCAGATCTCAAACCTCTACAGAGAGAACCTGTCCTCTGGTTGTCAGAGTAAGTCCACAAGAAAAGGCAAGTAATAGCCAAACACTGGAAAAAAGCTCAGTATCCATGTGCAGCTGTGGTTAATGAATTGTGTATTTGTACAATGGAGTGCAAACCCTAATAGCCACATGCTATTTTGACATATGGACAAAGGTCAGAAACAAAGTTGAACAAGAGTCGAATGGAAGACCCCAAACAGCTGTGCCTCACCCTGAGAATGGGAACTGGTATGTCTTCCCTCAGTTTGAGGACATCTACATGGTGGCAGATGCAGGTTTCTAGATGCTTGTAAAACAGCAGTGTTAGGTGACCTAGTTCAGATACAGAGAGGCTATTCCCCATTTTCTCTCTGCATTTCTGAAAGGAGGAAGGTGGGAAGCTGGCTTTAATGAGAGATTCTTCCCCCCAAACACAGAATAACTACGCTTATACACAGGGCATTGTTACTGGTAGCATGGGGATGAACAGTGCAGGCCATTTTCAAGCAGTACCGTGTGCATACATTTTCTTTAGAGGTATGGTTAGTGCCATGATGCCTGCAGGGCTGAGGACAGTGAAGCTTGATGAACTGAATGGATTTATTCCTCTTGCTGTCAAAGACAGAAGCCGAATTCAAACAGAGTCCAGAGTCCCCTCGCTGTCCAGTACATCACAATGCCTGATGCTTCAAATCTATATAGTCAACTCAAGCTGAAAGATACTTCCAATCATTCAACAAATATTTATTGAGTGCCTGTTATATGCTGGGCCAGGTGCTGAAGACACAACATTGAACAAGACATATCTTTTTACTGCTGTCATGACACTTAAAATATTGAATGGAACATAGACATTAAAGAATTACATGAAAAGCCATTAAATAACAGTTGGGAAGAAGATACTGTATGATAGTAGGAAAGGGGAGGAACCTAGACAGGGTCAGGAGAAGGATTTCTTAAGTGACCACTAATAGGAACCCCAGGGGCGCCTGGGTGGCTCAGTCAGTTAAGCGGCCGACTTCGGCTCAGGTCATGTTCTCGCAGTGTGTGAGTTTGAGCCCCGCGTCGGGCTCTGTGCTGACAGCTCAGAGCCTGACGCCTGTTTCAGATTCTGTGTCTCCCTCTCTCTGACCCTCCCCCGTTCATGCGCTGTCTCTCTCTGTCTCAAAAATAAATAAAGGTTAAAAAAAAATAATTAATTAATTAATTAATTTTAAAAAATAGGAACCCCAATTGATAAACAAGTTAAGCAAAGAAACAAGGAAAATGGTAATACAATAAAGTCACAGCCAGTAGGAAGAGCCCAGAGGCTAGGAAGGACTTGGCAAACTAAAGGAATTAGCATAAAGGCATAGTGAAGAAGGTAGGCAGTGGCCAAAGACGAGGGGAAAACTCTCTGCAGAGCCATGGCAGCCACGAGGACAGGATTTGGGTGTCACATTAAAAGTAAGGGCAGGTTTCCACAGGGTTTAAAAGTGGGAAGGGAATGTGGTCTTATCCATTGTTACCTACTAAAAAGAGGGTGAAGAGAGCAGACCAGCTTATTCCTGAGCCACAGTATAATTGGGAATGTTTAATGACCTGTTACATTATTGTAGATTTGCTTATAAATATCTAGCATCTAAAAGACGACTCTCAGTCTACAGATTAAAAATTGAACATAGACTTGGCAAGCCTTAAAAGACATCCCTGATCACAATTTTTCAAGTTGAAAATTTGTTTTCTGAATCAGGATCATGATGAAACCCCCACGGATCTTGCCACAGCTCACCACCTTTGCCGCTCCGACGTGGCTGCCCTCCTGCCCGCGAAAGATTGTGTTCATGACCCGAGGGTGGCTTAAGCTCTTCAACAGACCAAGGGAATCTACCACATAGCAGAATGGATAGGACTTTATTTTAAATCAACATTTTATTTTTATAGATTCTCACTCAATGACTATAAAGAGTCCATTCAGTAGATCTTTTTCATATCAGAGAATTAATTTTTTTAATGTTTATTTATTTATTTTTGAGAGAGAGAACACAAGCAGGGGAGAGGCAGAGGGAGACACAGAACCTGAAGCAGGCTTCAGGCTTTGAGCTGTCAACACAGAGCCCGACGCGGGGCTCAAACCCACGAACTGTGAGATAATGAACTGAGCCAAAGTCGGACACTAAACTGACTGAGCCTCCCCGGTGCCCCGAGAATTAATTTCAATATAACTTCATTTGATTGCCTGCCATCCTTCCTCTCCTCTCCCCACTTCCTCTGACATTTACTCATTGTTTCTTCAGAGGCTGGAAGATAACTAATTACTTTCCAGAATAATGTGACCTACAGTGACGAATGGTCCGATTCACACCTGTTTATTGAGTACCTATGGCATGGAGGTACTCCATCATACACTTTGACAATGAGTGACAAAGATGAATGAGCCAGGTTTTCTGCCTACAAGAAGCCTCCAGTTCCAGAGGAGATCAGAGGATCACAACAGGCTGTATATAAGTGCTACCCAGATGGCTAACATAGTCAGGATTTTCAGAAGCAAGAGTGAAACAAGGAGGACTTTTAGTTACCTGGGTCTCTGGCAATAAGGAACTATACTTAGGAGATTATTTTCAAAATATATATTGAAATCCCATGCTTCTGAAAGTTGATTATGTCAGAATTCTGAGCACTCCATTCATGTATTCCCTATGTAATTCCTTTCACTGAGTTGATCTCTTTAAACAAATCTTCTCGGGGCGCCTGGGTGGCGCAGTCGGTTAGGCGTCCGACTTCAGCCAGGTCACAATCTCGCGGTCCGTGAGTTCGAGCCCCGCGTCAGGCTCTGGGCTGATGGCTCGGAGCCTGGAGCCTGTTTCCGATTCTGTGTCTCCCTCTCTCTCTGCCCCTCCCCCGTTCATGCTCTGTCTCTCTCTGTCCCAAAAATAAATAAACGTTGAAAAGAAAAAAAAAAATTTTTAAACAAATCTTCTCTAAACCAGCAATGCATCTTTGGGAATCACTCACTTGTGTGCGGGTTTGCAGGCCATCATGTGGTTACTCCCTGGGAAGGATCAAAATAGCTATTGTCTAGTTCTCATTTTTTATTTCCTTCACGGTAAATGGGATGTAAAGCTGTCAGTGTTAAGCTAATTATACTTAAGCTTTTATTTTCTGCTGCTAGATGGAATCATGTAGAAAGTACCCCCCACCCCAGAAAATGGGACATTTAATTGCAGTAATCATTGTGACATTAGGTGAAGCACCTTGCTATCCTTTAGAACCTCCTTGCCATAAAGTGTCTGACTAGCCAGGGAAACATGTGCAGGTCCCTATAGAAATACAGTGTGTGTAATACTTAGTAGAAATCCCCTTAGGCCACAAGGTAGCAGTTCCTTAGTGAGGGGGCCAGGGAAGGGGAGGTGATCTCTGTATATACCAATTCCAGTACAGATTAATGAAATTTTAACCTCATGAACATACATTCCTAAATAAGCTACAGTGGTTCATGCTGCCTCTTCTTGGTGCCTAGCTATCATCCTCCTAGAATCTGAAACAATATGATTCACACTCTTGGCCATCAGGCCAGAAGAAAGCATGACCTGGAATATACTTTGGGTATTAAAATATAGAATCTTCCCTAAGTCACCCCCAGCTTGGGACCCTGAGGTTTTGGCCTCTTTTAGGAGGTGAAATTTCATAGCTTACGCCTCAGTTATGGTGACTTTATGCGAGTCCAGGCCCAAAGATAATTGCTCTGAAATTCTTTACGAGGAAACCTTATTTATCATTTGCATATTAGATCCCCTACAACGGACTGGCAGGCATCAGAGTCAGTCTATCCTCTGGCTGTAATTTCTACGTGTGCACACACGCACACACGCAAACCAATTTGACGCAGGGTGCTGTTATTGAGAAATTGAAGCACTGGGTGTGATTAAATAAGATCACACATCTCATTCTCTCCTTAATTTCACATCACTTTTCAGCAGCTGAATCCACGTGCTCCTCCCATGGCGTCAGGCCACATTGTGCATTTTTAGTATGCCCAGCAGAGCAGTGGCAAAATGTTTCCAAAGTAAGCCACCCTGCTGGGCTGCTGTGAGTCAAATCTGCTTTGTCTCCAAATTATTCACTATTGCTAGATCCAGTTTATTAATCCGCTCATTTCCCTAGAAGGTAAGACTTGTGGCACTTTGACATCATCGATGCTCAGTTTCAACTAAAAGTAGTTGCAAAGCATAGAGAAGACTACAGTCGAAGATAGACACACAAGTAGCAGTCTTCACAACACTTCTTCTTAGCCCCTCTTGTTTCCTCCCCAGCTCCCCCACATCTTCACACCCACCCCGATGCTCTCTGCCTCTAGGATTAGGAATTGGAAATGGCGTTAATGTATTGTGTTTGCAAGCATGTCCTGAGAACTACATGTGTGGCATTCTTGATGCCACTGAAAACTGAAATTGAGGCAAGGGGGGCATTTCTGAGATTAGGGTTCAGCGTGTCTGACCCTGCTGTTTAGCAGTTCCGGACCACCAGGAATAAAGCAGCCTCCCTGAGAGGAGAAGCTAGCAGGGATCACGTGGCACCCCCAGCATGGCGGTGAGCACCATCATAGATGCAGTCTCTAGAGACAAAGGAATAGCTGTGGTTCACAGCTGTGTGTGTGTGTACCCTTCCTTCGTAGCCAGAGGCCAATCCCAATGACCAGTCATGGGTCAACTGTGTAGCATGGTGTGGGTTAATTCATTCCACAAAGACAGATGGAAAGCCTATTTGCCAGGTGCTGTCCTAGGTGGCACAGAGCAAACACCTCACTGCTGAGGAAGCTTATCCACCTCTGCTTGCTTCTCCGTTCTCATCCACTCATCCATTCACCACCAGCATGCTCTGCTAGCATCCTAACAGTAACTTGCATGCCCATGAGTATCGTGTACTTTCTTGCTTTCATTCATTCAGGTCCATGTGCTTGGGAAGCCTGGACCCACCTCTGCCCCATTACCTGCCTAACTCCCAGCCAGATGTTGGGTCTCATTTCCTCCAGCTACTGCCCCAGGCCTCACCTCTCCTCTGAGCTCACCACAGTATCTCTTCTTGTCTTTCATCCCTACTTTAACCTTTCCAGGGGTAGAGACTGTGTCTTATGGTCCACGTTATGTTTAACACATAATAGGAACTCAATAAATATTTGTTGAATGAATCATCGAATTCACTTATAGCCTTGAATAAGATCCATATGCACTCGTCTGCCCCCCATGTAATTTTTGTAAGACCCACAAGGTAGCTCTTAAATTGCAAGTGGAGAGATCGTGACATTTATAATCGTGATCACCCTAATCATAGTGAGAATTAAGACCCCCCATGTACTTTCTTATGAAAATCACCTCTTCTCCCTGGTATACTTTTTAATAAGAGTGGAACCCCTTGGCAAAATTAAATTGGAACTGTTAGAAATATTAGGTGATTCTTTGTTGGAATCACTTCTGGAGAATTACCAAGCCTTTGCTTTCCTTACCAAGTACAAATTAAAAGTTACTTTAAAAATAATAAGAAGAAACAGATTTACATCTAAGAAAAGTAGGCATGCACATAGATAGAAAGCACTAGGTGAAAATGAAAGCTGTGTTTGGACGGTGAGATTAAGGGTCTGTTTTCCTTTTTTAAAATGTTTGATATTTTATAATTTATTTTGATGGAAAAAGTGTTAAAAAGAAAAACAAGAATCTTCTTGAAGAAGCTCATATCTAGGGGTTTTGCTTTACCTGTATGAATTCAAGTAAATCAAACGTTTTCCCTGACCGAACAAATATTTTGTCAGTGCTATAGTGTTGGATAGAATTTTTTTTATCTCAGCCTTTTTTCAGCAAGATGTTCATTGATGCATTCATTCATTCATTCAACAAATAAATATTAAATATCTACTATGTGTCAGGCACTTAAGTATGCACTTTTCTCTATTAATAGTAATGGTGATTTGCAATAGATACATTTCTCAAATCATTACATTGTATACCTTTAACATACGGTGTTGTATGTCAACTACATCTCAATAAAGCTAGAAAAAAATAATGATGAGTTGAGAGTACTTGCTCCTTCTCAAAGCTCTTTCCCATACATTAGGCATATTATCACAATCCTATAAAGTAAATAGGACTTGTGTATTAGTCACAAATACACTAGCTGCTCTAACAAATATACTCCGGAAAGTGAGTGGCTTAATTCTCTCTTATTTAACAACCCTAGCCGAAGGTTGCAGATCAGGGACTGACTGCTTTACATAGCCATTTAGGGACCCAGGCTCATAGCAGCTCTGCCACCTTTAATAAGCCACTTTTGAGATTGCCCTGGTCCACACCATTCAAACCTGGAAGTAAAGGGCCTTGACCAAGTAAACACAGGTTACAAATGACACTTGTGCTTGCATTCTGCTAGCGAGACTTTAATCGCATAACCACACAAGCCTTGAGGAGAATTTGGAAGAGTAGCCTACTCCTGTATTCAGGGTGAAGGGAAGAATAGATTTTGCTTGGTAGCAGCAGATGTTTTTAAATTGCTATTTGTAAGTTGAAAACAACTAAGGCTCAAAGAGGTTGACCTGCTTACGATCACCCAGTCAAACATGAAAAATCAGAATTAGAAGTCAGGATCCTAAATGCTGGACCAAGATCTTTTCCATCACGTGTTGCCTAGAAGTGAAGTGATAGCAGAATACTGGCTTTGGAGACACATCACCTGTGGATTTCCTAGGCACAGCCTGCATGAATCTGGATAGTCATAGCACAGCTCAGAATTTGACATTCTTGTCCTGCTTTACTTGATTCAGTCTAGACCAGAGAGGGGATCCTCCTAGTGTTTGAGGAAAGGCTAAATGCTACCTTGCAGACATTTTAATGTAAGCAATGTGTTTGGCTTTCCAACGCCTCTAAAAACAAATCTGAGAACAATCTTAATAAAATCCATACCCACGTTGTAAGTTGAAGCACTGTTCACAGGCATTAATATAGCCAGGGTGTCCCTGTTTCTTTCCTCAGTTTCTCCCTATCCAGTGGCTCATTTAATGACTGTTGATGGAGAGTTTATGATGTGGCGGGCACAGGGCTACACAGATGATCAAGACAGACACAAGCCCAACCATGATGGAGCTCGTTGTAGAGAATAATGGTGGAAGGCCTGTTCGGACAGCTTTTGGGAAAGCATTTCTGAGCGATAATATTTAAGCTGAGCCTCAAAGGATGAGAAAGAGTCAGTTATGTGAAGAATAGATGGGGAGAGTCTCTCAGAAAAACACGGTATGAGCAGCAGTCTGAGCAAGAACGTGGAACATTCAAGGAAGTGAAGGTGTCCCATGCAGCTAGGGGTATTGAGTGAGTGGAAAGTGGTCAAGATGATAATGGCTAAAGTATGCTTATTATACCCACACAACCTATGAGGTGGGTTCCTGCTGTCATCCCCAGTTTACACATAAGGAAACTGAGGAATAAAGAAGTTAAGTGGCTAAATAATTTGCAAAGTGGCACACAGCTAGTGAACGAGGCCAAGATTCAAACTCAAGGAGTCTAGACTTGTGGAATCACTGTGTTGTACACCTGAAACTATGTGATAATGCCAACCATACTTCAGTTAAAAAAAAAAAAAACCTCAAAGGGTCTAGTTCCAGAGGCTACCCTTGTACCATCGCGTTACACTTCCATACCACCAAAGGAAGACTCAAAACTTTCCAGTCTCCATGAGCAATTTTTCTCTCCTTTAATTAAAAACAAAAGCAACAAACCACCTCTTTCTCTTAGCTGAATAGTCTTAACCTAAGATTTCTAGATCCTTCCCGACTCCAACGGAGCCATGGATAGAATTTAGTGGAGCTGATGAATTTAGATGTATGTATATATAATATTTTACAGAATACTGTATTACATATATTGTATATTTAATCAACTTTTACTGAAATTTAACATTTTATTATGAATGTAACAAAACCTCAGTATTCTTAGCAGTTTATGTGACTTTGTCACTAGAAACACAAGTAAGGTTTAATCGCATAAAGATTTCTTGAAACACCATCGGCACTCATCACTACTGCCAAATTACAAAAGTTATTTCTGCCAATAGATTTTACTCTTTAATGCATTGACAAAGATACACATGTATTGTTAAACCACAAATTCTTAAAACTGTTTTGATAGGTGTTTTTTTTTTAATATAAGTTGTGTATTTTGTAATCTTACATATTTTCTTTCTGCATTTAAAAAGATTCTTGAGAGGGAATTCATAGGCTTTCCCAGACTGCCAAATAAATATCAGTTTATAACCCCTTGAAAATTTTTCTGTGACTTTAACAATCTTTCCCTGGGCCACAGCTTCCACCAGAAGCGAGTGGGCTGACTTACAACTTAAAATTCAAATTTTAATGGTGTTTCTCTCTCTCTCTCAGTGTGGAACATGTTGAAAAGGAGTTGAAAAGTAAGACTCCCTTCCTTTAACCCTTTCTATGTTTAAACTTTTGCCCTTCTTTCCTGTGTCACCAGATTTCTAGAACAGTCTGTGGATTGTCTGGATTTTTCTCATGTCCCATTTTTCCATAGCTCTGTTTTCTGGCTTGTCCCCCAAGTTCTTTTCACAAGATCATCACTCTAAGATCATTGGGAGTTCTCTGATGTTAAATGAGTCCTTCTCAGTGTTTCTTTTCCCTGACATCTGTAGAAGTTTGCTACTTCTTATCCCTTTTTCTTCGGGGGACCTTCTTGCTTCAGCTTCAGGAAAAATCATTCTCCCTTTCCTACCTCCTTCACTGTGTCCTCGCAGGCTGTCCTACTCTCCACTCCTCACAAGTTTCTAAATATTTCTTGTTGGGAAACCACATCTACCCCTCAGACATGACCTGAATCTATACACTAATTATTCTAATCTGAGCAGTTCTTCTCAATTTCTTTACTCGGTTTCCAGCTCTCCATGGAAAAATTTTACCCTCAGAGCCCGAAGACACCACCAATGCAGCACACCGAAGGTGAACTCATGCATTGCCTGCTGTCTTCTCCTGCAGCTATGTTTTGATCGTTGACGTGAGACTTTTCCGATTACCCAAGTGAAAAACACCAGGGCTGTCCTCAGTTCATCCCTCCCCATCGCCCCTACCTCTGCTGAACATTAGTCTACACTATTGAGGAAGTCGTTTTGATCTGACCCAAGAGTCATTTGTAGTACTGGGAGGGAAGCAGACTTTCTAGGTGTAAGTTTTGTGAGTATAAAATCAATGTATAACCCCTTGAAAATTTCTCTGTGATTTTAACTCTCTTTCCCTGGGCCATAATGGGTGACTTATGACTTAAAATTCAAATATGGATGATTTTCTCTCTTTCTCAGTGTGAAACATGTTGGAAACACAGGCCACATTCCTCTGCCTAGACCTCCTTCTCTTGATAACGAGGGGTTTCTAACCTTTTCCTGATTAGGGCAAGGTGAGAGAGGTGCAGGGGTCAGGAAAGGTCTTATTTGACAAACACTGATAGAAGCCAGCCCACTCTTGAGGGCTGACAAGTGTTTAGTCTGTGATGGGTTCTTCAGACACCACTACCACCCCCATTGCTGGAGATGGCTCACTTGTGGTTCCCGCGACAAGAGAAAATGCATCCACACTCTTCCACAAGTTTATTTTTCTTAAACCAGCAGCATTTCAGCAATGCATCAGCCTTTCAGCTTGAGTTGTGTTTTCGCCTTTTAAGTGGCTTCTTTTGGGAGGTCTTAGCTCCTCCACACCAGCTCTGTCCTGTGGGATGGCCGTGATCTGCCTCATGGGAAACGCTTCTGTAGTCCTTCCCTGACAAACAAGGGCAGACTGTCCCTAGCATGAAAATATTTTGTTTGGTCTGCCACCAGAGCAGTTAGCAAGCCACAGGTCCTGACTCTTTATATGTTTCACTTTGTCCCCCAAACTCCCCGAAACACACACGCCAGGTAGTTTAAGAGATCCCTGGAAGCTTCCTCAGAAGACCTGGCATCACGGAGCAGCCCCTTCTCTCTCTCCTGTACCCCCAAGCAAATAGAGGCAGGGAAGCCTGTCACGCACTCGCACACAGCTTTCTTAATAGAAAACCTCCTTCGCAAACTTTTCCACCAAATTATATATACACTTATAGATTAACTGTATAGGTCACTGAATTTTCACAAATTGTGCACACCCATGAAATAGCACCCAGACCAGGAAATAGAACATGACTAGTAGCCCCAAAGCCTTCCTTGTTGCTTCCTTCCAGTTGCTTCCCCCCGAACGGTAAACACTGTTCTATATTCTGTTAGTAAAGAATAGTATGATCTGTTTTTGTTCATCATATAAATGGAATCATTCATTATGTACTCTTCGTGTCTGACCTCTTCCATTCAACATTACACTTGAAATTTGTCCACATTGTTGTCTGTAGTTTGAGATGGTTTATTCTCATTGCTCTAAATCGTTCAATGTGTGAACAGATCACAATTATTTACATATTCTGCAGTTCACAGGCATTTGGGTAGTTTCCAGTTTGAGACTATTCTGTGAAAAGGGATACTCTGAGTATTATTAAATATATCTTTGGCGGGGGGCACCTGGGTGGCTCAGTTGGTTAAGTGTCTGACTCTTGATTTTGGCTCAGGTCATGATCTCACGGTTGGTGGATTTGAGCATTGCATCAGACTCCATGTTGACATTGTGGAGCCTGCTTGGAATTCTTTCTCTCTCTGTCTCTCTGTCTCTCTCAAAATAAAATAAACTTTAAAAAATATGTCTTTGGGTGATAAAATTACACATTTTAGTTGGTACATCCTAGAAGTGGATTTGCTGAGTCATTGGGTGTATGATGTGTTGGTTTGCTAAGGCTGCCATAACCAAGTAGTACCACAAACTGGCTGACATAAACAACAGAAGCTTGTATTCTCACAGCTCTGGAAGCTGGAAGTCTGAAATAAAGGAGTTGGTAGGGTTGATTTCTTCTGAATCCTCTCTCCTTGGTTTGTAGATGGCCATCTTCTCCCTCTGTCTTCACCTGGCCTTTCTGTATGTGTCTGTGTCCACATTTACTCCTCTTATAAGGATACCAGTCATATTGGATGAGGGCTCACCCATATGACTTCACTTTACCTTAGTTACCTCCTTAAGATCTTGTCTCCAAATATGGTCACATTCTGAGGTAACAAGCATTTGGACTTCCGATATATGAATTTGGTGGGGGACACAATTCATCTATACTTACGTATTCAGCTTTAGTAGATTCTTCCGCTGTCTCAAAGTGGTTGTACCTATAAACATTCCCTCCAGGAGTGTATGAGAGAGTTCTGGATGTTCCACATCTTCACCAACACTTGATTTTTTTTTTTTAAGGAAATGTTTAACCACAAGATCCCAACCTTTATATGCTCTTGATCACTCTGAAACATAAAGGTAATGGGGCTGGTTTTCATATCTCTTTTGCAAACCTTGTATTGCATGTCCAAAGTATGTGGCATCTGTTATGTTCATGGAAAGTTTTATTCCAACATTATGTTATCTAGTTCTCGAATTTTTGCTTACTTGTTTTCTACATCATTAGGCAAAAAATAAGTTGGCACCACCAGTACATTTATTATTATTATTATTTTGAAATTTGGCCCTTCCATACCTGGCCCCATATTTGTAGAGTAACTCTGAGAAGTTAGACATTTTCATTCTGGTGTTGGCCCCACAGCTCTAAGGGTGAACCTCTCAGTAGATGTTGCCCCCACCTAGAGGTGTCAGTCAGTCCCAGTGAGGGGTGGCTGCCCACATGTGGCCCGTAGCAGGTCTCTCTTACTCAGCTCTGTAGCTGGACTATATGTATCAAAGAACAATAAGCCACGTTTGGATCCTAGATAACTGCCAAAGTACTACTGGGATTGAAGATCTGTGTAACATAATCCGTTCCTTATGGTTGCAAATTCTAAATATTTCTTTTCATGGTTGTCTCTCAGTTTGGTTCAGTCATCTTGAGAAAGTACAAGATTCCTTAGTAGTAATATGGGAATATTGTTATTTAATACCAAACTAAGGTAACTAAGTTTCCCTGTGCTATTCTGTATGTCATCTGTGAGTCGAGTCTGGGAAGAGCAGGAATTTTGATGTTAGCCTGGCTTTGGAACCTAGCACTGTTTCTTACTGAGTGTGCCTCCGTAGGCATGTCATTTAACCTTTCTCAACTTTCCCTGTTATATGCTTCAGATAAAATTATTACCATAAACGTTATTATATTAGATATGTTAAAAAAAATACAGCATGACCTACCTAGATCTCCACTTTCTAAAAGGTTCAATAGAAACTATAGTGGGAGATGGTCATGTAAGGAGGGAGCAGCAGCAGTTGTGGGAGAGAGGTATAGACATATTCACATGGAGGAGAAAAGACTAATCCACATTAAGCAGTCTTCGAGGACAATATGTCATTAAATGTTATAAAGGCTCTAAGGACTTAGAGAACAGAGCAAAGGTAAGGCTGACATGGTCACACAAATATTCATGAGCTGAGACAATCTGAGCCTTACGGAATGGTAAGGACGGACTTATTTCACTTAACATAATACTCTCTAGGTTTATTCACGTTGTTGCAAATGGTAAGCTTTCCTTCTTTTTTATGCCTGAGTAATATTCCCTTGTATGTATATCTCATCTTTATCCATTTACCTTTCAATGGACACTTAAGTAGCTTTCAAAATAAGGCTGCAATAATATAGGGGTGCATGTATTTTTTCATCCATATTTTTTGGTTTTGGGGGGTAAATACCCAGCAGTGGAATTACTGCATTGCATGGTATATGTCTTCACCTATATGTGGAATCCAAAAAAACAACAAACAAAAACAGAAACAGACTCATAAATACAGAGAACAAACTGGTGGTTGCCAGAAGAAAGGCTATGAAATAGATAAAGGGGATTATAGGGTATAGACTTCCAGTATTAAAATAAATAAGTCACAGAGATGAAAAGCACAGCATAGAGGATATACTCAATTTTTAAAAAGAATGGTAAGGATTGAGATGTGGACTCCAATAAGAGTTGTGGGACTGTTGTGAATGCTAAGAGGGTATTAAAATAATCCAGAGGGCCACTTGGTTGGCTCGTTCAGTAGAACATGCAACTCTTGATCTTGGGGGTTGTGAGTTTGAGCCCCACATTGGGTGTAGAGATTACTTTAAAAAATAAATGAAATCTTAAAAATAATCCAGATATGAGAGGGTGAAGGTTTGGAAAGGAGAAGTGATTTCAAGAATGAAGAAGAAATAGCATATTACAAGCCCTTTCTAAGGCAAATAAGATTGAGGAGGCCACCTGATTTCAAGTCCCAATATAAGCAGAATCATAGGATGATACTAAAGACAACACCGAAGAGAAGACAGATAATTAATTACCTTTCAGACACATTAATTTTGAGGTCAGAGTAAGATGTAAAAGCAAATATGATTGATCTGCTATTGGGCATTTGGTTGTAGATGTCAAAGGGAATTAACTAGAGAAAAGGGCTTGTGGTCAAAAACGCAGAGGAGATTGTTTGGAATCAGGTGAAAAGGTGGCTCTCCAGGGCCAGAGAGAAAATAAGAGCTGGGGGAAGCCGAGTGCCACAAAAGGAGGGTCCTAGTCCAGAGGCAGGAGGAGAAAGATCAGCCAACTAAGAAAAGTAAAAGGGGAATGTTTTCTGGGAGACTTAGTCAGGGCTGAGAGGCCCTTACATTGATTCCAAGCGCTCAGGAACCACAGAGTTCATGTCTTATTTTCAGTCACCTAGACTTGCCTTTATAAATTAGAGCATTTGTTCTTCCCATCAAATCATGTAAACCAAGAGTGAATATTTCAGACTTAGGGAAAAAATGCAATAAACGAGGTCGCAAGTGATGTTCCTTACAAAGATGTGTAGGCTAAACCTCTCTGCTTTATCCCATCCCCAGGCACCACTTTCTACATGGAAGAACCATGTTGCTCTTTGAAATTGCTTATTATATATCCTGCCTGCTATCCCAAATGCTCCCAATATAGCATGCTTTCTAAGGAAAAAGAAAATGAATTCATTAAGTTCCAGGTACTTCTTTTTTTTTAAGGTTATTTATTTATTTTGAGAGAGAGCGCGTGCACGCACATGCGAGCAAGTGGGAGAGAGGCAGAGAGGGAAAGAGATTCAATCCAAAGCAGGCTCTGTGCTGTCAGCACAGTGCAGTGAGTAGAGCCTAACTCAGGGCTCAAACTCACAACTGTGAGATCATGACCTGGGCGGAGATCAAGAGTCGGACGCCCAACTGACTGAGCCACCCAGGCGCCCCTCCACATACTTCTTGATAAACATGAGTACTTTCAGGTTGCTAACAGATTATCAGGTCTCACATTTAATATCTTGGAGGAATTCCGTAATCACCATCTCAGTTTTTCTGTATTTGGCCAAGTGGAAAAATATAAGTGAAGAAAAGCCAGAATACCTCTCTCAACCTGTAAACTAGCAAATTACCAAGAGATTATCTAATTTTCCTCCCTGCTGTTCTCACACCTGCATGCCATCAGTGTTTGGAACTAATTACTATGTCCATACAGGGGCATAAAGTGGTTTATGCTCTATATTGGCTTTCTAGTTTGGGTATGTGAATGTTTGTGATGGAAAGTGCCTTCCTTAAGTCCCACCAAAGACATGTGACAGGAAGGAATCTCTTTTTTTTTTAACTATATGAAATTTATTGTCAAATTGGTTTCCGTACAACACCCAGTGCTCATCCCAAAAGATGCCCTCTTCAATGCCCATCACCTACCCTACCCTCCCTCCCACCCCCCATCAACCCTCAGTTCTCAGTTTTTAAGAGTCTCTTCTGCTTTGGCTCTCTCCCACTCTAACCTCTTTTTTTTTGGGGGGGGGGGAAGGAATCTCTTAAATACCTTCATTACTGGTTTTGTACCAGTGGCTCTTGATAAAGGGAAAATTGCAATTTTGAGATCTGTATCTTTAACATCTTAGTTTGCCCACATTCTATTGACCACTTTGTGACTAACTACAAAGACATGGGGTGAGTTAATATTCCAGGGAACACTATAGACCACTTATTACAACATCTTACACACGCAGTAGGAAACAGACTATTTTAAGAATGTAATCCTTACCCTCAAGAGTCAAAATTTGTAGCCCTATGATAGTGTTTTCAATGAATCATTAAGATAATCAGTCATATATTTTATGTTGTTTTCTTATGAAATACCTTTATCTTACAAGAAGGCAGTGGCATAGTACAAGGAGCAAGAATTTTGAAGACTGAAAAGCTGGGTTTAAATCTGGCAATAGATACCAGGTCCTATATCGGATTTTTTGAGTAATTTGCTAAATCTCTCTAAGTCTATTTGTAAAATTATGCAAATTATTCCCATCTTATAGGACAGTTGTAAGAATTAGTTTATAGAGAATATTTAGCACATTGTTGGACTTGTAACGTGCTTATTCACATCAATACACACTAATGTCTTTCCACTATACAACAGGCACTATTCTAGACACAGAGGAGACAAAGATATCAACCCTGCCATCAACAACTCTCTGTCTGGTAGGGATATCAGTCAGGGCTCAGATGTGAGAAGTAGAAACTCTCTAGCCATTTCATGCAGAAAATATTTAAGGTAGGGAATTAGGTACTTATAAAATTGTTGGAAGGGCTAAGAAGAGGTCCAGGGTCCCTGCGAATTCTAGAAATGACTCCCAAACAATACCAGCCATCTGGCCTTATGGGGTCAATTACTCTGTCCGCCTAAATGAGGAAGGTAGGGATTCAGGACAGTACCGGAGAAATTGCTGAAATTAAGAGCCCACTGCCTTAGCTGTTATTCAGGGCTAAGGGAGCCCATCATTGCAAGTGATTCTGGATACCCTTGGAGTAATGGCTGTTCCCAGGAGCCCTGCCACAGAAAAGCCCAGTGTCTCCACCACTGGGGATACAGCATCCAACTCACTTCCTCTATCAAAATCTCATGAAAGAGTAATTCATCAAACTTATAGTCTAGCTGCAAAGGAGTCTGGAAAATATAGTACTTAGTTTCACAGCCACCACAGGACAAGGAAACCTGCTAGAAACAAAGTAGAATAGATATTGAATACTCCATACCCAACCCTGGAGAGACAAGCAGGTAAACCAACAATATGAGGGCTGAAACATTATTGGAATTAAAGGAGACGAAGCAAAGGAAATGGGCTGACAAAGGAAAAGGATTCTTTTCAAACTAGAGAGGCAGTTGCTGGGGAGGAAGAATGAAAAGGAAATAATGAGACATATGGATGAAAGAAAGAATTCTGAGCAGGAGAAACGGCCCAGGCAAAATGTTAGTGCTTCTTCTCATCCCCATTTCCAGAAGTGACCACAAACGTCTGGAGTATGAAGATTCACTTTTCCTTAAGAAAGGCAGAAGAGGCTTCCGAAATTATTTTTTAAGTACCAGAAGGTAAATTCTGTGGGTGCAGAGAATAAGTCTGTTTTGTTCCAGGGATGCGAGGCTATACTGCGTGTCAGGAGCATAGATGGGACTCAGCAAATAAGAGCAGAATTAGTTTCCTTAAGCGGGATCATAAACCTCAATAAGGCAGGACAATAAATATGGAAGTAAGGGCATCAGAGACCCAAGAGCTAAATAAATATCCAGAGATAAGGGATGTCTCTATGGAACTTTTGAGAGGGAGTGGAATTCTAAGCAAAGAGAACTCTGCAAGCAAAGACCTATATGTTATAAGCATAAGACATATTCAAAGAGTATGGCTTAATCATGAATACAATTTGATTTTATAGGCTTCTGGATATAGAAGAGAGTAGTTGCATTCAAGGCCAGAAAAATAATTTGGGAATCATGGAAGATCTTATCCTGGAATTTTGGTTTACTTTAGCAGTAATCTTTGAATTACATTGATAATTTCCAGAGATGTGACCATAATCAGAATACATTTTCGGCACGTTTATCTAGTACTGTGATAAGCAGGATGCCAAGGAATACAGGGAGAGGCTGGAGGGTGTTAGGCAGCCATGACAACACGCCATGTGTTCAATGGAAAGGTTCGAACTGAGTTGTGCTCGAGAGAGTAGAAAGAAAACTGTCACATAGCACCATATTCCCTTTTGGGGCAAAGTGCATTTTTTCAAATTCAAGTCTGAAAAATAAGTGACACAGACTTTTCATTCAACATTTTTATTTTTATGAATTTTATTCACACACATTTGGCTGGGCAAATAATGTGTGATGGCACTGACACTCACTTGAAGGAGTAAGTATTGCTCATGTATCTTTGTGCCACCTTTTACTGGCTTCTCTGGGTTCTACTACTTAATCATACTGATCTTCGTTTTCCTCCTCCATACAAAGGAAGTGAAACAGGGCCTAATACCCAAGGCACTTGTGGAAATTAAATAAGAATGTCCATGTGAAGCACTCAGCACAACAACCTGCGTGTAAGTGCTCAGCCAGTGTGATCACTGCTGCCATTATTATCTACTTCTTCTTCATCACCACCATCATCATCCTCCTCACCAGGGAACTGATGTAGGCCGTGTAGAACAGGGGCAAGGAAGACTTTGGAGCCAAGCAAACTCTATCAGTCAGATTCCTGGCAGGAAACAGAGGTAACACTCAAATGGGGTGATTGGAAGGGAATTTAATAAAGAAATAATCATATTTACAAAGTCACAGGCAGGCTATGGGGAAAGAAAAAGGTCAATATGCTGCTTCATCCTAGTTAGATGACAAAGGACACCGGTTATCAGCCCTAGACCTGAAGGGGCAAGAAGAGGGAACAGTTATAGGAACCTAGAAAGAGTCATGTAGCAGGAGCCGTTGATAAGAACTGTGATATGACCTGCAGTGAGGGAGGCTGGGGAATCAATACCCTGACCTCCCTTTCTCTTTCCCCCAGCCCTTCTTCCAGGACCTCCTGTTGGCAGGACCCAACCCAACAGGAGGGTCAGAGGGCCCTGTGATGCAGTGTGTATAGGCCAGTGTCTAGGAGTACAGAGCATGATAGGGAGGGGTGCAGAGCAAAACTAGGAAAATAAATAGGATATATCCAGCACACACATACTCAGCTTTGAAGCCACTTTGCAACTTTAGGCAAGTTGCTTCATTTCCCTGAGCCTCGGGTTGCTCACTGTAAAGCAAGGGTATTAATAATAGTAAGTATTAAGAGTTATGCAGGTTATCATAAGCATAAACAAAGATGAAGTCTGGAAAATGCCTAGCAGAGCCCCTGGAACATAGTAGGCATCAATTAATCTCCAGCCCCTCCCCCACAGCTGATGACAGCTCTCTCCACTTGTGGCTGTTTTATAACCTTCATGAGTTCCTCAGGAGCAGCATCTCGCATAGTGCAGTCCATACACCATGAGCTTTAGAGGCATCTGGGGTCCTTTTCAACAGACAAGTTTGTGGCCCCCACTTCAGACCATCTAAATCACAAGCAGAAGGGTGGGGATCCTCATTTCAGACAAGTTCCCCCAAGTGATTTTTATGCACAATAAAGTTTGAGAGCCATCATCCTAGTCGTCCATATTTCTAATTGACGCCCACTTGGGTAAAGTATAGGTGAGATTTATCTGTGCTTGGCAGCCATTAGGTATAGTTACAGCCCATCAGCTCTGTGAAGAGAGGCTATCAGACCGGGACACTAACAGTCTGTCTTGTGGTGTTAGACCATGCTGATTCTCCATTTTACTGGCTTTATTAATACTTGAGGAACAATGTTCCCAAGCTTTTAATTAAGAATTCTCTAACATCCCAGGCTATAATCATTTTCTATGTTGGATATGGGCTTGGTGAGGGGCTGGGTCTTACCCCCCTTTCAAAGAAAATTTAATAAGCAAAGCAGAGGATGTTAGAGGGAATAAAGCTTTTTCAAAGCTTTGTAGATGAGAATAGGTCAATTCCAAGTATAAACAGGAGGAGACCCAAACGTAGAATGAGATCAGAGGATCAAGGATCTTGCTTTAATCTAGTAAGAAAAAGCATAAGAAAATTCAGCCATGTGGGACAAATCAAGCTCATGATATGGGTCCTGAATTTGTAAGGATTCAGATTGGGTGCGATAAACAGAGACTCAAAATAGCAGCAGCTTAGACAAAAGAAGATTTTATTTTCTTCTCACATAAAATTGCAGAGGTAGAGCAGGGCTGTGATGGTGGCTTTATTCCACAAGGTTCTCAAGGGCTCAGGCTCTTTCCAGCTTTAGGTCCTGCCCTCCCCAGAGTGTGGCTCATGTCCTCTTGTTCCATGATGGGACTCCAATTGTCAGATCCTTGCTCCAGCCATGGGAAGATGGTGCAGAGTATGGAGCAGCTTACTTACAAAGAAGGTTTAGAACGTGACACACAGTGCATCAGATTACATCACTTTGGCCAGAACTTGCTGTCATGGCCACACCGAGCTACCGGGGAGGTGTGGAAATGGAATCACAGCTAAAGATTCTGTTAAGTAAATGGTACACTGAAGACAGGTAGGAGTTGCTGCTATAGGTTCTGCATCCTGAGAAATTTTAGATCTTCTTTTCCCCATAGGACGGTTATCAGTCAAGCTCCAGTCAGGAGCCCAGAAACTACTCCAGGTATATTTAGAGAAGGGAACTTAATGAAGGGAATTAGCAGCACAGGTGTGACAGTGAGACAACACAGAAGTTAGCAAAGTAGGAAGTTTCTACCTTTCCTGGGGCTGGAGGGACAGAGGAGGAGGCAGAACTTAGAACCTCACTGGCCTCTTCTGGTGGGAGCTGGAGCCAAGAGGAGATGCAGCCACTGCCCAAGTGCCTCCAGAAGCAAAGTGATAGAGGAAGAAATATGCTGGCCTTTCCCTTCTTCTATCCCTCAGCCTCTTCTTAGTGTCCCATTGGTTAAAACTGCCTGGAGGCCAGAGGGCAAAGGAGTCTGGGGAATGTAGTCGCCTGCAAACAGAGCAGGCAAAGGCAAGTAAAGCATGGATCTGAAATCAAACAGGTGACTAGAACCACAGCCACTCCCCAGTTGTAGGCCAGGATAAATTAGTAATCAAGACCTTGCTGGACATTATTCCTGGATGCAGTTGAGAAATCTGCAAACAAAAGAGGGTCCTTCTGTGGAAAGCAAAGACTAAAACTGATCTTGTACATCAAGGTTCACAGCATCGTGCAGAATAGCAAAAACAGAAACAACCCAAATGTGTATCAACACATAAATGGATAAACAGAATGTGTATGTGTTGGAATATTATTCAACCCTCAAAAGCAATGTAATTTTGACAAGTACTAGAACATGAATGAACATTGAAAACAGAAGCCAGACACAAAAGAACAAATGCATTATTCCGCTTATATGGAGTACTTAGAATAGGCAAATTCATGGAGACAGAAAGTAGACTGGAGGTTACCTGAGGCTGGAGGTGGGGACAAGGGAGGCTGTTGTTGAATGAATACAAAGTTTCTATTTTGGATGATGAAAAAGTTCTGGAAATGGATGATGATAATGGTCATACGATATTATGAAATACTTGGTGGCACTGGATTTTGCATTTAGAGTAGTTAAATAGTAAGTTTTTAAAAAGTAAAAATTTAAAGCATAAATGCATTTTGGAAGCAAATGTATTTACTGATTACAGAACCCCTTATGAAAAGGTGAATGTTGGTAATAAGACAGTAGAAGCTAAAAAATGGACAAAAGAGTGGGATCAAAAGACCATGAAGATTAAAGACAAAAAAACAAACAAACAAAAAAAAAAACAAAAACAAAAAACTGTTTCCAGGATTGTTGTGAAGTTTTAATAATACTTTCTGGGGAAAAAATATTGCTTCCCTCTTCCCGAAACTGAAGTTGCTATGGTCAGGAAGCATATACATAAGTCCAAATGAAAAGGCAAAGGCAATATCAGAAATATACAGGTAGAATTGGATGTCATACACACACACACACACACACACACACACACACACACACACACATAGGAGAGAGCAAGTGAGCATGAGAGTGCATGCTTCTGAAAACTCAAAAATAGGTAATCTCACAAAGGACTAAGAGAAGATGCAAGCACCTAAAAAGCCTATAGGGAATCCTTTGAAGAATGGAGATACCTGGGGAAAGGTTCAGTTTCTGGGTCACCTGTTAACAAAGAGTGGAAGGGGTCAGGCTATACTCAGCTATGTCAAAAGCAGCCCAGAAATGCCATGGAGGACAAGCACTCAAAGATGGTTGTTGGCACTTGTACCTGAGAAGGTCATTGGCTGCTTGATGAAGGCCATTTCTGTGCATGGTGGGGGAATCTGAGCTGGGATGGGATGAGCAGAACAGTCTTTTCTGTATTTCTCTATTTGCTTGCTCAACAGAAGCAGTAAACAAACCCTATTCCCAGAACTGTGCTGACAACATTGATGATGGCGGTGCACAAATTAGGAGGTAAACAAAAAGCCATGTTAATTTCAAGCTCCATTAGAAACACAGGCTGGAAAAAAAAAAATCAACGTCTGCCAAATAAAAAAGGTCAAAATTGGAAGGGAAAGAAACTTTGATTTTGAGATCCTAAGAAGATAGTGCCAACACTGAAAACATGGGAAGATTTGTTTCCTCTTTCACTTTTGTTAATCATAGGATTTTTAAAAAGCTCTCTTGTTAATGTCTTCTCTGATCAGATATGTGAAGGGATGGAGTCTGAGTCTCATGTTCTTTCTCCTGGAAAAGGAAACCATGCAGAGTTTGGAGTGTAGCCACAGGGTTCCGTTCCAAAGCTGTCTGCTATTTTGTCTCTTATCATTTTTTTAAGAATCTCCAGTACTGTTTATGACCTTAGCATAATGCGTAAGTATTATTCTTTTGCAGACTCCACAACGTAAGTTGTCTCTGAGGTGAAGCTGACATAACATAGTCTTGTCTAAGAGACCTTGGACCCTTTAATCCCTTGTGAAATGTGTTGCAAACCCAAGATCAAGTCCAGGAAATGCTCACGTCTTTCTCATAGTTGCTTGTGTTGAAGGGGATGATACATAAATGAAAATCGATATCTCTCTTAAGTTCTTTTCTATGTCAGGGCAATGATCATTCTGAGTCTTTGATGATGAATGAGTCTTCATCTGTAAATGTAAAGCCATATGTATTAACTTAGTTTCCTTCCAGGCATTTTTGTAATAGTGAGCCTCACATATGGCTTTATAATGTTCCAGTACCAGATGCCTGGCTGTACTTTGATTCAGTATATGCAAGAAGAAAATATATACAAGAACATCACTGTAACTTTCTGGCTAGGTAATCAGTCAGGAGTTCCATCCCACCAGAGGCAAGAGGTTGACCTTGTTGATTTCTCAGGCTTCTCTCTCTCTGGATTTTATGATGCTATGACTTCTTTTCCCAGAGGTACTAAATTTGAAGAATCAATCACTAAATGCAATCAAATCCACCCTGCCTCCCCCTGAAACTGGGTATTTTTAAACATGCACACATATGTAAACATATACACCTTTCAAGAACAACAGATTTCCCTTTTGATAATGGAAATATACTTATTGCTAAATTACATTTTAGGACTGAGATCCAGGTATTAGTTACAGTGGAAAGTGAGAAATTGTAGGAGGTTCTTTTCTTAGAACCAGAACATGGATTATAGCCTGAGTTTAATTAAGTGTTGCTCATGGCACCATGCAGGGCTGGCACTTAATTATATTCAGTTTATCTTTTTATATACCATCTTGACTAGTCTCCAAATATCTTGTCTTCTCCATCTCTGTTAGAAACTCTTTGATATCAGAACTAATGTCATACAGTAGACACGAATTAATGTATCTTAAATTAATGGGCAAAGGAATAGATGTGGCTACAGATTCCAGATGTTACCATTCAGATTTGAGATGTGACCTAAGAAATTTGAGTGAACAAGTGAGGATGTTCCCTGTTCTTCCCTGGAGGGCATCCAAATTCTCCTCCTCTGGCTTCCCTGAGTATTAGACAAGTTTGATTTTTCTCCCTTTGGTCCTTTGCCCTTTTAATCTGCCCCAGCAAAAATGCACAACTCTGTATTACTAGAACGTATTGTGAGGAGTGTTCCCATCTTCCAGCACTTGTGTATTGATACACTTACTTTATTGTTGGCCTTAGCTTGAGTTTTATAATTCTCTCAGTTTCCACTGTTATTTTCTAAGTATGTTGTCTTTGCCTTATTTGTCACAGCTTATCAAAATGCCTGTTCTAAATGAGATAGTCCTAAAATACAGGTCAAGGACTCTTGGCCTGTGGACATTTTCCCTAAGAATAACATCAGGCACTAGTGCCAGTGGTTATGTCTGGGAAGTGTAGAAATATGGAAGAGGACAACGTTTACTTTTCATTCTGCAACCGTGTGTATCGGATCATTTTTGTCCATGAGCCCGTATTACTTTTATAACTTACAAACCGATTAGAAAGAAAAGACCTGCATTCATCATGACATATGCCATTCTAGCAGATCTTAAAAGTGTTAATGAGGGGTGCCTGGGTGGCGCAGTCAGTTAAGCATCTGACTCTTGATCTCGGCTCAGGTCATGATCTCAGTTTGTGAGTTCGAGCCCCACATCAGGTTCTGCACTGATGGTGTGGAGCCTGCTTGGGATTCTGTCTCTCCTCTCTGCCCCTCCCCTGCTTACTCATTCTCATTCTCTCTCTCTCTCTCTCTCTCTCTCTCTCTCTCTCTCTCTCTCTCCCTCTCTCCCCCTCCCTCCCTCCCTCTCCCTCTCTCTCATTCTCAAAAATAAATGAATGAACTTAAAAAAAAGTTTTAAGTGTTAATGAAATATTGATGAGGTTTATGTATATCTTTAAACAAATGAGCAATCTCATTGTTTTAACATACAACACTTCAAGAGTCCAGTATTTCAGCTTTTGAAGCATTTCATAGGTGGCTGTAATTAAATACTGGTTGGTGATTCATGCTGGGGTCCATTTCTGGGTGGACAGTAGCTGAGCTGCTTTTGAATCTGCAGCTTTTAGTTTTGAATGACACGCCCCCAGTGGGCATTTTAATAATATAGAAGGGGTTTCAGTCAACGGATCAAGAGAACCACTTGCATCAACGCTTTTCATATTTTTATTTCACATTTTCACTCTTGGTCGTGTTCACAGCTGTCACACTGTTCACGTGTATGGGTCCTCCATGAGGGTCACAACTTGCTGATTACCCACATCCAGTGGTCCCACCGCATTTCACTCTTTGCATTTACAATTTTTTTCTTTAAGAAAAAATCTTTAAGATTATGTCATTTTTGTCCTGGGCTTTTAGTCCCATGCCAGGCTATTTGATCCTGCTTCTAATTTGTCATTAGCATTTCTACTCAGACTTGTTTGACTTCCTGCAAATGGCTCAACTGTAGTTAGACATCCTCAAAACCTTTTAACCTTTAAGTAAATAAATGCTTACAAGTACATAAAATTACTTGACTCCATAAACGAATGCTCAAAAATGCATTCGGTTCTTATGAACATCTTTGTGTATTGTATGAAGTTCAAAATTGGTAAGGTATGTTTAGGTTTGCACATTGTAGAAGCTGTAAGCTTACTTCCCAGTAGAGTCTGTGGGTAAACGGTCAAAAGCATATACAGTTTTATGAACATGCAGTATCTATATGTAATCTGTAACATTTACAAATTAACAACAAATACGTAAAAGAGAATGGCTAAATAATCCCTGACCCTGGGCTTTTCCAACCTTAATTGCATCAGAATCACCTGAAGGGTTTGTGGAAACACTGCTGAACTCCTGATTCAGTCAGTCTTTTCTAACAAGATCCCAGTTGATTTTGACTCTGTTGATCCAGGACCACATGTCGAGAACTGTCGCCACCCCATTTCTCTTCCTGAGCACACAGAAACACTGTATTTCCCAGCTGCACTTGTAGTCGGATTGGGACAGATGGCTGCATCCAGGCCAGAGGCATGCGTGTACCGCTTCCAAATCCAGCCACAAAATTCCCAGTGTCGTCTTCCACTCTGTCTCTTCCCTTTCCTAGGCAATATGGAGGCTACGTATTGAAGATGGTGGCTTGCCAAAATGGAAGGCACCTGGATGTCTGAGTTTGTGCATGGAGGAAAGCTGCCTTACTCTCTTAAAACTATCATGTGAAAGAGGAATACACCTTTGTTATAGCAAGTCACTGAGGTTGGGGCAGCATTGTCTCAACTACCCGAGTACACACGACTTTCATGTGATGAGTGCCTAACACTCAGGATACTTTTATTATGTAAATTTAAGTGGAGATTAAATTAATCTACCGCATATTCTCCCGATCCAAATATATATATATATTTAAATTTATTTATACATACTTAGCCTAAAGCCACATGTCAGTTGACCACAAAGAGATTTTTGCCAGTCCTTCAGGTCATCTCCTAAATCTGCCTTAGTACATTTTGGTCGGGCTTCCATCTGAAATTTTCTACCTGCTGCTTCTGGAACTCCTGTATTCTCACATTCTCAAAATGGTTACACCCCCAAATCCTTTGCTTCAAATTGGATGGGACCCATGTTCTTTTCCTCTCAAAGTCCGTCACAGGACAGCTCTGCCTGACTCTGTCCTCTGTTCCTCCCATTCCTAGTTCTGCCAAGGAGCTCATCCCAGAATTTGTGACTCTAACTTGATTGAGGCAGAATTTCCCCTCAAAATTTCCCCTCAGAATTCCCCTCAGAATTCCCCTCAGAATTTCAGAGTAAGGTCAGTGGGCTCAGAATGATTCATCTTTCATCACAGTCCTAAGCCATGAGACCCTCCAGAAAAATCCCTATTCATTGATTCTATGCCAGCACTACTTTTGCTGAATGTTACCTACCCCCTTTCTCTGGACCCTGACTAGATGTGCATGTCCCCCTTCCTGCACTTCCCAATCTTGCTGGATTTGACCACTTGCCTACTTGGGTTTCTGCTGGGCTTTGGTACCCCATTTATCTGTCAGTTCTGCACAGACCTCCATGTATTGTATTTCATGACTAAAGTAGACTCTAGTCAAGCTCTTTCCCTTCTGGCATGCAGATACTATATCATTGCCCATATTAATATGTTTCCCCAACACAGAACTGGACCAAAAGCAATGATGTCTCCGAAATATGTCTTAGGAAAACAACCACTTCACTCAATCCTTTTCTTGCAAACTGCCCCACCACTACATTACATGAAATCAAAGTCTCAAGATTCAAGAAAATAGAAGATGCACATTTTAAAACAGTGACCATTTTTCTGATTATACGAAAGCATACATTTATTGAAGAGAATCTTGTAATTAAGAAGAGTACAGAAAGAAAAATCCATCTTCGATATCAGCCTTTAGCCAGAGGTAATCTCTTACATATTATGTAATTTATAGTTTTTTTTTTAATCTATTGCCATGCCATTGTTATATAGGTGGCTACTTAATATTTCAATCATATGTTTAGGCCATCATTTATTCAAACAATCCAGACAAATATCGCTTGTGATTTTCTTATCATATTTAAATAGCAACATAATGAACATCCCTGTACCTAATCTTGTACCCATTCCTTTTAATATTTCTAGGGTACATGTTTTGCAAGGTAATCCCTTGGTAGAAGCATCAACAATTGAGTTAAATACTATAAGAAAGAGCTAAAATAGTTAAAAGTGATTATGTCTGGCAAGAAGTTTATGAGGATGGGCAGAAATGGGCAGATGAATACCGTTTTCCATTATAAGTACTACATTTTATTTTTTCTGCTTATGATTAAAAGTAAACGTTGTATAGAAATAATTTTTCCCAAGTAAAACAAAATTATGCCCATTTTGAAGAGTTCATACAATATCCCCATATGGGCAAGCTGTCCTTCTGAGAATTTATAACAATTTACCCTCCCATCAGAAATGTGAAACCATTCCTTACCTACAAAAGGCTCTATAAACTAGGTATTTCTTTTTCCTTTTAAATATCTTCCAATTAGGTTTAAAATGACATGCAATTTAAATTTGCATTTATTTTACTGATAAGATTGATTTGTTTTCCTGTCTGATTGGCCATTTATTTTTCTCCTTTTGGCTTTGAAATGAACATACCAAAGCTCATACATTCGATGTATGCTGTCCTGGTGAAATTAGTGACTTCAGAAGATGATGTCCTTGTACCAGTGATATGGCCACGGCTTAAACATTTGGATAACTCTTTCTGAATGACCATCAGAGTCTGAGTGACATTCTTTTGGATATTCTTAGGATCAGTTACATCATCAGGTTTTCTTCTGCGCTTCTAAACCATCCATGAAAACAACTGTCCCTGGAGCCATGAGAACATGAACAGAATAAAGGCCCTTGTAAAGCACCACAATCATTTCAGTATATCTGCTATGGAAGGCTTCTCACTACCTTCACCTCATTGCAGAGACTTCATATTTAATACATTAGTTAAAAGTTGTCCATTAGTCTATATGCCTATGTGTCATGATGAAACCTTATGCACATGGCCTTACATATAGCAGACACTTAGAAATTGGATCAAGAGTATGGACTGAGCATACTTTTGACAAGAATGTCATTCATCCTACCATTTTTGTTTGTTTTATTCACTGTTCTATCCCAGATAGCTAGGAGACTTCCTAGCACAGACCAGGTGGTCAACCAGTGTTTCTTGGATAAATGGATACATGATGAACATATAAATGAATGAATGCACAAACCAACACTTAACAATCGGACGTCAAGGTGCAAGCTTCGTTTCCCTTATTTTGTGAGATAACACATGATGGCAAGTGCTTCTGAATAACATTGGTGAGAAATACATAATAAAAGTTGAATGGCACTGAAAAAGGAACAAGCTTCAGTTCTAACCTTAGCTCTGTCAGGGAGTGGCTGTTACCTTCTTCACTCCATCAGTGTTTATGGAGTAACCACGATGTGCTCTGCACTTTTTTTTCCTTCAGCTCTATGGAGGAATAATTGACAG
Source organism: Prionailurus viverrinus (assembly GCF_022837055.1). NCBI lineage: Eukaryota > Metazoa > Chordata > Mammalia > Carnivora > Felidae > Prionailurus > Prionailurus viverrinus. The sequence goes on along the minus strand of NC_062578.1, from coordinate 62,699,839 downwards.
GTATAACTGCATATACTTAAAGTGTATGAAAAGTGTCTGATCATTCGATAGACATTGCCAAGATGAAGATAATTAACATACCCATCCTGTCACTGGTTAACTCTTTGGGGGAGGGGGGAGGATTCATAAGATCTACTCTCAGCAAATTTCATGTGTACAATACAGTATTATTAACTGTAATCACCATGCTGTGCATTAGATCCTCAGGAATTATTCTTCTTCTAATTCAAAATTTGTACCCTTTGATCTACATCTCCCCCTTTCCATACCTCTAGTCACTAGCAACCACTTTTACACTGTTTAGATAAGTGTGACTCTTTTTTAGATCCCCTATAAGCGATACTCCGCAGTTGTTGTCTTTCTCTGGCCAGCTTATTACAGTGCCCTACCTATCCATCCACGTTGTCACAGATAGCAAGATTTCCTTCTTTTTATGGCTGAATAATATCCCATTGTGTATATATACCAATTTTCTTTATCCATTCATCCATCAACAGACACTTGGTTATTTCCATATCTTACCTATTGTGAATAATGCTGGAATGAGCATGGAGTGCAGGTATCTCTTTAAGATACAGATTTCAGGGGCGCCTGGGTGGCTCAGTCAATTAAACATCTGACTTCAGCTCAGGTCATGATCTCACAGTTTGTGAATCCGAGCCCCGCTTCAGGCTCTCCATTGACAGTCCAGAGCCTGCTTGGAATTCTCTCTTTCCCCTTCCTCACCTCTCCTCCCCCACTCAGGCTTTCTCTCTCAAATAGACAAACTTAAAAATTAACAACAACAACAACAAAAGATACAGATTTCATTTCCTTCAGATACATTCCCAGGAGTGGGGTTTTGGGATCATATGGTAGTTCTATTTTAGATTTTTTGAGGAACTACCGTACTTTTTCCAATAATTACCATACCAGATACATTCTTACCAGCGGTGCACTGGCGAGGTAGGGTATAGCATCTCTGGTTTCAAGGAGGGCACAGAGGCATAGTCTCCATGAAGTCCCATCAGTTGAGGTTAATTTTGGTAAAGACTGGGGGGTCCTTAATGGCCAAAACTGCAGGGATCCTGGCAGGCAGGGCTCTTGAGGTCCTCAGTAGCAAAGGCTGCTAGGGTCCTCCCGTTGTCCCTTTCCCTCCTGGGGGGATGTTCTAGCCACGGGAGTCCCTCTTCACCCCAAGTCTGGCATGCTGGCACTCAGAAGGGCAGCATAGCTGGGGTTGTGGCCTCAGGAACACACGGAACTACCTGGGGCCTGGAGCACAGGTGTACTGGTCGCGGTGGTGGTGCTGGTGCCTGAGTTGCGGGGCTCACACAGTGACTTGGGCCCTAGGGTAGATGGAATGGTGTGTAGCAGCAACAAGGGCCCAGTGCTAACAGGGTGCAGCAGTGGCCTGAGCTGAGGGGGCGGGGGGTGCAGCACAGTGTGCCCCGGGATGGCAGTGAGAGTCCCGATTCGGGCCTCAGGGGACAAGATGCAGAGCAGTAGCCGGTCAGCCCTGGTGGTCACGAGTGGCACCAGGACCCAGAGAGCAGCACACGGCAGCGGCATGACCCAGCAATGGAATGTCAGAGCCTTAACCCGGGACCTACGGTGCAGGTTGCAGAGAAGCGATTCAGCCGCAGTGGCGGTGGATCAGTGCTTGGACCCAGGATCCGGGAGTGGGGCTCAGAGAAACAGCAGCACAGCCCCATGACGGCGGGTCAGAGCCCCGGCCCTGGACTCGGCCTGGGGTGCCATGTGGCAATAGCTCTGGTCCCCGTAGATGGCAAGGTGCTACAGTGTCCCAATCCTGGAGGGCAGGACAAAGCAGCGAGTCGAGCCCCTGAGGGCAGGTCTCACCTCAATGGCAGCTCCAGCTTGGGGAGGACTCCAGGCAGCTCTTTCTGCTGGATCTCCCATTCCTTGTGTGGCATGATTCCGCCCCCTCCCACCCCCTCTCCCCTCATGGGGGGGGTGGGGGGGACTCCCTCCAGGTGCTGAGCTGCTCCGGACCGGGCAATGGGATGATGTGGGTAAAATACCTCCCGTGCTTTTTCTCTGCCACCACCTTCAGTCTGTGAAGGATTCTCTGCAGGATTGTTGCTTCTTCACGGTAGTGCTCTGCTTTCCCAAAGGTGTTTTCATCAGCTTGTAGTTGTTTATTGTTTTTGTTGGGGAGATGCACCTTGTAGCCTCCTAGCCCGCCATCTTGCTGGCATCCGCCTTGCCGTGCACTGGGCTGAAGGCCAGAGACGCCCTGGGGTATGACCTACAAGCCCTGTCCCCAGGGAATTTACAGTCTAGTGAGAGACAGACAGTAATCAAATGTTCCCGGATAAATAGGGAACGGCAGACATTGTTAAGTGCCTGGCATATAACGGGTTCGCCTGGCCTGAGAGCTCAGGGAAGCCTTCCTTCTCTGACGAAGGGATATTTGAACTGGATAGTAAGGCAGAAAGAACATTTTGAACAGAAGCTCAAAGACAGAAAATAAAAGCCCTGTGCATTGGAGAAGCGGACGACAAATGACTCTAGGGAAGCACAAGAGAGGGTAGAGAGCTTTGAGAGATGAAGCTGGAGAGGTCTTTGTTGCTCTTTGCTCTGTGATGAGGGAGAGACACACGGACCTGTTTTAGGGACATAGCACCAGACAGGTTTATTGTGAGTAGAAAACATACGTGTGCACCTCTTTGCTTAATGTCTGATATGACATTAATTAAACAGGAAATGTTTGGTTATGGTCACTTTCTTTTCCTCTTTCTTTCCTTTTATTGCCTGTCTTTTGAGTTCATTACGAACAAGAATTTGATCTTCTGTTTCGGTGGATCCCCTTAGTGCCCGTGCTGGCTGTGAACTGCTTGATAAATGCTCAATACATGACAGCTGGCTTACCATTATTATTACTAAGCAGTCCTTTGTATGCTAGGATTTTACATATATTTTCTTACTTGGGCTTTTCCTTAATAAAAATTACTTTGGATTTATAGTAATAAATTGAGTTTCTGGCATCTGATACTTTCATATGTGGAATTCTGCATCTTTGTTATCCACTGATATTTGGGGTTTGTGTCGTTTGGGCACGGTTTTATTTTCCAATAAGTGGAGTATTGGTTATTTCAGAGCTTCAAAGCATCTCTAAGATTTAGAATGATGAAAAATGTAATCTATATATATTGAATCACAACATGTATTTTGCATCAGAGCATTTTTTGATAGCTATTAGAAAAGTGTATAAATACAGAGATTAAATGAATGCATAAAAGAAAAATATTCTTTCACCAATAATTCGCTGCTCAAACAACAAAGCAATAATTTAGAGCTCTGACCTTGTAATTCAGCTGATTAGAGGAATCTAATTCTCTTTTTATTTCATGTTATGTTGTATCTAATTGATGGAGAAGTCTAAGTGAATCAATATGCCAAAAATTGACCTGGACAGACTCCATTTCTTTTGTGTCTGGATGACTCGTGTGCCCTGTCTTTCCAATTTTCAAGAAAAAAAAGTTTTCTTTTTTATAACTGCCAAAACTTCAAAGAAAGGCTGCCTCTTTCTCTTTCTCACATAATCACATGGTAAAGTTTCTGCACCCCAGACTTTGCTGACAATCTAGTGACAATACACAAAATGGGATAGAATGCGCCCCAGTCTCCCTTAAGTGGATGAGCCTCAACAGTTGTAAAAACCCCCTTTTAACCAGATCTGTGCAATCTGACCTAGCCCAGTGCTCAGAGAGCAGGTCAGAGGGGAAGGTACAAAGCATCACCTCTTGTTGCGGGAGCCTACAGGGTTCTTTTCTTTTTCTCCCTGCTTATTGATGGTAGATGCAAGATAATATTTACACTTCACACATCACCCACCAGGATTTATTGTTGTTACCATCTTTTTCATCCTTCTGCTTTTATTAAGAAGTCAAGTTCCTATTTATCTCACCTCTCGGTCCCTCTTGCACATCCAGTTTTGTGCACTGGCCTCTTCATAAATTATTAATTTATGAATGTATAAAACCATTCCGTTTTTCCAGTGTAAAAAACCATTCCATTTTTTTGTCTTTATAGAAACAGGCCCTCCTGACTTGTAGCTACTGGTAATTTTAGCTGAGCGTCGGGGTGCCTGAAGCACGCCCCACTCTCCTGGTGAAGAAAGCGTCTGAAGCTCTTCTTCTGCTAGTGAAACAATTAACTCTATGTTCCGTTAGCCAACAGCAGTGCTCACCTGGGTCGGTCGTGTTTGTTAAGCCTGTGTCAGTCTGTTCAGCCTGCTCAGCTCAGGGGGAGAGTCAAGATGTGTAGCCGGGCTCCAGAGATTTGGGGTAGAAATGAAAAGATTTGCACTCATCGAACAAGAAAATGGCATTTCTGGCTGTCAATCTGGAAGGAAGCGCTTTTCTCTTCAGTGTTGCACAGCAGGCCCTGCTCATGTCCCCGAGTGTCAGCTCACGCCTCGTTGCTGAGTGAGCATTTCCCCCATCTAGCCTGTCAGGCAGACGTGTCTGACATAAAAGCAGGCTATCCTCGGACTGGGAAGCAATGATGCCCCAAATTGGGGGCCAGTTCTGTTCAACTGAGGAGATTGTGCTGAATCTTACCTTGGTGTTGGGTTTATTACCAACTCTGACATGTGACTTCACTGCCCAAGAAATCACGGGTCAGAGTGTTTGGGTAGAGCTGGCTTGAGTCTGGAGACCTGGTGAGGGGCACTCCATTTCCCCGCCACGAGCCCTCGCCTCTCCCTGCAACACCTCCTACATTGTTGAGGACCTGAGTGTGCCAGTCGAATGGTTGTAGAGGGAGTTGGGATGGCTTGAAGGAACACGCTTTGAGCCCTATGGGTAGAAACTGTCATCAATTGGGACCCATGATCAGATTGCATATTGGGGGTATTTTGCATTTCACATCTTCAGCTGGCTTCTAGCTGCACACATCTGGCTCTGATTTTCACCAAAGTGTTAAAAAAAAAAAAAACTGGGCTGTGGTAATCTAAAAAAGATATAATTTCCTAAGATAAATCTGCTGAAGAGAACATGCATTTCGAAACCAAATGTAAATTGACTTATATGTTTTCTGTTTTCAGCGTTATATATTGGCTTTTCATCCACAAATACTGATTAAATGACTAGAGTGTGCTACCACTAAAGTGAGCAAAACACACATTTTTCTGGCCCCCAAGAATCTCACCATCAAAGTAACATTCCTTTCAGTTATCCTGAATCATCAGACTTGAGTGTGTCTAAATCCATAGCCTTAACACTTTAAATCCACTATTTTACCACATCTAAATACCTTATAGCTCTAAATTTCAGCGTCTTGTGTGTTAAAACAAGGGGAATGGGTCTGGGTAGTCCTTAAGTACCTGGGAAACATTCGGCTGTCCTCTGCCATTAGCACCTGTGGGTTCTTAAGGCTGCTTAACATTTCTGAGTTATGAACCCTGAGTAAGTATAAAATAAAATATTGTCCACTTTGTAAGGGTTTATGTTTGGTGTTTTTTAATGGAATGAAGATTCAAGTCCAGCCTGGCCTAACAGTATTGCAAAACAGAAGTAGCTATTATTGTATTGTTGCTATTTTTTTTTTCTGTGAATCTGTAAATACTGCTTTTGATCCAAGGATTCCAGAATGTGTTTTATTAGATTTACCAAAATCCCCTGATTCTGGCATGCTGCAGTTTATACTAGGCAATAGAATTGGGATGCTAAAGCATTGCTCTGTCTCATTTTTCTTCTTTTGTAGACCCACATGCAGGAGCACAGATGAAAAGGGACACATATATTCACTTTCGCCTGGTAAAGCAGGGGCACACTTAGGATCCATTGTTAGGTGCCTAAGGAGTTATCATCAGAGAGTCAGCTGTGCCAGCTTGACCTGGCCGTGTTGACTTGCTCCATGCTGACCGATTCTGAAGTCACACTATTGTGGTTTCAAGAAACAAAACACATGACCGTTTACATCCATCTTTTATGTTCCTCCAGCTTTTTCTTTCCATGTTAGAAAAGTGACAAAAAGTTCTTTTTTCAGGGAACTAAATGGTAATAGATGATAATAAGGTATCTTCAGGAAATTAGTAAATATTTTCTTTCAGAGCCAAGGACACGTGAAAATCAGGCCTCTGAAACATCAGCCAGACACTGGAAACTCTCGTGATTTAGTTTCATTAAAGATACCAAAGAATAATTAGACCATAAGGGGATTTCTGTTTTCCATTCCCCAAAGAAAGACTATGATTAGTAGGTGACTTTCCAGGTCATTCTTTTTTCCACTTCCTGATTTTCCCCCTTTACGAAAATTGTTTGCTAACGATGGGAACAAATAGGTTGGGAGTACTGAAGCACCCTGAGCGATATGGGTGGCCCGGGTGTGCTGGATTTTCATTTTCATCCAGTAGACCTGGGCTTTCCTGCAGGCCCGGATGGGGACTCTCTTTTCTCCTCATCTAGACAGCCAAAATGATAGAACTTGGCAGTCTTTTCTTTGCGTTATTAATCTTTAAAAAAAAAAGGGGGCAGGGTGGGGAGTGGGCACTTGGGTGGCTCAGTAGGTGAAGCTTCCAACTTCTGTTCAGGTCATGTTCTCACAGTTCGTGGATTCAACCTGCATGGGCTCTGTGCTGACGGCTCAGGGCCCGGAGCCTGCTTCAGATTCTATGTCTCTCTCTCTCTCTGCCCCTCCCCTGCTCAAGCTCTGTCTCTCCCCAAAATAAATAAACATTAAAAAAACTTTTTTAAGGGAAATAAAAAAATGTATGTTTAGAGATAAAGTGAAGTTATTTTATTTGTTAGTGTCCCTAACACATAGACACAGGGAAATACTGTCACAAATAGGGAAAGACTTTCAAGGTTTTCACTGTACTAGGAACTGTACACAATTAAATTGAAATTTAAATATAAGCCAGCATTTCAGTTAAGCTGCTTATTAAAATAATTAGGCCAGTGAAGCGAGGAGCATGTAAGCCAAGAAAATTGTGAGGTTTGGTTAAAATGCTCTCACTGTAGGCATATACAGAATTGAATGAGAAAGTTGTAAAGCCATTGGTTTAATAAATAAAAACTGTTCTACACTAAAAGTCAAAAGACAACCAGAAAAGGACCAAATAATTTCTTTTATATTTATAAATTCATAGTAATAGAAATCCTGAGTTGGCAGGGATTTTTGTGAAGCCATTTCTAAACTGACCATTACCAAGTTCCTGTTTAAAACTTATCTGTGCCTGTAAGTTTTACTTTTTGAAAGATTCCCTTTACAATTTGCACTTATTAAGTGCCAATTAACTTGATTTCCCACTAAGTAAAACCATGATCCTCCAATTAGAGTATTGGATCAGCATGAAATAACTAGTGTTACCTCTTTCAGTTAATATAATTTAAACAAAAAGCAAATAAATGTGACATTTTGATTATCCTGTGTAATCTTATTATGGGTAAATGTATGATTTTTGTGAGTCTTTTTCTGAAAAGCAAAAATAGGGCAAGGAGGCTGACTGCCACCTTTGAGGGCTACAAGTTGGAAGCCACTGTCTGTTCCAGCCCCTTTAATCCACGGTGGGTTTAATGGCTCAGCCTCTGACCATAAAGTGCTGCACAAGGTCAAGGCTAAAATATAGTTCTCCCTATTTTTTGTCTAGCCCTCTCTTTGCTAAACCATACAGCCACTTTATGAACTTGTGAGGCTGAGAAGTTTTGAGTGCTGTTAATTCCAAGATTTTAGAAGTACAACTGCATTCGAAAGACCATAGAAATAGCACTGTGGTAACCCATTCTCTATTCTGGATTTCTCATTAGATTTTCTTCGTATCAAATTGGTCATTTAAAAAAAAAAATGTGGTCTCGTGTGCCGTTATATAAGGACCATAATTTCTACTCAGCTGCTCCACTGTAAGAGTTAGCAAATCATTGAATCTTCCTTATTTGAGTCCTTTAGTGTGAAAAGTGCCACCCTCAAACCCTTCTGTTTGATCATATAATCAAGTAAGACCTGGAAGAGCTCGGAAGACCTCTCTCTTAAATGAATAACTGCGTTAAGATTGCTTCTTTCTGATTATAGCTACATTTGGAATCCAACTCTGTATTCTGGGTATCACAAAGCAAGCTCTGTATTCTGTGTATCACAAAGCAAACTCAGGTGTGCTGGTGGGGATTTAATAAAGATCACACGAAAATTATTTGAGCAGTACTAAAGTGCGGTTAGAACTGTGTCCTTTCATGGGGCACCTGGGTGGCTCAGTCGGTTAAGCGTCCAACTCTTGATTTCGGCCCAGGTCAGGTTATGATCCTGGGTCATGAGATCGAGCCCTGTGTTGGGAGCCTGCCTGGGAGTCTCTTGCTCTGCCCCACCCCATGCACATGGGCGCTCTCTCTCTGTCTCTCTCTCTCAAAATAAATAACCTTAAGAAAGAATAGAACTGTGCCCTTCCAGAACTTTAGGGAGAGTAGGGTTGACATTAGAAAAGTCATAACAAATAAAAAATATAGTGTGGCCAGGAATTAGAGTTGGTGACAGCAACTTAGGGAAGTAGCCACAACCCTGAGTCTGGTTAGCACTATTGTAGGCTAGGACATCATAATGAGTGGCTGGTCCATCACACCTGGCGACATCCTATTTTTAGACCACCTGAGCATGCCGTGAATGTGTGGAAGGCTGCCATTGCTTACTAAAGCCCTTTGGAAAATGTGGACTCACTGAATGCCACACAGGCGCCCTCATATCAGTCAAGTCACATTTGGAAAACAGAACCTTTAACTGCCTGCCATTTTGAGCTCCTGCCACAGAGCCTCTATCCCTAGGCAGCTTCAGGGGGACAATTGCGAGATCTAGTGGGTGTCTCTGTCAACCTATCCGTTAGGAAAAGAGCAGAGTCAGATGTGATATATTAGATGGCCCTAAGATGGATCGCTCTGAAAAATCTCATATTGGCAAGAGTAATTCAAGTTGCCGGGAATCCAAAGTTTGCCATGTGACGTCCCCAGAAGTCTGATGAGGTTTGACTGGTTTACTCTGCTAAATGAAACTGCTGAGATGGCTGTCACGAGGTGATTAATACAGTGCATAAATCTTAACTATGGGAAAAAAAGGAGATGAATCAATGCGTGCATATATTGGAAATGTAATGAAGCCAAATTGAAGCTACCAGGATTTGCTAATATATTACAGAAAAACAATATCGTGGTTAGTGTTCCTCCTTGGTTGGTCTCCTTTTGAAAATGGCCAGGAAGACATGTTTGGTTTTATTTTTTATTGTTTAACGCAAGACACCTGAATTGGCAACAGAACAGGAGAGTAATAATGACATAGTGAATATGTGCTGCTGGTATTTACCATTCGCTATTTATTCCCACCATGTTAATGGAGAAGAAAAAAAAGAAAAGAAAGAAAAAGATTGGCTCAGGTTCCCTCCAAGCTGCTATTGAATGCTGTTAGTAATCATATACAAAGTTTTGGTAGTTTTCAGAGTAATTAGAACCCCAGAGCAAATAAACACTAAATGAGCTCTCATCTTTGAAGTTATTTTTTTTTCCTAACTAAATAGCTCTGTTCTGCTATAATTATATACCAGTCATTATGAAATTAAAAATCATTTTAAGTGATTGGATTTTTTTAAGAAGCATTTGTTTCTTGCTAATTATTATGAACTAATTGTACTTTATGATGGTCTACAAGAAATCTGAAATCACTGCCTTAGAGCCCCAGTCCCCGGTGGTTGCAAGCTGCATTCCAGAAGGAAAACAAGTGATGAGAAAGAAGGTCCATGGCCATCAAAATCTGAATTTTCAAAACTTTGAAAATATCTGACTTTCTGAAGGTCATCACAGACAGCACAGGGTGATGGCCTAAGAAACTTTTCTTGTCATATGGACCTGAATTTCATTCCAGCACTACTAGAAGCTAACTATGATCTCTGGCATTTTAGTTAACATCTGTAATCCTCGACTTTTGTATTCATAAATGGGGATGATAATACCTACCTAAAGCCTTGTTTTCAGGATTAAAGATAATATCTATAAAACTTTTAGCACAGAAACTGGCATCGTAGTAACTATTGTTATCACTGCTTATTATCATTTCCATTGTTATTTTTGTGATAGGAAAATGTACTCCCACTCAGAGGCCAGAGCTTGGTCTTCAGGACAGGTAGCGTGTGACGTCCTGTGATAGTGTTTTCAATGGCAAGCTTGGATCTCTCAGGAATTAAGGGATTTAAATGTTCGGCAATCCAGAAAAGCAGAAGTTTTCCGTGTTATTTTCCTATCCTTATGATCCAAGGCCAGAGTAAGCATGGGTAGAAAGTGTGACTGTGCAGACTGTATATTTATTAGGGGCTTTCTCATAAATGAACAAGTTCTTGAAACCCCACCCATTCATAATTTCACGAAGATCCATACTTTGCCAATACCTCCCTAGGGCAACAAGGAAAACAAAAGGTGTAAACAGTAGTAATCGTAAATTAAAACATCAAACAACAAAACCCCTACAGATGTATCACGAGTGAACCTTTTCCCCTAGTCCTCTCTTTTTTTTCTTTTTTCTTTTTTCTTTTTTTTTTCCATTTATTACAAATTAATATCATGAGTTATACAGATGAGTAAAAACTGGGTACCAGCTGATTCTGTCAGGAGGCAGGGTGATGATGAATGTCAAAGTTAGGGTTTCCCTCTGACTCTCTGCATTATCCCAACTCTTTTGATAAACTATTTCTTTTTACTGTCCTTAGGTCTTTTTTCTGCCTGTTCATTTTTAATTTTGCTGTTAGTTTAGAAAACATTCTTCCTTCATTTCTTGGTTCCAGATACTGAGTTTGCTGAGTGTTTCTTATTTTCTAGGCACAAGGTGCTTCACACATGTTATCTTAAATAGTCTTTAAGTCAGCTCAGTATTAAAGCTGAGAAAAAAAATGCAGGGTCATAGAGATAGTAAATGGTAGAGCAAAAGTTTAAGAGGGTTCTTTCAGACTTGTGAAGCCAGGCTGCCTTCCTGACTGTATTCAACGTGGTAGGCACAGATTGGTGATTTCAGGAATACCCACCTAAGAAACCAAATTCTGATTCTGAATATAGATTCTGTGATGGACACTGAGACTGTGGCTTCTTAATCTGACCTATCTAAACCTCTCTTACCACTCTCAAATGGAATCTACCTAGTTCTTCTAGTGCATAGGTTGATTAAGAGTCACAAATCCACCTGACACACAGGCTTGCTTCCTTCCTCCCTTGATCCGTCCCCTTCATATTCACAGACTCCTGGTCCACCACCCTGGATTCCTAGTTTAATGGAGCAGGAGAACTCTGCTGGCTTATGACACATCGCCTCAGGGGTAAGAGAAGAAAATGTTCTCATCTCTGTGGAGTAAGGGAGTGGTAGTGTTGGCCTTTATTACATTTCTTAAAGATACTGGAAGGAAAAGGCTGGATGGATTTCACAAGAGGGAAGGAAGACAGATTGATGAGAAACAGGAAACAAACCACGTACAGACATGAACAGTCCCCAACAAAGACAAGAAAATTGCCATCCCTAACTGCCTCTTGGACGGAAAAGCCCAACACATCTTTCTGACATATGCTTGCCCCACCCACCAAACTCAAGCATCACTGTTATACACCAGCCATGCCCTGTCTTTCTCCAGGTATCAAACGAGGGTTCCCAAAGGGTCAGACTTCTACAATAGCAGTTACTAGCAATTGTCATATACCCACCCTATGCCACGTACTGGACTAGGTCCCATTCAGTCTCTGCAATAATTCTGTGAAATTCGTAAATTATTCCCAGCTTACAAACAAGAAAACCAAGGCTGAACAAATGTCACCGAATTGTCTACTGCCACACAATTAGAAAGGAACAGATCTGGTATTGAAATGATCCCATGTTGTCTCCAAATCCTGTGTCCATTTCCACTATGCTATATTATCTATGCAGGACAGTTCTTCAAACATGCCATTCTAGGGTTGCCCGGATGGCTCAATCACGTGAGTGTCTGACTCTTGATTTGGGTTCAGGTCACGATTTCTCATTTTGTGAGTTTGAGCCCCGCATCAGGGTCCTCGCAGTAATGGTGCAGAGCCTGCTTGGGATTCTCTCTCTCTCTCTTCCTCTCTCTGCCCCTCTGCTGCTTGTTCATTCTCTCTTTCTCTCTCTTTCTCTCTCTCTTTCTCTCTCTCACTCACTCACTCAAAATAAACAAACTTTATTTTTTTAATAAACTGTAAAAGAAAAAAATATGCCATTCTAAATTAGTAGGTCTTTTGGAAGGATGATAGTAGAAAGGGGAAAAGGGTCTGGGCACCTGGGTGGCTCAGTCAGTTAAGCTTCCAACTCAAGTCATGATCTCACAATTCGTGAGTTCGAGCCCCGCATTGGGCTCTGTGCTGACACCCTGGAGCCTGCTTCGAATTCTGTGTCTCCCTCTTTCTCTGCCCCTCCCTGTCTTGTGCTCTGTCTCTGTCTCTCAAAAAATGAATAAACGTTAAAAAAAATTTTTTTAATAAGAAAGGGGAAAAGGGTTTTCGGGAAGTTTGTTGATGCCACAACCACCTGAGAAAATAGCATTGGTTTCTTGTTTTTTAATGGCAACATTCCTAGTTCATTAAATACAACAAATTCAAGCTATTATTTGGATTGTTTAGCTTTTTCTGCTTACCTACTTCTTTAAAAAAATCCTGTGTTCTCCCAAAGTTTATATGATGGCTATAATATGGGCACTATCAGATTTCCCATGGAAAGATTCAAGACTCATGAGCGGCTGCTGCAAAATTTGGGCAAAATGGATTACAAAACCACTCAGAATTGTGAGGTGTCATCTAGAAGTCCACCCATGCAGCTAATATTCCAGACTCCTTCTTATGACCATTTCTGAACAAATATGACTAAAAGCAGAGAAATCAAACAGGAAATCAGGAGGAGGCTGCCTGGATAAAAGAGGATAGGGCAGCACATAGTCCACACTTCTGAACCTACACAGAAATCAGAAGGAACTTTAGCAAGGTCACTTACCTGTCTGGGATCATGTAGTTTCAACATCACATGACTTTCTATCCACGACTTTTCCAAGATTCTCCTATAGCCTATTTTCTAGAAAACAGTGATGCCGAGTATATAATATGTCACCTCTAGTAATTGCAAGAAACTTAATGAATTTTACACCAGCATTTACAGTTGGTCTGGATGTTTCATTTTTGTCTAGATAGTAAAAAATGTCCTATGGGAAGTTTGGAGGGAACAGGGGTACACCAGGAAATCACAGGCATTCACGTGTCAGTCTAACTGTGTAGATGTTCAAAGCAGGATATGTGGATTCTTGTCCAATTCAGTGGGAAAATTTATAGAATCTTGCCACTTGAAGGGAAGTTAAGAAGTCATCCTAGCCAGTCCTGCCTCAAGCAAGGTCCATGCCCAAACTGCAAAAGACAAGGGGGTTGGCTTATTGTTTCATCTATCTGTAAGAAGTGCAGGAAAGTTGGAGCTTTCTTCATTTTGTCATAAAGGGGGCAAAAAGTGACTATCAGGTTTGCCTATAATGAATCTAAAATAATATATTTGGAAAGGTTTCATTTAAAGAGCTTGGTAGAAAATTACCCATTGGGGCACCTGGGTGGCTCAGTCAGTTAAGCATCTGACTCTTGATATCAGCTCAGGTCATGATCTTGCAGTTCATGATATCAAGCCCCAAGCCTGCTTGGGATTCTCTCTGTCCCTCCCTCTCTGCCCCTCCCCTGTATGTTTGCTCACGTGTGCTCTCTCACAAAGTAAATAAATAAACTTAGAAAAAGAAAATTACCCATTTTATTGACATGAAAGCTATGACTCAGAGTCCTCTCTCTGTTTTGAGAATGAGCTAATACTCCTTCCAGAATGTGATACATAATACTTTAGGGTGCCACTGGGCATCTATACATCAGAAACCACTATGTCTCCATACTTAGGATTTATGCATGGGAACATAACCACAATAGGGGAAGTTTCTGGATGAAATTCCCAGATAATGAGAACAGAACCCTACTCTGCAATCCCAAGACAAACCCTATTCCATATTTATATTCCATTTTCATCTCCTCTATCCATACATTCGCTCTTTGGAATCTGTTAATTCTGTTCCCCTTCATCTCTCTAAGTTCTGGCCCTGCCCATAAGACCCAATGGAAACCCTCTCTATAGAAGATTCAACACTTGGTCTTTCTTACTCTTGTCTTTAGCTTTGCCTAACAAACTAGTTCAGGTGTGGCCAGTAAGCTTTTCACCTCATTCTTGTACCAATTTAAATTGGATATGGCTGATTAGATGAAGATTGCAAGACCATTTACCAGGTGTGTGTGAAGAATGCTGTGGTGGAATCATGGCATCTTTCATGGGTATGCAAATGAGGAATAGAACATTTGGGCTGCATATCTACCCTTCCAAAGCTAGCCCATCAGTACCTAAAGAATAAGAATCTCTCACTCTGGCTTTTATATTCCTTGCATGCCTGGTGTGGTTCTGACCTCATAGTAGGGGCTCAAACCATATTTGTTGATCAATGTCCCAAAAGGTACCATTGACACGTCAGAGAATAAATTCTAAAGGAGTCTGAAAAGCAGTATCTTGTTTTTACCAGGAGACAACACTTCCCCTAAAACTGAAGTGCCAGAGAGGGAGCACCAAGCATTTTTCTCCATGAGTCCTAGCCAAATATAAAGCGAAATTCCACATGCAGCCACACTTGGAGCTGGATTTATTTGTAATATGTCGAGGCTCATTCGAATTTTTATTGTTTGTATATTTAATCCATGGTAGCAGTTGTGTCCAGCTCATCCTACCTGATGCCTAATTTGGGCTTAAATGATCTACTTAAAGGGAAAAGAGAAAAAACAAAATATATCTGACTGATGAAAAGATAAAATGAAAATATGGCAGGGAACCACAGCTCATGAAAACAGCCTGCCTGATAAAAATAGTCATATTTGCTTTGAAAACCTGCACCTCTTCCTGGGTTTCTAGAGGGAACAACTGGGTGGTGCCAGCTGAAGCGTCTGAATCCTGATCTCTGTCCAGTTTCAGCAAATTCCAGTAACATTTGAGGTACCTTCTCATTTCGTTGAAAATAAAACTCCCGTATAGTTACAGCACTTACTGCCTGGGTTAATTGGAATTTCAACTTCAACAATTTCTGTAAGCTTAGAGCAAAATGTATGTTTGAAAGGCAAGAGAAACAAATTGCAGAAGACTGACAGGTTGGGCTTACAGAGAAGTTTCATGTTCTTTGGATCATAGGAGAAATGGCCAGCTGCTGGAGCCCAGCTTTCAACCTGCTCAGCAGATAGCCTCCACCAGCCTGTACAGGGAGATCAGAGGCAAGAAGAGCCTTTACCTGGCTTGGACCTCACATCTGTAGAAAAATGGGAGGGAAAATGGACTTGGAATGAGAAGATCTGAGTTCAAGTTTCTCCACATGTTTGACCTTGAACATGTGTCGTAGCCACTCCAAACCTTGGTTTCCTCTCTGAAAAAAAGTGGAAATATATATCCTTGCAGTATAGGATCATGATGGCCAGATAAGAAAATGGAAGCCGGAGGACTTGAACTGTAACCAAGGCAAATTAAGCTATTACCAAGCAGTGTCACTCAACCGCAGTTGCTTACCCCTTTCCCCAAATCACTTGCCTTAAAACAAAGATCATTTAAAGTCTTCAGTGGTATTGACCTCATTTCTACCAAAAGTACCTGAAGGATATAATTCCTGTATAAACAGTGGCTCTCCATACCTACTTGATGGGAGAGGATATACAGTTTGATGTGACTCCCTAGGGACAAACCTAGCCTTTAATGTAGAAAAATGGATGCCAAGCAAACTTTAGGGAGGGTAGAGGAGGTATGGCTTTAGAAATTGGGGGCTGGCTTCTAACCATCCTACTCACTAGGATGTCTACTGAGTCATACTAAGGAAGCCTATGACCGGGGTTACTCAGCACTCTTCCAGCTTATCTCAGGGCCTGAGTCAGAACCCCTCCCCCATCCAAGGCAGGTTTCTAAGGTACTTCTAGATGTTTCATGTCATTTACAGAGATGACAGCAAAAGATAACATATCTTCTCTTTCTCTGGTCAAGAGATTGTTACTTTATGCCAAATGTCAGCAACATATTCCTTTTTTTCTTTTTTCTTTTTTTTTTAATGTTTTATATCTTTTTGAGAGAGCACAGGCAGGGCAGGGGCAGAGAGAGAGGGGGGGACAGAGTTCTGAAGCAGGCTCTGTGCTGAGAGCAGCGAGCCCAATGTCAGCAATCTATTCCTAAAAATGCCTAGTATCTACTAGAAGACATCCATTCATTCACCTAACATTTGTTACACACCTATCACAGAATGTTTTCTGCTCTAGGAATTGAGGTAAAAGGGTGAGCAAGAAAGAGTCCCTGCCTCACAGCACTTGCATTCCTAGACCCACAACCACTGCACACAGGAAAGCACGGAAGGAGAGGGGCCTCCTGTCTAGACATGTGCAACACGACATTTTAAAAGAGCACTGGATTCTGAGTCTTTAGTCTGGCATTTCTTTCTCTCTTACTAACTCACCATGTGACCTTTCTTTCTCATCCTCTACGTCCTGATCTATGAAATTAGAGGCCAGAATGAGTTCCCACAGGACCCTTTCAGTTCTAGAGTAAGCTAATTGGCAGACCTTAGGAAAATCTGTGCATCAGGTTCCATATTTAAGAGAAATTATGGTATTCTCCAGACTGATATACCTCTAGCTGTTCCTGCAATTGAATTTAGATGAGATGTGAATGAGTTTTAACTATGTCCCTGTAAACATAAGGTGCCATGAAGGCTGTTACTAGGATGAGGTCACCAATGTAGGACGAGGGAGGGCAACCTTGTGATTTCTACTTGGGGACCCAGTGTGTACCCGTCTGCCAGTTAAACTAAAAACACAGAGATACTTGTTCCTGAGCAGGTGGTTGACATAGCCTGCAATTATACTTTCTAGAGAACGCAGAGTGCTTGAGCACGGTACGTATATAGTCATACAGTTAAGATAAGTCTCAGTTGCCTAATGAGAAAATAACCCCCTGCCACCATTTATGTGTGTTCTCAAACCGGTTTCTTCTCGTTTCTGAAGAATGCGTGAACCTTTTCTTTCCCTTTTGCTGCTGTTTGGAGCCTGCTCTTGGAAGCTGATCGAAAACTTTTTTTTTTTATTGCTCCTAAGCTTGATTGTCCAGAGTCATAACCTCCCCGCCCTCCCTCCCCAGGTCATTAAGTACTATCAGCAGCTTTCAGGCCACCTTTGCTATATTTCCACTGAGGGCTGTAGTACAAAATCACCCCGGAGGTATCAATGATGATAATTTTGTCCTTGATTCTATCTCAAACTCGAGTTTACCCTGCCCCGGTAGCATAGAGTGGGCAATGCAGCTGACTGGAGATAAGCTGTATGTAGTCTGAGTGACCATGCTCCTCTCTGAGTTGCT
Source organism: Prionailurus viverrinus (assembly GCF_022837055.1). Lineage (NCBI taxonomy): Eukaryota > Metazoa > Chordata > Mammalia > Carnivora > Felidae > Prionailurus > Prionailurus viverrinus. The sequence goes on along the minus strand of NC_062578.1, from coordinate 62,682,433 downwards.
TGGCTACAAAATGGCACTAGGGGAATGCTTTGCATTTGTTCTAACACCATAACAATGGACTCAAAAGTCTGTTTTGACTAAGAATGAAGACATTGTGCTATCATTTACACAGGGATTTGCTTTTGGAATTCCTTGTTCAGCTAAAGAAAATGTTATGACTATTGATTTTGTGGTTTATCTGGGCACTTGCAGAAGAAGGAAGCCTACAAGCATTTATTGTGCTTCCCGCCACCCCCCGCCCCCGCCCGTCACCACCACTAAAATGGCCCAGTCCTATGTGCCAGTGGAGAGAAAGTGCAAGAATCCACTCTGAATCTCAGTAGTATCCTTTAGAAGGGAATTATTTGAAGGTGAGAAACTTGCCAAGGTAAGTGTGTTGGAATGTGTTGCTGTCTGTGCTCACGTTGTCTGCTGACCCAACTGTTTCTTTGGTGAAGTGATTCCCACCGGGTCAAGCAGTGCATCTCCCCTTAGCTGTTCCACAAAGAAACACAGACCTCTCAGACGCACATGAACAGGATTGTGCTGCACGGAAATCAGCAAAATTCATCAAATATGCATGTCTTGATTACAATGTTAAAATAGACTTTACTTATTCCCTCTTATGTATATAAAACACTGATGATGCACCCCACAATGTCAAACTGAGGAAATGGTGGGAGCATTAACTATTTCAGTTCTGTATCTGACGGTTATAGTCTTTGCTACAGTTGAGAGCATAATTCAGATGTGGACCAGAAATGGGTGATTAAAAGCAAATTTAAAAAGATACAGTGTTTCTCTTTAAGGTTTTCCCGAGTCACTCTAACCCATGGAAATGTCTTCTGTCTTTATCTTCTTTCTCTGAGCTTACTGTTTTATGCCCCTCAGTTGGAAATTCTGCACTGCTTTAAAATACCTAGATTTAAAGATTAAATTTCCAGGGTGCCTGTGGGGCTCAGTCTGTTAGGCATCAGACTCTTGATTTCGGCCCAGGTCATGATCTCATGGTTGTGAGATTGAGCCCCAACATCGGGCTCTGCACTGAGCATGGAGCCTGCTTAAGATTCTGTCTCCCTTTCTGCTCCCTCCCCCACTCTCTCAAAAAAAAATAAATAAAAGTAATAAAAATAAAACATAAAAATTAAATTTGCTTACATGTTAAAAAAAAGATACAGCGTTTGCCTCACTTCTCACGTAACCATTTCCGATTAATGTTCATCATAAACATTAATGAGAAGAGGGTAGTGTATGATTATTGCCTAATATTAAAATACACAAGGCACACCCCAGTTTGATCTAGATTTCCTTCCAGTTAAAATCATGGGAAAGTGTTAGGATGTTTTTCTTTTCATGTGTACTCAATAATAAAATACTATTAGTCCGATCAGTAGAAGGTCCTAAAAAAATAATAGAACTAACACCAGCTGATTGTAATTTATCTTTCAGAAAAACAGTTGTTATAATTTCCATTCCAGGGAGGGAAAAAATTGTCAGGGGTGAGCACTTCTGCGCATTTTGATCACTTGGAATTCATCTTCATTTTTGCATCAGAGGCTGAAGCAGCCCCAGACCCAGATGTGCAATTGATTTTTGTTCAATTTCAACTCTGGGGAAAATTACACAGAACTGCGTAATTTTTTCCCTGAATACCCAGATTATGTAAACACACCCATTTCGTTTTAATAACAGAACTAGAGACATCCACTGGGAGAGCATGCTAATACTTTTTTCCCTTCTAAATCGTATTTGGGGGCAAACCTTGCACAAAGGAGTTAGAGCCTTTTATAAGCCAGGGAATGACAACATCTTAGGAGCCACTTTGCAGATACATATGGCCACATGTCATGGAAACAATGCACCTTCACTTCTCTTCACTTTACACTGCCATATTGGTGTCTTTGATCATGTATGAAGCCTTGAAATAGAAAAGTTGCCTTGCTTGCTTTGCATTTGTGATCACTGACCCCTAAATTACAGTGATCCAAACTCTAACCCCTTGCCATATGTCTCGAGAGTGAGTTGTCAGAGTATGTTGCTTCCAACCTGGTTTTGAGCAGAAATGGTTATGTTCCACTGGCAAGGCAGACAATGACCAGTGAATGGTCTAGTGACATAACCAGGGAAAACGGGCCCATGTGCCATCTTTATGGTTTGTTCTCTAAGCTGCCAAGATGCTGGAGCTCTCTTGGATACACTTCAGACATTCAGGTTAAGCTAGGGAAAGGGGGATGTGTAGAAAGACAAGGAGAGAGAGAGCCTTTTTCTCAACCTTTTGCCTGAGGTAAGTTCCATGGTGATAAAGCAGAGGCATAAAATAAGATTAGCTTGTCTATGGCACTCTTGGGTCATCCATTAGACTTGGCAAGGTGGCCTTCAGTAACAGTGTAGGCTTGGCCTGCAGGGCTGCATAGGCACTTGCATAAACAAATGTATACATATATACATACATATATATATACATATATACATATGTATACATATACATATATACGTGTGTGTGTGTGTGTATTATGAGATTTAGTTTATGAACTGACATCAGGAGATTTTATGGAAGGCTTAATTACTCTCAGGGGTTTAAAGAGTATTGAATGGGAGAGATTTGGTCAAAAGTAAAAATGACAATTAAAAATAAAAACTGTTTGACACTAGGGCCCAAACAAAGGTTTGCTTTGAAAGCATTTGTGTATTTTATCACTGTTTATGTTTTCCCACAATCTGGACTCTTTCTGGAGTCAATAAATACCATGTTTGCTAACAGAATGAGTGCTAGCAATTAGCAGAGTTCTAACCAACGCTGGGTAAATAGCTGCATTGTTTGCTATGAAAATTACCAGGGAAAGACTAACCAGGATTGTTTTTACCAGCTCCAAAAAGAATCCCTCTGAGCCCTCTGGAGAAAGGCAGCATAACTCAGGAAAGGGTACAGACTGTGGAATTAGATAGGCAAGAGTTTGAATCCCAATTCGGTAATTTAATATCCTCAAAATGTGGTCTCAGGTACCTCATCCATAAAATGAGGATAATAATAACTATCTCATGGAGTCGTTATATGGATTAAATAAAGTGAGTATACGAACATAATATGCATAGTGGAAGGAAGGCATTTTATTAGGGTTCATCCCTTTTGTTTCCTTGATTCCCTAAAGAATATCATCTGAGAGTTTAATCCTGCAAATTTTGCAGGAGACCTACAAATCAAATATATTACTTTTTCCCCTTTGTCCCAGGCTTGCATAAACCTGTCAAAACTACATAAGGATATGATTGCATCAGAACCAAAGTGTGGTGTTCCATTTCTAGCAAGATTAATGGCCAAATATTTAGAGGAAACCCTCCCAGTCTGCACCTAAATGTGCTAGATGATAGATAAATAGGTAGGTAGGTAGACAGATAGATACAGAGATAGAGGGGAGAACAGTCAAAGTCAAGGAACATCCAGAAAACTCTACTTCACAGGAGTAAGCAGATTTTACAGCTGGCATCCTCTGGTCTAAGTTTTAGCACTATGACCAGGATGGGAGAAGGATGGACAGGAGTTAAAGTGGATACTGAGCAGGATGGGAGGTTGAATCTTTACAAAAAATCCTTTACCAAAAGCCAGGACCCCAAAAGGTGACATGCTTAATAGGTGAATTAGGAAAAAAAAAAAAAAGACCCACACCACAGAAAAGCTGTTGTTTGTGACTCCAGGTGATGGAGGGTACCTGTAGTCTATAATTTCTTTTTAGTTAAATCCAAGTTAGTTAATGTATAGTGTAATAATGGTTTCAGTAGAACCCAGTGATTCACCACTTACATGTAACACCCAGTGCTCATCCCAACAGGTGCACTCCTTAATGCCCGTCACCCATCTAACCCATTTCCCCACCCCAAATCCCTCCAGCATCCCTCAGTTTGTTCTCGGTATTTAAGAGTCTCTTATGGTTTGTCTTCCTCTCTGCTTTTATCTTATTCTTCCTTCCCTTCCCCTATGTTCGGCTGTTTTCTTAAATTCTACATAGTCTATAATTTCTAAGCTCATAGAAGAAATACTTCAAAAGCAAAAAACCTCAGTAAGTCAAGAAGGAAAAGTGGTAATAAAATAGAAATAGTGAAAAGTGGAACAGATGCCACAAAATAAAATTGGAAAAATGAATCCAGATATTTCAGTAACCAAAAATCAATGCAATTGCATTATCCTTCCCTGTTAAAAGACAAAGATTGTCAGACCAGTTAAAACACACACACACGCGCACACACACACATGATCACACACACTGTCACACAAAATTCACCTATATGTTGCTTATAAGAGACACAGGATGGTCAAAAGTAAAGGTTAGAAAAAGGTGTTCCAGGCAAACATTAACCTAAAGGAAGCCATCATTAATAAAACAAGCAAAGATACTATCAAAGGCAAAAAATAGTACGCTAAAGAGGTGAATTTTCTTGAAAGTTAACATTTCTCAGGACACTGTAATCATGTTGTGTTTATATATAATGAATAGGATAGTTTCAAATACTAAAAACAAATGAACAGAATTACAGTGAAAAATATACAACCCACATCATAGTAGGAAGTTGTTACTTAACGGTTTTCAGTACAATATACAAAAGTAGGACAGCACAAAGAATAAGCCTGACCTCAAGGACATATGGAGAACACTGTTCCAACAGGGAATAGAAATTCCTTGGAGGAAGACACAGTAATTTATAAAAATTATTCATGTTGTGAGGCATAAAGCCCATCTCTACAAAAAGTAAAGAATCCATTTTACCATAAGAAGATGAACAAATCAGTTATAAAAAAACAAATGGATACATACAGAAATTTTAGAACCCACTTTTAAATACCCTTTGGGTCAAATCATAATAAAATCATAATAAGAATTATGGAAATGATAAGTACTAAACAATATATGAGATGAAGCTAAAGTAGTACTTAATAAGAAATTGATAGCCTTGAATGCTTATATCAGAAAAAAAATTAGTGCTAATTATCAACTGAAAACCTTAGAAAAAGAGCAGAGTAAACCCAAAGATAATGGGGAAAAAACTAAGATAACACAAATAGAGGATCACCAACATCAAAAGCCAATGCTGTGAAAAGAATAATGAATTAGTAAGATTGGAAAAAATGAAATTGCACAAATAACATAAAAGATGCAAAGGGTCTATAAAGGGCACGTGATGTTAATCAGATAACGCGAATTATCAACTACTTTACGCAGATAACTTTGAAAATTTGTGTACAATGGACAATCTAAAAACACATTGTCAAAACTAATTTGAGAAGAAAAATGATCCTTTAACCATGGAAGAAATGAAATTGGTAATAATGTTTTTTTCTACTGGAGAACACTAGACCAGAAGGTCGTACATTTGAGTTATGCCAAATATTCAATCCAAAATACATAGTCTTTTAGGCAACAGAAAAAGTGGGAATATTCCCAAACTTACTCCACAAGGCCAATATTAACCTTGGATCCAAAACTTGACACAGAGTATAAGAAAATAAAATTATACACCATTCAAATATCTAGAACATTAACCATTAAAAGAACATTAGCAAGCCAAATTAAGCAATGGATTTTTAAATGATATATCATAAATTTGAGTACATCCCTGGAAGCAAGGTTAGTTTGTTACTAGAAAATTATTTAATGTAATTTATCATGTCAATTAATTAGAGGAGGAAGTTTTATGTCATCTCAGTATATACCAAAAAAATCATTCAATAAAACTTTACAACCATCCACAATAAAAATTCTTAGCAAACAAGGAATCAAATGGACCTTTCTTAATCTGATAAAGTATACTCACAAAAAACTTATAGCAAACATCGTATTCAATGGTGAAATATTTTTTAAAGCCCCTTTAAAATCAAGATTAAAATGAGGATGCTAGCTCACAACTTCTATTCCATGTAATTTGGGAAGTTCTAGAGACACATGACCTAGAGAATAACTTTGTATATCAGGAGACAGGCAATCAGAGTGTTTCTAGCAGCTTTGATTTTAATAGCAAAAAACTGGAAATTACCCAATTGTCCTTTGACTTAGAATGGATAAATCAATTGTGGCATCAACAGCCTTCTATACAGGAGGAAAACAAATGGACCATATCTGTGTGTGTCCACATGGATGAATAATATTGACCAAAAAAGCCAATCACTGAAGAATACATATATAGTATGTGGAATTCCGTTTATATGAAGCTTACATAAATTTCATAAGCAGGAAGATTTCAATGTATGCTTTAAAATATGTGTATAAACTATAAAGAAAATTAAGGAAATGATTAACACAAAATTCAGAATTTTGATTACATGGGAGGGGAGCATGGTGGACAGGATCTGGGAAGGGCTTATGTTTAATTTTCTATATCTTGAGCTGGTGATAGGTGCATTGTTGATTCCAACAATGAATCATGGCTTCCCAGCCTAATAATGAGAGATATGGTAACTTACCCCTGATCCATTTGGCTTAAACTTGAAATTCCTCTGACCCCTCACTTACCCAATAATTATATCCAACTGATACAATTACTCATTGGCCTGGTCATAGTATAAATATGTCTTCTTTAGCCTGGTTTTGTTTTCTGTTTTTTGCTATGTGTCCTCTCTCTCTGTAATCCAGGACTTACGTCACTGCTGTTGTCTTTTGGATTATAAGATCAAGTGTATGATCTAGAGAATGGTCAAGGATGTACAGAGGGGACTGCTAGGAAAGACTATCTTATGTCTGTATCATTTATTTTCCTTTTAATAACCAGGCTCCAAAAAGCAATAAAATTTAGCACACAGTGTGTTCCATGACTCCCTAAAAAAGACTAAATAAAAATGAATGTTTCCATTCGATATGCTGTATGTACAATGCAAAAATTGTAATACAAATAAACATTTAGAAACGAAAGATGAAAACTCAAGCAAGACCATTCTACCCTCTGGGAATTCACAATTTAAATATGACAAACATATAGAGTGAGATAGAAAAGAAAGTGGGTGGTAATGATATTGCTGACACTAATGTCTATTCAGGAAATGGAAATATACAGAAAGAAGAGTCAGCTAGTTCTTGGGCATTTGATCAAAGAAAAAACATATAGAAAGAGGGGAAGATCACTGTATTTTATAACAGTCTCATTCTGACTTCAGGTGATCACACAGCTGGTCTACCTCTGCTGTCCCAGGGTTCTGGGGTATTTTGGCTAACACTATTCACAGTGCCCATAAACTCAAAGGAAGTTAGTACTAAAGGGGATATGACAGAATAATCATTGTACAAAAAAACTCAAATACATTGAAGAAGTGTAAAAGTCATAGGCTTTTGTGAAGCAACCTGGTAATGTTAACAGAGTAGGAAGTAGTGATTACTGCAGAAAATTATGGAGTACTTTCCCCTCCCCCACTATCGCTAAGACAGTTCCATTCCAGAAACTTCCTTCGTTGTGCCAGCCACACTAAATATGTCTGTTGACTCCAACAGACCCATGGAATACCAGTTTGTGAGCTTTATCAGCTCCCACTGCACAAATGGGAGACACAAATAGAGGCAGAGATGAGTCTAGGATCCAAATCTGTTCAGCATGAGGGACTCAGTCTGAAACCGTGAAGGAAGGCATGTGCAGGTGTTTTTATGCGAACAATTTTTGCTAGCTGGAATAAAACAAGAGGAGTATAGAAGTTTTGTAAACAGAGAAGTTTAGTATTGGGGTCAATAAAGGAGACCAAAAACTTGATTGAATAAAACATCTTGCTTCCAGCTCGTTGCATCCTTGTCCATATTGATCAGCTGTAATAGAGCATGACAGAGGTATCGATTGACTGAAGCAATTCTCAGGTATTTGGGACCTGAAAGCAGCCGTAGACTATCAGGAAGGCAATGCTCTACAAAAGCCTACAATTAGGAAGGTTAAGCGAAAAAAAGGACTTGGGCATAAGGTGTTCTGTATTTATATCAATCTAGCAAATGACATATTTGAAGGAGAATGCGCCTCATTTTCTTCACCTGTAAATTAACTGATAAGCATATGTTGGCTATTGTCTTATAAAAAGCCGTTGATGAGATGCCTACTTAAAGTAGGTGCCTGGGTTCTCGCTAATATTGATTTTTAAAACACTGTCAAAAACAATGACGGCAGATTGGATACACACTTATACATTTGTTGTCTACCAAAAAAAAAAAAAAAAAAAAAAAAAAGAAAAGCAGCAAAGAAACAGGTTAAGGACATAAATCTATCAAGACATGAGACCAGAGGGAGGATGGCTGTACACACATTTTGGAAGCTGGAAAACAGACAGACATATGGTAAATTCATTAGCAGACCCAAGATATTAATATCTGAGCTAAAATAAAGAAGACCACTGAAAAGTTTGAGAATAAACAAGACCCCACACCCCCTCTCCCACTCATCATATTTGATTCAGGAGACCCCCACGCTCCTGCCCCAGCCAATGGCTGAAGATTTGTTCCTGAAGAGGGTAAAATAGTCTCTGGGAATGGATTGCACCAGTCTCCGTTGAGAACAAGGCTCCAGGAGAGGCTTCTCCAGGAAGATGAGATTGGTAGAATACCTAAAGTATGGGACATCTTGACAGCGTATTTACATAAATGGTGAAGAGTTTGGGGCGGAGTGAGCCGTAAGTATTTAGAAAACCAAACATATTAAGAAACCAGATAATTTTACCTCCTGGGAAAAGAGTAGTTCTGCAGGGGAGGAATCCTGATAGTAGTTCACTCCGTGCTCAGTTTTGGGTAGCATTTAAATAGTATAATAATGTAAACACTGTGTCTTGGTTTAGTGAAAATTATTGGGGTGAAGAGGGATTGGAAAGCACATGTGTAAGTCTGCTGTTCACAGTGTGAGACCCATTTTTTCAAGCTGGACACTTTAAAGTAGCCATATAGGAGCATCTGGGTGGCTCAGTTGGTTGAGCATCTGACTCTCAATTTTGCTCAGGTCATGATTCTAGGATCATGGGATCAAGCCCCACATCAGGCTCCACGGTGAGCGTGGAGTCTGCTTAAGATTCTGTTTCTCCCTCTCTCTCTTTCTCCCTCTGCCTCTCTTTCCCGCTCACTTTCTCTCTCTCAAAAATTTTTTTGAAGTAGCGATATAAGTATGTGATTAAGAGATAAAAAGAAGTAAATGCCAAAATAAGCTGGGGAAGGGGGGGGGCAGTTGAGGACAGGGAAGAGGGATATCGTAGGGTTTTTTTTATGGCAAATCCTGTAGAACAATTCAATTCTTTAAAATTAGGCCTAAGTATCTTTGATTTAAAATCTGTGTATTATTTGTTGTTTTCAGACCAATTAATAAAAATAAGATGGCAGTATGTGCTGAAAAGCCGACCCAGTGTTTGTTCAACAGCCAGAGGTGAGGAGGAACAGAGAATGATGTTCTCTCCATGTTTACGTCTTTCCTAGCAAACCCACTCTGTCCACATGTTGTTCAAGTGATGCCTTCATCCCAGGTGGACAAAAATGATATACCCTAGCTTAAGAATAATAGGAACCATGGGTGCCCGGGTGGCTCAGTTGGTTAAGCATCCGACTTTGACTCAGGTCATGATCTCGTGGTTCGTGAGTTCAAACCTCGTGTCAGGCTCTGTGCTGACAGCTCAGAGCCTGGAGTCTGCTTTGTGTTCTGTGTCTCCCTCTCTCTCTCTGCCCCTTCCACACTCATAGCCTGTCTCTGTCTCTGTCTTAAAAATAATGATTAAAAAATTTAAAAAAAAATCATAGGAATTAGACGGCCTCAGCCTTCTCAAACCTCTCATTTGTAACTGATTTTATTTATCTTCCACTTTGGGTTGTATTTCTTTAGGACATTTTTTGATCTTACAGATAACAAAAAATTATTTTCTGAGAATCATAACAACATTAGATGTGAAACATTTTCTGGGGTTTATGGATTCTCCTTACTTTCTTCAGCATAACCCGAGTATACACCTTTTACTTAAAACGGCTGGGTGGGGAAGAGAGCACTCACTGCTCACTCACCTTAGTGTCTTACATTTGTATGCCTTACAGTCTTGGATGTGGAGCTTTGTGGCTCTTGACCTTTTTTCAGTTATGAGGCTTTTAATCTCATTAAAGCTGTGGACTCGCTCTTTAGAAACATTCCTGTACACAGATTTTACATACACTTTAGGAGAATTACAGAGTCCCTGATGCCCATTCATGGATCACTTAAGTGTTCATGAACCTGTTATGAGTATGATCCATATCACTTGCTATACTAATAGACTCTAAATAAGTATTGAATTAAATGAATGGACCCAAAGAGAGGGACTCTAGTTCCAGCTGACTTATTAGGTGAAAAAAAGGGCACACAATCAATGCACTGTTTTATTATATGTCTTTGATGTTCCTCTTGGAATATGGAAAATTGGTTTTGAATCTCTTTCTCTCCTTGCTCTTTGGACTCTGTCGGTCCTTATATCTTCTTCCATTTATCCTAAAGCAGTAACGAGAGAATGTCTTCTATACTACCTAGACTCCGGAATTTCTAGCCTCAACTTGTAAAAAGTACCCTCAACAGTACATCTTGTTATTCTTAAATAAATAAATAAATAAGGAAGCAAGCAAGCTTCATTATGTCCAATTTGTTCCACATATTCAGGGCTGCCATATGGCTTCAATGGCTATCTACTGAAAATGCATTTAATATCTCATAAAACCTACATAAAGATGTCAAATGCCCACAATTAAAGACGAATACTCTTTGAGAGATTGCTTTACCAATTAGCCACCTGGAGCTGTCTGGCCGAGTCCTAATCAATTAGGCAGTTGTGGACGTTTTGAAGATGTACAAGTCCTAAGGAGAGTTGAGAAAACTCCGCAGATTAAGTAGTGATGGTAGGGCCGGGATAACGGGCCTGTGGATGTTCTCATTAGGAAAATGCCTCATCTCAGCCCATTTCTCCTCCCTCGGGCAATCATCATTGGAAGGAATGGCAACATAACCTGAGCCCTGCCCTGTGGGATAATAAAACTTGCCATGGCCACGTGAAGAGCAATATAGTAGAGGTAATAGGAAGGTACTTGAGGAATTAACCTTACTCTGTTGGTGGTCCTTCCCACGCTACACAGGGCAGTTATGTCTCAATTTAAGTCCTTCCCTTGCAGTGCTTCCAGGTCCCCAAAACTGTGTCATTCCCTTCTCCGGCAGTTACTTCTCCAACCAGGTAAGAACAGCTGCGGGGAATGTAAGTTTGGGCGTGGCTCAGAATTCCCTGGGCAGACATACAAAACCATGCAGGTGTCCGTGTCACCATCCTAAAGATTTCAGTTGTCACTCCAGTACCTCGAGTTCACGTTCTTCCCCTGGCCTCTGCCTTCACCCATCTCACCCTTGTGCATATGGCCACAATCTTATTTTCATGCTGATGGTTATCCTAAACAGCCAGCTATGAGTATCCTGAAGACCTTGTGATGGGTCACCTAGGCTTGAAGACTGTTTTCTAGAATAACAATTTTGTCCTCCCTTTTTGGCTGTGAAAGCCAAAAGACTACTCTAATACATGATTACCGATGTCATTAAAATGAAACATGAGGACACATTTTAGAGTGGAAAATTTTATAAATATGGCCAGAAATCCCAGATTTGAGCCTATCCTTTAGGGGATCTTGGGAGGGACAGAAGGTGGAGGAGGTGGTGCCAGTGTTGATATTACCAAGACCCCTCCAAGGATGGTAAAGTTGCCAATAGTTCAAAAGCCACGGCGGGGGGCGGGGGGGGGGGGATACCAGGAAGCACTAGGATAGAGCGTTAGCTAGGAGATTGTGTTAATTTTTGCAGGTGTTCTTAAGAAACGGAGTAAGAAACTTGGACTTAAACCGAAAATAAAACTGAAACTTATGTTAAGCAACAGAATGTAGCACTATTTCAATTGCAATGGAATCTGGCTTTAGCTTGCACCAAGTAAAGGAAGTCTCAAATTACATGATTAAAACCATCTTCTCTTGGCTTAGGAGAGGACCGTTCCATGTATTTACATTTTCGCAAGCCTTTTAAGGAGTGTTTATGTGTTTCCTGTCAGCGCCCTGTGAGAGCACGATCTCCATCCCCACCGCCCCAATGGCTGGGCCAACTGCTTTCTACGTGCCAGGCTGCCTCTGAGCAGGACCCATTACTCAGCACCTCCTAAGCCTTTACATACAAGATTCTAATGTTGTATTTTCAAGAGCGCCCCTCTTTATCTTTGCTGGGGTCTTTCTCCTGAAGTGTTTCAGCTCTGGCTTCAACATAGAAGTCAGCTTCCTTGAAGCTAAGCAGCCATTTTCCCCCATCTTCTGGTGGCATTTATGGCAATACGATGAATAAAAGGGCTCTTGCGCTTGTGGACTGACAAACTGATAGGTTTTTTTCTGAGGTACACATCTCTGTGCCTTGGAACAGCATTCTGTTACTTAACTTCATTTAAACGTGTGTCCAAAGAGTTTCACATTTCCGAATAGCCAATACTTAAAACAATGCTAGAACATAAAAGCACCTAATATTCCTGTCCTGTTTTGTTCTATCCCAACACTTGACAATGAAAGTCCTCTCTTCCCACACCCTCTGTCATTGTTTTTATGTGATGTGTCCACACATAAGAATTAAAAGGCACATTTATTGAATACTTCCCTTTGTCAGGATTTTGCGCTTAACATCTTATAACCTTTCCCCAACATCAACTGTAGGAAGTAGATGCACTTTATAAACAGGGAAACTAAGAAAAAGCATTTTATCTAGAATGGTTTAAAATACCAAGAGAAATAACTAGGGAGTAAGAAATGAAACAAGAATGGCAGACGTTGATGGTTGTTGAAATGGGGTGGTGATTGTAATGTGATTTCATCATACCGTTCTCACCACTTTTGTATATGTTTGGGAATGTCCATAAAGTAAAAGTGTTAGAATTATAAAAATACAGCTAATACATTTTAGAACTTAGGAGAAAGAACATCTCTTCTTTAGCCCATGGTTACGATTACTTGGGTGCCTCCCCCCGGTATGAAAGTACTCGTAATAGCTGAGCCCTCTGCTTAGAAGTCCGTTGAGACCCTGGGTAGTTTGTTTTTGCCCCTTCTTACCTACCCATGGCCTTAAATTTTTCACATTTCCTTCAGCTTTCCTCCTGAGTGTTCCACGGAAGCCTGTTTGTACCCCAGGAAGACATAAGGGGATGTCATTTCGCCACAAAGTAGTCTTTTTGCACTGCTCCGTTGTGATAATGTGTACATTTCCCTGTAGCTTCTCTCCCATGACAACTGCTCCTTTTCCACGTCGTCTGTGCTGCCACCTCATTTTCTTGTTGTTAACTGAAGAATTGTTCGTCTCTATTTAGACTTCAGATCTGCATCTGCTTTATGCTGTTCCATCTGTTCTGCGTTGTAGTGTATATGTAATATATTAGGTGCTGGGTACCATTTAAAGAGACAGTCAAGTTAGCATGAGCCTTGAGCTTTCTGTCTCTTAGTGGGGAAGGTCCTTAGACTATTAACAGAAATACAAGTGGCTTTTGGTTACCAGGTAGATTTCACTTTACCATTTGAAAATTTGGGCACCTGCTTTTTAAAATTTCTCATCTTCTCTCTCATTCTTTTTCAATTATTTTTCTCTTTACCTTCTTCTTTAGCATCATCCCAAACCCACTCTCAGAACTAAGCAACTTGGTCTCCTGGACAGATTAAGAGTCAAACACTTCACACCAAAAGAATGGGTATATAATGGACTGAAAACTTCAAGCGTCCCCATGTGTCTGTGTGTCTGTGTTTGATACGAGGAATGAGCAGCTATCGAGCACAGAAGGGCAGTTTCCAGTCTTTGGTTTCTGTGTCAGCATAGTTGGACTGAAATCCCAATGCTTCCAGTAGCCTTCCCTTGGTTCATCTGTGTCTTCTGTAGGGCAGCAGGATGATACCTTCCTCGTAGTGTTGTCTTGAAGATCACCTTTAAAAAGTTTCCTGTATAGGACCCATCACCTCCTGCAAAAAAACTTCAGAAATGGTCAGTAGCTGTAATGACTATTAATTCTACAAGTCACTGACAGCATGGGAAAGTGCTAACTGTGGACCATAATAGCTACAAAAAAATAATGTGTTTTCTTGGTTGCCAAATTAAGTTGAGACCAATTTTCACATTAACAGCAGGCATTTGCTAACTTAGAAAACACAGCTACCAACGAGGCTCCAAAAGAAGGTCTTTGAGACTGATGCTCATTTAATGTGTCATATTCGCTTTGGGTGAAAACTTTTGCTGAAATGTGAGAGGCTCGTTGGATTTATTTTTTCCCTTTCTTGTCTACCCAGATGTCATTATGTGTATCCTCAGAGGTGGAAGTCTTCTGACCAGGGCTTGGTTAGGACAGCAGTTTCGTGCTTTGATTTTGTGTTGTGTTTGAGGTTTGTAATGAAGAATTCAGAAGGAGAATTGTTAGATGCTCTAGGGAAAGCACAGACGTCACCGTATTTCTGTTTTCTGAAAGTTGAAAATGACAAAGAACAGCAATGCTAATAAGTGGTACTGTGTCTAGTCAAGTTCAAAAATGTAATTCACTACTTCTGAGGAAATCGAAACCTTTGATGAGTGCAGCTATTTTGGCAAATGAAAAATTCCAAAGCTGACAGTAAAAAAATTTTTTGTAACATCTGTATTCATTCATTTACACTTTTAGCAAACATTTAGTGAACATCTTTTGTTCGATATATTGTATATTGTTAGATGCTGGGATGCTAAATTGAGTAAGACTGTTGTAGAAAGAGAAAAGTGGCTCAATTAAATTCTGTAATTTTAGGAGAGGTTTGAAAAGGAGCTAATTGCAAATGTATGGACTGGGTTTAGATCAAGTCACAAGGGATGGTGCTATACCCTGGGGCATTGTGACAGTGGGGAGCCATTACCACCCCTTGGCCTAAATGCACAAGGGGAAAGAGTAAGGGCCTGGGACCTGGAGAGAGGCCGGCAGGAGTCGCCCATCTCTGGGAGATGCATGGGCCTCATGCCGTGAGCTATACATAGTCCAGGATGGCCTGCGCCCGGACATAGCTGAAGACGATAAACTCCACCATTAATCCTCTTCTGACTTCTAAACCCCCTGCTGGTGCTGCCCTTTGGCAAATCCTCACTGGTACCCAGAGGAAGAGGGAGACCCCTGGTGCAGTTCACAGGGGTGAGCCTCCCAGGGCACAGAGCAGAGTGGAGAAGGATCTGGAAAGGGCAAAGGGAAAAAATCACAACATGACCTCCCTCAAGAGACTCAGTGTAAGGGTAGCAGACTGAGGTACAAGCAGATAAATTGAATACCCCTAGTAATTAATGTGGTTCTGATATTTATAGAATAATAGGAGAGCCCAGATGACAAAGCTACCAGCTCTGGTATTAGGGAACATTTATCCTGGATCCCAAAAAATGAACATGAGTTTGCTGGATGACAGAAAGAAGGAGGAAATAGTGCAAGGGGCAGAGGAAAAGGCAAGTATATAAATCACACAAATGTGCAAAGCCTGCTTAGAAATCAAGTGTGACTCCAGCGTGAGGTTTATGGGACACAGGGAAAGGACGTGGGATTTTGCAAGGCTTTGTTTGCACTGGTGGAGAATATTATCCAGACTCACTGCAACATGTCCAGTCAGCAAGTATAAGGTACTTGTGACCTGCAGGCTTCGAGGGAGGAGGTGTCTGTGCGTGTCACATGTCCCACCCTCAATAGCTCTTTGGAAAATGAATGAACAGATGAACCTAAGTCCCAAGATTGCATTTTAATTTATTAAAACTAAATTTGATATAGATTAGCAACAAGCACTATTTTGATTCTTCCCATTTTGTTCTAGAAATAAGTAGATCTAAGGAGCAGTGGTCTTGTGGGACAGGCACAAAATGAGGAGTCAGGACATCTATTCATCACTAGAAACACCATTTAGCCTTCTGTTTCTCAGCAGTCCTGTCTGTGAAGTGAAATTGTGCTCACTCCCTTAGCTATCTCGTTGGGTTATTGTGGAGATCAAATAGATCAAAGGTGCCTTGATAGGTGTAAAGAACTTGACGGATGTGACACAGTAATGCCCCCTTCTCCCCTGCATCGGTAGCATCTGAGATGAGCCACATTAAGTGAATTTTCCAAATAATGCAGTGTTGTTCCATTAACAAGGGTTTCTCATTCTCAGCACTGTGTGCATTTGGGGCCAGAATACTTCTCCGGGTGGGAGGGCTGTCCTGTGCGCTGCAGGGTATTTTGCAGTGTCCCTGGCTTCTGCCCATTGGCCATCAGTACCCACCCCTGCCCTCCGCTCCCACAATCGGCTATGACAACCAAAAATGTCTCCAGATTGCCAGATGTCCCCTAGAGGGCAAAATCATTCCCTGGTTGAGAACCACTGCATTCAACTTTCTTTTTCAATCTTAACCATTCTAGATGGAAATCTTTCTAAAATATGTTGGTCACATCCCTGCCTGTTAACCATGGGCTCCTGAGTTGCTACATGCGAATACTGGCTGCGACCATCATAACATCTTTAAGATGTCTCCCTGGTCTGCCAGGTTTTTGTAGGCCTTGTGCCTGCATTTCATGCTTTTTATTTTCCCTCCCTCTCTCCCTGGGAGGCTGACAGCTGTCATTTTCCCGTAAGCATCGAAGTGTACTAATTTGCTATTTCTAATCTGCTGAGGATTTAAAAAGCAGTTAGCCAGCTTTCCGAGAATGCATCTAAAATGAGAATCAACAGCCCCTGAGTTTGGGTGTGCAGGAGCCTGGCAGATGGACTTGGTCTGTGTAAGCCATGCAGAGGCCTTTCTGTTCTCACTTTCTAGCTCCTCTGCTGTTAGGGACATCTGCCAGGTAAGCGTGGTGTCATCCTGATTATTATACTATGACCGTATGATGTTACAGACATCGGCTTTCCCATATCCTTGAGTGAGGATGAACGAAGGGGGGCGGGGATGGATGTCTGATAATAGTTCAAACATCCCTGCCAATTGTGCACCAACACTTCAGAGAACAGTTAGCCTTTCATTTTCCCACCACTCTTCTCACTCCTTCCATCTAGAAATTATATGAGGGGCAATACGTCATTTGTATTCTCTATGAGGCCACACAGAGCCTGGAATAATGTGAGCTAATAAGACGGTCTTTGATATCTTTTGTTTTTAATTTTTTTAATGAAATTTTTTTAATGTTTATTTTTGAGAAAGAGAGAGAGAGAGCACAAGCAGTGAGGGAGCAGAGAGAGAGGGAGACACAGAATCCGAAGCATGCTCCAGGCTCTGAGCTGTCAGCACAGAGCCGGACGTGGGGCTCCAACCACGAACCATGAGATCATGACCTGAGCCGAAGTTGGACGCTTAACCAGCTGAGCCACCCAGGCGCCCCAACGGTCTTTGATATCTTAAGTAAAATAGGTCTAATGTATTAGCCCTGAGTCTAGTGGCAGGTGTGGGGCACATAGTTGGCCTCTTTGTGGAAGGAAACACATGGATGACGAACAAGCCTCTAACCTCACTTTCCAGTTGCTAGTGTGAAAAAGCACATGTGAGGTGTGGCAAGCCAGAGATAAGGACTTCAAAACTCCAGATGTGGAAAGTGGTTTAGAATGAAAGTACAGGCTAATCTTTCATGTCACAGATAAAGAGGGAACTGTAATAGTCCCACAGATGGGAAAATAAAATGATGAAATGTCAACCTGTTTCCTGTTCTGCTGCAGTTCTCTTTCAAGTTCACTGATTGGGGATGGCCCCGCGGACTCGCAGGACCAATTCGCCTCCCTTTGTTTCCTCCATTGCGAACGCTGGTGTGTTTCACTGGGCGGGAGAAAAGGGCAAGACTCGCAGCGCCCGCCTGACACCAATGCGTAGGATCTCAGATGTCTCTAACAGCTCGCTCGTCCACGTTGTTAGGCTATTTCTGTCTCCTGTCGCAAGGTATAATCCTTCATGCCAGAATAAAGCAACCTGTAGGGGAACTCTTACCTGAGCGCTGTGCAAGGTCAGAGGAAAGCATTCCATTTCAAAATGGCTCTGTACCTAATAAGAAAGGGATCCATGTCCAATAGGACTCTGAACACTGGCAGAGGAATAGCATTTGACTTGCTGCATTTTCTCAAGGTCATGCCTGGTCTTAACAGTCCCCATGGGTGACAGATTTCCAGATGGTGATTCTGGCCCAGCCAGACCCTTGAGAAAGGAAGCCAAGACTGACCAGTTTCCACTGGGGAATATGAAACCTGAGATCTTGCGGGTAGCAAGATCACCCTCAGGGCTTGTCCCGGAATCCATGCTAACACCAGAGTGTCTCATCTCCTGAATGAATAAACCCAGGGATTCTGTGACTTGCAGATTGTATCTGGCCACTTCAGTAAGGAGTTCCATTGAAGCCATCCCGACAGCCTTACCTGGCCAGAGTCAGGAGAATAGCCAGTCCTCAAAATATAAATTCTTAGAACATAGTGATCCATCCACTTGTATTTTCAAAAAGGCAACATTAGTCAGAAACATCTATGTGCCTTACTTATGCAGTCTCGACGTTTCAGATAGGTCACTGGTTAATTGGGCTGGGTTAATGGTTCTTTTCATTATGGTGACTTTTGACCATCTTTCTGGCAGAAGGGGCCTGATTAAATCATGAGTTGCTGTGGGTGAAAGATATCACTTCTATGGCATTTAGCCTCCCCAGAGACGACAGAGCGGGAATTACACGGAGTGACTCTGGAACGTGGTGGGAACTTAGCTGTGTTTTGTTTACATTCACAACAAAGAGCAGCAGTCAGTGGTTCTGAGTGCCTTTTCTAAGGAGATGATTACACAGAATCTCTGGCAGTTTCTTGAGGCCAATGTGTCTACAGTGGGAGCAAACAGGAAGGGTATGAGAGGAGCTCAGTGAAGGCAGGGCTCAGGATTAGTACCCTATCAGGAAATGAGGGTGAAGGGGCTGCTTAGACAAAGTTGGGGCAGTGCAGTTGGTAAATTATGGGTTGAATTCTTGCAATCTGTTCGAACCCAAAATATCCTTAAAAACTCCTTGAACAATGATTCTGTGGCTCAAAAGAGATACAGAGATGTTACGGAGGTCCTGATGCCAAGTTTGTAATTATTTATTGAGTCCTTGGTAGGTGGGCGCCATTTTCATATATGTGATTTAGGAGAATTTTTACGAGCCTTTGAGATGTGAATTATTCTCTTTATTTTGAAGATGGAGGAATGGGGGCTTTGCCCCTATTTGTCTTACATACTTTGGCTGAAACTTGACCTGTAGTGGGGCTTTGTTTGGGAATGGTAGAACTAAAATTGGAAAAGTGGATTTCTGATTCTGTGTTGTCCATTTTTTAGTAGATAAAGTTCTTCTTATGCTTCATAGGTTACATTAATTTTTGAGTTCTAGCTCAGGAAACTAAATACCAGGAATAGTACTGTTTCAATGAGAAAAAAAAATCTTCTCATAGTAAATGTAAAAAGAAGTTGTGAAAACATAGCCCATTTGTAACTGGTAGGCTAATCACATATGTTTATGCTATTTATAAAGAATAAGTTCTGTATATATTAAGTAAATACATGTATACGTGCATATGTATATGATTACCTATTTATTTACGTACCCTGTATCCACTATACCCAGAAAAATTCCCAAAGAATAGATATTAAAATGTTAACAATACCTGTCTCCAGAAAATAGGATTTAGGATCATTTCATTTTGTTTATTTATGTGTTTATTTGCTTATTCCCAATCTAAACTTTTTTCCTGTAACGGGAATGGACCACAAAGTTTATTTCTTAGAGACAAGAAATAAAGAAGGCCCACACCTGGCTTGTTTTAGATTCAGTTGTAGTTGATGTTCCTTCCAGTTGTCTGTTCCTCCATAAGTATTGGTTTCATCACAAGGATACAGCTTAAGTGATGTAAATTTGAAGGTGATTCTTTGAGTTTATTACAGTATGAGCAGTTACCAAGATTACAAAAGCATCGACTCTATAAAAAGGAGGCCCATTGTGATAATTAGGATGGGGAGAACATTTGGGCAAGTCCCTGGGGAGGAATTAGGACAAACCCAAGGGAAGGAATAAAAATACCTGATCTAGGGGTAACTGGGTGTCTCAGCCAGTAAAGCATCTGACTTCGGATCAGGACATAATCTCACAGTTCATGAGTTCGAGCCCTGTGTCAGGCTCGTGCTGACAGTGTGGAGCCTGCTTGGAACTCTCTCTTTCTCTCTCTGTCTCTCAAAATAAATAAACTAAAAAAAAAAAAGGAAAAGAAAGAAAAAGAGAAAGAAAGAAAGAAAGAAAGAGAAGGAAGGAAGGAAGGAGAAAGAAAGAAAGAAAGAAAGAAAGAAAGAAAGAAAGAAGATAGATAGATAGATAGATAGATAGATAGATAGATAGACAGACAGATAGATGTGATCTATAAGACCATCACCAGGAGACATCGTTTTGGGGAAGGGGATAAGCAAGGGGAAACATACACCAGAATTGTCAGTCACAGCGTCTGAAATCAGTCTGGGAGAGGAACAAAGGGCAAATCTCAGGGGCCCTAGAAAGATAGAAAAACATAGGCCAAGGAGACTAAGTAAAGACAAGTCCCGAGCTGCATGGTGGAAAGTTTGAGGGAACAGCACCTACCTGCACTGGGCACTGGTGTGTTTGAAAGGCTCCTCATGTGGTGTGATCATGTAGGAAGCAGAGGGACTCTCATGACTCATCTGTCATAGGAAGAAGAGGGGTGGGAGCAGGGGCTGTGTAGGAAGAAGGGGCAAGGCCCCCAGGACAGAGGGAATGGAAACAATTTAGATACATGTTATTAATTATTGTCTGCAAGAGGCTGGTGTGGCAAGACAGATGATGACATAGGGGGTATTACTTAAATCCCTTCCAACACAGCTCACTGTCTCTTTCCATGTGGCATGAATCATAATCTCTGGAACTTTCTTGTTTCCAGCAAGGAGGCCGCAGCACTGATAAAGGCTATTGGGGAGATTGAGTGTTACATCAGTGCCATTTTTGCAGCTGTCCGTCACCTTCTTGTCAACCCCAGCCTGCAAGACCCCAGGGTGGAAACATTCACTGCAACCTAATGCTTGATATATAGGGGATTGACTTGAATGATTTTTCAAAACACTTAAGTTATATTCTAAAATGAGTGGTTTCTGGCCCCTATTCCCAGCCATCCTCCTCTGCATCTTTTATCTTTTGACCACAACAGATGTGGCCAATTTTCGCATAGATGGAATCTATTTTACTTGCGGGAGACTATGGCTTAAACATCATTATTGTTGTGGTGGTGGTTGTCATTGTCATTTCAACTTCACCTATTTCTAGAAAACATTTGAGACCATTTTCTTGGATACAATAGAACCTTTCAACAAGATTGAAATATAAGAACTTTTTATTAGAAGGGATAGTTATAAACTACAAGTCCAAGTGTTATATTCCCCATTCTGGGCATTTTCTTCTTGGTGTATAGCAGGTACTCGATTAATATTTTAGAATTAAGAATTGTGGGCTTTGATTTCATGTAATACACCTCTCTTTTGCCCATTAGTGTCATATCCATTGCTCAGATTATTTTCCTCTTCTGAGACCTGACTTAGTTGGCCAAGTCATTTGTTAATTCAACTAACACACATGCTAAACATCAGAGGTGACATGAGGCACGGAGAATGAGTCACTACCCTGTGCCCACATCTGAGCAGCAGCAACATCATCAGGAACATAAGCATCCCCAAGTTCCTGCTGTCATCAGCCACAATTCCTAAGACAAATTGGGAACCTACCATTTTCAAGGCAACTCACTAGGTCATGAGATACAAAGACTATGTAGGATATCCTCATAAGTACAAGAAGAATGTGGGACATTTTATTTTAAAATAATACATAGCAAAACACACTATTATATCCTACTATAGGTAGTTTATTTAACTATTTGTATGAAAATGGTACAAAATGTGTCTTGTCACTATTCGCAGTTTGGCACTGAGAAAACCGAGTTCTGTAACTCAGATCTTCAAAACATGATGTATTAGTCTGGGTTCTCCAGAGAAATAGAACCAATAGGAGCAGGGGGTAAAGGGTTGATTTACTATAAGAAATCCACTCACACAATTATGGACGTTGAGAAGTCCAAAATCTGCAGTTGGCAGGCTGGAAACCCAGGAGAGCTAATGGCATAAGTTTTGGTCCAAGTCGGAGTCTAAAGGCAGGAGGGGACTGATGGCCAGCTCAAAGACAGTCAGGAAGAGAGACTCTTTCCTTACTCAGCCTTTTATTCTACTTGGGTTTTGAATGGATTGGACAAGGCCCACGCACACTGGGGAGGGCAATATCTTTATTCAGCCTACTGATTCAAATATTAATCTCATCTGGGAACACCCTCACTGACATGCCAGAAAATAGTGTCGAACCAAACATCTGAGCACCCTGCGGCCCAGTGAAGTTGACCTGTAAAATTAGCCATCCTCTGTGACTTCCCCAAGATTACACACCCATGAAGAGGGAGCGCCAGTAACACACAGCCTTCCCACAAGCCTTCTCACTGAAATACCAGCCACTCCCAACTTTGCTTAGTTTAGGTGAACGCAAAAGATTGGTTATATTTGGATGTGTATTACCTATGTTTGGCTCACAAAGAAATATGCAGCCATTGTCCCATCTCTCACCCTACCAGCTACATTGGCCAAAAGGCTCTCCACCTCCTTGATGGGAGCTTCCAGCTCTCCCCCCGTAGAGCTGTCCATGATATGCCTGTGCTCAGCTCAGCTTCTCATTACATGGAGCCCTTCTTCCTTTCTCTATGCTACCCCAAGCTCTCTGCTTACCCCATGGCCATGTTCCTAGCAATTCCCACAGACAGGGGCCTGCTGCAGGGACTGGCAGAGCAGCCGGGTCCCACAGAGGACAAAGGGTGGGACTTGCCTTATCTCTGAAGGCTTTGCACAGCCTCCAGCTCCTTGTGGGGATGTGGTAGGTTGGACCGCCTGTGTGTTCCCAGTGCTTGTTACCAACGCCGGCCCTTACTAGGCAGTCAATCAATATTTGCTAGATGAAGGGATGGCATGGGAAAGGATAGTAGGTGGAAGAGGAAGGAAGACAAAGAAAAAGAAGTCAAAAAAGTGAAGGAAAAGAGAATGTGTAAGAGAAAGGAGAGGGAAGAAGAAAGAGAAATAAGAAAAGTCAGAGAGGAGAAAGAAGCAGCCCAAAAAGCAAGCAAAGCAGCAGAAAGTGTGCTGGAGCTGGACAGGGTGGGTGCGTGACCCCTAATCCAAATAGAGACTGCCTGCACCCAGAGGTAATGACTTCCAACAAGTCATCAGCCTTTGTGGACGATGGAGGAAGGCCTTATGTGTGACAGGAGAGGATCAGGCCAGGTCCCCTGAGCCCCCGTCTACATGAGCACCCCTACCTCCTCTGGTTCTCCAAGGATCAGCAAACGTCGTCTGGCCCAGACCCATTCTTTGTTCATCTTCCCCAGTCTTTATTTCTTACTAGGTGCACAAGTGCCCTAAATGAATGATGTAGGGGAGAAAACACTATGACCATTGCCATAGGAGCTAAATTGCAGAACAGGGAGAGAATTTGAGGACACATCTTATTTTGTTCAACCTCTTCTTGAAGCCAAGATACACACAAACACAAAGAGCCTGGGTGTTCTGTGGTAC
Organism: Prionailurus viverrinus; assembly: GCF_022837055.1. Classification (NCBI taxonomy): domain Eukaryota; kingdom Metazoa; phylum Chordata; class Mammalia; order Carnivora; family Felidae; genus Prionailurus; species Prionailurus viverrinus. Next base: position 62,658,844 of record NC_062578.1, on the reverse strand, counting down.
CCAGGCAGAGCCGGATTCAGAAGCTCCAGAAAGGAGAATGTAAAATGAAATACAGATATTTATAATTGAAGTATCTCTCCCCCTGGGTATCTCTCCGTCTCTCTCTCTCTCTCTCTCTCTCTCTCTCTCTCTCTCTCTTTTTTAATGAAAATTCAGTCAACTGAATATTTAGTTCCCCAAGGAAGACTCAGCTGTCGATTACACTGTGCGCATGGGGAGACACTCTAACAGAAAATGACGCCCGCTCTTGGCTAATGATCACCTTGCTCAGGATCAGTACAAGACAAGGTCTTTGAGGTCGGCCCCTTTGGAGCTTCGAATTAGGTATTAGGTACAGAATATAGCTAAAAGCATTTTGTGTGAGCCCTGCAAGCCAAATGGACGCTGGATCCAATTTTATACATGTACAGGTATATCAAATAAATTTAATTTCCCCATTGAAGGTGCTTGCTTTTAATTCTGAGGCCAGCAGTGCAGAACAGTTTTGAAGATTAAATTTCCATTCCAAGAAAGAAGTAGTTGGGGACAGAACTTCTAAAGCAGGAGTAACCAAAAAGCAAAAGGTTTTCAGTGCTCACAGAGAAGGTGGGGGTGTAGAAAGATCTAGTGAGTCCTAGGCAGAAGAAACCTTCAGGTAGAAGATTACCCCTGCCATCTCCTTTCAAACCAGATAATTGCCTTATTTATAACCAAAGCAGCGCTGGCTTTGGTAACCCGATTGCAGCAGGGGGACCCTGCTGTCATCTGAGACATCTGGTGCCCCTCTGTGTTGTATGTGGCTGCCCAGAGTCCTTAAGGTATAATTTTAAGACCAAACTCAAAGGTTTTAAAGAATAATCTTATATCACTTTCCCCACAAAAGCTTTCCTAGTTTCTGGCAGTCACCCACCGCCAGTTGACCACTCTGTCTTATAAGTCACTGAATCAGACCCTATGCTCATTTCAGTGACAGCAACTGAAATGGTGAGGTAGGGTTACCTTGGGGTTGAGCCCTGGAACCATAGGCAAGTTACTTAACCTCTGTGTGTCTTAAGCTTTATGCACTTTCTTTTTTTTTTTTTTTAATTTTTTAACATTTTATTTATTTTTGAGAGACAGAGACAGAGCGCAAATGAGGCAGGGGTAGAGAGAGACATACACACACACAGAATCTGAAGCAGGCTGCAGGCTCTGAGCTGTCAGCACAGAGCCCGAAGCGGGGCTCGAACCCATGAACCATGAGATCATGACCTGAGCCCAAGTGGGACACTTAACCGACTGAGCCACCCAGGCACCCCTATTTTATTTCTTTTTTAATGTTTATTTTTGAGAAAGAGCACAAGTGAAGGAGAGGCAGACAAAGAGGGAGACACAGAATCTGAAGCAGGCTCTAAGCTCCAAGCTGTCAGCACAGAGCCCACATGGAGCTTGAACTTACAAACTGTGAGATCATGACCTGAACTGAAGTAGGACACTTAACCAACTGAGCCACTCAGGCGCCCCAAGTTTTATGCATTTTGTTTTTTAATTTTTTTTAATTTTTAAATGTTTATTTATTTTTGAGAGAAACAGAAAGACAAAACATGAGCAGGGGAGGGGCAGTGAGAGAGGGAGACACAGAATCCAAAGCAGGTTCCAAGCTCTGAGCTGTCAGTGCAGAGCCTGATGTGGGGCTCGAACCCACGAACCGTGAGATCATGATCTAAGCTGAAGTCGGAGGCTTAACTGACTGAACCACCTAGGTGCCCCATGTTTTATGCATTTGAAATGGCAGTAATAATCATAGAGTCGGGGGGATTGAGTGAGAAGTACTTAAGCCAGTACTTGGCACACATATTAAATATTGTAGGTAAATACCATAGGGATGTGGAGGACAGACCCTGTCTTTGACTCTAGAACTTAGCCCAGCTGAGCAGGAAAAACAGTTTATTGACTGACGTTTGATCTCAGTGTTTTACCTGCCCAGCGTTCCACACTTCAAACCTTGGGGCATTGAGAGGCCTTCAGCAAACTGAGCAAGTTTAGGTTCCCATTTGTTGTATGTGCCGACCGCATGGCAAGTGCTGTTTGTGGGTCCTTGATATAATACATTCTAGGGACACCTGGGTGGCTCAGTCGGTTGAGCGTCCGACTTCGGCTCAAGTCATGATTTCACGGTTCGTGGATTCGAGTCCCACGTTGGGCTCTGTGCTGACAGCTCAGAGCCTGGAGCCTGCTTCAGATTCTGTGTCTCCCTCTCTCTCTGCTCCTCTGCTGCTCTCTCTCTCTCTCTCAAAAATACATAAACATTAAAAGATAAGTAAATAGATAAAATATTCTATTTCATCCTTATGTAACCCTCTTATTTTGTCCAATCTAAATATTGGCAAAGTGAGACTCAAGAGTTTAAACAGGCTGCTTAAGGTGATAAGCGGATATTTAATGAGCTGGGATTCTAACAAGGGGCTCCAACTCCATGCTATTCCCACCTTCCCCAGCCTCCTGCATGTACCAGGGATTGGACGGTAAAATGGTGTGCTGGCACTCTGGCATGCTCTACCTGCCCACACAGATCCCTCTCCTGTGTGATCGAGGAAACTCCTAGTCAGCCTAACTGGCTGTGCCTCCTGTCCCAAAGGCCGGACACTCAGTTTAAATTAAGACACAGGGGAGATGTGCTCAGCTTATCTATCCTGCAGCCTCCCATCAGGCCTCCCACCCCAAAACCTGGAGCGTGGAATCGCCCGTGTGTGCTAAGAGGCTCCGGGTCATCCAATTAGTATGAGGCCAACAGCACACTAGGCCTCTAACGCCTTCCGCCCGCGACTCCATCGGAAGTTCATAGTGTAGTTGAAAAATAATCCTATTTAAAGTTTACGTTTCATCTCTGATCACTGTCAGGGACTGTAGCTGCTGCTTAAAGCAAGAGCAAAAGGAGCCTGCTATCGTGGAGTCAGTACACAGAAGTCCTGCATGTCTTTTATTAGTGAGAAGCTAGCTGCCATTAGAATGATCTTTCTTGCTTTCTAAAATACAGAATCTTTTAGGAGGTGCTGTTGTATAGGATTTCTAAAATGACTTATGAGAATAGAAAACTGGTGAAAAATATATATGTATGTATGGATGGATGGATATATACGTGTGTGTGTGTGTATGTATATATTCCTTTTTAATAAAATGAAATAATTGTCAGTTCAAGTAGTATTTTGACAATAAGAGCAGTTCCATTCAACGGATGGTCCTTGAGCATGAACAGATTCTCATGAATAAAGAGGTGCTCATAACTGTATTTATCTGAAAATGGATTTGTTTTAGTGTCTTGAGTATTTTAAGGAGAAGCGTATGTTAAGAACTTAAAAGAGTGTTTTAATAAGAAAGCTTTCTGGGGCTTTTTGTCAGTACTGATCATATTTTAATTGGCTTCCATTTGTTACACTGATGTTTCAGAAGAAGGTGTACATCTTCTGATGTTTAAAAAAACAAAGTCGCCTACTCACTAATCGTTTTATCAGAGAGTGGGCTAAGACCAGGTTAGCCAGTATGCGGTGTGATTGCCACCAGATCCTGTCCCCGCCCATGGCAGACATCAAAAATCAATCTGAGCAGCCTTATTCTTCTCCACAGCACTCCTCATGCAGCCACTGCCAGTCCATTCCGCCAGTCTGAACCAGGCAACAGCCCTTTTGTCTTTCCACAGCTGAAGCCAATGTTCATGCAAGAGTAGCCAAGAGTAAGAACAGGATTCCATATGAAAAAACAAAGGGTGAAATATGCACTGTGGAAACTATCCCACGTGATCCTGTATTATCAGCAGAAGTGGAATAGTAGCATTCAGTGGAGGAAAACAACTGATGGTATGGAGTCAGGCTCTATTTTAGGGTAAGGAAAGCATGGTTCCTACCATACATTAATTTCACGTGTTGCGCTGCTGAGACGTCTTTACCCATCTGTCTGCAGAGACGCTGTCCCAGTCTGCCACTTACCATCTCTTACCTTAACTTCTGTAATCATCTCAGCCAACCGTACGCTTGTCAAGGGCAGGGACCGTGTCTGTTTTCCTTACCGTTCGTTGTAGTGAGTGTCTAGTACCATTTGGCACCGTGAGTGCGTGTGAGTGATTTCATCCCCCGTAACTGAGCTCCCGACTCCCCTAATTTTATCCTCCACCTTACAGCTATATGTAAACCTAGATACATCACTCCACTGCCTAAAACTTTATCTCATTTTCACCCACTGAGTAAAGCTCAAACTGCTCTCCAGCCACATTGCTTGTCAGCCAAGCATTATGCTTTATCATCTAGTGAATTTCCCCACAAATATCATATAGTTCATGCTTTTGTGTCTTTACTCCTATGGTTTCCTCTGCCTGAAACTCCTTCCCCACCTAATTCTAGTTCACCCTTCAAAGCTCAGTTAAATCGTCATTTCCTTAGAAATGCTTGCCTCGATCCCAGAGCTGTGGTCAGTGTCTCCTCTAAAATCTTCTGATACTCTGTTCATATTTTTATTATAGTACTCACCTTATGATATTGGAATGATCTATTTTTATATTTCCTTTAAATGATGGTGTTTTTGCTGCCTGATACAGAAAATCCAACTCAAACTGGAATATATTGGTTCACATAAATGAAAAGAGGAATCAGGCTTCAGGTATAGTTTAATCCAGAGATTCATTTAGATATGGGGCTTCATTTTTATGTATTTCTTTTGGCCTTGTCTTCCTGGGTTTACCTTCAGATTAGTTCCTCCTGGTATCAAAGTGATTACCAAGTTTTGTCACTGATAGCCAGATGAGAAGAATTTCTTTTCTCCTCACTAGCTAATGAAAGCTCTAAGATTTCACCAGTTGAGTCGGTGAAAAGACTGGTATCCATCTCTAAACCAGTGGTGAGTACAGAAGAGGTGGGAGTCTGCTCATTGGCCAGGACTCCATGACTGGAAAGTTCAGGTCCTTGTGGGAAGTGGTAAGAGGTAAAGGATACTTTGGAGACCATCAACATGATTCAGTGTACTTTCCAATTAGACCATGCTCCTAATGGTCATGCATACCTTGCCACAGTCATCTTTGGGTTCCCAGTGCTTGATACATGCAGAGTAGATAATCAGAACATATTTGCTTAGCTGAAGCAATTGAGCCTTTGGAACTGAAAAACACATCTGTACCCTTGCCCATCTTTATCGATGCAGATTCCATCTCCATGCTGGCTACTGTCTACAACTACTTTTCACCCTTCCACTCTACGATTTCTGCTTACAACTCATTTCCCTTATCCTGGGTTATCTTTACTCAAATTCGTCTTTAACCTCACCCATCCCCACCCTAATTCCAAAAAGATCTTCCTGTTTAGAGGCTCTCTAAAGTTTCCCTTACAAGTTGAAGGTTCTGTGATAAATGCACAAACATATTATCCCAAATGATAGAAATATGAAAAAAGAATGATCTGTCAGCCAGTCCTTTTTTATTTAATATTCCCCAAAGGTAGCTGCTGTATATCTTTTGATTGTTTCTTCAAAAGAAAGAGTATAACAGTACAAAGAGACTAGACTTTGCAAACAGGCCTGGGTCAAATCCACTTCTTAACTCTGTGAAATGTTGGGTGACTAATTTAATCTTTCCAAGCTCAGCCCCCTCCTGTGTAAAGTGGGGATAATAATACTCACCTTCCAGGATTATAATAAAGGCTAAGTAAGTTGAGCTATGTAATGTGGCTGGGACAGTACATGGTCAATTGATGTCACTTCTCTCCCTGTGCCATCCAGAATACATTATTGGCATGCCTAATTTCAGTTCCATAATTCTTTCCAATTTTCATGTGACCCAGCCTGTTGAAGAAGCTCCTCGTTACTGAAGTTAGTCTGTCCTCCCAGTGTTTAAGCATGGAAACTCGAGACTCCTTAGCAATTTTTGAGAATTTGTCCAGTTCCCCCAAAAGGCTGTTATCTACCTACTTTGGCATGCCCTGGTTTTATTTTCCTGGTGAAGCAGAAAATAGCCAGCTCGCCGGCTGTGGTCACACTGAAGAAATAGATAGGATGGTGTGAAAGTCAGGACCACCTATGGAGCTTTAAATGTCCTCAGGGCTCCTGCGTCTCAAGGCTCTAGCTTCTGTACGTGCTGTGTCCCTGATGTAAAACTCAGCGTCGTCTCCTCACTCCAAAAATAAACCTTGCTTAAAATTGTGGCAGGGAGGAGAAGTTCTTTCTCGACCTCACACAACATCAGATTTATCATTAGAGATCCTGTTTATAGAACCTCTCTCAGGGCTGTTACCTGGTTGTTACTTCAGACCTTCTTACCTGCTCTTGGTTCCTCTCTACATCATCTCTTCTCAGCGTTTGCTCTACTGTCCTTCTGGGAACAAAACAAAATCTCATTCAGGGTATTTTATCATCAACTTTTGTGGTTTTCACTACTAACCTCATATGCTGTAGAGCTCATCAAAAAATTTTATCAAACAAAGATAGTTCCCTTCCTCAGAAGAATTCTAATGTCAGCTGTTAATAGTTATTATTAATAACATATTCACCTCATATATAAATGTGAGTGGGTTTTTTTTCCCTGCAAAATGAACACAAAGGGCCACCCCATGGACTGCAAATGCTCTAAAATGCCAGGGACTGAAAAACAGAAGCCAGTGGCTTTATTTGACACCCAAATGGGAGAAGGGCACATATTTTAAGTGTCCCTTTCCAATGGACTCCTAGCAGGGATAAAAGACATGGCAGGTCTTAGACTGAGACAACAGTTTTTAACGCTTGGATTTCTTGGGGGACTCAGTGAAAAACACTCGTTGCTCAAGTGTGCCATTTTCTCTCTCTTCATGCAGAATCCATTCTTGTGGTAAATACAATTGCCAAAGGCTCAACTCTTTAAAGTTTTGCACCTCTCCATTTTCATGAGAAGGACAACCAGAAAGAAAAACTTCTGGTCATCTTTCAGGGACACAAGTCTTCAAAGCCCCACACCATGGGCAGATATACAGGTTAATAAGATAGAAAAATATGGCACCTACCTTTAGGATTTCTTTTTTAAAGATTTTACTTTTGGGCACCTGGGGGGCTCAGTCTGCTGAGCATCTGACTTTTGATTTTGGCTGAGGTCATGATCTCATGGATTGTGGGATTGAGCCCTGCATCAGGCTCTGCACTCATAGCACAGAGCCTGCCTGGGATTCTCTCTCTCTGCCTCTCTCTCTGCCCCTCTCTCCTGCTTGTGTGCACTCTCTCTCCCAAAATAAATAAATAAATATTTTTTAAAAAGACTTTATTTTTAAGTAATCTCTACACCCAGCATGGGGCTCAAACTCAGAACCCTGAGATTGAGACTCACATGCTCCACCGACTGAGCCAGCCAGACACCCCATCTGTCTGTGGGATTCTTGAGTAAAGTTGTTTGCCTTTGTGCAAACTTTGTTCATCCTCAAAAAGCTATAAATAGAACTACCCTGATGTTTATAGCAATGTTATCTATGATAGCCAAATTATACACATACACATACACACAATGGAATATTACTCAGCCAAAAAACAGAATGAAATCTTGCCATTTGCAAGGACATAGATGGAGCTGGAGAATATAATGCTAAGCAAAATAAGTCAGAGAAAGACAAATACCATATGATTTCACTCATATGTGGAATTTAAGAAACAAAAAAAAATGAGTATAAGGAAAAAGAGAGGGAGAGAGAGAGAGAGAGAGAGGCAAACCAAGAAACAGACTCTTAACTATAGAGAACAAACTGATAGTTACCAGCGGGGAAGAGGTTGGGGCAATGGGTTAAACAGGTGATGGGGATTAAGGAGGGCACATGTTATGATGAGCATCAGGTGTTGTATGGAAGTATTCAATCACTAAATTGTACACCTGAAACTAATATTACAGTGTATATTAACCGGAATTCAAATAAAAACTTTAAAAAAAGGAATGTATGTCCATTGTGGAAAGTCCAAAATATGAAGATACACAAAAGAAGAAAATAAGAGTTGAATCCCATTCCAGAAGTATACAGAAACAGCCACAGTTAATATTTCATTGCAGATATTTTTTACCTTTTCAGGTATATATGTTCACCTGGGTACATAGTTGTTATAAAAATGAATCATAGTTTTTGCATGCAGGTTTTCTTTTTAGACTTCAGGTACACAGAGTTGGGTTAACTGTACTACCTGATTCAGCATACGATTTTTTCTGGTCTTTCAAGGGACCCCTGTGGGTTTTGCCTCTCCTTTTCTTTTCCCGAATTTCATTTCCAGTCCTCCTCTTCTCACACTTCAGCAAAAACTCCAGTGTGTTTGATGTACTGTTAATATATACTGTTGTTTTGTGTGAATGTTTATAATCCATGCAAATGATATTGTGTTATAGACCTCCTAGTTTCTTTTTTTTTTTTTCCATTTAACACTTTTTGAAATCTCTCCATGTTGCTGTATCTATTTCTAGTCCGTAGTCCTAAATGCTGCCTAGCAGGTCATCACATTTTACTTAGCTAAAACCCTACATATGCTTAGTTGCCTCATACAAAGACCTGGGAAGAATTTGCTTGCTCTAGACCAAGGATGGAGCTTCCAGGGTCCCGAGGTAACTTTGTGTCTGATTTCACTGTCTTGTCAGATTACAGTTCATAAGGGTGAACCAGTGTGTATTTCTGCTGGAGTGGTTGTCATTACCCACATTTCTAATTTTGGTCAGTCTGATGGGTGTGAAGTGCCATGTGGCTGTTTTAGCTTACGTGTTCTGATAATAAAGGAATTTGAGCATAGCCTTACATACCTCTTAGCCAATTAGATTTCCCCATTCTAAGATTAGCCTGTGGGAAGCCTTCGATTATTTAGAATGGGATGTTTCCTGCCTCTTGCTCTGTTTATTTGTCTTTCTTGCGGATTAAAGAGAATACCTACTTCGACGTTTTTCATAGTGCCTATGTTTTGACAATCTGTCACCTTGTGTTAGCTTTCTTTCGATAGTGTTTTTTGCCAAACATAAATTCTTCATTTTTTTGGTCTATACAGCTTGATTTACACATATGGCACATATCTTTCATATGTCATTGTTTTGTGTTGGGTATGGGGGGGAATGCTGGTTAAACCTGGTTTATTTATTGGAAAGTTTCTCGTTGCAACGGGAATGGTTATATGAATTGAAGGTACTTAAACTATTATTTTTCAGTGTACTTCTGTTGATATCATCTCATTTGATCTTTCTAAAAACCCTGAAAACTAGGCAAAACCGGTATTATTCTCCCCACTTCATGAATGAGGAAATTTATTTTACTCAGAGACATGTAGTTCACATAACTGATTGGTGACCAAGCCAAGATCAACAGTTAAACCTCTTTTCCCTGAGCAATATCCCCATGCAGCTTATTAAGAGTTAGAGTTGTTTCCAACAGAGTACAGTCATCTTAATCTTCTCCATGAGAAAGTCATTCACTGCCTGATGAGATGGACTTATCAAAACAGATGTTTTAATAAACCTGGCTTGACCTCTCATTTTGGTCTAAAAGGTGAGCCAAGTGGTCTTCTTCTCAAAAAAAGGCAGAGGTGTCCGTGTGGGAAGGGATCAGTCATCTCTTTGAACAGTTGTAGGAGATAAGTTGCTTTGAGTCCTGTTCTGAATGTGGTGACTGCAGATAAATTATGGTTTTCAAGGGAAACCATCTTCCAGACCTGCCATCAGCTTAGGGATGGAATGAATCATAGGGCCAAGCAGAGCATAAATGTGGATATGCAGATGGGAAGCAGGAAGAGTTTCCACCCACTGTCACATCAGAAAATGTCCTCCCAGAAAATGAGTATGTCGTTCACTGTGACCTCAGTGTAGGCCATTAAAAGACAGATTCAAGAGAAATGTTGGACTCTGGCCCCTAAAATCAATGAATTCTGTCCCAGGGATGGGACTAATGAGCTGGAGGTCAGATGATTATCTGTAGGGGAAAGTGAAGTCCAGCTCTCAGCTCCTGCTGGCGAAGGAAAAGGTGATTGAATGATGGGGTGATGGAGAATTCATTCTTCAGTGTGATCTTAATTACATTACAAAATGCTGTTCATCAGCATTTTGTGGCCAAGGAGAGGGAAGCTCAGTTGGCTGCTGGTTAGTTAGGGCTTTTCAATCTTGGCATGTCCTTCTGCACCACGGGCAACAGCAGGGCAACACCTGTGTTCTCTGACTGAGCATGTCTCCCTCATAAAAACATTCCTTCTGTATAATCCAACTAAGCAAGGCTTATAGTTGGTACTTTAAGAATGAGTATTTCAAAGACTTGCCAAATGGAGCTCATAAAATTGTAATAACAATAATAATTATAACTTCTAAATACTGACTGCTTACTGTGTGCCCAGCACTGTGTTTAACAAGCATCATTTTATTTACTCGGGGGGGGGGGGGGGGGCGGGGAACTTGGGCATAAATACTGTTATTATCTCCATTTCTCAGGTGAGGAAATTGAGGCTTAGAGAGAGATGGAATGAGTTGCCCAATAACTGGCAAAACTGGAATGCAAATCCAGAACTGCCTGACTCCGAAGGTGAATGTCTGTGCTCCCAAAATTAGTATTCGTTACCTATTTCTGCATAACAAATTGCCCTAACGTTTAGCTGTAAAAACAAAAAATGTCACCTCTTATGAGGGTTACAAATTTAAGAGTGGCCTGGTTGGGTGTTTCTGGCTCAGAATCGCTCATGAAGTTGTACTAAAGGTGTCCACCAGCTCTTTGCCATGTGAGCCTTACTAGAGAGCCACCGGAATTTCATCCATAAAATAAAGACATCCTCCAGGTTTTTACAAGGATCCACTGAAACAACCTATGGGAGAGTGCTATGTAAGCTGAAATAGCAATAACATTATACGAATTTACTGCCATCTTGCATAGGGTATTCAGGGAAGTGGAGATATCCCTGACTCCTGCAGAATGACCAAGATCATGCCTAATACACTCCATGCCCTAGAAGAAGCCCAGCCACTGTGAGGTGACGCTGTAGAGTGAAGCGTCTGCACACAGTCCCCATGAGACAGTTTATAGTCAGTGGTCTGGCTGGGATTCCCTGCTTTCCCTCATAATGGAAAGAAGAGGGGGAAAACGTTCTCATCTACAGAGACCTGGTCGCTTCTAGAAAGTAAACACCCAACCCCTTTTGCTTTCTAGCCCAAGATGTTGGGATCTAAACCCAGGATGGAAGTAACAAATGGTCTCAATAGAAAATGAAGCCTGGGTGGCTTGGTCAGTTAAGCATCCAACTCTTGATTTGGACTCAGGTCATGGTCTCACGGTTCGTGAGTTTGAGCCCCATGTCAGGCTCTGCACTGTCAGTGCAGAGCCTGCTTGGAATTCTCTCTCCCTTTCTCTCTGCCGCTCCCCCACTCGCTCTCAAAAATAAATAAACATTAAAAAGAAAAGAAAAGAAAAGAAAATGAATCCAGAGCTTAGCCTAAGAGAGGAGAATATGGTAGAAAAGTCTTTGGTGTCAGACCCATATATGCCCATTTTTGTTATGACAAAACTAATGCTCACGGAAGTTCTATAATCTGAAGAATGACATACTTTGTGTGTAAAGCACCTAGGGGACTGTCTGACACATAGTAAGTTCTCTAAAGAGAAGTTTGGTGGTAGTTTCTGTTATGACTGTCATCTTTCTAATCTCATATGGTTGTTTTCAGGATCAAGGTGACGTGTCCTATTGCTTATTAGATTATAAGCTCCAGGAGAATGGGAATCTTGTATATCCTATGTATCTGTCTTCCTACTGTATTCCCAGCAACTATGAATGTGCCGAACACAAACCCAGTATGTAGGAGACACTCCATGGTTGATAGTTATGAGCATTTTCATCATCAACAACCCCATCATCATCATCACTGTCAGCGTTTCCATCCCAAGGCGTGAGAATACCCTGCTGTGATATTTCAATAATGCTCTCGGTCTGTGAACATGAGACGTAATTCCTTTTTGCTCCAGGTACCCTTCATTCACAGAAGAGTCTGTTTCTTTTTCCCATGGTAACAAAAATGTACTCTGCATATTGGTATTATGTTGTTATGGTTTAAAGCAAAAAAAAAAAAAAAATTCCTAGAAAGCCTTAATAAACCCTGTCAACAGATTCATTATATGTTGGACCTCTGTCCATCTGGTATTGGACCACATCTCCACTATTTACTATGCGCCTTTGAAGAAGTTACCAACCTTCTCTGGCCCTGAATGGACTCATCTATAAAGTGAAAAACAAACAAAAAACTAAATAACACTAGCCAAATACCAATATGGCTGTTGTAAAGAATAACTGAGATTCTCTTTGCCAGTTCTCTTGCATGCATCCTTCCATGGCAGGTAGATACCCAAGAAGTATCTATGGAAATAAATGTGTTAACTAAGTGAACACGGTAATTTTATCCCTGACTTCGTTACTCATTCCAAAACTTGAGTCTGTGTGAGAGGAAGAAGAGATCCTTCCAAAGTCTGGGGAATTCTGAAGGAGTAGAAGACACAGGTTCCAGGATTCGGTGTAACTTTGGGCAAGTCACAAGGTCTGATTCAGAGTCTCATGGGACTTACCCACAAAATAAGAGGAAATGATGGTTGCACCAAATGTGAATGTTCTTAATGGCCCTGAACTCTCCATTTAAAAATAGTTAAAATGGTAAATGTTATGTATATTTTATAACAATGAAAAGGGGGGTGGGGGGAAGGAAAATCCTAGCTGGCTGGAGTAGTAACTTTCTGATACTGGAATCCCAAAGCTTGAGACAAGTAACACTGGCTAATATACGATCCTGCACTTTGTGCCAGACACTGCTCAGATGTCAGGAGCATGAACTCATGCAACCTTCCAAGTGGTCCTGTGAGCAAGGTAGAATTATTACCCCCATTTTACACATGGGTGAAAACAGAAGCTCAAGCTAGCGTTTCCAGAGGTGGGGATTGAACCAATCACAGAGGCAGGCACCCCAAATCCCCATCAAGGAGAACTTTGATGGAGAAGGTAGTAGGGAGCCCTGTCAGAGTTTGGGAAGGGTCTTGGCTACTTCTCTTCTTTGAAGCTCCTGATATATTGGAGCAGACGGAGAGAGGGAATGAGGAAAAGGAAGAAGAATCAGGTGGGGGAGCGGGGAATGAAGGCACACAGTTACTATTTTCCTGGGTTTTTTTAAATTTTGTTTTAATGTTTATTTATGAGAGAGAGAGAGAGAGACAGAGTGCAAGCAGGGGAAGGGCAGAGAGAGAGGAAGACACAGAATCTGAAGCAGGCTCCAGGCTCTGAGCTGTCAGCACAGAACCCAATGAGGGACTCAAACTCACGGACCGCAAGATCATGACCTGAGCCAAAGTCGGATGCTTAACTGACTGAGCCACCCAGGCGCCCCTCCGTTTTGTTTTGTTTTGTTTTGTTTTGTTTTGTTTTGTTTTGTTTTGTTTTGTTTTGTTTTTAATATTAACATTTAATTGTTATATTGGGGTGATCCTAATAATAAAAAAAATTTATTAAGCCATGACATCAAAAGCCCCAAAATTTGGGAGGGCTGAGCAGTTTCCAAGCCTCTCCCACCCTCCAGTTCTTCCTGTGGAGAGAGGCTCAAAGTGGTATTGTGATGTAGCCTCAGGTGGCTCATCTTGCCATATCCATAGATTATAGAGGTGGCTTCTAGGACCCCACAGCCGGAGAGCAACAACAAGCCCAAGTCTTCCATCATATCATTAGTTTGACAAGATAGAGCTGTCAGGACCACATACTGAGAAGCGTCACTCCCCCTAGTCACCTGTCATGGACTTGATTGATTCTTAAAATAGCTGTAGCAGTAAAATGAATGAATGAATGAATAAGTTGTAGTAGTCATAATAATAATAATAATAATAATAATAATAATAATAATAATAGCAGCTAACACATAGAAGGCTTATATGTCTGATAAGCATGTTATACACAGCTCATTCATCCCTCCCCAGCAATTTGGTCTGGTAGGTACGGTACAGTCATCAATCATTATCTTCTTAAATATGAGGAAACAGCTGTACATAGACATTACATAATTTGCCCGAGGTCACAAAGGTTTTAAGTTGCAGAAGCAGAATGGAATTATGGAGAGTGGCTACCATTTATGGAACATTTACAATGGAGTTGAATGGAACAATTCATATAAACATTTAACCCAGAGCCTTACACCATCCCTATGAAGAAGGTCCTATGACTATCATCTTAAATTTACCCATGGGGAAAGCATGGCTTACGGAAGGCAAGAGACACAGCTCAAAAGTGGGGAGTCTGCCTTATGTCAAAGCACAAATGATAATTCTGTCCTTTGGGCTGCTTGGAAACTGATTAGAAACCAAAAAGGTAGATTTTTAACGATGTTGTGACATCACTTTGTCTACTTTTTGGGTTTTGAACCAATGTTGTTTTTTTTGTTTTGTTTTTTCATCCACATGAAGCATAAGAGAGGGTTCCAGTCTCCCAAAACATGTCTTTTCATCTTAAGGGTCAAATGTGATAATGAAATAAACTGTTCCATTCAGTCCCTCTATCAAATTTCTCATAGAAGATGGATAATGTTTGTGTGCCTTTCTTGGACACGAGTTGTGATCACGTTTCCATAATCTTTCCATGTAGCAATGCAGAGTCACTCTAGGCAGCCCAGGCAGGGTTTTTCCCATAATTGTGCCCATAATAATCCATCATTTTATATTTACTTCATCATTTTCCACAGTTGACAAGAACACCCATAATCGTAGATGCAGTAATCAACTGTTTCACAATTGCCCCATCCTAAATTTAGGCCCTGAACTTGGTTATTTAGCTAGAGTGCTTCATTGTTGAGTGCCACTCTTTCACGATGAGGGAAAGTGCTACTGTTTGGACTGTATTTAATTCTTATTATTTCTCAAGTTGAACTGGATACCATGGAGTTTAATAACGCAGGGGATAATTGCTTTAATGCTGTTAAGGCACAACGCTGCCCACTTCCCTAGTCTTTGCTAGGACTGTCTCACAAGTGGGAGGCTGCTGCTCACTGAGGCTTTTCTGCTTCAATATTTTAATAAAACAAACATCGTTGCAGAGCACAATTCATGGATGGTTCAGGGAAGGGTATGAAGTAGTTACCAAACAGCTTTTCATAGCTGCTAACACTCACTGGTTGAGGACTTACTAAGTGCTTAGCACAGTACCATCAGCTTATTCAAACCACAACAAGCCTAGAAGGTAATTGTTATTACTATTATGCTGACACTCGCTTGAAGGGATTCGTTTATAGCAGGTCACATGGTCTGCAGCAAGAGGGTTGGGGGGACAGCTCCAGAGTCAAAGTGTACAATTCCTGCTACATTGTCTTCCAGAACAGGCTACTTTGTTGTTTTTGCAGAGTGAAGGAGGGAATCAGAGTCCAGACAGAAAACTCAACACAAAATAACCTTAGGAAGAATAGAGAGTCCCTTGTGAGTTGTGAATTCTGGGTGCCCATTTGCCTGTTCTCTCAGTGGACTGTCACAGTACTAACTGACAATCAGCGTTGTCCTTACTTCTGTGTGTCCCCTCCTATCTACTTTTTAATGTTTATTTATTTTTGACAGAGAGAGAGAGACAGACAGAGCATGAGTGGGGGAGGGGCAGAGAGAGAGGGAGACACAGAATCTGAAACAGGCTCCAGGCTCTGAGCTGTCAGCACAGAGCCCAACGCGGGGACCGGGAGATCATGACCTGAGCCGAAGTCGGACGCTCAACCGACTGAGCCACCCAGGCGCCCCTCTTATCTACCTTTTAAATATGACCCCAACATCCAAGAGACGAGTGAAATTTTCCCTGAAGTATAAAGTATCTTATGAAGTATCCATTCCAGCTGCTAAGATCCCGTTCACATTGTAGTGAGACTCTCACATTCGATTGCCTGCTGAAAAGCCATTTTCCCTTTATCAAAATGATAAAACCCCGTGGACACCAGTACACATGTGAAAAAATAGATTTACGGTAATTGTGTTCATTTAAAATGTTTATAATATGTACGTTTTCCGCTAACAAATTGATAGTGACATCATACTGACCCTAAAATATAAGACTTATACATTTGAGATAATGGAGCTGATTTTAAGATAAATGATGGTACAAATGGCCGCTTACTGGGATAATACCTTCTGATTACCAAGAAACGGGATGAAATTCTAAAATGTAAGCATATTTATCTAAACGTAACTTGGAATTCATTGGTCAAACATTGAACTTTTTGATGATACTTCTGTAAGGAAAAGTGGATAAAAATCAATTCTGCTTCTGAAAGTACTTATAAATCAAGAAAAAATAGCTGTGTTTTGTGGAGAATTATCTATTTGTAATGTCTTATTTTATAGCAATAATTTTACTTTTTCTTAATCATCCCCCTAACCTCTAAAAATAAAAGCAACAGTCACTATAAACAACATATATATTTTGTTCATCGCTTCATCCAAGAAATATTTCTGTATCAGGCATTATGCCCTAGGGATACGGTAAGCAAGCGAGGTGCAGAAACTACCATCACAGGTGCATTCCACTGGGGAAGACAAATTATGAACACAAAGCCAAATCAATATGTGTCATTTGGGATGATGACAAATATTGCGATGAACATAAAGCGAGGTAAGGAGGTACCTTCTTTGGGGAGAGGGGTAGTCAGAGAAGGCCTTTTATAGAGATAACATTCCAGCAGAGACTAATGAATGAGAAAGAATGTTCCAACCCCTTTTGTGCACAGACTTCTCACCAAAAGCAATTGGAGAGCCACCAGTCCTACTGAAAGGAGAATGATTCCCTCCTACCTTCTTCCCTGTCATTTCTTTTTCCTAGTTCTGTTTTCCTCAGAAAATATTCATCTAAGATGAAAAGATCTTTGTTCATCTTCCCCTACATTATTCCCCAAAATGAAACCAGAGCATTCCATGGAGCTGAGCCAAATGTGAGCCTCCCTGCCAAGGGACCCAGTTCTAATACCTAGCTTGCAGCCTGTTTTAAGGCCCTTATGTGTTTGGGACTTCAAGGACTCTTCAGATACCTTTCTCCCTGTGGGAAGCACCTTAACATGTCACCAGCCCACCTCACCCCCCTGATCTGACTATTTTGCCAGGACTGAGGGGGACATCTGGACCTTTCCCATTCACAGAGCTGGGTGTAAGGAGTTTACATGCCAATGTGGAAACAGTCTATGTGCTGCTTCACAACCCTTCTCTCTGCCTTAGGGAAGAGGAGGAAGAGGAAGGGAAATGCCATTTGATAGGATTCTCCTAAAAGGCAGGCACTACCACAGACATTTGATGCACCTTACCTTATCTTCCCACCTTACCTGGGAACTCAAGGACCCCAGAATGCTCAAACCATGTCTGTCTTCAAAGTCACCCAGTTCATAAGTGGTTGATCTGGGATTTGGTCCCATTTCAGTTTCCAAAACCATCTCATGTTCTTTCTACTACATGGATCCAGAAAGCTGTCAACTTCCTTGTCTTAGAGGGAAATGAGATATGGAACTCTCCCGCTACTCGGCCTATTCAAAACCCTTCTAATTCTCACAGGCACTGCATGGCAACTAGTATATCAAAGCTACAAATTAAGGTTTCAACTAAGTAAAGTTCCAGTTTCCAGAATACAATTTCCAATAAGAAGATATTTCAGGCAGTGAACCAACTACCTTAACAGTGGGTGCCAAAACCCTATGGGCGATTTATAGCGAAGTTGAAATAAGGAATGAAACAAATACATTTAGACTTTACTGAATTTCTCTCCGTTTGGGAGGAAGAAAAAATATTATTCTCTGCAAATGGAAAAAAATAGATTCATTTCTCTCTGCTATTACATGGGTCCAGCTAAGCAATAATGCACGGCAAAGCCAAATGCTCTGATCGGTTTCTCTGAGCTGTTATTAAAGTTTGCAAAATATTGCTCAGATTCTTCCTGGCAGGGTTTCAATATTGTCTGTTTAAACCAGAATCGGGCTAGCACTCTTCATTTCTGTTAAGCTTGCCAGAGCTGGTGACCCCACCTCACAAATCTGGTGCCATGGCCTCCATCCAGCACACCCTGAGCACCAACACCCTCTGTTGCCTCTGATATGACTCAGTTCAAAATGACTGAATCAACTTTGTCTTCCCCTTCACTTTGCCTCCCTTTTTCACCCTCAACATATGTGCACATGCACATGCAACATGCAAGCACACACACACACACACACACACACACACACACACACACACACATTGGACTTTCACACTGGTATTCCTGCAATGATGTTGGGGCTCTGAGTCCAGTAATCTAAAAGGAACATGAGACTCTTAATTCCCTCTGCTGATCTGGCAGATGATCTTAACCCTACAACAGCACCCCTCACCACTACCCAACTTTGTCCCTGACCTCACTCTGGCCCTACTCAACCTGTTCCATTTCCTCAGATACCCCATCTACTTTGTTGCCCCTGGCTATGCCTGAAGGGATCGCCCTTCCTCCCTCCCATCCTGATGAATTCCAGTTTACCCTCCAGTTTCAAGTTGGCTGGCATTTCTGTGATCCCCTAGGATGATGGTTTACATGCTCCTGTTTTGCGCTACTGCGGGGAGTTTATATTGTCACAACCTTGGTTGTAATTTGTGTCTTCAGTGTAGCTGGGAGCTCTGAGATACAGAACAAGTTCTGTCTTTTTTTAAAATTTTTCTTTTTTCATATATTTTTTTAATGTTTATTTATTTTTGACAGAGAGAGAAAGACAGAGTGTAAGTGGGGGAGGGGCAGAGAGAGAGGGAGACACAGAATCGGAAGCACCTCCAGGCTCTGAGCTGTCAGCACAGAGCCTGATGCAAGGCTCGAATTTACAAACTGCAACATCATGACCTGAGCTGAAGTCGGATGCTTAACCGACTGAGCCACCCAGGCGCCCCAGGATAAGGTCTTTCTTGTTCATAGACCTATATGAAGGTAGGCTGACTGCTATAACATGCAAAGTCATGTATAAAATTTCCAATCTGATAGACTCGTTTTTGCATGGATAACAGTCCTAGGCAAGTTTGACAGGTGGACAGGATGGCCCTCATGCATGCAATCAGTGACCCAGGCCAACAGAGGCTCTGCCATCATCAATGAGTGGCTTTCAAAGTCTCCCTAGAGGTTTCCTCCTTTCAATCCAGCCCAAAAGAAAAAGAGTGCTAAGGAATGCCTCAGGAGAGGCTTTCACGGACCAGGTCTAGAGGTGTATACATCACTGTTCACATCCTGTTGGCAAGAATTCAGTCACGTGGCCACACCTCATTGTGAGGGGTTCTAGGACATATGGTCCCTAGCTGGACAGCTCTTTCTACTGAAAGGTATATGGAAGGGAGAACACAAATTTTGGTAGATAGGTAGCCTTCTAACACACAATACCCAATCAACAAATGTTTGCTAAATAAATAAATGAATCAGTGAGTGAAAAAACTTAGGGTCAAAGACACCCCTAACATATTATGAGCTGTGGTACAGGATCACCTTCTCATAGCTACTTCAAATGAAAAGACTACACACAACCAGTGGTTGTGTGTAAGTGGAAACTGCAATGGCCTTAGCCATGTTCCATGATCACTGGGAGAATAAAGGTGCCTGGCACAGTACCCAGCATATAGTTTGTGCCCAATGAATACCAGCTAAATGAATTAATGAATGGAACTCATAGACTGTTGAGGTTAGAAGTGACTTAAACATCACTATGTCTGTATTGTGCTGGCTTCCAGTCCCCACACACAGGAAGCCTGCTTGCTCCTAGAGCAGCACCTGCCTCCTCAGGTCATCCCTAACCGTCCTTCACTGAGCTGAAACCTGTCTCCCCACACTGTCCCCACATTGGTACTGGATCTGTCCCTTGAGATCATATAAAGCACATGTCCTCCAGAGGTACTCAAACCTGGATGAACATCAAAACCACCAGGGAAGCTTTTAGGAAATGACACAGTCCCAGATGGCATCCCTAGATACTGACTTACTATATCCCCTGTGTTGTTCAGGGATCAACAGTGTGATCAGCTCCCCCAAATGATCCTCACATATAGCCTGTCTAGGAGACCATGTGTCTGAGATTTCTCTCGATGATAGAGTCCTGCTTCCATCCCTTACTAGTCGTAGTCCCTTGGGCAAGTCATTTAGCCTCTTTAACTGTCATCTCTAAAACTGTGACGGGAATAGTATCTATGTCCTAAGCTTTAAAAAACAAAAAAATAAGGGTGGGGCAGGTGCCTGAATTGCTCCGTCGGTTGAGCGTTCGACTCGATTTTGGCTAAGGTCATGATCTCACGGTTTGTAAGTTCAAGCCCCACATTGGGGCACTGTTAGTGCAGAGTCTGCTTGGGATTCTCTCTCTCTCCCTCTCTCTCTGCCCCACCCCTGCTCGCTTTCTCTCTCTCTCTCTCAAAATAAATGAACCTAAAAAAAAATAGTATCTGTGTCACAGGGTTGTTGTGAGGTCCAGATGAGAATTCCAAATAAAGCCCTTAGCATGGTGCCTGCACTATAGTAGGCCCTCATTAAACATAGATGACCGTTTTCATTGTCACTTTCCTGCTCCTTTTGCTGGTTCCTGCTCAGCCTCCTTAGCAGGTCTTCAGGTATGCCAAAGTGACCATTACAGAACACTTCTTTTCCAGGCCACTAACCCTCAGATTTCTTTTCTTAAAATCCCTTTCCCCGCATGGCAGATTCATATTTTCTCTCTCATAGGTAGATCACATCCCAGGAGGAAGTGTGTTGTTGGTGCAGCTCAGAATTAGCAGGGACTGAAGCATCTGATGCGATAAATGCGATCATTGGGCTTCAGCTCTGAACTTCAGATGGCAGTCACTACTGGTCATAGTAAGACAGCTGTACATTCTTTTTCCAGGAAAATCCTCCCAGAGGGGAACCCAAGAGGTGCAAGCATCTGTAACGAAGGGGGAAAACAGAGAGAGGAAAGGGGAGCTCATCATCTGAATGCTTTCATCTCCGTATGCTTAGTTGTGAGTCGGAGCCTAGACCTAGTTAGCTCATGAAGTTCTCAGAGCTTGTTACGGATTTTCAGCCTTTAGTCCTTATACGCGACACCATGGGAACCAAAATAATGAAAATGGTGCCTGGGGAGGTGGAAAGGGCAGGCCTAAAAGTTCAGTGTGAAGTTAGAAAGGAGGGGGGAGAACAGGCCAAATTTGCAAAGCAAGGTGTGGTGTGGACTTTGGGAGGGCCAAAAGAAGTCAGGGAGAAAAAAGCCTGCACAGTACAGGAGACACAATTTTCCTAAGTCTTATTTGTCAGCCATGGGTTGCTTTCCTTTCCCTTGTGGCTAAAGCCTGTCCTTACACAGTTGGGGAATGGAGAGGATAAATTCACTTATAATCATAATAATTTGTATTAATAAAATGTTCTTCTTAAAGCTGCAGAAATGTTCAGTCCCATCCCTGTGAGTGAGAGGTCAACTAAATATCAATATTCTTGTCTAATAAATAATGAAAGCAAGTCTCAGAAAGGCAAGTGACTAAGCCAGTGTCATACTTCCTTGTTGTGCTAGACCCAGGAGGAAAACACATTGTCTTCTAATTCCAACTGCAGTGTCCTTTACTCCAAATGCTGCCAGTGGTTTCTGAAATGTTCCACTCATTCACCCTCTCACTGTTCCTCAGTCTTTCCACACACACACACACACACACACACACACACACACACACACACCTGCCCAGTTTTTCTCAGCAGCTAACATCCTCTGGAAGTTCTTGATTTCCACAAGCTGACCTACTTCCTTCTTCCTCCGTGCACCCATAAAACTTTGCTTCTTCCTAAGACAGAACAGGGGTATCATTAGATTCTATTGTTTTTTGCAAGGCCCCCTCCCCACTGCCGCACCGTGCACCACGATGACTTAATTGAGGGCAGGGACTGTGTAAATTTTTATCTTTGTATCCCCAGCACCTCACACAGCGCATAGCATGTAGTGGGTCCACCACAAATGTTTGCTGAATGGTTGATGGATAGATGGACAGATGGATGGATAGAAGGACTTTCAAGGTTGAAATTTAAAGAAATATATGAGAAGTCAGCCTGCTGTCAACAGAGGGCTTTCTTGACCTTCGATAGAATTCTTTTATATCCTATATATCCATATTCTGCCAGAATTCCCATTGCTGAAATGTTTATTTGATATCAATCTTCAATATGCCCAAAAGGGAAAGAGCTTGTCCCAGGCAGCAGGGTAACAGGAACAGCAGTCTCCAGATAACCAGAATTTGAATCCTGATTCAAGTTACTGGGTATATGGATTTTTGCTAGTAACTTAGCCTCCTTATACCTCAGTTTCTTCTTGTGTTAAATGGAGATGGTCATGCCCCTCCCCCACCTGTTCACATGGTTTGTGAGGATTAAATGAGATAATAAATATAAAATACTTATTATGCACCAGCACTTTGGACAGCGCCTGACACAGAGTAAGCGCTCAGTGTGTGTGAACTCTTCTATTTTCCTGCTGCATACACACAAATCCTGTGACCCAGACATTTGTCTGAGTCAAGTCTGTATCTGGATACCCAGTTTGTAGAACACCTGAAGGGGTGACTCAAGCTACTCTGGGGACTGAACCAGCTGTAATTCACGGCAGCCTTAGGTACTTTCCTGCCCCTCTTGGAGCCTCAGCCCCATCATCTGTTCTTGCAGGGCTGCTTCAGTGTTGTCTCGAGCTCCAGATCAAGCTTCCTCCTGCCCTTAGCACATCAAGAGGTATGACTAGGACTGTAAGCTCTTTGAAGGCAGAAACTGTTCAATCCGCATCCTTGCATATACAGGCCCAACTTGCTCCTCTGAAGTCCCTTCGTAAAGTTTTGCTGAGTTGAAATAAACTTACCTAAATTGCTTAACATGCTCTTTTGGGGACTTAGTCAAACTCCTGAGTACTAAGCTCCAGAAAGGTTCTGGCCCATTAACCCTATTCCCCTGCAAGCAGTTAGTGAACTTAATGATCCTACTGCCCCCAGCATGGCACCAAGCCCACTCCCTCCCAGATTACTCCCAGATCTTCTCTGAGAGCCGGCAGCCTCCGAAAGCCCTGGCAACACAGCCTTCCCAGCAGCATTTGGGAAGCAAGGTCAAGTTCTCTGTAAAGTCAATGGAATGACCTTCTTTTAGGTTCTGGGTAATCCAGCCTCATGTTCATAGACAGAATGCTCTCCCTGGAGTCGTGAGCTCTTAGTTTTTATGTCTGTGCCTACCTAGCACAGCACCCAGAACATAACCAACATTCAACGTAGAATGAATGAATGAATGAATGAATGAATGAATGAATGGAGGCATAGTTTTTTTTTTTAAATAATATTAGCCTCAAAATGTGTGGCATTTACCTAATACAGGAAGGAGACCAGCCTCAGCTGCTTTTACCGTTTTCTAATTAAAAAAGTCCTCTCCCATGAGTGATTTTATGACCTCTATAAGCAAAGGGCAGGGCAGGGGGAGGGGGGAGCAACAAAATCTTTTGGTCATTTCAATACATACTCTCTCCAACCCTCTGCCCTTTTGAGAAGTCTCAGTTGAGAAATCTCTGTAATAGGTGAGCAATGATAATGTCATTGAATAAAGATTGATGGAAACAGACATAAACCCAAAATGTTTTTAGTGCCAGAAATACTGTTTGCTCAACAATAAGTTACATCAAAGGACTTAAACATTTCCCACAGAGGTCAGCAGTTCTGTAAGTGATGCACTGAAATTCATACCTCTTCCAGACACGCTCTGTGTCTGGCACGAAAAAGAAAAAGTCAAATCTGTTAACGTCAATTCCCAGAGGAGGCAGTTTTGCCTTTTCTGATTATTGTTCAGGTGTGTTGTTCTCCACACAGCTAGCCTCTGGAGGCTGGTTAGACCTGTTATAAAATTAAAGAGCTTTGTTTTATAATTTACAAATCTATTTTTTTTTTTACTCCTGGAACTAAAAATATAGCCTGCAGATGTCTGTCCAGTGTGTGAATCTTAGAGGCACTCCACTTCAGCAAGCATCGCTGTTCCCATAATCGGCCAGGTCTTGAGGCAAACCACCTGGGCTAAATTATATCCTTGGTTTCCTTTGTGATTTTTAAATATTGCCCTTTGTTATTATGACACCTGTTATCTGAGAATCATGATTTTGGGGTCAAAGTATTTGAGATTAGAAAGCATAATTATAATACAAATAATAAATTTAAAAAGGGGGGCACCTGGCTGGCTCACTTGGAAGAGCATGCAACTCTTGATCTCAGGGTCATGAGTTGGAGCCCCACATTGGGTATAGAGATTACTAAAAAAATAAAACTTAAAAGAAGAAAATATAATAATTATTAGAAATTATAAATTGGAAAATATAATAGTAACATTTGAGTGCTAGGGGCTTTTTCTTCTACTTTGTTGCGTTACTACAACAACCTATGATCTGAGTACATTATCATTTATCTGGTATGGATGAGGGGAGTCATCACTCATCAACTTCTGAAATACAAAATAACGTACTTATGTATGTTTTTTATCGTGTCTTCCCTCACTAAAATAGGAGTTTTATGAACGGAAGAAATCTTCTGTTCGTTGACTTACGCCAAGGTCAAGAACAGAGCCTAGCACATAGTAAGTCTTCACTGTGTCATTATTCATAGTTGTCATTATTATCTCTTTACCTACTGAACCATGCCACTTCTGCCCATGGCAGGAAAACTGAGGTCCAGAGCCACCCAGTGACTTCCTGAAGATGGACACAATGCACGCACTGACAAGGAAAACCAGGTCTCCTTCCCGCCTGCCCTGTGCTTTGTCTAAACCCCAATTCAATCTTGCCATACATTTATTATGGTGTAAAATGAATAACTGTTTATGACTTCATTCCCAGGCCCATTATTGCTTTTATATCACATCAAGGAACTTGAGACAGGCGAAAGATATAGCCCTATCGATTTTTCTCAGAAACTCAACTTTGCCTTCTTACGTGGAATCCATGCTCAAGTCCCATTTTGAGAACAGGAGCCAGTCTCTAATAGAAAACTGTACCCAATGACTATCTCCATGTCAGGGCAGGGTTGTGGTAGTGTTCTGCTTTAGGATTCTTAAAATCAGTCATCTGAATTAAGGGCCCTTTTCTGTTCCTATTTGCCAGACTTCCACAGAACCTTAGGACCGACCTAAAGTCAAAATGCTGAGATGTTTTCAGCTCTTGGATTCTGAGCAGACTAATATCTTCCAGAGAAAATCCAGATCCTAGAAGAAGTAACATGGGAGTGACTCACCCCTGCCTGAATAAGGCATTGAGTTCCATGGGTCTGGTGGATATGGAAGAGGTTCTGGATGTTGGCTGAAGAAGGAAGTGACAACTTTAGAAGTAAGGGTGCATTAAAACAAAGGGACTTGTATTTAGCTTTCTGAAAAAAAGAAAGGCTCCAGAACCTGTCAAGAGGATACATTTGTTTGAGCATGAGTTGTTTTCTCATTACCTGCAATACCATATCTCCTTTTCCTGGTATTAATATCTCCTTGTTCTGTTAAAACTGGAATATGTCACTCTCAGTACAAGACATATGTAGAGAATTTTTCTACTTCTGATGATGTGCCCAGACTATTCTGCCATCATACCATTTACAAGGCTGCTGACTGGAAGGAAGGGACTTACCTGTACTTTTACCAAGTTAGATGGCACACATTCATTAAATCCATGACCTTTAACTGACTAGTACCATGCTGTATTAAGGGATGCATTGCAGTCTTTTAGGGTAATGATGATAAGTATGAGTCCTCATAAAGTTCTGTATACTTTAAAAATCACTTTCTCATATGTTTTTAAAGTTTACGTTATTGGGATGCCTGAGTGGCTCAGTCAGTTGAGCGACCAACTTTTGGTCTCGTCTCAGGTCATGATCTCGAGGTCGTGGGATCAGGCCCTGCATCAGGCTCCATGCTGGGTGTGAAGCCTGTTTGGGATTCTCTCTCTCCTTCCTCTCTCTCTCTCTCTCTCTCTCAAAATAAGTAAATAAAACATTAAAAAAAATAAAGTTTACATTATTATCAAATCATCCTGGGGTACTTGGGTGGCTCAGTTGGTTAAGCGTCCAACTTCGGCTCAGGTCACGATCTTGTGAGTTCAAGCCCTGCATCAGGCTCTGTGCTACCGGCTCAGAGCCTGGGGCCTGCTTTGGATTCTGTGTCTCCCTCTCTCTCTGCCCCTCCGCCACTGATGCTCGCTCTCTCTCTCTCTCTCTCTCTCTCTCTCTCAAAAATAAATAATCATCAAAAAAAAATTTTAATCATCCTAAATTAGTTATGGCAGAGATTCTTATCTCCATTTTACAAGTGAGAAACCCAAGTTGAGGGAAGCTCATGACATGCCCTCGGTCACATAGCTGGTAAATTACAAAGCCCAAACCCAATGTCCACTTCTCAGTTCTTTCTACCAAGACATTCTCCCTGCTGCCCATACGATAGCTCTACCTCGATGTCCTGGAGGCTTCTCAAATACATGTTGAAACCAAATGCTTCCCCTCTCAAGAACACCCACTTCTCTTCCTTCTGGTTCTTAAACAACTGCACTTCCCCCTAGAAACTTTGGAGTACCCTTCTAATATCCATCCTTTCTCCTAACCTGTTAGAGTTAACCCAGGATTTTCATTTTAAAGGTGTTAATCAGTTATTCTTTCTTACCTGTTGTCACTGGCATTGCCTTGATGTAGGCCTTCATCATGTCTTGGTTGGCCTATGCTAATATCGAATAGTTTGATTCATTCAATGACTCATCGAACCCCTGCTGTGTGCCAGGCACCATGCTTGGTACTGGGAAGACTTCTGAGCAAAAACAAACATGGATCTTGTTTGCATGGTGTTCTGTTCTCTAATTAGTAGTAATCAAATAATCACACCAACAAATGTAAAACGACCACTGTGACAATTGCTACAAAAGCAAATATATGATCATCCTAAGGGCAGTGCCAGTACAAAGTGATATTTCTAAACCATAAATATGATCGTGGCACACACCCTCTGCTTTAAAAGTTTCCTAATTGCCCATTGTCTACATGATAAAATCCAAACACATTAGCCAGGTGTACATGTCTCTTCATGATCTGGCTCCAAACTCTAGGTTAGGTTGCAAGCCACTGTGCCCTCATTTTTCCCCCCACTCCTCACTCAATTAACTCATCCTGTGACTAAGCCATATCTGATATTTGTTCACATCCTAACCTTCTGGAAACAACTCTGTTCCTTCATTCTTCCACATCGTGGCTTAAGCAAAACTCTCTTCTGGAAATGCTATTCCTCTAGCTATACACAGAGGGCTCCTACTCACCCTTCAGACTCTGCTTAAATTCCCCTTCCCACTCCCTGGATGTAATTAACAATTACGTATGTTTCCAGCACGTTTTCCACACTACTCCTGCAGCACTTATCCACTGGAATATAGTCTGTTACTTTCTCTTTCTACCTTCCACCTTACAAGATGGTGAACCACTTGTGGGCAGAGATTGTTTTAATTAATGTACATTTGAATTTATGTATATGTGATTTCATGAATCAGACCATAAACACATAATAGGGGAAACTACAGTATTTTGTTCATTTGCTATCTGTCTTCACTATGGGTCTTTAACTTCCCATGAGCACTCCTTTGTCTCCAATTTAGTTCTGAGAAGTTTTCTCTTCTGTTATTTATGAATAATGTTGTTAATATTATTGTTATTTAGAAATGATGTACAAATAATTCCAGAGGTTTCACCTCACCATATTCGCCTATGCGTTGGTTATCTCTTCTCTATGCAGAGTGAGTCCCCTACCCCTCCTGCTTTTTAAACCTCTGGCCCAAGGACACCTTTTGCATTCAAAGGACAGGATTTGCATAATCATCAGTTAAATGATTACAAAGTGGCCATATCAAGAAAATAGAACAGGTGTTCTTTGGGAAGGCTTTCATCTGTTTGTTTAATGGAGTTAAATTATCAGAAATGGATGAAGTAACTGTCAACTGTTTCCATTACCTTTCCAACCTTAGCCAAGTCTAGATCTTGTCTCCGTGCTTGAAGCATGATTGTTGCCAATTAGTTCCCAGGAAATTGAGAAACACATGAGAATAGTTGAGAAGAGATCTTTAATAAACTGATTTTACAGTGTGTTATGAATGGTAGAAGAAAAACGTAGTGATTAACTAAAAACAGATTCTTGGGAAGGAGGTAAGCTTTTGTTAAAAATGTACACTTCTTTTAAAAACCTACAGATTTCGGGGCGCCTGGGTGGCGCAGTCGGTTAAGCGTCCGACTTCAGCCAGGTCACGATCTCGCGGTCCGTGAGTTCGAGCCCCGCGTCGGGCTCTGGGCTGATGGCTCGGAGCCTGGAGCCTGCTTCTGATTCTGTGTCTCCCTCTCTCTCTGCCCCTTCCCCATTCATGCTCTGTCTCTCTCTGTCCCAAAAATAAATAAACGTTGAAAAAAAAAAACCTTTAAAAAAAAAAAATAAAACCTACAGATTTCTAAGATCTGTCAACTGAAATGAAACCTTTCTTAAAGACTATAAAATTTCATATTCCACAACCTGACAGTCACAGAAACAAAGTCATAAAATACAGAATCACGGCCAGATTATTTATGTAGATCAGAATAATGGATAGATATCTTTGTAAGATTAAAAAAAATTAATAGCCCAGCACATTTGCTGTGGAGAACAAGATATTACTTACTGTTCCATTACTGAAGGATGTGACAGTGGAAGTGTGCATAAGCAAGTGCTTGCTAACACCGACCTGCACGCCAAGAGACACGAGTTCTCTTGGCAACAGAGTTCCCAGGTCAGCCCTTCCACCCGCCAGCAGCCTCAACCATTTACCTAGAACACCAGATAGGCGTTATTACTTTCATTGTATGCCATAACTTTAAAACGGCAAGTAAGGACCTTAATGTTAGTAATAAGGATGTCATTCCAGTAAACAGTGGAAACTCGGGATAAATTCTGTTTTATTCATTTATCACTGTTTAGTAACAAACTGCATCCACAACTTAGTAGCTTAAGACAACAAGCATTTTATTATATGTCACAGTTTTGAGGGTTGGGGATTGGCTCCGGCCTCAGCTGGACAGCTGTTCAGCTTCACATGGCAGTGAATGTGGTTCCTGTGTGGTATTCAGCTGGTGGCCGGGCTGACCATGACACCTTTACTTGCTTTCCTGGTGCCTTGGCTGAGATGGCTTGAAAACTTGGCTCAGCTGGGCCCTCCCCCTCTCCAGAGATTAGGAAGGTTTCTCCACATGGTCTTTCCTGCAGAGTAAGTCAGATTTCTCAAGAGACCAAGTAGCCCCCTGTCCTCGTACAGGCCAGCTCTAGAACTAGCAGTCAGAGGGGAGGGGAAACAGACCCCCAGCTGTCACTAGGAGTGTCAGAGAATTTGTAGCTGCCTTTAGTCCACCAGAGAGTATTAACAAAATTACCTCGTATATTTGACTTAGGATTTGTACTTTAGATTTACAGCCTAAACAACATCGATCATTTGTTCATTGAGCTATTTAAAAAGTACTAAGCACTTGTTCGTGTGCATAGCGTTGTCGTATCTACTGAGAGGCGTTGAGAAAAAATACAGAGCACAGTCTCTCCCCTCTAGGACTTTGCATCTTGATGTGAACTCAAAACAAACAACACAGCAAGCAATTAGAGTATGTGATAATATAATTAAAGTGGCAGAATGCACATCATAGAATGCACAGTGTGGCTGACACAAATGCCTACAAGGCTCAGGCAAACACACAAAGAGAGATGAGCTGTCCTGAGAATACCAGGCAGTGTCATGGTGACTGCAGGGTACTGGAGAGTGCGTGCCACATCTAAAGAGGTGGGTCTGGGGCGCCCTGCTGGCTTAGTCAGTGGAGCATGTGACTCTTGATCTCAGGGTTGTGAGTTCAAGCCCCACGTTGGGTGTAGAGGTTAATTAAAAATATATTTTAAAAATAAATAAATTGGCAGGCCTGCTCAGCTCTAGCCGGTGACTGTCATTTGAGAATATGCAGCGATGAGGCCCCAACTGACAATTTTTGCAGGAAGTATATAGGTCTCCCAATTTTTACATGTTGGCAGTTAATTCAAATTCGGCCTGTGTGCCGCCAGTTTTTACCCCCCTGAAATGGACAATATGTGCTTTGCAGACTCAGGAGAAGAAATGAGGTTAGACTAGAGCAGTGCTATACTGTAGGATGCAGAACCATGCCAGACTGTGGGCTGTTTGTTACCGATTTGCAGTGGAATCAGTAAATGACTTGAGAATAAGCATTTAGATTCTCAGAGCAATTTAACATCCAAGGCTGTAATTGGTGTACTTGTCCTATTGGGCACTGGCCAGCTCTGGTGTTGCAGAACTTGGGCTTCAAGCCGTGTTTGGTGTGAGCTGCATGGTAGGTGTGCACAGCAGGAGTGGACAGGACCATGCCCCCGGATGGGGCCCCATGCAGAGACCCCAAGAAGTTAGTCCTCAAATAATAGGTCAAGTTGGGATAAGCTCGAGGGGACAGAAAGCTTTTCTGGGCATTAGGACTAGCACGCTCAAAAATCAGAGTCCAGAAAACACTGAGGTCGTCAGGGGAGAGTTTATTTGTGAGAGATGCTGGGGATGGTGTGATGGTTGGGTAGTGACTACAGGGAGCCTCAGATGAGGAATGTGGGAACCCTGGGTGGCTTTGAATGGAGCTGGGCATCACCAACGTCCTCGAATGACCTTCCTCTCAATTCCACCCTCTCCAGGACCAATCCATGAAGCAGTAATCACTTGCTTATATGAAATCCAATAAACCTTTTTTTTTATGTATCATCTTATACCTTATACTATTAATTACCTTTCTCTAAGTATATTATGTTTCCTTCCTTTTCACCTTTTAAGCCCTTTGGGAACAAAAACTCCCTTACCCCAGCTCTGAGTCTCCTTCAGAATCTAGTACAATCTCTTGCCCATAGTGGATATTCATTTGGTATGTGCTGATGAACAAGACCGGTAGTTTTTCAGGGGAAACCCAAGGGATAGGAGTCTTTGGGATAGATTTGCACAGAAGAATAAAGAGCTAGAGACCAGATAGGAAAGTGCTGCAGGGGCCTGAGAGGAATGCTGAAGCCAGGGAGTAGAAAGGACAAACTAATGTAGGGATGTAGATAGTGAAGGGATATTTACATATGCACACCAAGCCATAGCATTGATTTCCTGAGGTCTCATGCACACTCATGTATGGCTGATACTTTAGTGAGAAAGATTTAAATAAGCTCCAATACTTAAAAATTTTCCAAATGACCAAAATTTACTCTTTCAAGCACCTAAATGTAAGCATTTTTTAAATCTCTCATTGTGCACATCAGTTTATTTATTTTATGCCATTGTCCACATGCCCCTATACTAAATGGCCCCAGATTGCTGCTTTTCAGTTACTTCAAACCTCTTCCAACTACTAATCGATACTATCTACAGGTCCCTACTACTTCTATCCTGCTGTCTTACTCCACCAAGCTTGTTCTGAGAATGAAAGAACTTCATGCATATCCACGGAGTAGAGAGTACTTGGTAACACGTTTTCCTTGCACTATGTAAACTTCTTAAAGCCTTTTCGCTAACACTTAGATTTATTTTGATATTTTACATCAGGAGCCCACAAACTTTTTTTTTGTACAAAGAATCACATACTAAATATTTTAGGCTTTTTGAGTCCTATGATCTCAGTAGCAAGCACTCAACCCTTCCACTGCAATTGCAAAAGCAGCCATAGACAATACATACGTGACAGGTGTGGCTGGGTTTCAATAAAACTTTATTTACAAAAACAGGTAGTGGGCTGGATATGCCTCATAGGTGCTATAGTTTTCCAGCTCCTATTCTAGATTATTAAAATTGCCAGAGCTTGACTTTTGAACTAGAGGAGTTTGACTATAACCTGGTTTATTTTTTTTAAAAGACACAAATAGAATTTTTCATGTGTAGAGAAGTTATATTCCTCTAGCTTGATCATTTTTCTTCAGAATTTTTTAAATGCTTCCAATAAATTCTTCTTACGTCTCACAACTGCAATAACAGCCAGACCCCTTTGTTTAGCCTCTCATCTGAATAGTGATCCTGTACAGCCTCGACCTCCACCTCCAGCCATTGCTCTCCTGCATTCTCAACTCTTCTCTATTATGTCCGTGTGCCACGAGGCATCGTCTCCTATTCCACTGGTTTCATTAAGAAATGGGAGCTTTGCTCCCAGCAAGTCATGGGAAAGAATTACAATTTCCTAAGCGCTACAGCTTTAAAGCAAAAATAGACAACAGCTATTTGTATTGAATTCAACACTAAAGTTTATGTTCCCTCCCCACCTTGATTTCCAAAATAAATTACACACCAAGTTTCTAACATTCATACCCATGGTAGATAGCATCCTGCATATATGCCTAATAAAGGGCTTCCTGCTTCAGTGATATTTGGAGTTTGTCTGACACGAAGAAGATGTGTCTCCCTAAGCGTCTTTAGCTGATTGCACGGTAAGATGACATAGTTGACAGTGTGGCCTGTGTAGACCTAGATGTCTCCACCAGGGGCCTACGCTCTTACCATTAGCTCTGTCATGCTGCAGAAGCCATAGCCTCAATACACAGACCGCTAGATGTGGAAACAAAAGATCTTAACATCCTGGCCTAGAACGTGAACAACAATGTGAAATATACTTGCTTGCTGTCTGAAGTGACATTGTGGTCAACCAGACTTCTACCCCTACATGGAGCCTTCATGTCACAAGGACATGACTGACTCCACTCCCTGTGTTTTAGTCTGTCAACAAGGTAATCTTTGTCTACTTGGGATTCCATTCTGAATAATCTGTGACTGATATGGATGAATTCCCTGAGATTCTTGCTTGTTTCTACTATGATATTATTCCTTGAGACCACCACCACCAGGTATGTTAAAAAGCTTGGGAGTTCAGGGTACCTGGTTGGTTCAGGATAATCATCTGACTCTTGATTTTGGCTCAGGTCGTGATCTTGCAGTTCATGAGTTTGAGCCCCACGTCGGGCTCCATGCTGACAGTACAGAGCCTGCATGAGATTCTCTCTCTCTCTCTCTCCCTCCCCCACTCACTCACTCTCAAAATAAATAAATAAACTTTAAAAAAAAAAGCTTGGAAATATCACAAGCACATTTGCATCTAATTCATAAAGTCTACTCTCAAATTCCAAGTAAGCCTTAAGGGGGGGGGGGGGGGGGGGCAGGGGGGAAAGAGAGAGAGAGAGAGAGATTGAAAAATTGAAACTTTTCCACTCTTGAGTGTTTGTTATTCTTATTTCTTTCCTGAACCCACAGATTGGCCTAGACCAGTTGGCTCTCATCATATAATTAGATGAGAACTAAGGCGTAAGACAGTAGGACATGCCCTGATTAGCTTCTGATAACTGCAGTGCACAGAATAATTATGCAAGGGCCTCAGTGCAGGAATCAGAAGATCTAGGTTCACTTCTGTGTTCTACTCCTTGAAGTTCTAGAACAGGTCTTGCTGAGCATCTGTGAAAATTAACAAGATAATGAATTTCAGTTATCTATTGCTGTATAACAAGCTGCTCCATATTTTAGAGGGTCAAAACTCAACAGTCATCATTTGGCTATGATTTGCAATTTGGGCAAGGTTCAGCAGGGACCTCCTGTTTTCTCCCACATGCTATCAGCTGGGACTGAGAGACCCACATCCAAGATGGTGCACTCAAATGGCTGGCAAGTTAGTCCAAACAGTTGGCTGGTTGTGCAGCTAGAGTGTCAGCTGAGAGCCTTAATTCTCCACGTGGGTCTCTTCATGTAGTTTCCTTGACTTATATATAGCATGGTGACAGGTTCTAGAGAGGAGCAAACAAGTTTCCAGTCCTCCTAAATATTAGACCCAGGATTGGCCCAATGCTATTTCTGCTATATTCTATTAGACAAAGCAGTCACAGACCTGCCCCAGAGTCAAAGGAGTAGGAAACAAGACCCTACCTCTCAATGGGAGGTAGGGAAATGGGCTCCAACAAAGAACTTACAGCCATCACTCACGTAGTGTTTGGAAAAGTACTTTGATCTCTCTGGAGATTATTCATGGCTTTGTACTTTCTGAAATGTAAACTGTATCTAACAGGAATCAGATTTAAATTCAGTATCTTATTGTTTTGGGGGAAAAAAATGAGGTCCAGACTCCATGCATCTTTGAGAGTCACCACATTCTCCTTCTTTATTTAAAAGAGAAGGAAAAAACAAAAACAATAGCAATAAAAAAATTTTTAAAATAATAAAATAAAAGAGAAGGGATTTGAGATTTGTTGGGCATCTCCTGGGTGCAAGACCCATAATATATGCTCATCACTTACCGTGTTTCACTGCAACTGGAATGCCCTTTTTTTCATACTTAACATTTCTGAATTGTACATTTTACAATCTAGGGATTCTTATAATCATCGAAGGCCAAATGGCAGTCTTGCATGCATGAATTTGGCTCTGATCACATTTTCATCTCTTCACTCAAGTTATATATACTGTTAGTACTTCACCTGTTGAGTTTAATTGCTATTTAAAAATGTCTTTAGAAATAGTGCACTACAATTTGGCACTAACGCGAAAATTTATCTCGTATGCCCAAAGCCACGGAAACAGGGCACCATTAGTGAGGCAAATGTCTGACATCGGAGGAACGGCCTCAATTTCATCTATTTCTGCAAAGCAGCAATTGTGAACTTTACACGACCACCTCGGATAGGAGGTTATCACAAGCAGGTGAAGGCGTCTTGTGTTTTATTACGGAAGTGCATGCAGGATTGCCTACCGTACAGAAAGCTTATACCTGACAGCAGAGAAATGACCAGGTTCTTCAGAATAAATGAAAGAAATTCCAAAGGAGCAAAAGGCTAATATTATTCCTTGTCCAGGACTATCAAATATCATTATGTCATAGTTCAACTGGCAGGGTTTTTGTGTTGTTGTTGTTGTTTGTCCTTTCTTCATGGTACATTAAAAATTGCATCTTGTGGGGCACCTGGCTGGCTCAGTCAGCAGAGCATGTAACTCTTGATCTCAGGGTTGTGAGTCTGAACCCTGAGTTGGGTGTAGAGATTACTAAAAAAAAAAATTAAACAAACTGTGGGGCACCTGGGTGTCTCCATCAGTTAAGCATCTGACTCTTGACTGCAGCTCAGATCACGATCTCACAGTTTGTGAGATCGAGCCCCATTTCAGGCTCTGTGCTGACAGCGCAGAGCCTGCTTGGGATTCTCTCTCTTTCTCCCTCTCACTCCCTGTCCCTCCCCTTCACATTTTAAAAATAAATTACATCTTGGATTCAGGGGAAAGTAGTTCTAATAAAAACATCTGCATAGCTCCTTTAATAGGTGATGAACACATGAATTCCCTCCTTTTGCAGATGAAGCAGCTGTGGCTTGAAGAGGTTCAGTAACATGACCGGTCTCAAAACTAGCAAGATGCGAGAGACTGTTATTTTTATTATTTTACACTGATTCCCTAAAATTTGGGGGCAACGCAGGTTGGCGGTTCAGAGCAGATAGGCATGTTGTACAGTGATAGCCATCCCACCTCCTGTCTCCAACAAACTTCAAAACTGAATGAAATGCTGCTGCAGTTTCCCAAAACCAAACTCGAACTTTCTAGAGAAAGAGCTTTACTCTTTCAGGGGCTGGGCCACTGACCAGGGTTCCCTCACAATCCTGTTGAGAAGAGTAATAAGAATAGCTTATCTGCACGGAGCACTTATAAGGGGCCAAATAATGCTAAATAATGAGAGGAATCGTTTTAAATGGGAATAACTTAAAACAAGAAATATTTCCCAGCCTTTGAAGGCAGGAGTAGGTTTGGGGAAGGCTGGCCCAAACTGTGGATGTGAAGGCAGTACATGAAACATCCTTTGACCCCTTACTCAGGAGTGCTAAGGTTTGGGCCACTGCTGGTCACTGACCCTCTCCCCCTCCCTCTGGGCTAACACCATTGGGAAGGCACTGTGGGCGTCTGCAAAGGCCTGCCTCCCTCTTGTGCACAGAAGCGGCAAGGCTGTGCCCCTACCATAGTGACAGAGACCCCATCACTTCTACTACAACCCTTCATTGTTTATCATATATTTGCTCAGGTTAG
Source organism: Prionailurus viverrinus (assembly GCF_022837055.1). Lineage (NCBI taxonomy): Eukaryota > Metazoa > Chordata > Mammalia > Carnivora > Felidae > Prionailurus > Prionailurus viverrinus. Next base: position 62,622,822 of record NC_062578.1, on the reverse strand, counting down.
AGATGATGCCGAATCTCAGCACTGTACATAGATACATCAAATACAAGCCCCCTGAACACAAAGACTCCCTAACTAGGAGGGGAGATGAGGCTTGGGCAGATTTTCCAGCCATATCTGCAAATAGCAATGAGCAACCCCCCTCTCTCTGCTCCCCTGGCATCTTACCCTTCTATAATAGCATACAGGACATTATGTGGTCATGGTTTGCCTGTGTGCACATATCCCCAATGTTTCATATAGCGCCAGGTACAGCGGTCAAAAAGTAATGCTATTTTTTCCATTTGTTCATCCATTCATTCAACAAAATCATACAGAGGTTCAGAACACGGAAAGATGGGCTTTGTGAGGCTATGTGAAGCCTTTGTAAAGCGGCCTGTGAGCTGGCCTTATAGGAAAGGGAGAAGTTGAGCAGGGGGATGATGAAAGAAGGAGGGGCCATATAATCAAAGAACAGGCAGAGTGGGGCAAATTCCATCAATTCCTCTGTCTGGAATGCAGAATGGATAAGGCTGGAAGGATAGGCTGAAGTGTCATCTAAAGGACCTAGAATATTAGACCAAGTATTTTTTTCAAATGGGATGCCATTCAACAGAATCTCCCTCCTCCCTCAGAGCATTCAGGAGGCAGCATTGCTCTGGAAGAAAGCAGGGAATAGGAATACAGAGGGCTTCTCCTTAGAAAAATGTGCCTGGGATCTGTCTTCTGTCTTGCAAATAATGTAAAATGAATGCTGCGTTAGCAACAACAGACTCCGAGGTCTTGTCTGTGATGCCACCGATACTCCTTAAGGAGGTAACCGAGAGCAAGAGTACCAGCTTTCAGCCTGGCTCCCTCAGTAATTAGCAGGGTGACCCAAACTCTGCGTGCCTTTGTTTTCTGGGTTTCAAAGTGTAGCTGATAATCATATCTATCTCAAAGCTGTTGTTAGGCTTAAAGGAAATGCTGCACAAGAAACTCCCATGGGAACAGTACTTCTTGGCACACAGGGTCCACAAATCTTAGCTATTATTATTCCTTCTCTTCTGCGCACCTTGGTTTCCTCATCCAAATGGAGATAATAATACCTGTCCCGGCCCATTTCTTCTAGACCCTGACAGAATAAGATGCAATTAAATGTGTGAAAGCAGTTTGGAAGTGAAGTGCTGTATAGTAGCAAGGTGGTAGAAGGGCTGTTAATTACCATATTTTTGGCTGAAAGATAATCCCTAGAGCCAGGGCAGGAAGGTAGGGAGCTCGTGTATCTCCAGGCTGTTGGCTACAGGTGCATGTTTGTGAATGGCTTCTGTAGATGCCAAAATGAAGACCTTAGCATTTGACTGGTCCAAGGTGACATAAAGATGGGAACAGGAAAATTTACTAAGCAAGAAATAAATAAGGTTTAAGCCCCGAAGCCTTGCAAGCAGTGTAATTTCAAACATCATAGTCTTGGACATCTGGGCTCTATTACCTGAAATCCCATTAAACCTCCAGTTTCATAATTCTGTGTAGAACCCGGCAAAATGCAAGATCCTGCTGATGGCCACCAGCCAGTTCAAGCAATTAATCACAAGGGTCCCCAAGCAGGTTTGCAACTCATGCCAAGTGAATTCTTTAAGTGGAAACTGTGTACACAGAAGAAATAGCCCGATCTATGCAGTTTCATAGCAACGTGCTTTGTAGCTGTGCCAACACAGAGAAATTATCTGTTATCATTAAGACATCCAAGCCTCATAACTTTTTCCTCAATGGAAATTAGTACTCACCAGCCCAGGGCAGAGCCCCCAACCTCGTTAGCTGTAATATAGACTGTAACCTGCTGAGAGCTGATAAATCCAGTTTAGACAAAACTAAACCCTACCGTTTCCCCACCCTCAGCATTTTCTCATTTGGGGGAACTCAACTTGAACTGAGCTCTTTTTCCTTTTGAATTTTTCTTGACTATCTGAACGGTTTGCATGTGTTCCTGCATTCCAGGCCAAAGGGCCAAAACCCACAGTGAAGAAATAACCTTGGAGCCTGTCTTCAGAGTCCTGCTCCATGTACCCAAGGTGAAAGTACCTATAACAAAAGAATTACTTCTTATAAGACTTCTGACTTGGTTTTTGCCAACTCAAAAGGGTTTATGTAAACGAGATAATCTTCTGCACTTCAGAATGTTTATAAAGCCTTTCCTAATTACACTATTTTGTTTATAGAATGATTCTGGAGAACAGACGGGAAACCTTGAGCCCTTGCTACAGAAAGCAGGAAGGGGGGGAGGGTGGGAATCAGTATAAATTTACAATAGGATTGAGGGGAATCTGGTTTCCCCTGGTTTTTAGGGTTTTTTTTTTCTTTCTTTCAGAAACCTTTTTCCTAAATTTTTCAGTCTGTTTTCTACTCTACAAAGCTGTTTTCCAATATGGTGGCCACTAGGCACAGGTGACCATTTAAACCTAAAAGAATTACAATTAAATAAAATTTGGGGTACCTGGGTGGCTCAGTCGGTTAAGTGCCTGACTTCAGCTCAGGTCATGATCTCACAGTCCATGAATTCAAGCCCCACATTGGGGTCTGTGCTGACAGCTCAGAGCCTGGAGCCTGCTTCAGATTCTGTCTGTCTGTCTGTCTCTCTCTCTCTCTCTCTCTCCCTGCCCCTCCCCCACTTGCACTCTGTCTCTCTCTCTCTCTCTCAAAAATAAATAAACATGAAAACATTTTAATTAAATAAAATTTAAAGTTAGTTTCCTCCAGGCACTAGCCACATGTCAAGTGCTCAATGGCCACATGTGGCTAATGGCTGCCATATTGGACAAACCAGATATAGAACATCTGTATCACTGCAGAAGCCTCCACTGGGCAGTGCTGCTCTGCATTAAGAACTCTGTGGCCTTGCTACTCGAAATGTGGTCCATGGACCAGCAGCACCAGTATCGCCTGAGAGTTTGTTAGACCCGCATGATCAGCATTTTAACAAGATACCCAGGTGACTCATATGCACATTAAAATTTGAGAAGTACTGCTGTAAAATACCCTTCCACTCTAAGCTTCTGTTTGGTGAAATCCATCATTGTTATCAGCTTTATATGTTCATATTTATTTAGCTTGTGTGGCATGAATTCAAAAAGACACATGCAAAAAGAGGAAAAATAAGTATACTTTGTATACTCCTTTAACGTTTATTTATTTTTGAGACAGAGAGACAGAGCATGGACGGGGGAGGGTCAGAGAGAGGGAGACACAGAATCTGAAAGCAGGCTCCAGGCTCTGAGCTGTCAGCACAGAGCCCGACGCGGGGCTCGAACTCACAGACCTTGAGATCATGACCTGAGCCGAAGTCAGCCGCTCAACCGACTGAGCCACCTAGGCGCCCCTGTATACTCCTTTAAAAGCATGCTTTTCTTGGGGCTCCTGGGTGGCTCAGTCAGTTAAGCACCCAACTTCAGCTCAGGTCGTGATCTTGCAGTTCATGGGTTCGAGCCCCACCTCAGGCTCTGTGCTGACAGCTCAGAGCCTGGAGCCTGCTTCAGATTCTGTGTGTGTTCCTTCCCTGTGCCCCTCCCCCACTCACACTCTTTCTCTCAAAAATAAGCGTTTTTAAAAAAGTGTGCTTTCTTCTTTCTCTTGGAAAAGCTGCAGAATCTGAAGAGTTTTTTTGGACATGTTTTTCTGAAGATGTGAATCTAATAGAATATTTTTCCAATGAAGAAGCTATTGCACTGGTCCAAAGAGAGGCCTTTGAGATTAAAGAAGGGTTAACTAGACAAAGAAGGAAATAGATAAACTTCAAAAAAAAAAAAAAAAAAAAAAGAAAGAAAGAAAAGGAACTTGACTTACTCATTTGGCAAACACAAAGGGCACCCTGCTCTGTGAGTGAGTCAGGTGGGAAGCAGAAGCAATGGGAGAAATTAGGAAACAGCCCTTCAGAATATAATCTGCCAGCCCATCTGACATTGTGGAGATGGGAGGGAACTTTAAAGGCAACTTGGATCAAACTTCAAGGCATATTTTTATGATCTCCCATGAGATTCGTTGTTGTTTGTGCCAGTGGACACAGTTTTCTTCTGGAAGGCTCTGTGGGCTTTTAGAGTGGCTGTTGGAATTTAATGACTTGAAATGCTTACCTATGTCCAGTGCTGAGAATGGAATCACTGGATTGCCTCCTCCTAATTGGCTGTCCAAACGCATCCCTGCAGGGAGCATCTAGCCTGATGATACTTTCTCCCAGAAAGACATCAAATCATATTCATGTGGTGCAAGATGGCAGCCACTGTGGTCAGCAGTTCTAGTTCAGAATGGCCATAAAGCTGGGTGAGGTGTTGCCATTTTCCTGGGGAAACCATGCCCTGAGACTGATCTTGATAGGCGTCCTGGTTTTTCAGAGAGTCTTTACAGAGTTCAGATGCTTGTATACGTTGAAATTTCTCAACCAGTTCTCATTAGAGAACAATATTATGTTGCCCAAATAAATTCTGCCTCTACTTTAAGTAAGTGCTAATGTTACTCAGGTAGCTTAGTCATTGTATTTATTCAACAAACATTTCAAGAGCACTTTTGATATTCTAGACATTCTTCTACACCCTACAGAAGGAGAAGATGACATATTCTTTGCCTGAAGAAGCCTGGGGTTGGGAGCGAATGGTTCTTAAAGAGTGCTCCTCAGACTAGCAACATTGGGGTCCCCTGCAAGCTTGTTAGAAATGCACATTTACAGACCTACTCCAGACCTACTAAATCAGATTCTTTCCATTCAGGGCTCAAAATCTATGCCCTACCAATCTCCCCAGGGGATTTCTAAACACAGTAAAGTGTGAGAAGCATTTTTATAGACAAAGACTGTAAAATTGTCTTTATTTATAGACAAAGACATCATCAGGTGGTTCTAATACAGTATGATAAGTACAATGATACAGATATGAAACTCCTCCAGCCCTGAAGGCCCGAAGGCAATGTTGGGCATTTAGTAAGTACTCAATGGAATAAATGTTGCTTGCTTGATTAATTGATGCATGCATCAGCCTGTAAATAATACTGGAATGATAGAGCATGCCTAAGTTTCCAGGACTGTGAGTGGGTTGAATGGCTTGCTTAGGCTTCACTGCTCTTTTCTTGTCCCATTCTAAAAGCCAATATTTGGATCACTGCATTGTATTATATCCAAGATTCTTGGTATTTTATTATGTGAACTGAACAAGACTAAACCAAATTTCCCCACAGTCTACACACTTTTCTCTGTCTGAAGGACAAATAACTACTATTTAAGTACTGGGGGAAAGGCATAGATGCTTCCATGGACTTAGGCCATGCTGATCTCGTGAGAATCACTGTACTGTTTGTAAACAGAGAGCTTTGCAGACCTCCCCCTGGACATTTGCAATCAGTGGAAATGGAGAGAGTCTGGACAAAAATAAAATTTTAAGACGCTCTTTAAGATGAATCCAATGCAGTCAAGTTTGAGAACCTCTGGCTGAAATGTCAGAGTTCTCAAATCTTGAAGCGCAGAAACTAAATTTTACCCATAGGACCTAGAGTTAGGAGAGGGACAGCTTACACACAAGTGCATTCCTTCTCTCACTCACCGTGTGTGTGTGCGGTGATCCAGCTTCATCTCATGGACCCTCTAAAACCTCAGAGAGAGGTGACAATCCAAGCCAATGAGGACTGCAAAGCCAACTGCAGAAAGACTCTTAAAGTATTGGGAGCCAATCACATTCTAATTGAACCAATAAAACTGAGGGCTGAGAGGATGGGGAATGGAGGCCAAAGCCTTCCTATCCCAACTAGGTAGAAATGCTTGCCTGAATATGTTCCCATGGGGCTTTGGGGCTGCACATTTCCTGCTTAGCACTTCCATAATCAATAGGCCCCTGACACATTATAACCAGATCAAGGGTCATAGGCTGGCCTAAAGTACAGCCCGTGTTAGTTCATTTATCCCTCCAAGCCTAACTTCCTTCATCTGTGGAGTGAAGTCACAATATCTGCCTCCTCAAGTTGCTTCACAGTGGACACAGGTTCTTAGCATGATGCTAGGGCATGTAGTAAGTACTTGGTTAACAATAGTGCTTATTATTATGGTCATTGTCATCTACAGACTCTGTGTTAGTGTTCTCCAGAGAAACAGTAAGAGACCAGTAAGAGACCTTGCTTCTTCAACAGGAGATATATCAATGTATCTATAACTACCCATCTCTAGTTATTGAAAGAGAGACAAATCTATCTATCTAGAGAGAGAAAGTGCACACGGGTCAGAGAGATGTCAGGGAGAGAGATAAAGGAATTGTCTCACATAATTATGGAGGCTAAGAAGGCCCAAGGTCTGCAAGCTGGACACCTGGGAAAGCTGATGGTGTACGTTTCAGTCCAAGTCTGACTCCAAGTCCAAAGACAGAAGACCAGTGTCCTAACTCAAAGACAGACATAGAGAGTGAATTCTCCCTTACTTGGCTGTTTTTTTGTTTTTTGGGTTTTTTTTAGAAAAGCATTTCTTTCTTTCTTTTTTTCTTTTCATTTTTTTAAATTCCAGTATAGTTAACATGCAGTGTTATATTAGTTTCAGGTGCACAGTATAGTGATTCAACAATTCTGTACATGACTCAGTGCTCATCATGATAAATGTACTCCTCATCCCCTTCACCTAGTTCACCCATCCCCCACCCACCACCCCTCTGGCAACCACCAATTTGTTCTCTGTAGTGAAGAGTCTGGTTTTTGGTTTGTCTCTTTTTGTTCATTTGTTTAGTTTCTTAAATTCCACACATAAGTGAAATCATATGGTATTTGTCTTTCTCTGACTGATGTATGTCACTTAGCATCATACTCTCTAGCTCCATCTGTGTTGTTGCAGATGGCAAGATTTCATTCTTTCTCCTGGCTGAGGCTTTCTCAGCCTTTTGTTCAACTCAGGCCTTCAGTTGATTGGATGGGGACCACCCACATTAGAGACAGCAATGTACGGTACTCACTCTACTGATTCAGATGTTCATCTCATCCAGAAACACCCTCATGGACTTACTCAGGATAATGTTTAACCAAATATCAGGGTACTCTGTGGCCCAGTCCGGTGGACACAAAAGTTACCCATAACAGCACCATTGTCATTTCCGGTTTACTAGGGTTTATGAGAAGCTGCAAGCTAGTTTGTATGTATCATCTGTTCTATTGCCCTTCACCCAGGTCCTCTGCCAGCCTGATACTCATTTTGTCCAAGATTCAGGCCTTGATTTTCATGCAGTCAGGGGGGTATAGTTAATTTCTTAATCATACTCTCAGGGGCGAAAGACCCCCCAAACAATAGGGGAGCAGGCAGTGGCAGAAAGGAACCTCATGAAATGGAGAAGGCATATGAGCTCTCCCACCAAAGGACTTGTGGTAGAGTTTAGCTTTATCGCCACATAAATCCTCTTCTGTCCTTTTATCTCCTGACTTCTCCCCTACGTGCTAACTAATTAAGTGTGCATACCTGTTTAAATCATCCACTCTTGATTCTTAGGACGGTATGCCTGTGAGGGTTCTAAAAGTTAGAAATAATTTAGTATTAGAGGTTTTGATTACATTGAATATAAAATAAAACAAGCAAATGATGAATAGAAGGAGTGAGGTTTGAGCTCAGCCTTATTTCCTGTACACACAACGGGCACACTTAAGTTGGTTTTTATCTTGGCCTATTTCGGGAGTGATATATTTGGCTCACAACGAGGAAGAGAAGATAAACAAGGACCTGCATCCTCTAAACCAACCTCAGTAGCTGGATAATTCTTTGATGGGGGATGGGGCGTCTGTCCTAGGCAATTCTAGGATGCTTAGTAGGGTCTCTGGCCTCTACCCCCCAGTTGCAGTAATACTCCCCTAGTTGTGACAATCAAAAATGTCTTTTGACAGTGCAGATATCTCTTTGGGGAGGCTGGGGGTGGGGGAACTGTACACAGTTGAAGACTACTGCTCTAAACATAGGAAAGATTTCAGACTGTTAAATAGAAATGTACTAACTTTCTCTATTTATGGTACTTTATGTATAGGGTGATGAGCATTCTTTTACACAAACACAGCTACTTGCTTTCCTGCATTCCTGTTGGGAGTTAAAGAATTTGCTTTCCTAACACTTTTTTTTTTTTTTTTTTTTTTTTGAGAGAGAGAGAGAGAGCAAGTGAGCACAAGTGGGGGAGAGGGGCAGAGGGAGAAAGAGGGAGAGAGAAAATCTTAAGCAGTTTCCACACTAAGCATGGGCTCAATCTCACGACTATGAGATCATGGCCTGAGTGGAAATCAAGAGTCAGACACTTAACCAACTGAGTCACCCAAGCTCCCCCTTATGTTTCTTATTGAGTCAGGAAAGCATTGTGGTAAGAACAGATCCAGGTTCTAGTCTTGGCCCTAGACCTTCTAGTGTTATGACTGTGAGGAGTTAATGAACCTGGCCTCATTTTTTCCAGGTCTATTTTAAGAAGATCATACAATTCAGTCCTCAGAGATGGTGGTAAGGATCCAATGAGTAACTGCCTATAAAACTTTCGTTGGCCCATTGTAGCTGCTCAACAAATGTTAGTTTTGCTTATTATTTCCATAATGGAGGGGCAACTGTGGACTTCACTCCTTTGGAGTGTGCATCTCACATCTGACATAAATAGCCCCACCTCAAAATGCAAAGTCCTCAAATTTGAGTCACATAAAAGACACTTTCACATAGACGATATGGCCCCTTTATTTATTTATTATGGCTCTCCCTTTTGAATGGAAAACCCTAAACCTTCTAAGAAACTATCGTATTTCCTTCCCTCAGCCCATGAGAGGTAAGGCTGCCTATACACAGTATCTTTTCTCCTTCCCTAAAGACACGAATCCCATCAGCCCCTTGCTGCTGGAGTAGGGAAAGGTGGAGCTGGACACACTCAGTCCCAGATCTGTTCTTTGATTCCTGTGCCAAGCTGACCATTGCCTCCCAGGCCCCTTCCTGCCTTTGAAGTGAAATCTCCTTATCATGGAGCCGTCTGTCATTGTCTGCACTAATCTGGGGGAGAGTAGAAGCCAGAGTGTGTTGACTGTGGCCTTGGCAGGCAAGAAGAGTGTTATCTTTCTCCCGGAGGGTGCAAAGGCTTGACCCCTAGGCATGGTGTTTCTTTTAACTGCCCCCAGCTGTGGCATTAGAACTTTGCCTTGTCCTATTTGTATTTCTTGTTTCTCTAAGGAATTTTGGGAATTTGTGGTAATAATATTAATAAATAGTAGCCATCACTCAGCAGATATTTACTATTTGCCAAACACCATGCAAGGTGCTTTTTCTATGAGCCCATTTTATCATTCCAGCAACCCATTTTAAAATGATCACCATTTTAAAAATAAAGAAATTGAAGGTTGGGGAAATCAATGTTTTCAACATCATATAGCTGGTAAGTGGCAAGCCTGGGATGTCAGCCCAGATCTGCCTGATTCCAGAGCCCATGCCCTTAATCACTGGACTTAAATGCTTCTCTACTTTTCCCAAACTCTGGAGGCATGGGACTTAAGAGGTGGTTCGTTCCCAGAATACCTGAATAGTAATGTTGACCCTCAAACAGAGATCTGAGGAAGAACCCTTCACTATATGTTAGTTGCAAATCCATACATAGCCAGCACATACATAAAGCACATGTGGCTTTAGCTCTTAGATGGCAAGAAAAGAATTAGAACAATCGCCCTCTCCATATGCAGACTTGAGCTACAGGACTAAATCTCCTATAAAATTAAGCATTGAATTAAATTGAAAAGAAAAGAGAAGAGAAAAGAACTCTTTTTCTCCAACATCATTCATTTCTTCATTAATTTTACTATTCATTAAGCACTTTCTATACACAGGGCAATTGCACTTTGCACTAGGAAGACACACACTGAAAAGCCATGATATCAGCCTCAAGAAATTTAGGAGAGATGGATACATTAAAATAAAGTGTTCATGGTGGGTTTGGTGGTAAAGGTTTCAGGTGCCATGCTGGCTGATAGGGGGAAGTTGTCAGCTGTATCAAGGGGAAAGGAGACTTTGTAAAGAATGTGACACAAGACCACAAGGTGGTTTTGGAAGATGGAGGAGTAGGTGTTCACTAGTGTCAGAGGGCATGCAAAGAAGGCATCCTAGGCAGGAGGAAAGGCTGAGCAAAGGCTCGAACGCTCAGTGTGTATGAGGAGCTGGAAGGAATCTGGGATGGCTGAAGCCTGGGGGATGGCACCCAAAAAGAGCACCATCTGGAAGATCACGAACTGCCACTTTACATTTTGACCTCAGGTAGCTCTTCTGTACCTGAAGACATGATTCCAGCTGCAGATAACAAAACTCTAGGGCAAAGGGATGACAGCAGAGTCCATCACTGTACATCTGTGATAGAAAACCAGTGGTTCAAGCCTGACCCGAGGCCAATGCCTTTCACATGCAACCTGAGTAAACAGAGGCCTCTTGCTCCCACATAAAGCCCAACTCAATGTGGTGACACAGTCAAGTGAAAGACAACTCATTGTGAAAGCATCAAGGAGCAATGAATTCCTTACTCTTCCGTGGAAAGATGGTCAAGGGGGCATTACGCCATAGCACGCGCTTCTCATGGGCCATCCGTTTGCCAAAGGCCCAGTTCCCACTGCTGCCATCTAAGTTCTCTGTCTCACTTCCTAAACCCTCACTTGGTGTCTCTGTGAACTCTACGTCTGCCTCTGTCAGTGTCTTACAAGAGTATCTCTCTGCTCTTCCTATCATCTGTCTGTGTAACATAGATTAAGTCTTCAATTTTCTTCCATGCCCAGCAGGGCCCTTTATAGTGCTGACTGGGCTGATGGATAAACACAGAATCCTGCTTAGGAGAGAGGAGAATGGGAAAGGCTATGAATATTTACACTTTATATATGTGTCCCTGTCACTCCTGCATGTCGCTAGACTGGGACATACCTAAGTCTGAGCACAGGTTCAATCCTCACAAACTGTGTGGCTTTGGTTCTGGGCCTCAATTTCCTTATCCATAAAATGGGAATATTCCTACCTATCCTAAGAAGTGAACTGAGGAACCACAGGTGAAAGAGCTGTGAAGTACAGTGGACTCAGCTTATGTTAGTGTTTATGAGGTTATTACAGATCTTGACACATCTGCTTTCCATCATCTGTTAGAAGTTCATGTGGAAAACATGGTTATTTGGAGGAATAGCAACTGTGATAAGCCTAGTTCTCAACTCTTGATTCAGGGTTCAATGTGTAGTGATTAATTGGAATTCACTATTATCTTTATTCACTTTTAAATTTTATTTTATGGTCATTCATAGGAATACTTTTCCAAGGTCACACGTTTTTCCAGAGCGGATTTTAGAAGTCTCAAAAGGCTGGTGTACTGTGTCAGGTTCCCAGAAATTCCCTAGGCTGCCCTCTTCCCTCGCAGGTTGACCTGGGTAGAAGATTTTTATCCATGTTGGTTTCTGTTCGCCCCCTTCAATATTACTAGAGTTTTATCTCTCTTTTTTAAGGTTTATTTATTAATTTTGAGACAGAGCATGTGTGAGTGGGGGAGGGGCAGAGACAGAAGGAGAGAATCCCAGGCAGGCTCTGTGCTATTTAGCACAGAGCACTACACAGGGCTTGAACCCACAAATCGTGAGCCAAAATCAAGAATCAGACACGTAACCAACTGAACCATCCAGGTTCCCCTAGAGTGTTATCTCTTAATGGAACTGCAAAGTAGTTATTTTTGAGGTAGTATTAGTATGAGTACGGATCCTTTCATTAGTCACTGCTCGTGGGTCATATCTGCATTCTTGTGAACCTAATTTTTGGTGTTTTGCAAAATACTTAAGATAACAATAATAAAAATCCTAGCATTTTCTTCCTTTCACTTACAGTTCTTTTCTATGCATATGTGTAAGTTTTATAGTGTAGTATATCATAACTGTTTACCATGAAGCTACATAATCATCATAATTATTACTTGAATAGCCATATAAGCATCTATCCTGCTAATGCACCATCATTTACTTAACCTGCATTTTCAACAATGGAAGACTCATTTCCCAATTTTTCCACTATTATAAATAATCTCTGGGTTGTATATGTGTGCATATAGTTTCTATCATTTTTTGGAGATTGTTTCCTTAGGATACACTCCTTGAATGGGAACAGTGAGTCAAAGTATGTGAATTTTTAATAGTTTTTAAATAAATTGACATTATTTTTCCAGTTTACAATGCCATCAGCAATTTATTAGTATACTACTTTCATTGCAACCTTATCAGTAGTGTGTATTATTTTATATTTAGTATGCTTAAATAGTACCTTACTTTTGTTTTTGCATTTTCTCAAAAACAGTAAGTTGTAATCAAACGTGCTTATAAATTTTGTGTTCTCTCATTATTTTGAAAAGCCAGTTTTAAAAACTAGGTCAGTTTTTTCCTTTTTTTTTTAACATCAAGAATTCTTGCTATCTTTCTCTTCCATTGCCCAATAGTTTTGTGTATTAAATAAAGCTAATGTTGATATTTTTCTGAACAAGACATTCCATGGCACTCTCATATTAACTAATAAATGAGGACCTCCATATAAGGAACTATAGGGAGGACTCAGATAAAATAAAAGGAACATTATAAAATAAAAAATTACAAAACCCAGGAAGAGATCTGCACCAGCATTCCCAAAGTCAAAAGCAAGATTGCAGTGCAGGTAGTTCAATCTCTGGTCAGACTTTGACAACTTTCTCTGTCTCTTCTCTGACCTGTTCAGCTAGTCTCACTTTTCAACTAGCAAGCTCAGGAGCTCCAGCCATATTGCTTCCTTTTGGGTTTTATCCCAGGAAATCTCCCTGATAAATAAAACCACCATTATCACCACCCCCCCCCCCAACACACACACACACAAATGCCTTCACACCACTCCCAGTCTTATCCTGTTCCAGATCAGGTAACTTCATGAAGCTCTATAATGTATGAAATGGTTTCTCAAACCACAGACTAGGGGGGGATGAATGCCAGCTCCAGAGATCTGATTTTGCCCTGCCTTCCAGGCAACTTCGCCTATCCCCGAGATGGATGTTTTCCATACTCTGCCAAATGGTAGAAGGACCATTCCAAGAGCCATCATAAATTTGTCCTGCAGTTGAGTAACTATTAGATCTGTTAGAGCTTTCTCTTTGACCTAAAGGATGTTAGAGTTTGTTTGAGTAGGATAATTGCTTCATACCAGTATCTGGGAACATAAAGAAATGACTCACCGCGTTTTTCCCCTTTTTCCTCTTGCAGCCTCAACCGAGGGTTCTCCATAAACGTGGTTAGCCTTCCAAGCTGCTGTCCTGCCAGTTGATATGAACATGGCCTGTTCCTCACAGAAAGACTAACTCATGGCACCTGCCAGAAGATATCCATGGAGCATTGACAGATTAACCAGATTAACTGAAAAAAAAAACACCCATTCAGTCAAGATTATGGGCTTTGGAAAATCTTAGTTTGCTGTGGATTTTTAAATGAGGTGCATAATATACAGTGCCAACTTGTTCCAAGTGGTCATTGGCAGACCATTAGCTGGAAAATTGCTTCCAGTTTTCATCACTGTGCATAACTCAAGCTCCCTTTGGGGGCTGTCTGTGCCCTTCACTAGAAGTCCTATTTTAGCATGGCAACTACTGGATTATTTTATTATGTGTGCAGATGGCATGATATGTTAGAAAAAAATCACAGCAGTTCTTCAATGTCAGTGGAAGTGTTCACGATACTCTGCCCTGGTAGGAATGTAAACACGTCTTGGTTATGTTAGTTATGACGTCTAAAGGTATTCTGTCCAACTCTTAAGCACTTTATATGAGAAAACTACGCCAAAACGAATCAGCACATTCTGTACCTATGGGAAAACAAGTATCCTCTCTCTTTTTTTTTTTTTTTTTTTTTTTTATAAATCTTGTCCTCTTTCTGGCTCAGACTGTCCAAGACAAACTCCACCCCTAGCATATGGCAGTCATTTGTGGTAGATTGGCGTATATATGGCCACAATACTGTTAGGCTTAACCTGTTGACACTTTAGTGAACCAATTGGATTTCTTGTAGCTCTAGAGGGAAGGAGAAGGGGGCTGGTGGTTGAAACATCTTAGTTCTTGGTTCCTGGTACCCAGGCACAACTTAGCACATGCACATACAGATAAACACAGGGAGCTTGTATGTGGCCAGTGTATATATTCTGTCCTATAGAAGAATGTTTTCAAGAACAAAAGGAGACGGCCATTTAATCAAAGACCATGGTGGGTTGAGGGTAAGGGTGGCAGAATGCCGTTTTCCTGTGTGGTCTGACTTTACAACTTGAGAAGACTTTCTAGGTCAAGTTTAAATCACAGCTCTCTGAAGAGGAAAAACAGCAAGTGTCCCCCTGTGTGCCTAAAGAAGGAAAAGGGCCCAGTCCACACTAGGTTCCTACCTCAGTAGAGAACCTACTAGTCCCTTTTTAATCCTTTCTGGGATTATATCCACAATTAATTCTTTTTTTTACGATGTCTTACAACAAAGCACACTATTGCTTGTCTTTGGGCATTAGAGAAATGTCCACATTGACTGACCTTACGTAATGCTTTTGCTTTCTTTCCCCTGAAAATATAAACTTGGCTGAATCAAAAATTCAGCAAATATGTTCTGTGTACCCACAATCCCAATCTGGGACTGATAGGCACTGGAGGCTTTTCTTTAAATATATATAACAACTCTGGGACCCTGCCAGCACAAGGAAGTTTGGCATCTTAGGGGGTCTCCATACATGGTCTGCTCTCCCCCGGGGGCCTCAGGAAATGCACAGCACTTTGGAAAACGCTCCCCCTCCCCACTGAGATTTGGAAAGCTACAGGGGAAGGGAAAGAGAGCCAAATGTGATTTGGGTGAGTCACCTCATAGGATGACTCACCCCAACCTGTCAGGCTGTATTGCCAAAGAAGGGGGCTTCCAAGAGGGAACTCAGAGGGATTTCAGTCACCAACAAGTTCTGGCCTCTCGATGGGTTCAGCCCAGGACCACCAGGCCCTCACAGACCCTAATTCTTCACAAATCCAGAATTACGAGGCCAAACCCTGTTGCCAATGCCCCTGGGGAGAACATTCCAATCTCTACTGCCCACCTCTTGAATTTCACTTCCAACAGCAGGGCTTCCTTCTTCTTTCCTTTATCTAGCACACGTTTGTTGAGCACCTACTGTGTGCCAAACATTGTGTTGGGGTAACAACAGGGTACAAGGCCGGCTCCCCATGTCCTTCTGAGACAATATCTCCTCCTCCCAAACCCTGTCCCTGTCCCAGCTTTTCTACAATGAAAACAGTATTCAAGCAGCATTCACCTCCTGCCAGAGGGACCTCAGAAAATGCACATGGCAGCAGGCAGTTCCCTTGCCTGAGGAAGTAGACAGTGGAAGAAGAGGTAGTGGACAGCATCGGGACACATATTTGGATCCTTGTGCACAGCCTGCCCTTCCAGGGCCCGGACTTTGCTGGTTAGGGCTTCCCCCAAACAGCTTTTAATTCCTTTCCTTGATAGTCACCCTGGTCATCTGTATTCCCATCCTTTACATAGGCACAACCGTTCATCGTTATGCTGGATTCTCTAAAGCTCCAATTCTAAACTTAGTCTTGGGGACACAGAAGAGGACCTGCTGAATCCAAAAGAACTACCAGCTGCTGAAATAGTGTAGCTGGGAATTTGTTGGTTCACTAATTGAGGGTCGTTCGGAGTCGACCCTTTAGTTGTTACAGGTAACAACCTTGGAAAATTGGACATACTTTATGGTGCAGGTGGTCATCCAGTGATGCTGGTTCATCCTTGCTTTGGCTTTTGCAAAATGTGTTCTGAACAATTAAATAAGTAGAGTTTCCTAGCTTTTTTTTTTTTTTTCAGTCAGAAGTGTGCTGACAAATTTTTAAAAGGTGATGGCTAAGGGTGGAGATGGGAAAAGGCAAAGCTGAAGTCAATGAAAGAACCCAGTTGAAAATGGCTTCTCTATAAATGCCTTAATTCCTGGTGTATCACATATTTGCGTAGTAACTGTGACTGTTTTCCAAACTGTCAGCCTCATTTTGCAGTCTTTGGCAGGGAAAGTTTTGGAAACATGGAGGCATAAAATCTGAGCAGTCACTTGCTAAACCAGCAAAATGGAGAACCGACTTCATTCACAGCCTTTAGGTTCTTTGTTCCGTGTTAAGCCACGATTTCTGGTTGTTACTTCCTCCTGTGCTGTACCTTATTCCCAAGATGTATGTTGGAGATTTTACCTCCCAGAAGTTCAGGAATGGCTGTGGGGAGTTTTGTTTAGTAGGCAGCGGGAGACCTGG
Source organism: Prionailurus viverrinus (assembly GCF_022837055.1). Taxonomy (NCBI): domain Eukaryota; kingdom Metazoa; phylum Chordata; class Mammalia; order Carnivora; family Felidae; genus Prionailurus; species Prionailurus viverrinus. Next base: position 62,606,578 of record NC_062578.1, on the reverse strand, counting down.
AGGTAAGGGATAAATATTTTGATGTCTAAGGGCTATAAACTGTTGATGCTTAACTTTTCCTTTTACTTAAACCTGTGCGACGCCTTTTATTGAAAGGCTGACACCCACACTTGAGCAAGAAAGACACTCTTGGGAAGGAACAGAAATGAATAATTATCAGACTCTCTGGGGGTGCCAAGGGGATTAGCTTATACCAGCTTGAGAACTGAATTTGAGATGCAGAGCATCGGTGGTTCTGCTAGGGTGAAAAGCAAATCACTTCTGTAGTTTAAGACATACCTAGGGGACAGAGATCCTGCAAACTTCCCTATGGATGATGGCCACCTGCAGACCCCTGCACGGGCTCTGTGAGCTGTGTCGCTACACACTGGGCTTCTACCTCCAGAATGGGGGAAGCAGCCCTGAGTTCTCTCCAAAGTCACTTCTCGGTTGCTCAGAGGTTAACGGTCCTTAGTTCTGAGGGAATTCTGCCATTTTTAACACTCAAGGGGAAAAGGAGTATCAACCTTACTGAAAATATAACCTAAGGATACAAACCTCCAATGGATTTACCCCAGTGTTACTTGCAAATGCTTTCTTTGTCTGCAAATGTCACCTGATTGATTTTGAATGGGAACTACAAAAGTCTCTCTGAAGAAAAGTTTAGAAGACCCCCTTTACCCAAACCTCCTCTCCCCGGTGCATTAGCAGCTTTATTCTTGGTGATGTTTTCCTCTACAATCTTTAGAGTAATTTTGTTGCTTGACAACTAGACTTAAGACTGCCATAGACTCTTTTTAAAAATCTAATCTTTGAAAATGACATAAATTCTTTTATGCCTTAAAGGCTGTTTTTATTCACCTCTCCCACAACCCCCTCCACCTCACTTTCTTGCTTTGTTTTTTTTTTTCTTTTAATCTCTTCTTTTAACAAAATTTCTTGGGTAGATTTTGAGTATTCTCTAAAGAACACAAACAGAAAACCTTAACCGTCCCCCTTTTCCCCAGTACTGACTAATAATTCCTTCTTATGCTTGATCTTGGTGAAGGCTTGCTGCCCGAACAGCAGTGGATGTGTATTCACATCTCCAGGGAGTGACTGGTCAAAGCTGCTAATCAAAACTGAACCCGTGAGATTATGAGCAAGGACAGACCAGGAGATGCTTCTGCTCGGGGCACAGCTGGGGACTCTATTTCAAAGACAAACAGGTCCTGCTCCTTTGTTTTTTTAGATCTGCATCTAATCCTGTGGCCAGAGAACTGTCTTATGAATTCTGCTTTGTCAATGTGCATGATTTCTGGCACCACTGCATAGCTTCCAGGTCAAACAGGACCACATTTCCATTCTTTTGCTCTGGTGACTTACTCTAGTGGGGAGACAAGGAACATTCTTTTGAAAGCTGACCACCTGTGGGAAGCTTGAGGAAGAGTTGGCCATGTGCACAGGGAGGTTCCGCTGCACCTTAATAAAAAGAACAAAATAGATCCTTCCCTGGAGATTCTCATGTGGGAACGTGGCCGGAGGGATAATATCAAAACTGGTTTTCTTCTGGCCATTATCTTGGCCCTGCAGGGAAAATTCTGGGCTAGAGTGCGGGTGGGAGGGGCACCATTTCTAAGATCTAAAAATTTTAGGATGAAATTCACCTCTAAGATAAATGGAAAGGAGGAAGTGCCAGTGAGTATGGGACCAGTTTTAGACCTCTTGCCCAACAGCACCAAGACAGACGGATGACTTCCACAGAGCAGCAGAAAATGGGTGTAGAAGGCTTTGTAAGATGGGAGTTCCATGCACCATGTAGGGCTATTTTACGATCTTGAAGAGCCCCAAGCACTCTTACTTCAGAGTCTCCCTTCTCCAGTTACATCAAACACCAAAAAGCACCAACAACATGCACCTAATAAAATTTCAAAGTTACCATATGACTTGCACAGAATTGCAGTTGACTGGTTGACATAACATTAAGTGTTGTAGATACATTCTTTGTAATTATACGATATTCTTTTCATATTTTGGAGCCAATGGTTGAGGGGTTTCATTTATTTAACGGCTTGTTTTGTTGCTGTTGTTATTTCCAAACCTCAAACATTTACGGAAGCCTTAGGCTCTTAAACCCAGGCCTTTAGGCCTCAAGTGCAGAGTGATAGAAACAGCCCTGCTGACGTGAATGATAAGAAGAATGTTACATTAATCCAGTTGGAGATACTAATACGTAAAACAATGAAGACACTGAAGACGCTGCTGGTTGCTTTCTGCATTGTTATAATCTTAAATTTCAATAATTTGGATCAAAGGAAACAAACAGGGTGTTTACGCATGGCTTTGCCCTATGAGCACACACACAGCTATCAAATGTGCAATTCTAAGCTGAGTTGATAAGAGCACACAGCTCTGTTTTATGTGACTCTATTTAAATACAACCCTCCCCAAATTCGATAACAATGTATTCAAGAGTTCTCTTTAAAAAAAAAATCTGAAACAAGAGATTCTCATTAGATCATTATTTCTCCTGCGGTTGGGGGAGTGATTTTGTGACCTGACTTTGAAGAAATACTTATGCTTGCCATTAAATACAAGTGTCTGGTCGTTGCTCTGCTCCACAAACTGATGGTGGCCACCTCCCATTCCGCAGAGGAAGTTGGCTGGCCTCCCCCTAAAATAGCACACGTATCATGAAGATACCTTTTGAAGCTCTGGTTAGTCCCCCTATTCATGCATAATTCCAAGAATATGATTTGGATTGAGCAGCGTCCTGGTCTTTGATTATGTCACCCCTAAATCAATTTGAATTATATATTCAATTATATATTATATGTATTATAATATATAATATATATAATTTCCAAGATTTTTTTATTGACCACCATCAACTGCGTTTAGTGTGTGTTTGCATTGAGATCTGCCAGTTGACTCTGTGGCAGCTTTGAACAGTTCCTGTTTCCCATACAGCAGAAGACCCTCACACCAGCTGCAGAAGTTTTGGAGTGTGTGACCAGGTTCTTTTTCACATCAACAGGCCCCTGTTTATAGGAGGGAAGCTTAAAGAGAATTGGGGCGAGGGGTGGGGATGGGGGATGCATTCGCGTTTGAACACTAGAACCTTTATCTTTTCCATTGTAATGCAACTCTCATCTCCAGGCACCACGAAGAGAAGCATTTGCCTCTCCAGTACCCACTGGAGGTAGTTGGGCTTTTACTGGCTTAAACTCACATGTAGGCAATTTGAAGGCTCTCTGGGGCTCTGAATGGTTTGTCCACCACTACCTTTCCTCCACCAATAGAAAAATGCTATCCTTACAAGGCCATGTTTGAGAAGACCATGGCTTTGCTAGTGAAAGAAGTTCACATCGCAGAGAGTTGAATAATGTTAGGCTCTTGACTGCACCGTAAGTCTCAGTCATGCTTGGCACAGAAGCAGCTAGTCTGCTGAAAAGCCAAGCCAGCACAAATATTTTGAAACTAATTCCACTAAAACTCTTGTGTCATTAAACCATACTACTGTAGTTCCAATTAATCCGACTCTTTAATATCATTAGCCACTAAATTAAATAGCTGTACCCAAAACTTTAGAAAAGATCAATATTGTAACAAAATGACATATTAGCAGTAAAAAGTACCTGGGAAAAGAAAATATTGATCTATTGTGGTTTATATACTGGAGTTATTTTTAGGACTTTGTGGATCTGGCACTGCTCTGAGAAAGGGGAAGAAGATGTTTTGAATTCAAGAATACTTGGATTCAAGAGAAATTGCCCATTTCTCTGGGCTTCTGCTCATGTGTCCCACCTTAGCAGACAGTGTTGTCTGCAGGCTAAAGTGAGCTAAGGGGAGAAGGTGTCCCATGCCACTAATATATATGCAATTATCATAGTGACCTGGGCTTTAATTGTGAGCCCTTTCTCTTTATGCTTTCTCCTTGTAGCTGGTATTACTGAGAGTCCATTCTGGGATTAGAAAAGAAAAGAAAGAATGATAAGAAAGTAACAATCAGCATTTTGCAGGCACACACAAGCTTTTTCTAATATATAGGGACCAATCTGCAGAGCCCATGGCCAAGTATCTCCACTTCTCTGCCTCCAGAAGACAGAGTTAACCTAGCCGAGGGAGAGAGCCTCAGCTTTGGCTTAGTGCGGGGGGGGGGGGGGGGGGGGGGGGGTTGTCACCAGTCCCCGGGTCGGAGAAGAATAACGAAAGTGTGAAGTTGACAAATTAAGGGTCACAGGAAGTAGAGAGCCCTATCGAACTTCACTGATGAGCTACTGTCTACTAGCATTTGTCCTAGGGAAGAAAGAAGAAAAATCACACAATGTAAACTGAACGGATGACTAGTAGGGTCTTCCATTCCCTCCCCTCAGTAGGGTATGACGGGGAAATCTCATGAAAAAAACTGGTTCACAGTTTTACAAACACTAACAAACATGGACTATAAAAAGCACATTTCATAACACAAAAGCCTACATAGAGGGTAGAAATTTTTATAGCTTCCTTGAGTGAGCAGTTAAACCAGCAGTCTGAATTCTCTTAGTCCCCTAAGAGTGGTTAATTAAATAAGCATTTTCCTTATCAATTGCCCACAACTGTGGTTTTTTTTTCTTCTCTATGCACCCTAAAAAAACTCCCAGGACGAGACTTAGGAGGACTCAAGCAAGTTACATGGTAAAATCAGAGTGCCTTTTCTGTTGGATGTTCACTTTGGTTTCCTGCTTTCCCAGGACATACGATGTTTAGAAACTTTTTTCTCTAAACATAAGAATTATTGTGCACCACAATCTTGAACCAACGATTTCCATATCTTACGCAGCTATCAACTTGCCAATTCCCTCTGGGTCTCCTTTATATTTTCTTATAGTGTTTCTTTCTGTTTTGGGTTGTCGTCAAAAAGAGTTGGGGGGCATGATTCTTTTTAAATCAATAGAAATGGAACTGTACAGATTTTTGCCCCCTTGTATCTGTGAGCATGATCTCTATCAGGCCTGAAAATCTGCTTTATCATTTTGTATATTTGACTATTTTGTATTCAGCATTACTTGATTCCTTATGTGCATGGCAATGTATTAAAATGTGGGATTTCTATTACCGTGTAAAAGTGTTTTGATTCTGATTTTCAACATATATCCTTATAAAAAAATTGCATTAAACTTTTTATTTCTGTTTTCTTCAGCTCATCAGCTTTGCAGAAGGAAAAGAAAAGTTAACAGCATTTCACTTTCCCTGTGTTAGCTAATGATGCAATTCATGGTGGAAAATTGTCCTCAATTATGCTGTGTTTCCTGGAGAAATAATGTATGTGAAATGGATTGGTGGCCTCCCTCCAGCTCCCAGCACACAGAATTCCCCCAGCAACAAATCCCACCAGCATGATTGCTATTACTGGTGAAGGCTTTAGTGTTGAGCACAGCCGGGCAAAAGATGCAATTCTCTTCATCTCCAGATCCTGGAAAGAGATGGAAGGAGATGGGACAACAGATCTTGCCCACCAATTTGCTTTCACCCCACAGAGTCTTAAGTGCTTATAATAGCATGATTGATGGCATTCCCCAGCACCTCCAGTTCTGTCTGTCACAGGTAGTGGCCAACAGTAAGCTACCTGTATTTTATCAGTAGAGATACTGACCTTCAAATAACACCTGCCCAGGAGATCTGGGGTTAGAAACTAGTTCTCCCAAACATGTGGCACAGCCAGTTGTGCATTTCAGAAAACATCTAGATACACTCCACTCTCAACCACGTATTTAAAAGATGCCAAACATTTTTTTTCTCAAATTAAAAAAAATTTCACTGAATAATACAATGCACCAAATATAAACAACAGACCATTTGACCTGCTCTAAACTACCATTTTCACCCTTTCTTTTCTCAAGGAGACATCCTAATGAATACTTATAGCCACTATGACATTACTGAATATGATGAATTGCTTCAACTTATACTAGAGAAACACTTCTTTCCCAGAAAGGAAAAAGCACTTATAAATTGCATGAAAAAGAAAGGAAACACCCATTGCCTTTTTTATTATATGTTTACTGTGAATATAGTTTTGGGTTCCGCCCCGCCTAGAAAAGTCTTCCAAAAGCAAAACCCGTGATAATCTTTTAAGTTAGCTTACTGACTCAATGTGTAAACCTTCTAAATCTGCCTACGCACCTTATAACTCTAAAAGCACAATTTTCTCCCACTCTTAATTCACACAGATTAAGAACATGGAAAATGGGGCAACATTTTGCCATTCTTGAGAAGATGTAAAACTAGAGCCCCCAACATTTTCTTCATATTGACCTTTCTTGGATAATTTCTGACCATTCCCCCTCGTTTATTTGTCTCTCCTATCATTTTCTAACTTTTTCTCTGTCATTCCTCTGCCTTTAACTGACTGCCCCCTTTCCATGTAGTTGTCTTCTTTTCTCTGCCTTACCTTCCTCTCCATCTTATCTCCTTCTCTTTCCCTTTTCAGTCTCATCTCAGTCTCTCTCTTCCAACCCATTTTACCCTTCTCCTTCTTTCTTTTTCTCTTATAACGTAGGGTATTCATCTTCTTGGTATTTGTATCCCCACATCATGGTGCTTAATTGTTGCTCAACAGAGGTTAGGGTTAAGTGAATTAAACTTGGTGTCATGTTCTTCTCAGCTTATTTTCCTTCTTCCTGCTGAGCCCAGCAAGCCCTGCTCCAATAAGCACGTTAACTCAAAGTAATAAAGACTAAAGTCAGGTGTCTTTTCTGAGGTAGGTGAAATCTTTAGGTAGCAGATCACCTAGGCAGCTTTAGGTAGTCCCAGCCAGGCACAGACAGATTCCCCTACCATTTTGCCAGGCAAAGAAAAGTTTCCCTGCTATCTCAGTGTTTTGGGAACTCATACTTGCCTGGGCAAACATGGTGGCCGTATTGGGATCAAGTACAGTCATGTCATGAGCAGCTCAGCTGAGACCACCAAAATTATTTATTGACCCAAGATTATTCAGAACCTAGTAAGACCTAGTGAGACCTAGTAAATGTATACTGCAGTGCTAGGTATTTTGTACCAGAGAAAGCTGTCCCCGGCTGATGCGGTTTCTTACGGTGATTATGAAATCACAAGGGTTATTAATACATTCCCCTTCACATATCTGTTTTTATGGCATCTGGGAAAATGTACACTGAAAAATAGCTTTCCGTTACCTTTCCTGATTTTGTACGTATATTGAAAAATCAACTAAAAATAAACTTTAAGAAAGACAACCACATTCTTGTTTTGGTATAGTTGTTTTGGTATAGCACTGGGGAGGTGTAAGGTGGGAGTGGATAATGAGAATTGCATGCGGTTTTTTCACAAATGAGCATGCCCCCATTCTCATGAGAAATGGAAAACTTGCTGGGGTCCTGTTTCTCACTTGTATCTGTCCTTTGGTAGTAGAATCTGAATATTATTAGGCACCCCCTGTTGCCCAGTTTCTGCTGGCAATTCCAAGAGGGAACACTGATATATCTAAAAAAATTTTCCAGATTTTACTTGGTCCTTAATGAAACGCCCAAAATGGAATGTGTGGGTGTTGATATGGGTATGTGTTACACAGGCAATATCCCAAAAGTCCTTCTTCCCATGCATGCCGCCCTCATTATCCATCCAAAGGCAGCCACTTCTGTTCCTCACCCCAAATCCTTCTCCCTCTGTCACTCTCAACTCCCAATCAAGAACTGTCCCTGCCACCAGACTTTTCTGGTTCTGTCCTCCCTCTACACCCTCTTTACTTCTATTCGATACTTCTCTTCTCCCATCCAAGTACTAACCAGGCCCGACCCTGCTTAGCTTCCGAGATCAGACGAGATCGGGCGCGTTCAGGGTGGTATGGCCGTAGACTCGATACTTCTCTTCTAAATCTCGGCCCTTGCCTATGCAATTTCCCCACTTTTGCCTCTCCAGTTCTGCTTTTCTCTACCAAAGTCACTGATTCTGCCTCACAAAAGCTAGTAAGTATTAGATTATTTTTTTTTTAGTGAGCAAGGGAGGAAAAAATGTGACAATATGTTTTCTTCATAATTTTCTTTATCATTTTTTTACAAATAAGTCTTTCTCCAGAACTGTCGACTAGATTTTTTTAAAAATTAAGGGTAATGGAAGATTAATGCAGTTGCCTTTGATGGCTCAAATTCTACTTCCAGAAAGTAAGTCTGTGTATTCATTTAACAAACGTAGAGGCTATTCAACCTATGTGCCAGGAACTGTGCATGGTATGGGGCTAATTGTCGATGACTCAGAGATAAATGACTTTTTTTTCCTGCCCTTAAAGATTGTACCTCCTAAGAGAAATAAGGAGCTCAACATATAATTTCTTCTTTAAGAATCTCTTATTAAAATGCAAATATCTCTGGAAGGATAACTGAAATCCCTACTCATTCTCAGATGCTGGGATTGCAGAAAGATGGAAAGTTACACAGTCAAGTAAGCTCTGAAAACATGATTTATGTTATTTACCCCACTCCTAGAGACACATGCAACACATTAGCATATTAAAGGCTCTGAGAAGTCTTGCAGGAAATAATCATATGCTTTGTTCAGCGCGGTACTTTCCAAATGCATTCAAGCACCAACAGTTTCCCCCAGAGAATACTAACAACCCACAGAACAAGCACTTTTGGAAATGTGGGTCCATGCCAATCATTAGCTTGACAGCAATATGTTATTTCAACCAGGTGAGTGCAAAGGCCCTCAGAAATAAATGGTGCAAAAAATGAGCTCTCCAGCGAGTGATGGAGCAGCCAGAAAGTGGGCTAAAAACGAACTTGCTAATGTGTATTAATAAAAATAATTATAGAGCAACACTGTGAGCCTATCATACTCTAGCCCTGCCATCATCCATGGCTGCGAGAGGGGAAAACAGTAGCCTTACTTGGACTAAGGCTCATATACCACTGGATTTTAATATTGTTTTTTGGACTATTAGGGGTTTGGAATAGGTGGACTCCAATATCTTACACCACAGAATTTTAAGCTCAACTACAACTTTGCCCCATCTTACCTCCAATTTTGCTTTTAAAAAGAAGTAAGCATCCATTTAAAAATCTAGACACTTCAGTCCACTGTAGCTTACCTTCCTTCTTAAGCTTGAAAAATATTTTTTAGTGGGGCACCTGGCTGGCTCAGTCAGCGGAGCTTGCGACTCTTGATCTCAGGGTTGTGAGTTCCAGCCCCACGATGGGCGTAGGGATTACTTAAAAATAAAATTAAAAAAAAAAAACTATTTTGGGGGCACCTGGGTGGCTCAGTCAGTTAAGCATCTGACTTTGGCTCAGGTCATGGTCTCTCCGCTGGTGAGTTCGAGCTCCAAGGCTGACTCTGACAGCTCAGAGCCCAGAGCCCGCTCCCTCTGCCCCTCCCCCACTTGTGCATTTTCTCTCTCAATATAAATAAACATTTAAAAAAAAGCCTACTTTTAAAAAAGACTTTTAATTTTACATAGCTTTGTCTCACAGAATTATGCGAGACTTTCAAAGGAAACAAGTTTGGAATACAAGTTGAGCAACTGCGCCAAACACACAAGCCCACAGTCGGCAACTTCACCAACACGAAAAGGTATTGATTTTGATTGGTTAAGCAAAAAAAAAAAAAAAAAAAAAATCTTTAAAATTATTTTTGCACATATGGAACCAGGAGAAAAAGAAGTCAAAGAATAAACGGTATCAAATTTGACATCTTTGTTACTCTTCCTTTCATGACACCCTATGAGAAATTAAGTTAGGGCAGTTCGCGACTGAGTTCACAACTACATTTTAAAGACGGGTTCCAAAAGATTGCCACTAACTTTCAGGAGAGATTTCCGAAAGTTCGTGCGCGTGCGCGTGCACGTGCGCGTGCACATGTATGCGTGTGCGTGCGTGTTTATGCGTGCGTTAGCACGTGCCTGCGTGCGTGTGCACGTAGTCGTTGATGGAGGCTGGAAGCGAGAAGGAAGCGGGAAGGTGGAAGAGATCGGAATAGTTTCAAACAAGGCCCGATTCTCCTGAGGTCAGCTCGATTTGCCCTCTAATCCTGGGCGACGCAGGTAAATTCCTGCCTTGGTTTTTACTTTGTATTTGTCTCTGTTACGTTCCAAAATCATCCGAATAACTGTTTAGGTTTTTAGTTATTTTATTTTATTTTGAACAACAAAAATTGTTATGATGAGAATCGGCCCTGACAGGTATGTGATAATTCTGCCTGAAATGCAGTTTAACTGACAAGAGCAAAAACAATAGCTGCCTTGACTGAGTGCCCACTATAGGTCAGGCATTCTTTATTCTACCTCATGTAATTCTTACTGTATTCTGTTAGGTATTATTACTCCCTTTTAATTGAGCAGTGAAGAGATCAAAATTTAAAGGGATTAAATTCTCAGACCTGGTCCTACAGCTCACTTAGCTATTTATGACTGGGAAGCACAGAATCTCAGCTTCACACATATTTATTGAGCCCATACTACCCACAAGGCACTGCGCTAGATAATCCACTAGCCTTGACATCATCACTGGTCCTTGACCTCTCCAGATCACAAGTATTTTCAAAAATCTGCTGAGAGCTATGGATGCTCTATCATAAAAAAAAAAAAAAAAAAAAAGTACACAACACAAATCTTTGCATTCATTTTCAAAGGGTTCAAGGATCTTCTGAATCTCATCCCATTGTAGGAACTGCTGCTGTACTCAGAGAATGTTGTTCAGAAGGGGAGACAGGTAAGTACATGGGCCTTAGATCCATAGCCCTCATCTTGGATTTTCAAGCTTCTCAGTGCTTCCAAGCATGTCCAAAAGACCAGCTAACTCAGTTCTGGATATACGTAGTAAAGGTATTGCTATTGCCCAGTTTCTGTCCCAATGTGTGAAGTTGAAAGTGTAATGAGTACTTCTGTTAACAAAAATATTTTTCATTATTGCCCTTGGTAAAAAAAAAGAAGCAAATAGACCCACTCTTGCCAATGCCGATTCCAACATCTGTCTTCCAACATCAGTATTAATGTATTCTCTTCAAATTAGGACTTTTGATTTTCTGTGGATAACAAGAATATTAGCTGTGCCTTTTTCATGCTGTTTCTGTTAAAACTTTAAACACTTCTTTTGGTTCAATGTGTTGTTCAATTCAGCTGAGGTTGGGGGGTAAGATGTCTATTAGTAGGAAACCAAGTACACATCCTGTGTCCTCATATGGTATCATTTCAAGCTTGTCAATTCTTTTTTTTATGTTTATATGAATGCTTTTATTTATTCATAACCCATTTGCTTCCACAAAGTAGTTGAAGCAATTCACAAGAAAATATACCATAAAATAGAAAGTTATAAATAAACTACAATCAGGATCAGAGAAATTGTAGAGCAATTAGGATATCGAGACAAGGATGTAGGTTGCAGTCTATATACTCTGGCCATCATTATTGAAGAGAAATTAGAAATTTCATGTCAACCTTGAGGCAATCAAAGATCTGATGCAGGATTTACAACATCCATAAAAATAAACATGGATGTCTAGTGGAGAATACAAAAGTCACATGAATTTTTAACATAAACAGAAGAAATCATACTCTCTGTGCTGAGGGCTGTGCCTCCTGGAAGTATGAGTTCAGTCTTTTCTGATGATGAGGGTGAAAAAGTTGGAG